>NC_059333.1:63222678-63832857 GCF_018350155.1 Leopardus geoffroyi | reverse complement strand
GGAAGTATGATTGAACACAGGTCTTCTGACTCCCAGGCCCAAACCCTTAATCACTTATGTTGATGGAGCACTACTACGGATATCAACCCATGTTATTTATCATGTTATACTTTATTACTAGTTTCAAGCAAGCCATTCTCAGTTCAATATTTTCTTGACTTTTGACCAGGAAAGCACTACTTATTTTACTTAAACTTGTTTTTTAGGATATTAATAAAGAAACCATATTACATCCTTGGCTTGGGTTGGGTTTTACAATCTAGTTGAGTAGATATTAATTATTAAAATTGAAACTATGTTGCCAGTGCAAGTAAGTATACTAATGGCACTGCTTTGGGTCTCTTGATGCTTCTGCCAAGAAGAAGAGAAATCATATTAATAAAAATTACATTAGCCCAAGAAAGCTTAACTTTTGCATAGAATGCAAGCAGACAAGGGGGTAGGTAGGATAATAGTATTGGAGTAAATAAATAATACCTCGACTCTGATAGCTAGCCCTTACCTTGTAAGGGGTAGTTTGGTGAGTTTTTAAATGAAAAAGGAGAGTTAGTATTTCCTTGTCTCTGAGAAGTGCTCAGCGGCAAAATTCGCAGGTTAGATCTGGGAGTTTGTTTTAGAAAACCTTGTCCTCACTGTATAGCCATTGCTTCTTGTAGATGCTTACTTTTCCAAAATATGTTATTTTAACTAATATATCTAATAAGTGCAGCATGGACAATTCACACATAGTTATCCACATTTAAAAATTCCGAATTCTTGGACATTCACCATAACTGATTCATTTTTGTTCATTTAGACATTGTGAAGAACAAATACATGCCTCCATAATGCATGTTGTGCATTTGGAAATGTGTTGAGCAACCCAAATACATAGAACTCGCTAATTACCATTTTAAAGACTGGTTTTTTTTTAAAGTTTAAATTTTTATTTTTTTATTTTTGAGACAGAGAGAGACAGAGCATGAGCAGGGGAGGGGCAGAGAGAGGGGGAGACACAGAATCCGATGCAGGCTCCAGGCTCTGAGCTGTCAGCACAGAGCCCGACGTGGGGCTCAAACTCACAAACCGTGAGATCGTGACCTGAGACTAGGTCAGACGCTTAACCGACTGAGCCACCCAGGGGCCCCAAGACTGAGTTTTTAAAGAAGTAAGTTGAAGTTGGGATTATCTTCCTTATGAGCTTTTAATTGGAAAAGTTTATGACATCAAACTATAGATTCTACCTTTTCGACATATTTTATTTTTATTTTTTTTACATTTATTCATTTTTTTATAGAGACAGAGTACAAGCAGAGGAGGGGTAGAGAGAGAGAGGGAGATACAGAATTTGAAGCAGGCTCCATGCTCCGAGCTTTCAGCGCAGAGCCCGATGTGTGGGGCTTGAACTCATAAACCCCGAGATCATGACCTGAGCTGATGTTGGACACTTAACCAACTGAGCCACCCAGGTGCCCCGTCAACATATTTTAAAAGTTAGTAGTCCTTCCTCCTCCAGAAAATCTGCCTTGTGCTTCTTTTAATATGGATAGATAGATAGATAGATAGATAGATATAATTTAGTGGCATCTTCTTATTTCTATTCTTAGTTATGTTATCTTAAATGTATATTGGAATTATTAAATATCTTTTCTTTTATAAAGCTTTCTTGGTTATTTAAAATTTTTAATTTTAAATTCCAGTGTTGAATTCATTTCAGGTGTTGGTTATTTTAATTTTGAAGATACCATCAAAATAATGTTCTTACCTTCTGACATCTAAGCATATTCTTTGACCATCCAGTTCCAGAGCTGCCTGGTCAATTTTCAGACAGTTATAAATGCATATCAGTGTAACTGTATCCGAAAGTAATAATAGTTATGAATGGCCACCAGTACAATTCCTATAGCCACTATGAAAGTCCAGGTCCAAACTATTCCTCAGCCTCCCCTAGCAGGCATATCTAGCCATTGCACAGGTGCATATATAAGATGATTCAGAAAGATTAAAGAAAGGCATCAAGGTGCCTCAAAAATAAGAAGGGGAAAATCCATATTTTCATTAGTAGAGGTAAGTACTGTGTGGTCCCTATCTAAAGCCCTTATTGGAATCGACAGGAGTTAGAATTCATAGCCACCTATTGATGTGAACTAGACTCTCCTTAATGACATTCAGATCAGAATAACAATAAGAGTAAAGGGCACAGACCTCTTCTGTCAGTTCCAATGAAGGCTGCACTAACTGGGATATACATTACCCTTCTCTCTTAATATTCATCAGAATTGATATGGCATATTATGGTTCCCAACACCTTTGGCTGCTAATGAATTAATCACAGCTCCTCTGGGAATTGGTGAGTGTTCCACAGACAGTTCTCAATTATTCAAGTTGTTGGAAGAAAGATATCAAAGCAGAGTACAGCATGTTGAAAATCCTTACATAGCCTTTTAATTCTCTTATGTCTCCCCTCTCTCTTCATTCAGCTGTCCCCTGTTATTCCCAAGAACAGCTCGCAAACTGATGAAACTGATTTCCAAGAAACAAAAATATAGGGGCGCCTGGGTGGCGCAGTCGGTTAAGTGTCCGACTTCAGCCAGGTCACGATCTCGCGGCCCGTGAGTTCGAGCCCCGCGTCGGGCTCTGGGCTGATGGCTCAGAGCCTGGAGCCTGTTTCCGATTCTGTGTCTCCCTCTCTCTCTGCCCCTCCCCCGTTCATGCTCTGTCTCTCTCTGTCCCAAAAATAAATAAACGTTGAAAAAAAAAAAAAGAAAAAAAAATTAAAAAAAAAAAAGAAACAAAAATATAGATTGGGAATGAAATTAAGGAGTCCTATGGCCCAGTCACAGTCTCACTACTGACATAGCTTTCTTGGGCCTCAGCTTTCATATTTGCCAAATGAATAAAATCACTTCCCATGTGAGTATCAGTGCTATGTTGGAAGGTAAATAGCACATTAGCAAAGATATTACAAGTACATAAACCAAACTCTTAAGACCCGTCAGGCACTTTGAAGTCTTTGTTTCAAGGCACCAATAAATCAAGTATATTATTTCATGTCTTTCATTATCATGCAGTTTTGATGAGTGGTATTCTCTACAAATCAAAAAGAATTAGCTGAGATCATCTTAGCTTTTATTATCTATGGTCTCTGGACCTCAACTTGCCTGTGTTCTGGGATCTTTTTGAGAAGTCCACTTAGTATGGTGAACTGCAGAAAGAACATTGATTTGACATTTATAAGATCTGGGTTCTGATGCCACCTTGGCTATATGATCTTTGGCAGGTGTCTCTATTTATTTTAGTCTAAATTTCTCCATTTATATAATTTGGCAGTTTGATTAGATGGAGCTCTGGCATATTCCACACAATAACCTATTTTATTTATTCCCATAGACTTTATTTGGGAATATTTGGTTTAGCAAATTTCAGTAAGTAACTTACTTTCCTGTTTTTGTTCATCAATGATTTTTTAAATTAAATATATGTTAAAAACCATGAAAAACAGTGGGAAGGAGCATACACGACTGAGATAAGGTGATTGCTATTTGGGGGGTTCTGTAGGGCCACATGAAGATAAGTGCTTAATTTCTACTAGTCTTTGAAATATTAGAAGTAAATATGTGATCCTCTTTACTACCCTAACAAATCCTTGAATAGGCAAGAGTCAATGAAGGCTGTGTATCATTGGACTGGACTATCTTTAAGGTATCTTCTAGATCAGATAACCTGTGATTCTAAATACCAGACTTGAGCCATCCACCAATTTGGTTCTGTGCTAGGTTTCTTCTGTCCTTTCAGTGACCAGAGGTAGATATCTGGATATTCTGAACTGACTTCCATAAGGTCAGCAATCCTTCCACCTGGTAGCTGAGTGTTCCTGTGGATTTTAGAACCACAGACTATTTCATCCTGCTGATAATAATGGAAGATACTGAGGCAGATGGTGAAATTAGTTAAATGATATGGTTTAAAATAACTACAAACCACAGCCCAAGATACCTTCTATAACCACTATTACCGTCATTAGAAAATGTTCCTGAAAAATAAAATTCTAGGAAGAGATGTTTAAATTGATGAAGTCCTTCTGGCACGGCAGTAGGGGAAACCAAATATTCAGAGGTTGTCACTTGCACTATAATGTGAACTGCCTTAGCTTTGGGTTGCCTAAGTTAGAAAGTGGATTATCTTTCTTCACTTCCAGGTCCAAGAAATGTTAGGGTCGCATCCCATCAGACCTCACCTTATATCTGCCTTTATTCTTCTTTCCACACTGGATTCTCAGGCCAAACTAAATAGCCCGTTGTTCCTCCAAAGTACCAAAGGCTTTCTTGACCCAGTGCCTTTGCTCACGCTATTCTGTACACCTAGATAGAACCTCATATCCAAATTCAACACACTTTTCAAAGTCCTGCTCAAAAAAATGAGATCCACCATAAAGCCTTACTTTTTCTTGACAGTAAAATATTGTGCCATGCCGTACCATGTTCTGAATTCATAGCACTTTCTTGTAATTGTGTTTCATTCATTCCCATTGACATTTCACTCATATTCTCTATATATGCGTTGCCTTCTCTGCTCTTTCCTGTCAGGCTCCTACCTTCCCTGGCATGAAAGCTACATCATACTCATCTTCATATTCTTATACTATCTTGTGCTATGAATCACAAAATTAATATTTATTGAATGACTAAATGGCATTCAAGCAGAAGGAGTTAACTGATTATGTTTAGAATTATCTAGAAAGGAATCACTCCAGAACTGTGTGGGTACTTATTTTTTCCTGACAATAATTAAAGAAGACCCATCAATTCTCCTTCCTGTTAATCCTATTCCCCACTTGGGTAGTTTTGTTAACAAGAATTTGCCAACGAAGCAACAGAGCAAATTTGAGAGATTAAGAAAAAAACGCATCAGACGTATGGCACTTGGAAAAAAAAAAGATGTTATCATTTATCCTCTAGTTTCTTGTTCTGCTTGCCAATTTGGTATAAGGACAAGTCTTTTCTATCCATCCTATGCTAACACACCATATTATTTTCTTTGTAAATGAAGGGGGAAAGAAGGGAAAGAGTTCACACTTAAAAGATAGTTTTAGAAATGCAGTGATGTATTCACAGTTGTAATATAATCCATAAAGATAATGCCAAGCACGGAGCTGAAAGGCCATGCTGGGTAGTCTGCTCTGACATTTTTTCTATCTGAACAATTTCCAATGTTTCTTTCTTTTTGTGATTAGAAAGTGTGATTGAAAATCATACATGGACGGTTTTAAAATCACCTTAATGAAGAAATTAAGGGTTACAAAAATATAATATCTCATTTAAGAAAGTAATAAAATCAATCCATTTTTTTGGATCACTGAGGTATGTGGTGGGGGAAGGGACAGTCAAAAAATGTATTACATTATCAGTCGGGGAATGACTTCTCTGTAACTTATAAAGGAGTGGTTTTCTCACCTTGCTTTTCTGTCAGTCATTTGAGATTGGCCTTGTGCTCAAGCAAATGCTCCACAATGATCAGAAAGCCGGAGAAAACTGTACTAACCACTCCCGCTATTGTTTCTGCTGTTCATACTGCACTGCTTTTCCCTCAACTACTCTTATTCTCACTCACATGGACTTTGCACAATCACCACCATTACGCAGAGCACAGTAGTGGCTCAAAGTATGGGTTCTAGAGTCAGACAGCCTGGGTTCAAGTCCCTTTTCCACCAATTACAGGGTGGTCACCAGAGTGCTTTAATTTCTTTGAACCTTAGAGTTCCTCTCTGTAAGATGCAGCTAGTGATGGCGTGTGCTTTGGAGGGGGATGTTTGAGGACAAATGAGATGATACACGTTCCCACAGTCATTGGCAAGTGATCGCTACTTCGATAAGCTGCTGCAGTTCCTCATGCCAGTCTCCCCCTTCACTCATTTCCCACTGCCTGAATCTTATTTGTTAGTGTCCCCAGACACAGACACAAGCACTTTGTCTGCCTCTGTCCTTGATCCAAGTCCTCAGATAACTGCATGGCGGGCTCCCTCACGCTCACCCTCTGTCTAGCCTGGTCCTTCCCTTCTGATGCCTCTCTTCTTGTCTATATTTTATTACATTGTCTGTCTGGATGACTCCTCCATAGCATTATTAAAGGGGTATTATTTTTCTCACTCTGCGTTTCTGTCAATCATTTGAAGTTGGCCTTCTGCTTAACAAGTAGTTTCCATATTGCATTCCCACTTTCTTGGCAGTTCTTGTTCCCACCAAAATCAGTCTCCTTTATCATCACCTCTTATTTAGAGAAACTTGATTTGGCTGCCACCATCAAGGCAGAAACCAGTCCCACCCAGCTGTGCAGTCCCCAGACAACTCAGGACTGAAACCACAGTCATCTTCACAAAGGTCCATCTAGAAGGTCCTAGTTGACTGGGAATTGGTTACACTGAGCACAAGGAAGGAGGTGGTGGTGAAGAGAAGGGAGAGATTGAGCGCTAGGACATGAATGAACTGGAAGGAGAAAGTGAGGAGGGTCTAGGGGACTGAGAGGTGAGGTGACATGAGGAAAGAGGCAGGCAAGTAGAAACTTGGAAAAGTGTCACCTTGCAGGTAGTGATGTGGGGGGCCACAGAGAGTTAAGATGAAAGAATGTTTTAGAAAGCGACTGATAGATAAATATGAAAGCTCCAGAACATACTGCACAGAGGAAAGAGAATGTGAAGATAACTATTAAGCATAAAATGTATGAGATAGGGGAAGGTAATGAAGAGTCAGAAGTTTACAACTCATAAGTTGTTTTGCTCCATTCGTGTTCCATGAGATGCCTAGTCTGGAAAGCTCCTGTGGGGACTAAAATCAGATGACATGCTTGTAAGAACACCAGTATGAAAGGAATATCTTTTCATTTTTCAGAGTTTCTGTAGGAAAAAAAAGCTTAGGACTAAATTAAATATCAAGCAGATAACAAGGAAAATTGTATGGACTTTTGAAGGAACAGTATGAATGGTTCATTTGAAAACAACAAATGCTTTTGTATTGAATGAAATGGATTAGATGTACTGAGATGTTTTAGAAAGAAAACCAAAATACTACCATAGTGGGCAGTAGGATAGATCCTGAAGGGGATGAATATAATTATTATTGTTATTATCTTCACTGTTACTTTTATTAATTTATTAATGTTATTGCTATTCTATAAGTTATCTGGTATTTTGTCATTATTGTTTCAGGCTTTCTGAAGGTAGATGTCTCTGTCTCCTAGAGTTGTTTCTTGAATTATTTATGATCTCATTAATGTCAGTTGTTGTAAGGTGATAAAATATTTCCCTAAAAAATATGAGTTGTTTATATTTTCAAACCTAGTTTTGCAGATTGACACCATGCTCAATGCTTTTGTCACTGTCTTGTTCCAAACTCAGTTGAAACATGAATAGTAGAAATTACACAGGGCTTATTAAGCATAGGATCACAGTGGGGACTGTTGTCCATACTCTGAAAACATGGGAAGAGACCCAAAGGAGAAAGCCACTTAGAATGAAATGATGCTTGGTACACTTTATATGGGACTATACCTGGAAGCTAGATTTGTTGTTGGGACTTGTCAGCCTTCTATGCCTATTTAACCCCGTTGCAGTTTTTGACAATATCATTTGGAGGAAGCTTCAATTATTTGCTCTATATTAATGCTAGGTAAGAGACTACCTTGCATCCCTGCCTTTTTTAACCCTCATAACCTTTGCTGTATAACCTAAATAGAAAAGGAATAAATTCCTTTTATGGGCAACCAACTCTTAGGTTCTTTTTTTGAATCTTCTTGTTCTCTCCAACTTACTAGAATTGAAAGGGATTTCTAAGAAAAAGCAATCCTAGGAAGAGATGCCCCCAAATTCTCAGGAAGTTCCAAGTTCTAAAGTCTTCCTTCTGGAAAAAATCCCCCCCTAAAAGAAACCCCACATATCCACACGAAGCCATAGTCCTTCAAAGTTTTGAAACCTTCCACAATTCCTACCGAAATTCATCAGGTTTCCACTAAAGAGAGGCTAACAGTAAATGCGAGGAAATGTTCTACTTCTACTTCTTGTCATACCATTTCTCTATATATTATTGGATTATTGGATTATTTTTAATTTTTATGGCAACCTCTAATTTCTGCTGACTAATGTAGTTAGAAAGACTGAAATTTATAATTTTTGGCTTATATTTCAGTCCCTTTGTATGTTAACTCTCATTGTTAATATCCCTCTGTCTTCTCTTGACCAATTGCCTCAAAATAAACTTTATGGACAACAGTTTACCAAGAAACATAATGTGCTTGAATTAATGCACTTGTAATACATAACATACCTAGACAAAAATAACCCTCCATATAACAGCATTTGGAGTGGTTACACTTTGCCTCATTTTGCTTAGTTTGAAAGGCAAAATTTTGACACTGATAGAAAATGACTAATCATTCTAGTTATTTTTATGTTGAAAATGCTAAGACAGATACTCATATCGAAACCCCATGAAAATCTCAAAATAATTTGTTGAAAATGACTGTTAAAAGAATTTGAAACGGTATTTACTCTAAAATTGTATATACAATATCAGAGAACAAAAAAGCCTTGGACTCTGACACTGTCTAGTTTTCTCTCTCAGAAACAAATAAAAAATGACTACCAGATGAAACATGAGAATTTTCTCTTTATCTGTATCCTCATCTGTGTGTTTTTTGAGAATATTCAAGTACAGATTCTCAGGCAGTCCATTCATGTACTATGAGGCTTGTGTCTTCCCTCAGGGTTCCATATAAAGTTTAAACATTTAATGAATTCACTTAAAAAAAAATAATGTTTATTCATTTCGGGTAGGGAGAGAGATGGAACATGATCAGGGGAGGGGCAGAGAGAGAGAGAGAGAGAGAGAGAGAGAGAGAATCTGAAGCAGGCTCCAGGCTCTGAGCTGTCAGCACAGAGCTCAATGCAGGGCTCGAACTCACAAACCATGAGATCATAACCTGAGTTAAAGTCGTTTACTTAACTGACTGAGCCACCCTGGCGCCCCAGTGATTGACTTTTTCAAAATATGTCTTTAGTATTGGGATGCACAAGTTTATTCATACAGAAAAGCTATATGAGGCTTCTGGCCCATCCTCTCATCTGTGGACTCCAAGGCCTTTCTTTGTGTTCTCAGTGATAATTGCATTCTGTATTCAGATGATGATACTCAAAGGGTATTTTTCAAGCCTCTGTGGGAGAATGACTCTTCCTGCTTAAGTCTGAACTGAAAATGGATCCCCTGTTTCTTTAGCGCTTTGTCTCCTCCAGGTGACATCATTAAACATTGCCCTGGTGACAATAACTGGGGGTGCTTCCATTCAATCATTCTATATTGAATATAAAATAGATTAAACACATCTGTGAGTACTACAATAAAGACAACTTAAAACATTGGAACACCTTTGTCTTCAGTATTTTTGTTTGAGAAGGATGAAGCATTATTATGAGTGCAAAATGGGCCCATTAAAACCACCTATAATCCCACCACCTAACTATATCTACTGTTATTAATATTTTGGTGTATTTTTCAGTCTCTTTTGATAAATATATAAGCATTTCTTTTTGCAGAGATGGAATCCTTCTACATGTATATTTGATAGCCTACTTTTTTTAAGGAATGATCTGTGAAGAACATTTTTCCAGCTCATTTTATATTCTTCTACAACATCTTTTAAAATTTCCGTGTGCTCTGACCTTATATAAGGTTCTTCAAAAAACGAGTAAAACTAAATTTGGAGGAGAATCTGAAGTCTACAAACCTGAAAACTTTGTACATTGATTAAATGACCAGATTACCAATTTAGGCAGGACATTACTTTACCTAGTCCCAAGAGACTATTCCAAGTTGATTCCCCAATCAGGCCACCAGTAGCTGAATAGAAAGGGTCACTCCTACACCAATGTGTAAGATGTTAGGAACAGAAGAGGAAGTGTTAAAAATAATGGATTAATAATTTTAATCTGAATGTAGGAATTTTAAAAAAACATTATTAAGGTGATCCAAATTCCATTGCAAAAAATAGAATCTACTCTAGCTTTTTGAAGCAGGAAGTACTTTATCATAGGAAAATAGAAATTTATAAAACCCATGGGTGGATTACTAGGTCGACTTTAGACCAGGTTGACAGGAGGAACCCCTAAAGACTTATCGTTAAATCATCATGTCAAAGGAAGCAGTGCCTCTTCTATGGCTCCAGAAGCTGCTACATTCAGGAAGTTTCCATCACTGCTGTCAAGTAACTGAATGCCTTGAGCTCCTTTCCTTTCCAAATATAACTGAAAAGTTCCAATTGGACACTACAAATAACATCTAAACATATAGCTGCAAAGAAGTCTGGGAAATGCACTTTTTAGCTTTTTCTCATCTCTGTGTTTCAGAAAGGTATGCTGCAAAGATCAGCAAATGCAACATGAGCACTAATCCATGATATCCATAACACATATCTAAGGCACATTGGAAAGATTTTTTTTTCATTTAGATGCTTTTTTTTAATTTAGATGCTTTTTTTCATTTAGATGCTTTTCAACTTGCTTGATAAGAAATTCATACACCAGTTTTGTAAACTATTCCAAAAAATACAGTGTTTTTAAGAAAGTTTTCCAAGACTGTTAAGCTCCCTAAATATTGTATCTACTTGGTACATAGGTTTTATAGGGAGATAATTCCAGTGACCTATTATTGATAATCCATGTGCTGTTTGAGTTGTTTTTCTGCTATTGAGTAGTTGTAGCTTTTATTCATCTATCTACACACCCTCATGAAGTCTCCCTTAAGAACTTGCAAGATGCTGAAACTAGATGTAAATTTTTTGGTGATAAGATGGAACAAAGCTGACTCCCCTTGAAGTCTCATGAGTGGAGCCCCTTGGATACCAACTAGATACTCATTCTAGGTAGAGGAAAACCAGACGTGCCTTGGGTTGCTAGGGGTCTGAGTGTTGAGTAACGATCAAGGTTAAGTGAACACACTCTTAAGCTTGTCTGATGTGAATGAGAGATTTCTGAGAGTTACACTTTAGGGTTTCTTCAACCACTAGTAATTCTTTTCATGCCTTCTAATCAAGAGAAGACCAAAATAAAAATTTTGATTCTTAGATATTGGGTGACTTGAGAGTCACTACTGTGAGCATTCATTTAAGAACACCCTGTTTAGGGGTCTTTGACAGAAATTAATATAATTGTTAATAACGAATGGGTAACACTAATTTTAAAGTTGTAGCTGAGGGTAGTTCAAAATAAAAGAAGAGGGGAGATAATAGGTTTATTCTCCACTCCTTGCACAGCCTGATAGAGCAGAACTTCTTGAATTCTTTACTGCTTCCCATTAACAGATGATCACTCTATCTCACATACAAACACACAGTTCAACTCTTCATTTCTTCTTGCCTTATGCTCAGATGTCTCCCTGTATTTCCGTATTATAGTAGTTGAAATGTCTGCCATGTGATTGCATAAAATGAGGTGCGAATATCTAATGTCTTTGTTTACTTAAGCATTCTTTTAAAGTTTTTTTTTTTTTTTTTAAGAAAAGGAAAGTAGTTAATCATTTAAAAATAGGGGGTATTGAAACAAAGGTTTTCTGGTTGAAATATTCTACTTTTAAAATCAGAAATCTAATTGAAATTTCAAAGATGATTAGTTCATAATACAGGTTAATTATTACTAGTAATGAGATTTGTCCCCAGCAGCTTGAATACTTAAACTTTATCAGGATAATTCACAATACTATTTATTAAATTAGAGATTAACAATTGGAATAGTTTTTGACTTTCTAGAGTTTTTTCATTCCTTTCTTGTAAAACAACTCTTCCAGACTAGCCTGGATATGAATTATACCCCAAAATAGCCTAGAATCACATATGCACATGAAATAAAATGGAGTATTCTATTTAATCCTCAGGGCTGTGAACAAAACCAGGTTATTTTTCATTGTTTTTCCTTCATCAGCTAGAGTTTCAGATACTAATTTAGTGATGCTCCCAACCTCTTTGCAAAGCACACCAGATCAAGAAACTTTGATTAAGGTCAAAAGGAAATTCTTCCTGTTGATTAAATTGCACACTGATTTGAGGGATTATGTTATTTGGGTCCTCCTCACTACATGTTGTTGACCTTGAATTTTTCTTCCATAACTCTCTCATGGATTCATGATGATGCATTCTCATGGTCTCTCTCTCTCTCTCTCTCTCTCTCTCTCTAAATATCTTTCAATTGCTAATTCCTCATTTTCTTTTCTTCTTCCCTCTCTTCAAGTCCCACTTCTGGAACACTGTGTATTCTCTTTCCCTAAATATTCTTCTTCTGATGACCTTTCTTTAGTAATGTATTATTAGTACTATCAGAGAGGGCTTCATTGTGTGTACTGTATGTGGTCCTTTAGAATTTTGACATTCAATGATCTTCTGCAAGCAAGATTTCTAATGCTAAACTGTAAATGAAATCCAATCAGGAGTTCTCTATTTACTCAGTACATATACTGGGAAATTAAGTGTCAAGCACTGTGCAAGGTATTCAGAATATGACTGAGTGTAAAAACAAATATAATTCCTTTTTTCATAGGTCTCGGCTCGACTAATGCATTCTCTGTCTGCTCCTCCAGACACTCTCGTGTGCAGCTCTTAGAGCTGCTTGTCTTCAGAGGGAAATAAATAGATATCTCTTCACAGGAAACAGCATAGAGAGACCCACTAAGGAAAGAAAAAGAGCCTGGAGGAGGGAGCATAAGTGAAGAAAAGAGAGGACACTGAGAAATGAGAAAGAAAGACAAAAGGGCAGGGACTAATGGTTGGAACAGATTTAAGCAAATGCCAGGGTGTGTGGACCTTTGGAAAGAGAGATGTGGGTAGGGAGGGATTTTAAGAAATCTTTGCTGTGTATGCATTTGTCAGTATATTCTTTCTTGTTCCCTCAATAAACATATCAGTACAGAAATGTAGTACTAGTCAGGGTTCAGTAAGTAGATTTGTGGATTGGTGTTTAGTTTGAATGTGTCCTGAGTTGATATGGCATTTGGGCTTGTGGGGTTACTAAGCCCTGTTTTATTAAAGTTATTTCTATGATGAAAGTACACCCTTGTACTGCACATGTGTATCTCTTGTACCCACGTTAAATTTATTGTGTTGTGTTTTATATGGTTGACCTTTGGGAGCCATATACTATCACTCGACCCCTATGTCAGAGGAGGGAGGCAGGTTAAATATCACTGAAGGGAATGTGTATTCCCTAGACCAATCATCTGCAGATGAAAATGGGCCTTAACCAGCCAGAGAAGGAGTTCCTTCCTGCATCTCTCAAGTCCCTTTTTCTCTCCTGGGTTTGAGACTGGAGGAGTCTAAGTATGTTGGAGGAGTTTCTCCGTGGCAGTGCAAAATTGTGTGTATTTATGGGGAGATTCATCATATTCTCAAAGCTACCTAAAGAGGTTAAAAGTCATTGACCTAATTATATATTATATACTTTGCGTTAATTTCCATTTTGTTACTTGGGGCCTTAAGGCTTCAGGGAATACACTAACCTGATCTCAACTCTGAATTGGAAGATTAAGAGAAGGGATATGCATTCAGGCTCAGATGCTAAAGCAAGGATGTGCCCCACTCCCAAGTGCAGTTGTGGCAATATTCACTTAAGGTAAGTCTCCAAGGAGAAGATGAATCACAGGAACAGGTGCCAAGGCTGAGAGATTAACCATTTTCCCACCCTTCAACCTTATTTTGGAGACTGACCACATTGCTTACCTTGAAGAATTCAGTTTTTATCTGATCTGGAAACCAGCAGTTTTCCTTGTATTGCTTCCCCAGATATTTTCTCTTCCAAATCCATCACCACAAACTCAACATGTTCAAAAGCAAGTTAATAGTCAACCCACCATGTCCCCATATAATATAGCACTATCTCCCCCAGAGTTTTCTATTTCTCTGAATTTTCCAAATCATTTAGGCTCATAACAATTTTCGCTTTTTCTGCTTTGCTTCAGTGTTTCCCACATCCTGGCCATTATTCACATGGTTACCTTCCTCTAGCAACTCCTTTTGTTGATCTTTAACACTGTCACCTTTGAGCATCCAACTAAGGGATTCCACATTCAGACAACAGCTCAAACTATTCAGTACACAGAAATGGCTTGAAGGCTTTTTTTTCTTTAATTCTTACAAGTGTGTTTTCTTTTTTAATGTGGAAGAACGACACTTATTTGCCAACATTTTAATTTTCCAAATAAGCATATATAAAAACAAAATAAAATTAGTTTACTATATGTAATCATGATTTTTAAAAAAAATATGAAAAATAAATTCTTTTATAACTGAAAAAGTTCAGTTTTCTTGACATGTTTCCTTCTAATGCTTATTTTTCTCATTTACCTAAAGACTGCTGGAATTTGAAGAATTAGCACCTGTCTGGGGCACTGGTGGCTCAGCTCATTGAGAGTCCAATTCAGCTCAGGTCATGATCTCACAGTTTGTGAGGTTGAGCCCAGCATCAAGCTTGCTGCTGTCAGCACAGAGCCCGCTTCAGATCCTCTATCCCCCTCTCTTTCTGTACCTCCCCTGTCATGCTCTCTCTCTTTCTCTCTCTCTTAAATACATACATACATACATACATACATACATACATACATACATACATAAGACATTGAAAAAAGGAAAAAAGAATTAGCACCATCCTAGCACTAGAGTTTGGAAACCAAACCACTGACCTATATACCACACGTGAAGGTTAAGAGTTTAAAACCCTGGAGTCAGTCCCATATGGTTGGCACATACTAACCTTGAGACCTTAGTCAAGTTGCTTTGTCTTCCTAATCCTAATCTGTTTTTTTCTCAAACAGCATAATTTGAGGATATGAGAAGGATCACCTTATAGAAGAATCACCTTATAGAATATAGAAGGATCACTTCTATAGAAGTATAGATAACTGAGTTAATAAATGCAAATTACTCAGCATAGGACCTGACACTTATTAACCTACCAATAAATTGAAGATATAATAATCACTGTTTTTGAAATTATATTATGCTTCCTGTGTTTAATTTTTCACCACTGACGAGCATTTTTTTCCCTGAAATATATGTGTTGATTATTTAAACTAAGCCAGTCCCTGAGGAACCTAGTTTATCTTATGGGGGATCACTAGTTTATGAATTCTTATACTGAAAACCTGTTGCTCTGTTTCATATGTTTAAGGTGAGACGTTTTTCCGTAAAGGTTGTAGTTTTTGTTGAATGTTACGATTCTTACCATTAGAATTTTAACTTTGTGACTATTTTCAGAAAATGGACTGCAATTTGGCCTTGCCGTGACCAAAAATGAATGAGATTTTACTGTATGATCCAGGTTTAACAAAATAACCTAAAAGAATCCCCTTTGGGCAAGACTGCAGATGGTTTTTCTGCACTACTGAATTCCACATTTCCTTATAATTAAAAGGGTGGGTAAAGTCCTCCTTTCTTAAATCTTAAACCCAAGAATGTTTACCTATGCACATCCAAAGGAATACTGGCCTTCTTCCAATATAGAGAAATAGTGATTTATTAATAATATTCCTTAGAGTGATAAAAGATTATAAAAACAAAGACCCGTTACAGCTGAAAACTTTTGGCTTTCACAACAGATATTGGGACAGAATGGGTGAACAGTGTTCAACTGCTTTGGTGAAGCTAACACAGCTGAGTGAAGGGCTATGCAAATAGTAAAACCAAATGTATATGAAATAGTAAATTTATTCCTTGGAACTCATTGAATATAAAAAGCCTATTTCATTAAAGGAGAATTATCCTTGCTGCATACTAGCATAAATCTTTATTTAATTGGGGGTGTAAAAGGGAATAATTAGTGCTCCCTGTTGCATAACTAATTTTCTCATAGGGATAAAAAGAAAAGGGATAATTGTGTGTGCTTTAACTCATACCTCATATCTAGGCACAGAGAAGCTGAAACATGAATGAGTAGGAAAGTGTCACAGGATGATGAATAGAGATTGGAATGTTGAGTTACATGTCTGATTCTAGCTCTTACTGGCTCTGCAGCCTTGAACTCAACCAGCTCTTATACTTTTGGCTTTAATTTCTTCATCTGTAAAAACAGATTAAGAATAGTATCTTTAAAGGGTCTGGCATAAGATATTTCATCAGAATAGTAGCTCGAAATAGTGGAGCATATTCTAAGTATAATGAATGGAACTTGGTAAATGGCATCTAAATATGACACATGTGTGTGCATGTGCACACAGATAAATCACTGATTTATCAGTTATTATGGAACATTTACTTGGAGTGTGTGCTAGGCACTGGTGGTAAGCAATATAATTTGGGACACTAAACTCGTGGTGCTTTTGAGATATTGGCTAAAACTAGATCACTAGATGTGGTTTTCTTAAGATGTTTTATTAAGTTAATCAATGTGTATATGAATCTATGTAAATTTTTTCACAGCACTTAAGCTAATGACTTAACTCACATTTTCTTAACAGAATGCTTTCTCCTTCCAAAAGTTCATGTCAGCAAAGCAATTTTCACACAGACCTAGGACAAAGCATGACTCCATTGGGACCCACACATAAAAGGTTAATGAAAGTAAATAAATCAGATTAGCTTAACTGTCCTTTCTGTGTGTGTACTGTATTCAAAAATATATGTAATATGTAATTCATTTGTCCCTAGAAATAAGGCAATGCTTAAACCATTCTATGAACCTTATTATTTTTTTGAAAAGAAATATTTTCACCTAGAGTATCAATAAATCTCAAACTATGGTGTATTCTATAGCTATTCTGCATGGGCTCCAACTTGAGAAGCTGCTGTTTTCAATGAAAGTAGGTAGGGTTGGGGACAAGAAAATTGTGGCATTGTAACTCAGAATATGCCAAACCATGTGCACTATTAATGATAATATTAATATCTAGCATTTATTAAGCACCTCTCATGAGTCAAGCACTGTAGTAAGAGCTGTAGGAGGAGTAACTCATTTATTTCTCTCTGTAACCCTACAAGGCAGACAACAGTGTAAACTTTTTGTATATATAAGGAAACTGAGGCTTAGTGAGGTTTAGTGACCTGGTCCCGTCCCACAGCTCATAACTGGCTATGAACCAATTATGAGCCCAGGCTGGCTGTCTTCAGAGGCTGCCCTCTTAACCACTACTCTTAAACTTCCTCCAGGGAGACTGAGGTCTCTGCTGGAAACCAAGGTATCTTTCATACTAGGTATTCTTTAAACCTCACTGTATTTATTTCTACTTTTCTTATAACCTCTATAATCATCCACTTATTGAGTTGCAGCTCACAGTATGCATGTGGGAGGTTGCAGATAACATACCAGCAGTTTGTGCTCTTACTCACGCTTGCCAGCTGTTCTGGCACAATATTTATTTGCCCCATAAATCCTAGAACACTCATTTTTATAAAAAAAAAATCTGTCAATTGACAGTTCATCTTATTTTTTCTACTAAAAACACTAGAGCATGAGGTATCCTTGACTTCAGGTTCAGAATCTCCAAATAAATGGAATTTTGGGCATAACGCCTGACAGCATGGAAGTCTGACATAGCAGTGTTGGGTCTACTCACAAATATTCCACTGGGTCTGGACTCAAGGCCCCGTCCCCCTCCCAAATTTGTAAATGACTCTCTGTACCTTCATCAACACAGGTGGGGGCTAATGAAGGTTAAATTATTCTAATTTAGTTGTGCATATGCCAACTCAGTGTTTGAGCTGTGTGACAGGTGTCAGGCATTCATGCTTCCTCCAAAAGGCTCACACAATGGGCCCCCAGTCACTGGCATCATTTTTGTATTACCTAATGCCATATGGTAGTAAAGCCATTCACCTGATGGAAGAGACTAGGCCTTCTTTCTTCTTTTTCCTGTTGCTTTTCCTCTACTCGGGAAAACAATGTTCTATAATTGTTCTGAGGTTATTGGTAGTAATGTGATAATCAGCAATTACATCGTTGCCCCCCAAAGTTTAGCCTTTAAAGCATACTGCTTTGAGTTTCTAGGAAAAACATTTTGATACATTCATTTCCCCTTGGAAACCATTCCATCTTTCCCTTGATTTGTGGAGTAATTATGGCTCCCTTGTTAGTTCATTAACTTTTCTTTTCCATTAAGCGGTCTGTCTTTTTTGACATTACCTTCTGGCAGCTCAAATGCTAAATGCAAAATAATTCGGGGTAAAGGGGAGTCTGGTTTGGTAATGAACAACAATAGGAAAGTAGACCTCTGTATTTAGGATGGAATTTGAAAGGTAATTCCATATGGTTACTACATTTCTGAGAAAGTTCCTCAAATATATCAGGGCTAATAATTCTTTAGAGAGATCATTCCAACAATGGAATAGAGAAAATTGGTGCTTTGGGAGAATAAGACATTGGTTACCCTTTTTCCAGTAACTGAAATAGCTAATGTTTCTGTTATTTACAGTGCCTCTAAGCTAGCTCTCAAATTCTCTTGCATGTGCCAAACATTTTTATAGCCCTGCCTCAGCCTCCAGGTATTTTTGATATGTTTATATAATAGGAAAACTGTTGAAAGTCAGTATGATAGACGGCAGTGTACCTGTATCCTATTTCCATACTGGGTGGATTTTATGTTCAACATTTTAAGGAGGTGCGTAGTGTTTAGTGGAAAAAAAGGTTTTAATTATGTTCTGTTTCTAATACCTATTGGGCAAGCATGAAAGTCTTTGAAGTTGGATATTGCCTTACAGTATACATACATCAGCAAATTGAAACCAAGAATATACACTGTTTTATTCTATTTTTGCAACTCTCTTCATGTACTAATGCCTGGGGGCTTCATCATTTCTGACCATTTCCTCCCAAGCTGCAAATTGCAGATTCAATTGAGTGGCATATTTAAGTTTAATGGATATTTACAGTAATCTTCATCTTTAGTGTGCTATGGAAACTTGTTCCCTCCTATGGACACTATTGTACTAGTGGGGTTTTTGTTTTTGATATTAGGATTTCTGAGTATTTAGGAAAAACATACTTAGTTTATTTCTATTTTTACAGTCATATGAACCCATATGAGTAAAGGTACTTAAACCTAGATCTATACCTGCGCGCGCGCGCGCGCACACACACACACACACACACACACACACACACATAGATATCTATAGATACATACTTTGATGTATATATCACGTGTGTATAGATATGTATCTTACACATCAAAGTAAATGTCCAAATATACTAAGATTCCTTAACAACGTCTAAAATGATGTGTTCTAAACATATTCAGCTGATGGAAAGTTAGTCAGTAGCCCTCAGTTCCCATTTGTCACTTTTGGAAGTTGTCATTGTGCCCTCAGGACCCTTATCACATGTCCGCGACTTAAAGATATCTGTGTTTCATCCTTTCCTAATGGAAAGGATTCTGAAGTTTGGTGGTGAAAACAAAAGAATAATTCATACTGCTGGTTAACATCTGAGTTAGTAACTTTAGTCATATCTTAATAGAAGTGATGACCCAGTGGAAAGGATTTAAAAGAAGACCAGTATTCCATAGAATATCTTCAGAACAGTGGAATATGGGGACCAGCTGAAAACATCAAGAAAGGTTTAACTTGAAAGAAAAGATTTAAGAAATGTGCATGAAGGCACTGTGGCTACCTTCATCTAATTGAAGAACTGCCGAGTAAGACATTTGATTGGGTTCTGAATCAAGAGAGCAAAATTGGGACCATGGCATGACAATCATAAGGAGAATCATCCTGACTCAGTACAAGAACTTTCTAATAAAATGGCCCTCTTTTAGATGCAATCAATTGCCTTATGTTAGAGAGAAATCCCTTCTTGGCTCTATCCTAGAAAAACATTAGAGATTCTTACATTGGGTTATGCTAGATAATATCTGTATTAGTTTGCTAGGGCTGCCATTACAAAATACCACAGATTGGGTGGCTTAACCACCTAAAACTTATTTTCTCAGAGTTCTGGAGACTAGAAGCCCAAGATCAGGGTATCAGCAAGTTTGGTTTCTTCTAATGCCTCTCTCCTTGGCTTATAGACTTGTGCCATCTCTCTGTGTCCTCACGTGGTCAATCCTCCATGCATGCAACCCTGCTGTCGACGTGTGCCCTAATTTCTTCTTTTAAGGAAATCAGTCACTTTGGGCTACAGCTCACTCCAAGAGCCTCATTTTCACTTAATCACCTCTTTAAAGATTCTGTCTCCAATTACAGTCACATTCTGATGTATGGGGGGTAGGGCTTCAACATATGAACTTGGATATGGGGGACACACTTTAGCCCATAACAGTATCTAAATACACTTCTCATGTCCTAGAGTTCTTCATGAGGAGATAAGGGAAAATTCAGACCATACAAACACCTGCTCCCTGGAAGAAAGAAAGTACCTCAGCTGAATGAAGGATCCAGTAACTGTGTCAGCACCCTTCTCTAAGTTAATTCTTACCATCAGAGAGGTTTCTTGTCATCTGTCTGCAAATGTAGGTTTAGCCATAAACTGTGCTCTTTGGCTTCTGGTTGAATGTGGAGAAGATTAAATTCATTATAATATTAAATAGATCAGGTGGAATTAGTTCTCAGCAGAGAGCAGCTGCTGGCTCCAGCAGTGTTGTGACAGGCTCCGCCAATTATGCAATGCAAATATCATCATCTGACTTCTACCAGGCCTTGGCAAGCCCCACAAGTCTGTTGGACAAGTTCTTCTGATTTGGTCCCACGCATGTTTGCTTGACAGTGGCTGTCTTAGAGGCCAAAGCACAGTGTCTTTGATGGTCATTCAAGAGTAAAGTTAAATTAGAGAGATTTGGACCTAGAGGGATTGAAAGAGAATTATCCAAGCATACGTGTTCATTTTGCTCTTATTAATACAGTTGATGTTGATTAGCTACTGGTGATGATGTTTGCTTTTTACCTAGAGCAGCAAAATGGAGTTGGGGCAAAGGTACCTTAGCATCCACCCTATTACAAAGGACGTATAATTTTGCTGCGTTTGTGCATATATTGTTATGCACATCATAACAATATATTAGTTGGAAGAACTATAATGTATTTTTATATGGGAGAAAGCACTGGAAAGATGAATCTCTGGTTTTGTTGGATTTGATAGATCTAGTTGGATTGAAATTACTTAATTGAGAGGTAAAATGAAGCCTGACCAAGTTGAGCAGATGAAAGCGGACCCTGACATAAAGTTTTAGAACAAATTTAGGCAATATACATACAGATGTTAATGAGTATATGAGAGGGATTATTTAATCTGGAGAAGAAAGTTTAGATGCTCAGTCTGCTTGTAAACTTGACCATTTAGGGAGACAAGGTACAAGACAAGAAGAAGATTGTGTTTACTGACGTTAGCAGTAAATGCAAGTAAAAGAACCTGTTATCTAAATTCCTTTGTTGGTGAAAACCTAGGCTTCAGAGATTACATACTTTTGTAATCAGAGAAGGTCTCAGTGGAAACTGATTATAATATCAGGGCAAAGTAATGCCATTATAGAACCTTTCTTCTTACATGGAAATTAGTTTGTGTGTGTGTGTGTGCGTGTGTGTGTGTGTGTTTGCCTGTATGCGCTTCTCATGGGGTTGGATTACTTCCAGGAAGGTTATCTTCTACTATCATATTGGTATCTCAGGAGACAATTAGAAAAATAAAAATAAAGACAGATGGTGTGTGAAAAGTAGAGTATCACCTCCCTTCACAACTGTCTTCTTTGATTCAAAGTGAGTTTGTAGGGAGCCTCAGAAGTGGAAAGCAGCATTTTCTGTATTACCCTCCTGTTGAAAAAGAACCTGCTACCCTCTAACCACCTGACAAGTGAGCATTCTGATGAAGATGAAGATGGTACTCTCTGACAGTACATTAATGAGAAAAATGCATTGGTTCAATATTTACATTCTCCCAAGTAAAATATGTACATTTTGTAAAAGGCCTTTTGATTACACAGTTTTCTCTTCCCTCCAATCCACGACACGCACACATACTCACAAAACAGTTGTCTTAAGTGTGGAAGGATTGTGACATGCCCTTCCAACAATGAAGAACATGCTTGAGCTAGTCTGGGTTTTGGATCCTTCGGGCTACCCCATGGAGGTGAGTGCTTATTTGTGCTTGTGAGCCCTATGTACTGATGGGCGTTTGATCATGAGCAGTGCAGGTTGCATTCTAAAGCTTCTTTTGTAAAGTTATCACCTGGAACTTGAAATACATTGCCACATAAAGACTGTTTTTTACTATCAACAGGAGTTTTATTTAACCTTAATAATACTAAATTCAGAATTCATCCATATCTTCATACTGGACCAGTTCTTGAGCCCCACTATCTTTTTTACCCTACCATCTCCAAGAATTATGCTACCATCACAGTGTCTAATAGTATTTATAAAGGATTTTCTTCTTATTTATTCTTTTATTTGTGCTAGAATATGTTTATTGAGCGTGTCTTTTTTTTTAAGAGTTTATTTATTTTGAGAGGCGGAGGGGCAGAGAGAGAGGGAGAGAGAGAGAGAGAGAGAGAGAGAGAGAGAGAGAGAGAGAGAGAATCCCAAGCAGTTTCCGCACTGCTAGTGCAGAGCCCAATGCAGGGCTCAAACTCATGAACCACTGGATCCTGGCCTGAACTGAAATTGAGTTGAATGCTTATATGACTGAGGTACTCAGGCTCCCTTGTTGAGCATCTCTTATATACCAGATACTTAAGGATGGACTAGGAATATCAAGATGAACATGACTTGATTCCATTTTGAGGGGAGATCCAAGCAACCCAAAACTTATGGTAGAATGTGACATGTATTTTGATGGGGCATTTGCAGGTTCTAGAAACCCAGGAAAGAGCACACATTCAGGAGCATTGATCTTTCTCTGCAATAGTTTATCCATTTCTTATGAATAGAACATATTTACAATCATGTTGCCTTTTCTTGTAACCATTCTCCAAAAGAAAACTTGCTTTCTTTCCCTTTGTTGTGGTCATCACCTGCCACTACCACTTCAGGATTGTGTAAACACCGTTTCCAACTATCCCTGTTTGCAACACCTGGGTTCAAAGTGGGGTACGTTCTCCTTAGCCCCACTTCCTTGTTGGCCCTTTGAAGGATTTCACTACTAATATTTACCAGAAAACAGACAAAATCCTGGAAGTAATAACAAGAGTCTCATAAAAATCGTAAATGTTGTTAAAGGTGCATGGAGGTAAAGGGGTTCTCGGAAAGGAAGGAGAGAAGGGACATAGAGATGTAGAGATGAGAGAGAAGACAGTGTTTGATTTGGACTGTGTGACTGTTGAGAGCATAGACTGCACTCCTTCAACAGGAGAGCTGAGCTTCTGAGACTTCCAGTTTGCCAACACATTCTCAAATATATGTTCCTTTTATTTGAAGATGTTCTGTTGGTATCCTGGAAGTAAATATAGAACTTGTCACTTTTCTCTTTCCACTGTAGATAAAATCAAAACATGTAAAAAATCTTCCTATATATTGTCTCCTATATAATCCCTTCTCCCCTAACCCCCATCTTTCTCTCAATGTCAGTCTTAAACACTCAATCTCAAAATGTTCAGGGGAAGATAAATGGGAACCAGAAGCCAGTGACATATTTTTACTAGTCTGTGTTGAAGATAAATTTGACCTACATTTTAATAAAAGACCTATGCAGAAGAATCTTTCAGAACTTTATCCAGGGAATTAGGGTAAAGTACAAGGAGTTGAGCAGAGAGAAGGATATGACATGCGAAGGAACAAAATGACGGCCAAGAAGCTGGAGGCAATTCCTCCATCAAGTTTCAGGGTATTGCTTTGTGTGTACATGTCCTGTAACTCCCTGTCTTCTATGCCAGTCTTATAGGCATGAGGCCCACAAAAGACGGGTCTTGAAGTGAGGCTCAAAGCAGGAGCAATATGATAGTGATGGGGCAGGTATCTTATTCAGTCATTCAACTAGTATTTGCTTATGGCCTGTGCTGGGGATGCAGTGTGAAAAAATATATATATACCCATCTCCGTAAATAGTTTTATGATATTTCCATCCTTAATGAGATAAAAGCCATTGCAAATTAAGCTTCCAAGGCAGTAGTGTATACAAATGGTGCTAAAGTAGAGGTTTTGGAACAAATTAGATCCATATTGAAACCCTATCTATATCCTTAACAGATTCCTTAACATCTGAATCTCAGAGTTTGGTAATTAAATGGTGCTAATACCCTCTTCATAGCATCATTGTAAGGATTAGCTATTGCTTGATTAAAAGAGGCATCCAGGGGCCCCTGGGTGGCTCAGTCGGTTAAGCGGCTGACTTTGGTTCAGGTCATGATCTCACTGCTCGTGAATTCAAGCCCCACATCAGGCTCTGTGCTGAAGCTCAGGGCATGGAGCCTGCTTCAGATTCTGTCTCCCTCTCTGCCCCCTCCCCCATTCATGCTCTGTCTCTCTCTCCAAAATAAATAAAACATTTAATTTTTTTTAAAAAAAGAGGCATCCAAAATGTACAGATTATTTTGTGTGATCTAAAATATTGTGACATAATAGGGCAAAATCTCTTGAGGTATGATGTTATGACATGTGTACACACATGTATAGCTTCTGCCCTTGGCACAATATCAGTTTCAATCTACTATATCCACCTTCTGAGTATACTATTTTGCAACCCATATATCTTCTTCAGTTTTACTTAACAGACCTAAAGCCATTCAGGTCTGGTGGTGGGTTCTTTGAGTAAATATGAACACACTGTGTGCATATATGTGTACACGGGTTGTGACTTCCAAGTCAAGAGCCTTTGTCCTGTTAGGACAGAAATATGTGCATATGGTGCTTTGTGGCACCATAAGCCTGTAAGGTTTTATGACTGTTTCAATGAAATCTTTTTTCATTAGAATTTATCTTGAAGCACTCCTAGATATTACATGGTTTATCAAATTTGGGTGCATTTTATTATTTTCTTCATGGTGAACCACTATCAGGATTGAATAAACTCATGATAATTCAACAAAGCAAACATATAAAATTGTACTTTGTGAGGATCATAAGAAAAAAGATGAAGGCGGAGAAAAGAAACAAAAAATTAGAGCTATGAATTGCCAGGCAGAGTATGACTGAAAACCAGAGCTGCAATTTTATTGTTTTTTTTCCCTTTTCCTTGACCCCTAGAGAATACACAAATAAAATCAATTAATGGGCCTTGAAGAAGAATCACTTTAAACTGTTCAATTAAACCCCGCAATGCAGAGAACAGAAGGGAGAAAAAAAAAACAATAAATACGTCTTAAAAAATGGACTTGTCAGAGGCGCCAGGGTCCCGACATGCACCATTACTGACGGATCGAATCGCACTTCCATTAACACCATAATCTTATAGACTCCACAGCCTGTAAAAAAGGGATTTACTTTAATCAGGTTTGGTTAGGACTGAATTTGAAAAGGGCTACAAGTGAAATAAAACATGACCTCCACCTCTTTGATTTTTCTCCAGCATTGGTTCCCTAGTATGTAATTTGCTGTCCATTGATGGGTCATTTTTAATGATTGTGATCTTCTGGTACATTTCTTTCTCTTTCAGTGGTGGAAATCATTAATACAAACCAGTAATATTCTATCTTAACTATGTTTCTTCATCTAATCATTTGGTTTAACGATCATTAGCGAGTCCAAAATTTCAAAATAGTTCTCCTTTAGACAAGTGCCTAGTTTAGGCTTTCTAAAGTTTTCAAAGAATTATCATCAATTTTACTTCAAGTAAAAATGCCACAGACTTTGGTTAAGTGTCGAGTGAAACAAAGCTAAACAGCTTTCTTTCTGGTAGCACTTCTCAGTGCTTTTACTATGCTAGTGAACTCTGCAGAGTGGTTAGGGCATGTAATGCTGACCATGCTCATGGTCTGTGGGACACTTTTAGAGCTTCTCCTGAGATGTATGTTCCAGAGAAAGCACTATGAGAAACACTGACTTAGGCAGCTTTTATTTATCTCACTCAGTAAATTCCCTACAATAATTTGATTGCTGCTTTGTAGGTAATAAGCACTCACCCAGAGGGTATTTGGAGTGACTGTGGCAGGCCAGGTGAGATGAATGGCCATTAAGGAGCCTGGGAAGTCTATAAATCCAAAAGGTGTCAGAATAATCTTTTCTCACTGCCTTTTGCTTCATACTTCGGTCTTCCCAATTTATCATAAGATAAAGCTCAGCATTGAGTTGGGTTTCTCCTCCCTTTCTTCACAGAGCAGAGGGTCTAAGAAGACACACCATCCTAGTGTCAGGAAGTAGTTGTTGTTACTAGAGTGTACATATTTTTTTCAGTATTAAGATGAACTGTGTCTAATTCAGTACAGATGTTTAATTTGTAAGACTGAATAAGTCCATTGAGCCAGACTGTTTTATTGGGTCACTTGCAGTGTATGGACTTGCTCGAGTTATAACCAAGTGCTGGTTACACAAGGGGGTTGGGGGTACTGTGATTTTGGGTCACTTATTCTTTTTTGTTTGTTTATTTTATTAGAGAAAGAGAGTGCATATGCACAGGTGCAGCAAGCAGGGGAGGGGCAGTGAGAGGGATGAAGAATCCCAAGCAGGCTTCATGCTGTCCGCACAGAACCCAATGTGGGGCTCATACTCAAAAACCATGAGATCATGACCTGAGCCCAAATCAAGAGTCAGACACTCAATGGACTGAGCCACCCAGGGACCCCTGGATCACTTATTCTTAATGTAAACCTTGACTCTTCATTATAACACTGTGCTTTATATGTTTATATTTACTACATATTCCTATCAGGATTTGATTAAGGTTCTTTTCCGATATAAAATAAGTCAAATTTCTTAGCTATCTTGATGTTCTTTTATCAAGTAGGAAGAGCCACAATTGTAAGAGAGGAAGAGGCTTATGAGAAAGGGATGGGTGGGCGGGGCTCAGTTCTGCCTTGGGAAATTCTGCTATAGGAGGAGGAAAGTGGCTCCATCACACCAACTGGAAAATTCTTAATGATCTGCATGGTTGCCTAGTTAGGATTATCTCTGTCTAAGTTACAAAAGACCAAAGGCTATCTTAGAGGAGAGGGAACTAAAAGTATATTTGATGAAGGAAAAAAGAAAGGCCAAACAAGAAATACTGGCAGAAAGATAAAGAGGTTGGAGCAAGAAATACATAGACTATGTAAAGCTTTGAGAAAACAAGTTGAGCAAATATGACAATACCAGCATAACAAAGACACTAAATTAACAGATCTGATGGAAGATTTGGCCATAGAATTGCAAGGTTAATTCTAGAAGCACTTTTAAAAGCTCCAAAAAGCATAAAATTCACTTTAAAAAAAGCTCCAATTTTAAAAGCTCCCTAGAGGCACTGTAATAGAAAAGGGCTTTTAAATGCTATTTCTATTTTTTCCCTGTTTTCCTTAGGGGCTGTCTCAGAGGGATGATTTATTGTCTATTATATTTAAAATGACAGGGCCAATTTTGCAGACCTGCTACTGTGGTGCTAGCATCAAAGTACATGGGATTGCAGGATGTACCTTGTACAACGGCCAATCAGTACCTGACTTCTGTTTGGTTTTGGGCAGCATGACTGACAGAAATGGAATGAGAGGCACATGGGCCGCTATTATTATGAATAGAAGTATATCCTGTTGTTCACATGCAAATGATGTAATTATTAGAGGAAAATAATTTAAAAAATTTTTTTTAAATGTTTATTCGCTTTTGAGAGAGAGCGAGTTACCAGGGGAGGGGCAGAGAGAGAGGGAGACACAGAATCCAAAGCAGGCTCCAGGCTCCCAGCTGTCAGCACAGAACCCAACTTGGGGCTTGAACTCATGGATCACAAGGTCATGACCTGAGTGAAGTCGGATGCTTAACTGAGTGGGCCACCCAGGAATCCTGAAAATATATATATTTTCTTTTGTAATCTGGGGAAATTTTGACTGGATTTTTTTTTTCTCTTGGAAGGTAAAATGAACACAGCTTTTCACAAAGGAGACTATTTTTTTTTCAATCCATTATGAAAATTCTCACTTATTTTTGTTTTAATATTTTAATTAATTAATTAATTTTTTAACTTTTAAAAATTTTATTGTTATTATTTAACAAATACAGCATGTGCTCTGTGTTCCCGGCACTAATCTAAGTGCTTTGCAGAGAAGCAAATAATATTGCACTGTGGGGAAAGAGACGGGGTTGGGGTAGGGGTGGAGAAGAAAAGAGACTTAAGACAGAGGGCAACAGAAAACAGTGAATCTCCTGCCCCATGATTTTCCTGAAGAGTTTCAATCTGAAGACATGAGTTGGTGTGGGTGAGAGTCTAGATTCCACAGCTGACAACTGTAGTGAACTTGAGTCATTCAGCCTCTTTAAGAAAAGCATTGACACACAAGCTGCCGTCCATGAAGAGTGCTGCAAGAATCAATTTGACATAAGGTGGTTTGTGCCAACACGTTGAAAAGCTCAGTCATTGTCAGATGTGCTCTCAGCTATTTTTTTCATAACTTTTAGTAATTTGTGGAATTAGGGGTATTTGGGCCAACATGCATTATATCAGAACTCAGAAGTATCCTAAGTATACTGATCTCAGGTTGTAGTAAAGTGCAATAGTCAATTCTTTTGCCTAGACATGTTCTCTAATAGAACTTTCTTAATTAGAATAACATGAAAGTTAACTCATGTTTTCTCCCTTCACATTTTTCTATATTTTTATTTTTTTCTGATTAATGTGATATTCATTGTACAAAATTAGAAAGCACAGAAAAAAAAAAAAGACAAAACAAAAAAAAAGATTACCAGACCACTGGTAATCCTGTTACCAAGATTTAAGTAATATTAACACTGTGATGTATTTTCTTCTAGTCTTTTAAAATATTATATCTGCATGTCTAAGTATGATTGTTCAATATAAATTTAAGCAGAATTTACTTGTTGCCTTCTTTTTCCACTCAGAAGTCTTTTTTTTTTTTTTTTTAGGTTTATTTATTTTGAGAGAGAGAGAGGGAGGGAGAGAATTCCAAGCAGCCTCTGGACTGTCAGTGCAGACCATGAGATCATGACCTGAGCCAAAATCAAGAGTCAGACACTGAACGAACTGAGCCACCCAAGTGCCCCCATCATTATTCTTTTAAGTAAAATAATCCCCTTTGGGTACCTGGGTGGCTCAGTCAGTTAAATGTCCAACTTCTGCTCAGGTTATGATCTCGCAGTTCATGGGTTCGAGCCCTGCATTGGGCTCTGTGCTGACAGCTCAGAGCCTGGAGCCTGCTTAGGATTCTATGTCTCCCTCTCAGTGCTCCTCCCTGACTTGTGCTCTGTCTCTTTCTCTCAAAAGTAAATAAACATTAAGTAATTCCCTTAAATATATAGCAAGTTGGAATTATATGTATTTCATTAGTTCATGATTTCCTTTGGTTGGAGATATTACTATAAACTTTTTACAATTTTAATGCTGCAGTAAACATATTTATATATAAACTTTTATCTTTATTTACGTTTATTCTCTTAGAAATAATAGCTTTCTAGAGACAAAAGTTCTTTTTGAATTACCTTTACCATTTAAGGCCATTTATAAAGATGTGCCAAATTCTTTAATGGATTTGTTCACCATCATCAGATGGCATTCCAGATTACTTTTCTTTCCAACCTATAACAGCAGTGAGCATCCTTTGCTCGTTGTTGTTGAAGGTCTATCAGTTTAAATAATTTTAGTGTATATTTAACATAAAATATAAAATATTTTGTGGCATAGGATAAATTAGAGTTGCATTATATTTTGAAACTAATCTATTCTCAGGGCACCTGGGTGGCTCAGTCAGTTAAGTGTCTGACTTCAGCCCGGTCATGATCTTGTGGTTTGTGGGTTCAAGCCCCGCATTGGGCTCTGTGCTGACAGCTCAGAGCCTGGAGCCTGCTTCGGATTCTGTGTCTCCTTCTCTCTCTGCCCCTCTCCCATTCATTAATTCGTTCATATTCTCTCTCTCTCTCTCCCCCTCTCAAAAATAAACATTCAAAAATTGTTAAAAAATAATAATCTATTGTCTTAATCACATTAAAATGTTTGGATCAGCTTGTTAACATGATATTTTTGCAATATTTATAATAGAAAAAAGAAGTCTTTCAAAAAAGTATGGAGAAAATATCAGTAAACATAATCTGAGTTTCCTAGCAGCCAAAACAAACAGACAAAAAGCCTATTTTCCATTAACTCATAGAAGATAAAAATACTAGTTTTTCAAGAAAGACAAACTTTCTTTGTGGTGATACATGCTAAAATATATTTATTTCACAGACTCTTTTATTTAAGTGTTCATCACATTACTCTGTTTCTGCATGTGTTTAAAATGTTAACACAATAGGGGCGGCTGGGTGGCTCAGTCAGTTAGGCGTCTGACTTCGGCTTAGGTCATGATCTCACAGTTCATGAGTTCGAGCCCTGCGTCAGGCTCTGTGCTGACAGCTCAGAGCCTGGAACCTGCTTGAGACTCTGTGTCTCCCTCTCTCTCTACCCATCCCTCGCTCACTGTCTGTCAATAATAAATAAACATTAAAAATTTTTTTAAAATGTTAACATAATAAAAAGAAACTTTAAATAAAACAAAACCATAGTGAGAAGTGAAATTTTGTAAAGTTATACAACAAAAACCACTCACAATGATTATTCAAAGAAATAACATCACTGATATTTCCCTCTCCTTTTGTTTAGCTGTATATTATTACTACAATAAGCACAAATTATGTGCTAAAAATTACTTTGGACATTTTAAAAGGAACACATGTCTAAAAAAAGTGAAAATCTAAAAGTAACAATTTTGAGCTAAACTTTGTACAGTGGTTTTATAAATTTGAGGTATATGTTTCTTATAAGGTATCAATGATATGTTGGTTGTGATTGGACTTACTAATGATTGGAGTTAGTAATCAGTTGGTAAGCTCAAAAAAATCGTTCAAGACACTGGTAAAATATGCAACATAGCTATGAAGAAATTATAAAGAAATAACCAACACCTGAACAGCCATCCTTATTCCCAAATTAGATTGTGTCCATCACATACGTAAACTACTACACAAAGCACCACACACAACAAACCATTTCCATTTCTTTCACAATAAAAAGTACAGATGACTTGATCAGCACCACCAAATATTTCAGCAGATAAGTTTCATATATATATATATATATATATAATATATACATATATATGCAGTATATATAATATATTGTCAAGTTACCTAACATACAGTGTATACGGTGTGCTTTTGGTTTTGGGGATAGATTCCCATGATTTCATTGCTTACGTACAAAACCCAGTGCTCATCCCAATAAGTGCCCTCCTCAGTGCCCATCATCCATTCCCCCTCCCCCCACAAACCTGCAGTTTGATCTCTGTATTTAAGAGTCTCTTTCAATAATGAAGCAACAGAAAGAGAAATCAAGAAATCAGTCCCATTTACAATTGCACCAAGAACCATAAAATACCTAGGAATAAACGTATCCAAAGATGTAAAAGATTTGTATGGTGAAAACTATAGAAAACTTAAGAAGGAAATTGAAGAAGATACATAGAAATGGAAAAACATTCCATGGTCATCAATTGGAAGAACAAATATTGTTAAAATGTCAATACTACACAAAGCAATCTACACATTCAATGCAATCCTAATCAAAATTGAACTGGCATTCTTCTCAAAGCTAGAACAAACAATATTTTCTGGAATCTTAAGAGAAGGTACTTAATATTGTATTGGACAATGTCTTTAACCAAAACATGCTTTGTGGTGTTTTGTTGTTTTTTTTTTTTTTTTTTACCTTTTCCTCAGTAAGTCATTAAATGATAGACCCCACGAACTTAGTTCTGTGGAGGATTATGCTGTTTGTCCAAAACTAATAACTTTTCAGTGACCCATTTTGATATAAAGACAATTTAGAAGTACTGTGTGATTAGGTAAGCACTTAATGTGTACTGTTATTCTTCACAAAACCCAATGTGCTATGTACTAATGTCTCTGTTTTTTTTTTAATTTTTTTGACATCTATTATTTTTGAGAGATAGAGCACAAGTGGGGGAAGGACAGAGAGAGAGAGAGAGAGAGAGAGAGAGAGAGAGAGAGAGAGAGACAAAGAATCCAAAGCAGGCTCCAGGCTCTGAGCGGTCAGCACAGAGCCTGACACAGGGCTTGAACACACAAACTGTGAGATCATGACCTGAGCTGAAGTCGGATGCTTAACTGACTTAGCCACCCAGGCACCCCTAATGTCTCCATTTTACAGAGGAGAATACTGAGGTTTGGAGGAGATCAGAAATTTTCTCAAGGTCATGGAGCTAGATTATATTGGAACTATAACTTCACCCAAAGGCCACATTCTCAATGTCACCAGGAAATGCTACTTCCTAATTTCTAGAAGTAGAGTTGTTTAGTGAAATAACATTATTAATGTTTCCATTAAAGGCAGTGAAGAAAAGACGAGAATAAATCAACAAAATCAATGAGTGACTTTTTTTCTCTTTGAAATAAGGCCTATGACAGAGTTTTTTCTGAAGGTCAAAAAATTTAAAAGATTTGGTCCATTGTCTGAAGAAAGATGCAGATTTTTTTTTCCTGTGGAATTTATTTAAGTATGTCATCTTTTCTCACATCTCTTATTTGCCATTGACTGTGCTTCAGTCTGGACAGACATCCCTCCCCACCCCCGCCCCCCCCCCCCAAAAAAAAAGGGGGGACTCTTGGTTCTGAATCAAGAAGTTTTTTTTAGAATTCTCATAACTGTGGACAATTGTGAGATACTCTTCCAGTTTCTGCCATATTAACTAGTTATTTAATGAATTGATGCCGCATGTCTCATAATGTTCGTTGTTGATGTTCATTTAAGTATTTTGACTTTTACAGCTTATTTTCATCTCATCAAATTACCCAGTTTGCATGTTGTTATTTTAAAAATACACTTATCCATTTTTAGTTAACCTGTAATTTATACATATAATCAACTCCCATTTATGCAGGAGTCAATTATACAATTTAATTAGTTGAGCTGCCTTGTGACTTTTCATCTTTTGGCCATTCATTGACACCACTACCTTATTGTGCAGTAAGGAATAAAAGAGGCATGTGTGAATCTTACTTGAAGTTGTTAGGTTCAGCTTTTGTAAAAGGTAGTAGCTAAAATCAGTGGACTTATGGACTTACATTTTCTGTGCTATATCCTCCTTCATCAGTAATGACAATGACAACAACAGACTGAAAATCACTTGTTAGTACAGAGCCATCCCAGAAGGCTAATACCGAATACATACATTCAATATCGAAAGCAAATATTGATCAGTGTTGTTTGTTTGTTTAAAGCCTGGGAATTTTGAAAGCACATCCACCTTCACTTGAATACCTCTAGTCCTGGTTTTCTGAAAAATTTTTAAACAGTTGTTATAATAGCAGTGTTAAACAGTGTTCTAATAACACTCCTATAACCCTTTCTATGTTTAGGAACTGTTCTAAAGCTTTATGTACATTAACTCATTTACTTCTGCAATACCCTATGAGGTAGGTATATTATTATTTTCATTTTACAGATGAAGGAACTGTGGAGAAGTGACATGCCCTAGGTTATACACACAGCAAGTGACAGAGCCAGGATTTGAATGAGAGCACCCGATCTGGAACTTGTACTCTTCAACATCACTCTCTGCAACTCTATCACATAAAATATTTTCATAGTAGTCAGGATTTATTCCTTCTTTTATACATGATTCATTCTCTAAAGAAAGACTCCTGTGAGCTATTCTTAGATTTTATTCATGCTACCATATAGTCATCAAATCTATTTACATTTAATTCTACTCTGTTTTCCGTCATTATAGTTAACCAAGAGATTTATGTATTTCAGGACTTAGCATGTTTCCTCTATATATGCAATACATAGTTATAGAATTCCCCTATTGTGGTAGAATCAAGGAGTTGTATAGTTGGAAGTAATCTCATAAGTCATTTAGTCCAGATGTCTAATTGACTCGTGAAACTCTTACAGTGTGGGTTTTTATATAGTTTTGTTTGAGCCCCTTCTGTCAGAAAACTCACTATTTATTAGGAAAATCCTACTTGTTCAAAGATCTCTTCATTTGAGGACACTGGGTGGCTACTCTCTTAAACCTCTGATTCTTGATTTTGGCTCAGGTCATGATCTCATGGTTTGGAGATGGAGCATCGTGCCTGGCTCCGAGCTTGGCATGGAGTCTGCTGAAGATTTTCTCTCCCTCTCCCTCTGCCCCTCCCATGCTTATGAGAGTGTGCTCATGCATGCTTTCTCTTTCTCAAGGAATAAAAAAGATGTCTTCATTTGAGTCATAGTCTATGTCTTTGAAATGTCTACCGATTGATTTTACCTGTAGACCCATTTAGAGTAAGTCTAAATCTTTTCCCCATTAAAAAAGCCTTTAAAAGAGTTAACCAGATTATCTTGTCATTATTTCCCTCAAACACACTCTTCTTTGAACCACTTCCTTCAATTTTTTTTCAAGTCACAGTGTTCTGACTCTTCCCTCTCATCGTAGGTACTCTTCATTTACCTAAAATATGTCAACATTTTTAAGTGTGGTGGCCAGAGTTAAATATATGTTTGATCTGTACAATGACAGTGATGGAATACAGCAGATCTATGACCATCCTTGTTCAAACCACTGTATTATGTTAAGCCTAAGAATGCATAGGCGTTCTTGGCAGCATTGACATATTGTTGAATCATGAGGCCTGTAGTCAATTACAGTGACTAAGATGTAATACTGTAAAATTGCACTCACTGGTTGGTAGTTGGGGTGAAATGGTGGACCAAGGTGAAGAAGTTTATACTTGTCCATGTTGGATTTTCTTTTGCTGCCTTGTTCAGAATAACCTAGAGTTTATTCTGTGCCTTGTTTCTATTATGCCTTAGCTTCACTTCTTAAATTTTGGGAAGTTAATTGATCATCTTGCCAAAGATATAGATAAGGATTTATTTTATTCAAGTCATAATAAATATGTTGACTAGGGTAGCACGTCCAATGCAGCTTTGCTAGACTATCAGTCTTTCCCCCAGAGTGCTATAAATCTCTGTATTAATACTCTCAGATGCTTTTCCTATCAATTAAGAGCATACCTAACTAGGGGCACCTGGGTGGCTCAGTTGGTTAAGCATCTGACTCTTGATTTTGGCTCCGGTCATATCCTCGTGATTTGTGAGTGTGAGACCCACACCAGGCTCCTCGCTGACAGTATGGGGACTGCTTAGGATTCTCACTTTCCCTATCTCTCTGCCCTTCCCCCACTTGCCCCCTCTCTCTCTCAAATAAATAAAGTAAAAAAAAAAAAAACCCAAGAGCATATGTAACTAGTTTGGATTCAGCTTATGTTTTTCATTATTTTTAACACCTGAAACATTTGCTGGGTTACTCTTTCACTCATAAGCATCTGTCGTTCAAATACCAGGTCTCTCTCTTTCAGGGTTTAGGTAAATTACTGGGAACTAATGCTAAATCTGATCTTTTCAGAATGGAGGACAGAAGTACTAATATTCTATGACATTTTAAGTCTTGTGACCGCATCATGGAAATCAGAGCTACTTCCTGACATAATGTTTCTTTAAAATGAGTTTATTGCCTGCTATGATGATTATTATGCATTGATATAGATCTTTTCTAAGATGGTGTGCAATCATTTTTATTAGCTATTCTTTTCAATAGTTACATGAGGTACTATAGTATTCATAAAGATTTGGGGCTGTCATCACTTCAGTCAAAACATTCTCTTGAGCTGTTAGGTCAAGTTTGATTTTGTATTTGTAAGACTGCAAAGTGTCCCATTGGCTCCATCAGCATCCTTGAAAATGAGGAAGTGACAGAGAAGGAAAGAAGCATGTTTCAGCAAAGTAAACAACAAGCCATTAGCAGAAGCAGGGCTAAAACTCACAGCTCTTAAGTATTTTACTTTTTTTATTTTTTTTATTTCTAAGAATTTTCATTACTGCCTAGTAATGTCTGTGCTATATTGCTTCTACGTGGTCTTCTTCTAACTTACGTGTTTTTTCTGTCCTATTTCTTTATTTTGAACAATCTCTTCAAATATATAAATATAGCCTTCAAGTTAAATACCACTTTATTTCCTAGTTTTAATTTTATGACATTTCATCAAAGGCATTTTCTTAATTGGACAGTATGGATGATAAGATGGGAATTGGTTGATATGGGACTTAATTTTGTACCAGCCTTAGATCCCCTACGTAATTCTCCAGAACTTATTTATTGCTCATGGGGAGCTGAGTCTGACATTCAGTTTGCTTGATTAGTGCTTTGATAGCTGAGGTTCAGCAGCTCGTCCGTGACCCTCCTGGCAGTATCTGGTACCACCCTTGCTCTGCCTGGCTCCATTTAAGCCAAGCTCAATGGGCTGCTTTGCATGTTGTAAATGCTGTGTGATGCTTCCTCTCGTAATCAGGCTGAGCATCACTGCTTCCCCCAATCACTCTCTGCACTTAATTGACCAATAGAGCTAGACATATGGAGGATCGAATCACAAACCCAAATCAGCAGTTGTCAGAAGAGATTAATTCAAACAGGAGGCAGCAAAACACTTGTTTTTTTTCCCCCTCTCACTCTGCACTCATTTTCAGTGGTCTGATGAGAGAAATGATTATTAATATCTCCAGCTGTGCCCTCAGGCAGATGCCAAGAACTTCAATGAACTGCTTTCCACTTCCCTAGATCCCTTAAGTCTTTCTTCTGGAGATGCTTTCTAGCCCTTTGGTTAATCAGGTGGCCCAGGGGTGAGTCTGGCAAGACTGGTTTATGTCTATGCATCAAGTTCAATCTGTACAATACTGTTGGGAGAGTCTCCCCTATGAGCGATGCTGAGAGCCCTTTCCTTCTCTGGTTCCTACTCAGAGGTAGCACTGGAAAATATGAGTGGGACATTATTACTATCTAATTTCTCCTAGGTATAGTTCTCAACCTGTCAAGTTGTTCTGTCAATATCTATTCAGTATTTTTAAATGTTACAGTCCTCTTCTAGGCGCTTTGAAAAATAGGGAAACAAAATATATAACCATTCCTCTTGAAGAATCATATAAGGAAAAATGAAAACCAATATTGATTATATATCTAATATGTGCAAGATATTGGGTTAAGCATTAGAAACTTACAGCTTTGTCAGCTGCTTCATTGTTCACTCATTATGCTGTTATATGTTATCAAGTGATGGGAAAGAACTAAATCTAGCTCATAGTTGCAGGCACAGCTGAATCCAGGGACCATCAGGTGCAGGATCTCTCCATCTCTGGCTCACCATCTGAGGGGTTGAGATGGTTGCAAAGTTTCAGTTACCATCCTATGGTTTCAGCAACCTTTGTGGGGAAAAGAAAAGAGCTACTCTTTCTCAATACTTTCCAGAGGAGGCCTGGCCTAACTCTTAATAACCTAAAGCTGTGGCCTCAGGGTCTCAAAGATACAGATTGTCATCAATCGTCCTTGCTCGTAGTTAGAAGTAGATTTGCCTGAATCCAAATACAGCTCACACCTTCAATTTGTAAACTTGGGCAAATTACTTAATGTCTCTATGTGGCTGTCTTATCAGCTGTAAGGGGAGGGAGGGATGTACCTGTACTGAAGATTTCATGGGTTAATTCATGGAGAATTCTAGGAATAATCACTGGAACTTTGTTCTTGTTTACATTCAGGGTATGTGATCCAGTTGGGATGCTATTTTACGTGGGAAATTAGACTAAATGTCCTCAAATAATATCCAACTCAACAATTGTATGTTTTTGTATAGGTATTAGAATAGAAAATTTTAGATTTAGGGGGATGACTTAAACTGTTAAGCCTGAAAATATTCTACCAAGTGTTTCTGTAAGACCCTTTTCTGGAGGAATTTCTTTCTCATCATTGAGCACTGCATGTAGTGTATTTCATATCTCACCGTGATGGCACACACCTCTTAGTGGGACAGGTGCTTACCCTGCTGGTATGGTTGACAAAATGAAGATGGAATCTGACTGCAAAAATCGCCAGCTAGTGCCATAGCTTTGTCCTCCAGGAGAGTGATGGCTTTGAAAGGTAATCTTGAAAGATGCCCTGTTGGGCTTGGACAGTCACCATCCAGTCTGCACGACTTTATCAGTAGTGTGTCTCATGTGAGATGGACAAGGGAAAGGCAGCTGAAAACACAATAGCATAATAGAGAAAATGGTGAGGAAGGAGTAGTTGAGGCAAAGACATCATGTTGGTAGGAAGGAAATAAAGGGGCATTGATAGTAGAAGATTCTCAAAAAGTATCACCACAGTGCAGGATGAGTTGGGTTTGTTGAATGAGTTGTTTCCCACTTAGAGGCTCTCCTTTATATGTGAAACATTTGTCCCCGCTGTGGTAGCTAAGAGCCTTAAATGCTAGATGGTCCATAGAGGCTTTGTGTTCTTGCAGTACTGGTGTTTAATGATTGTGATTCTGTTACCTTGTGCCTGGAATGTAATTAGTACATAGACAGTGTCTAAGGTATATCATTAGAAAAGAGGGATATGGGGGTTGTATAGAATATTTCTCTTCCTAAAAACTGTATCTATATCATCTATACATATCACACCTAGTAAATCTTGTGTATTTAGAGAAGAGGTAGTGGTAGAAAAGAGGGATTTTCTTAGTTACTGCTTAAGGAATCATTTCGCACATCACTTTTATTTGCCATAGTCTTATAAAATTTACCTTCAAATTTTATAGTTTAATGGTCAGAGTTTCTCATAGTGAAGATGTTTATTGCCTCCTCCCCATGCTTGCTAGAATATGGGAAAGAGAGACAAACTTATCCTCACTATTTATCACTGAAAATATCCTGAAAGCAGCTACATGCACATCCTCTACTACTGTGCTTCTCCCCCTCCATTTCTGCCCTCATGTTAGCCTATTTATTTTCCACAAATGTCTCCCTAATCCTACCGGTGTATTTTAGCATCGTGTTTCAACTTAGGATAAATCTAAAGCAGTGTTGCTCAAAGGATGCTCCAGTGAGCATTAGAAATATCCAGTTTCTTATTGGAAATGTAAATTTCTTGGCCATTGGAATCAGAATCGCTGAGAGCCCAGGCATATGGATTATTTTCAAGCTCCTTGGGTGACACTTATAAGCACAGTATAAGTGTGTGCACAAGAACTATTAAGAACCATTGCTTCAGACCAGTGCTACTCAAAAGAAATAACAGGAGTTGCACACTACTTTTAAACTTCCTAGTAGACGAATTAAAGAAAGTAAAAGGAAGTAGGTGGGGCACCTTGGTGGCTCAGTTGGTTGTCTGACTCAGGTAATGATCTCCTGGTTTGTGGGATCAAACCCCATGTCGGACCTTGTGCTGACAGCACAGAGCCTGCTTGAGATTCTCTCTGTCTCTCTGTCTCTCTTGCCCTTCTACTGCTCATGCTCTTCTCTCCTTCTATCAAAACAGATGAATAAGCATTTAAAAAAAAGTGAAATTAATTTCAATAGTACACTTTATCCAATAGATCCAATATATTACAGTTTCAATGTGTAATGATTATAAAATTGCTTTTAAGATATTTTACATTCTTTCTTACATATTAAGTTTTCAAAAATTCAGTGTGTGTTTTGTACATACAGTACATTTCAATTGCTAGCAGCTACATTTCAGTCCCTCAGTAGACACGTGTGGCTTAGGGCTCCCATATTGATTGGACAGTGCAGATGTAGACATGCCAGACATCTGATAGAGTCAGAGTTTTATCATGTCGCATGGCTTTTATTCATCATAGAGCATATAAGTCTTCTGGTTTGTGAACTAAGATGATTGGTCACAAAAACCCCACATTCTGTTAGCCGTATAGCTATGAAATTCCAGCTGAGTAGCTTTTGATTACATAAGAAATACAGTAATTATTTGAAGTGATTTTTCGAATTTAGGACATATTTCACTTCCCTTCTGTCACCAAAATGATGATTCATTCTGAGAAAATATGTAGTAAGACAAATGTTCTTTCAAGGACTGTAGTAAAGCCATGAGAAATGGGTTTTCTATGGCAGTAATAACAATGCCAGTGTTTATCAAGCACTTGATTTGTGCCAAGTGTTATAGGATACTCTTCATATAATGTATATAATTTATTTTTAATTTATTTTGAAAGAGAGAGAAGGGGGAAGGGGCAGAGAGCAAGGGGGAGAGAGAGAATGTCAACCAGGCTCTGCACCATTAACACAGAGCCTGATGTGGGCCTTAGTCCCGTAAACTGCAAGACTATGACCTGAGCTGAAATTAAGAGTTAGATGCTTAACCGACTAAGCCACCTAGGCACCCCTATAATTTTTTTCATATGACCTCACCAATTCCATATAATTATCCTAATTTAACAAACTAGGAAATGGGGATTCAGAAAAAGTTAAATAATTTCACAAAGGGCACACAATTATTAAAGTTCATTCTGTCATGCATCATGTTAAAATTATGCACTTTTAATGTAATCAGAATTCCCAGAATTTTTGAAGAAAATTTTACATTTGTTTATTTTTGAGAGAGAGGGTGAGACAAAATGTGAGTAGGGAGGGGCAGAGAGAGAGGGAGATACAGAATCAGAAGCAGGCTCCAGGCTCTGAGCTGTCAGCACAGAGCCTGACGCGGGGCTCGAACCCACGAACTGTGAGATCATGACCTGGGCCAAAGTCGGCCGCTTAACCGACTGAGCCACCCAGGTGCCCCAAAGAAAATTTTATTAAGAGGAACTAGATTTTCTCTTTAGTTTTTTCAGTTCTTCCACTAGCCAGCTATCTTAATTAGCAAATATTTTGACCACAATGATTCCATACATATGTACACTGTGAAGTGTCTCCATGGCTTTGTGAATTACCATATCCATGTCTGAGAGTTGTTGGCAAGGAAAGGAAAGCACCTGTTCTCATTTTCTCCTTGCTGTTCTCCTTATCTGTTAGACTATGGATTCTTCTGACTGTCTCTCAGTCTCCAACACTTACCCTTCTGCATAGTAAATGGTGAAGCTTGAGCAATCTAAAAGGCATAATGCTTTTTTATCTCCACTGCCTTTAGTGCCATGTAAATGGAGATAAATGAAATCCTAACAAAAGCACAGAACCAGTCTGAGAGCCTGGCTGTATTCTATGGGGAAGGTGGGGCAGCGAGCACAGGTGAGGGGAGGATTGAGAAAGGAGGTTGAGGAGAGGGAAACAGCTGTTTGGTAAAGCCGCACAGGTGCAGGGGGTACTCATTAGGCTCCCATAGGCTCTGTCATTAAGTCTGTGGCAGATGTTCTCGAATGTGACTGGCCTAGTCACCGGGGATCCAGTAAACTCGGCTTAATGTTCAGGGCATTGGTATGGCACCACTGGACAGAAGGTTGGTGCGCTTCACCTCTTTGCCAGAGTGGCAGCTGTTTTTGTCTTCCCTGTTGTGGAGTCTCTGTCGATTTCCTGTTTGGCAGCCTTCTCATATCTCACAGGCTAAGTTCTCCCTTGTAACCGGACTTGAGTTATTAGGAAAAGAAAATCCCATGTAAACAGGGTCATCATAAATACAACCCTTGATACTTAGAGGCTATAAGATAGTCCTTGACCCAAAATCCCGTGAGAGCTTGCCCAATATCAACCCAGCTTCAGGAAGTCTTAAAAAAAATCTTGCAGCAGAGAGATAGTTGCATGGGCTGGTTGCATTTGAGGCCCTGAGTTTTTTTTTCAACTATACCACAAAGGGAAGGGTATATCAAAAGTCATGTGTTTTTCCTCAAAGTGAAAAAACGGCTGCTTAATTCTAAGTCTTAAATAGAAATACGTCATTGTTTTTGTCTTCCTTTCAAAAAAATTGTACATCACAAATTTCTGGGACAACTCTAGGAATAGAGATGGTTGCATTTTCTGTTTGTAGACAGAGATAAAGGGGCATGTTGGTTACTGGACATGCAGCACTGTGGCCCTTTAACAGTGAAAGGTGCATACTAATTTAGCATATTGGTGAGTTTATTAGAATCAGGAATTTGGTATGGTTGAACTAAAAATCACTGACTTTTTTGTGTATTGTTTTGTGTGCATTCATTCAGTTCTTAGTCTCTAGGCGTTGCCAAGATCTTTAAGCATTAGACAAAGCAGAGAAAATCTTAGTGATTGATATATCTTGTTCAAAAGCAACCTTTTTGCTACTCTAACTATCTCTGAGGTACTCTATTCCTTTTTTTTTTTCCATTGGAAAATTCCAAAACACTTGGCATCTGAGAAAATCTTGGTTGTCAGTTACTGACATTTGAAAGAAGATAGATAGAGGTTTTCAGGACATGACTTAATAGCTGTTTGCCAAAAGACCTTATACTTAGTATACATTTAGTGAATTTATCAAGGTTCTGGGTCTAGCTTTCAGCCTCAATGGCCCAAGTGTCAATCTTATCAGTGTCCAGAGTCGATTAGATTTAGAAAGCTGACTAATACTATTAAAACTCACAATATTGAACTATGAGCCAAAATGCCAAGTTATGAATTTAAAGTGAAACAAGGATTGGAATAGTACAGTCTGCCTAGTGCATCCCTTCTTGTAGGCCAATTCATGTGGGACAAACAGTTGTTTAGTACCCATGAACCTAAAACAGAGAATATTAGTTGCATTAGTCATACTTACATTGACATAACTCCTGTATCCATTTCCAAGGTGATAATTGTAAACATTTATTGAGGACTAACTATGGACCAGGCACTGTCTCACATGCTTGGCATATATTAATTTAGTTATTTTCACAACAACCCTAATGGTGGATTCTATCATTATACTCATTTACAGAGGATAAAACTGAATTACAGAGATGCAAATATACTCCCCAAGGTTAAAAAATGCTAATGAGTTAGAACCCAGGTAATCTGGTGAGAGACTCCAGTTTTTAAATTCTCTGCTATAATCTGTGTGTCACAGAAATTGGGCAAGTTGCTGGACAGGGACTAATTCTTTGGCAGTATTAGATATTCTAGCAACTTCTGGCCTTTTGGTTTCCCTTTTCTACAGTGCAAGCTAATCTTTCTCCCTTTGTTCAGCTTTTCTCTGGACAAGATTCACAGTAATTGCTTGGAGTCCAGCTTATTAAATTTCAATCAAATGGCTGCATTGCTTTCTCTAGTTCACCTTGATGGAAGGTATATAGAATTCTCAAACTTCGTTGTTCACATGCTTATAAATATCATGACCTGTTTTTTTTTTTTTTTTTTTTTTGAGGGGGGGTGGTTGTTTGTTTTCTTTCTTATTTGTTTTTTGTTTTTGCTAGAGGTGGCCAGTGCACATATGTCATCTCCAGATCCAGCTAGTTTTGTTCTCAGAAGTCAACCTCATTTCCTCGTCTTCAGTGGATTCTGTACCACTTACATCTTGGTACCACCCACATATGTGAAATCCAAAATTCTTAGAATTGCCTCAGACTCTACCCCTGTGCAACCTATTAAGTAATAGTTTCTCCCACAACTGCTCAAACCCTAGGGCTGATGTTATCCAGGTGAAACTTTGTACTTTCCAGTGGAGTTACTGAACAGGATCTAACTGAGGGGAGTTTTTAGCGTGGGGTTCAGGGATGGAAAGTCAAATTATTTGACTAGTGATTTTTTTTTTTTGCAAAAAAAAGGTGCTGAAATCCTCATTGGTGTCTTCTATGATATTCTGCTGAATGCTGGGGATATCAAGGAAAGAACAGTTTCTTAGCTCACTTTGATTGGTTATACTTCGGTGCAAGTGTCCTTTTAAACGTCCTAGATTTAATTTCTAAAGCAGATAGTTTATCCTTGTCACTTCACCTCTATTCTGGGCGTATCACAAATTGCTTATTGTATCTGGAGTGGGTTCTCCTTTTAAGTCAATAGAAATGTCATATAATCAAGAGTTTCTTGGAGTATAGAGGGAATCAGATGCAAATGAATTATTACTAAAAGGGCAGTTGTTTTGCTGTGTTTTCCTTTTGGTTAAGAAATTTAAGATTAATATGTTTTTTTCAGAGTTTATGTGTACAATTGTTTTAAGATTGAATGAACCTGTAAAAAAAAGCCCTATCCTACAGGTATTTCATGACCCACTCTACAAAAACAGTACCTGTGTTTAATTTCATATGCCAATACAAAGGGAAAAACAGCCCCATTTTCAAGGGGCAAGCAGAATTTTCTTTTCAGTATCTTAAATTTGATCTGCAAGCATCAGCTGAAATCTGGAGCATGACTTCTCAAAAAGTACTAATAAGAGTCAGTGAGGTCAGCAGTCTTTGTGGGAGAATTGGAAGAAAGCTATTTGTCATCAGAAAGGTATGAAAACCAAAAACTGGAAGTAAGTTTGTCCATAGTCTGAAAACTATTCTATTTTTAATATACTGGTTCTGTATTTGCTACTTTTCATGGATTCTGGATCACTTTTTTAGTAGTTAGGATGGATGATGAATTATGATAATGTAAATGTCATAGCAAATAATCAACATGTTGGTTACTGAGGATCTGTGCAGTCTAGTGTGGAATCATATATTGTGACTGGGTACATATGGCCATTTAAATTTAAATTTGTATTAATTAAAACCTAAAAATTCAAGTCCTCAGTCACACTAGTCACATTTAAAGTGCTTGATACCCACATGTGACTAACAGCTACAAAATTGGAAGCAGCACAAGCTTGGATATTTTATCTACTCTTCTATCCAGCGCTGGAATCTTTTTCATGAGCTTTTATAGATCTTTTTTTCAGACACTTCTTGAATATAGCCTGAAGAGATACATACTAGTCCCACTAGTCCATAAGACAGCAATCTCTCAGTAGGATGCTTAAAAAAAAAGTTTTCCTTTAAATAAAAGAAAAAGGTAACTCTCTTTAAGTTTCACCCATTAGTCCCAACCAACAGAAAAGAGTCTGCTATAATCCACTGACTCAAATTATTAGAGCGTTACTGGACCATGACATTAACATTCCTTTACCCATGGGAGCCTGTTTACGGGAGTAAAGGAGAAAATCAAGCATGTTATCAGTCCTTTGACCCTGCATACAACTACTAAAACAAAATACAAGCAAAACTCCGCTCTTTAGTGAAGCTCACATTTCATACTGATTCTGTAAAGAACCATTTTACTGCTGAAAAGTCTCATTCATGCCTTGAAGGATGCATTTCACCATCACCTATGTCAGATTTCCTTGTCTCTCCAAAAAAGCAAATGGACTATAAAACACTTATGTGCTTACACAGTGCTGGATCCGTAGCATGGTGTTTTCCAAATAGCGGTCACAAGCCCTCAAAAAATTGTGAACAGTATTGCTATTTAAGTAAAACAGAACATAACAGGATAGGATAGAAAATAAGAGTGTTCTGCACATAGTAACATATTTTTTTTTTTTTTTGGTTTATTTGTGTGTAAGTAATGGGTCATAATGTAATATATTTCTTGTTGAGGGTTGCAAAGTTTGAAAGCTGTTAGAAGAGTATGTATGGCTCTTGGGTTATTGTCCATAAGATATGACTTATTCTAGGCATGTTTTGGTGAAGCTTTTGAGGGGAAAAAAAATCTTAGAAATCTAATCTGAATTCATGTGCTTATTTCCCAGTTTATTCTTGGCCCTGAGTAGATTAGACACTTTGTGAAAGTTAAATCCATTAGGTCATTTTATTGACTAGATAACAGATGGTCATAGCCCATTACATTGCAATTGGGTCAGTATTTGGAAAGATGTTCAAATGAGGGTAGTGATGGGATTGCAGTTTCATCCTGAACATATTTTTTCACACCTAGAGGATATCCTGCTCTATTTCAGGCTGTGTAGTTAGGAACTATGATGCATAGGTTAGGAGGCAATGTTATATTAGTTGGATGGCACTTTTGATTGGTCTTAAAATGTGGTTCGGGGGCGCCTGGGTGGCGTAGTCGGTTAAGCGTCCGACTTCAGCCAGGTCACGATCTCGCGGTCCGTGAGTTCGAGCCCCGCGTCAGGCTCTGGGCTGATGGCTCAGAGCCTGGAGCCTGTTTCCTATTCTGTGTCTCCCTCTCTCTCTGCCCCTCCCCCATTCGTGCTCTGTCTCTCTCTGTCCCAAAAATAAATAAACGTTGAAAAAAAAAATTAAAAAAAAAAAAATGTGGTTCGTATTTTGACACACAAACTCCGTGTAGGGAGGACACCAAGAATGGGAATGTATCTTCTGTTTTTAAGGAGGGAAAAGGTATGGAAAGGAAAAACACCTATATTTGTATGAATTTTGAAGACATTAACACTTACATACCCCACATCTAATCTCAGGACTAGGGTTAGTCTTTATTACTGAAGAGAAGTGAAACTCTGAGATGTTAAGGGACTTGCCCAGAATGACATATTTAGTAAGCAGACCTAGGACATAGATCTTTTCTATGGATGCCTTTCTCCAAGCATTCATGGACATGTGAAAAGGGGCCTTGGACATTTTGTCATTTGCACTATGTTTTTAGAGCAAAGAAAACAGGTTAATAAATAATTCTTGAAAATCATTTGCTAAAAACGAACTCTTTTAGAAGTCTCCCACAATTTTTACCAGCTCCTGTAATTTACAATTTAGCCAAAATTCACTGCGAATTATAGCATTTCATTCCTGTTACATTCACCATATTTTTCTCCCTTATTATAGAGAAACATTACTGCAGAGAGGCATGGCTTACTGAATTTCTCTTAGACCTGCCATCTGATATGTTTTAGGCCTTGGGCATATGAGCTCATAGTAATTTGCATGGTAATTAAACTCATTTAGACAATACACTGCTTAATAGGGGATGGGACAGCTTCTCACCTAACACTTCATTAAGCTACCTGTGCCAAGGCCTTCCTAGATGACAGGGTCAAGTCCACATCACAGTATTAAATATGTTATACATTTGTTAAAAAAAAAATTAGCCAACCAGGTAACAGTGATGTTGAATTCAGAAATAAATGTTCTCTTCCAAATTTGCTTTTTCCTCTGCATACTGAACTGCACTTCACTGATTTTTTTACTTCTATCTCAGTCTCCATTTTTCTTCATATACATCCTTAAGTTTATTAATTTTTTGAGAGAGAGCATGCGTGCACATGTAAGTGGGGGAGGGGCAGAGGGGTGGAAAGAGAGAATCCCAAGCAGACTCTGTGCTGTTAGTGCAGAGCCTGATGCGGGGCTCAATCTCACGAACAATGAGATCATGACCTGAGCCGAAATCGAGAGATAGGTGTGTAGCCAACTGAGTCACTCAGGTGCCCCTCAGTGTTGAAGGTCAGTTATGTCCAGTTACTTTCACTTGGAAAACTAAAAAGATGAGTAAGACAGTCCTTGCCTTTATGAGCGTACAACTTAGAGTTTATGGCAGGGAAGAGAGAACACAATTTGCAAAAAGCTGCAGCCAGTAGAAGATATGATGCTGTCAGTGAATGACAGAGGTTGGATTAATTTGCTGGGGGATTTGCAAAGAAGAAACGATTATGTTTATCAGAGAGGGTGTTTTGGATGTGTGTTTTGTTTTATTTCACTTGTGTTAAATATTATTTAATTCGAATCAAGCATCAAATATTCTTCAAACCTTAATCTTTACACCAATCCTATCAGGTCAAAATTCTCATTATTATCATTTTACAGATGGGGAAACTAAGCACAGATAGTTAAATATGTTATCCAAGGTTACTCAACTTTAAGTGATGGAGCCTGTATTTGAACCCAGTCTGGCTTGGACCCTGCGTTCTTAACCACTGTGCAGTATAGCTCTGCTGACCTTGAAAGATCAAAATGTTTTGACAGGCGATGAGTTAGGTCCAGGGCAAGTGATGATGTAGAATCATGAATAATGGCACAGGCACAGAGATATGTGTGTTTATGTTGCTGTGAGGAACCCTGTTCCTAATCACTGGTGTGTAAGGCTTGTTGTGATAAAATGTCTGGGGAATGGGGCTGCTAGAAGAGGCCTGGGGAGAAGTTGCAGCTTCCTGGGAAAGGATGCAAACAAGAAGGTGCTAAACTCAGAGCCCAGGGGATTGCTGGCATTTATCATCCAGATGGCAGGTGGTGAAAGTGGTAGATAGAAAAATGCCTCTTCTCTATCTTTCATGGAAAAGTAATGGGGGATAATTAAATAAAGATGAAACAAATACTGACCCTGAAGGATCCTGCCCATCAAATATGTATTGAAGAGCTTCCATTGACCTAGCGCTCTGCTATTGCTTTGCACAACTCATTTACAGTAAATTGGTATAGGAGGAAGTTAAAAATCCTATGGTGAAGTATTCCAATAGCACATACCATGCTTACTCAGCATGCACTTCCAAGATTTTAACACATAACCTGCCTCCGCAAACATACACTAAAAATCACAACCACAATGATACATAGAAATGGGAAGAAACTAAATGAACAAATTGTACTCTTAAAAAGCAATACTAGTATGCATTCACCCCAAAGAGGAAACAAAAATAAAAATCAAAGTAAATGATTCTTGGGTTATTGGAGAGAGGGAGAGAATCATTTTTTGACTGCAAGACTTCATGGTCTTTAATATGCTGATGGACACAGTGACTCATAAGGAAAGAAGTGGCTTCTGGTGCACTTCCCAAATGTAGTGGCCCTGAGAGCCTTTCTGATGGAGTACCTTGCAGGATCACTAATGGAACACACTCTGGGAAATGCCACTCTGTCAACTGTTTACTAAGTCTTGTGCCCCCTGCTTTGGGTCTCCATTTGTCCTATGAAAGCAAAAGAGACAGACACCTGTTATGAAAGTCTACCCTTGAAAGTAGCATTTCCTAAATAGTTTCTCAGTTCAGATGTCATTTTCTTTCTTTCTTCTAAATTTCTGCAGCACTTTTTCCTGTCTTGGAACTTTCATCTAATATTTTCTCCTGTTTTACCAAAACCTCCTTGATCACAAAGATTGCCTCTTCAGCTTTTGAGCAAAACTGTTGGCTAAATGCATGAGTGAATGAGAGTTAAAGAAACTTCTGGAGCTATGATTGCCCTAAAATCATGTATGAAAAAGAAACAGAATGATTCTGAGAAACCTGCTTTCTTGCTAATTGTTTGTAACTTTACAGAGGGAGGGGCACATAAGTCACAGAGTCCAAGGAAGAAAGCTCAGTGTTGTTGTGTATAAATGCACTTCATTTGTTCATCAGTTACTGTTAAAAAATAAGAGATAAGTCAGAGTTTCGAGATGCTTATTTGGGCATATTAGTCCACACAAGATGAGACTGGAGGCACCATCACTGAGAAGGGTAGGGTCAGGGTACAGGGCAGGCAGAAGAAACTTTGGTTTACTGACAAAAGCTGAGAGACTCTGAAAGCTGCCTCTGGAGATTGATTAGATGATGAAGGAAGCACTGTACCTTTTTCTCTATAAGACACCAACCTAGTAGGTGCAACTGCTTTGGCAGTGGTCATCAACAGTGAGGCAGGTGCAAATTTAAGCACAGCTCCTATCCAAAGTGTGAACAGCTCCTGGGGGTAAGACATGGCAGCTTACCTGTAGAGAAGATGGTGGGAGTCTGACAGAGGTACACATATTAAGAAGCCTAGCAATTTTATTTCATTTTATTTTTACTTTAAATTGGTATTTTAGTTTTAGAAACATTTTGAGATATATGCTCACTTATATGCATGCTTTTGTGTTTGAGTTACTATTATCTAGAAGGGGAGATGTGTACTAAGTGATTGTTTCTGCAGTTACAAAGAAGTTTAGCCGTTACATCGTGGTGTTTAATTAGTCGACAGTGGCATGCAGAATCCTGATCCTAAGACCCTGCTTCCTCGGTCAGGCTGTCAGGATTGCTTTGGCAGATACAGTTGTATAAAGTGACTCACAGCATACACTAGAACAATGCATACATTTTAAACTTCTTATGTACTTGAGATGAAAATGGACCAAGGAAGTCGTGACCTAGAATGTCTCTAAGCCACTTACAATGCTACTGGACGTGGGTGAGTGTGAGTAGAATCCTACTGGTCATTCACTTTGAACATCAGTGGATGTCAGTCCACTTACAGAGATCTCCAGTTTGTACCTTTCTATTTACACTTCTATCAAACCTCCTCTGGTTACCAACGGATGTAGGTGCCCACTTCTTAGTTCAGAACAGAAATTGCCTTTGAAAACCATCCAGCCTGGAGTGAGGAATATTTCCCTGCATCCCAATCCTAGAAATCTCTAGGGGCACATGGTGGCTCAGTTGGTTAAGCATCTGACTTTGGCTCAGGTCATGATCTCACAGCTTGTGAGTTTGAGCCCTGCCTTGGGTTCTATGCTGACAGTTCAGAGCCTGGAACCTGCTTTGGATTCTGTGTCTCCCTGTCTCTCAAGCTCTCTGCCCCTCCCCCATTCATTTTCGCTCTCTCTCTCTCTCTCAAAAATAAATAAACATTAAAAAAAGAAAGAAATCCCAAACCAATTTGACAATAAATTTCATATATTGAAAAAAAAAAAAAAAAAAGAAAAAAGAAAGAAATCCCTCAGTACAGGAAAATCCTCAGAGTTATCTGTGTCCCTTTCTCTTTTGTTTCTAATTTCCTCCAATTGGCAAGACTCATTCTTATTGTCTCTACAAATCTTCTACGTTGGTATTTTTATTTTCAATTTCTTTCTCTTTTCTGCCAAGAGGTATTATGCGAGACTTGGTTTTCCTCTTCTGTGTCACTATGTTCCCCATTTAGAAGATAATAAACTTGGTTGTTTTTTCTTAGATGATTTTCCTTAATAAAAACACCAGAAAAAGAATGTATCTTTAACTTTATTCTGCGCCTTCATTAGTCCAGTCTCAACCAGATGGTAAGGACTCCAATTTGTAGGGAAGGTATCTCACAAAACACTCAGAGAGTCTGCGTATTGCTGGCAATTCATTAGATTTCTAGTAGAAATAATCTCTGACCTGTTCCTATCCCCTGGATTGGTGATTTGCTAACTGTAATATGCAATGTGTAAGATTTTTCTTTAATTTAGGAAGCCTCTGGGAAATTAATGTATTTTCTAAATGATAGGAGAAGTGTGAGAAAAGAGATCGTTGTAGGGAATGTTGCCTGGCTGAGTTTTGGAGGATTTTTGTGGGCCTTAACTATATATACCATAATCTGGTAATCCGTCCTTTACCTAATCAAATCCATTCTACCTCCTATTGAAGAAGAATATGGGGAGGAGAATACAGGGAAGGAGGAGAGAGAAAAGAGAACAGGAAGAAGGTGAGCATGAGGAGGGGTGAGGATAGAAAGGAAACTAAAATAGAGAAAGAGGAGAGGAAACCTAAGTACTGCATTCTGGGAAAATGAGAACGAGAGAGGGAGACTTTGGAAGTGTAATGAGTATTTCCTGAGGCTTCCCTGAACTCTGAAGACTTACATTCAACCTTAGAGACTGTGTGTCTTAGGCTTATGGTGCTGGCTCCAGTCACCATCAGCACCTTCACTATTGTCCCATCTCATTCCATAGCAGTGCCTGGGGACTTCCTATTCCCCAACATTCAGGCACATTCCCACAGAAGAGGAGAAGGAAATGTAAAAAGTAAAAGTAGACAAATCCAGTGAGAGCTGCTATGGTTGAGTGTGAGGAAGAGGCCGGTTCTCTGTCAAGGGCCTCACAAGCACCCCACACCTCTGAGGTTCCTTCCTCAGTCTCTGACCCAGAACATGGCTTTCTGCTCTGACTTTGGTGCCTTGTACCAAGACCTCAAGGGCGGAAGAAAAGGCAGCTATTCAACACTATATGCCACATACTTCCTAATATGTTGTCATTTAATTCTCATTACATTGTGCCATAAGCATGATGCCCTTTAAATTACACGTGTAGAAAATAAGACTCAGAATTGCTGTAAGTTTTGCAGGTTTTCACAGAAGTAATGGGCAAGTCAGAGACTGGACCCAGGTCATTATAGCTCTGAAGTGCATGCTCTTTGCAAGATGTCAAACCTGCAACCTGGTTGTGCTTCAGTAGTGTTTGGTTGGTTTGTTTGTTTTTGTTTTTATTTTTTTTTTCATTCAGATAAGAAATGCTAAATGAAGGTAGACTTTTGCTTTGGGAAGTTCCCTCTCCAGATCCATACAGTTTATGCTAATATATAGGGCCAGGTATTTTAGCAAGGAGAAAGAAAATTTTACTGTTGTGCCTTCTTTCCAGACTAAATTCTAAAGAATTTTATTTTTAGCAACTATTTTTTACATAAATAATATATATTTGTTTATTTTTGAAATATTAGAAAACACATGTGAACAAGAAGAGGAACTGAGAAAAAAAAAGGCCATTTCTACTACCCAGAAATAACTAGTGTGAAAATTATGGTGTGTGTGTTTTTATGTTTTGTGGTTATTCATAAACTATGACAAATTACTATGTGCATAATTTTGCAAATGGAATTTCCCATTTAATATTATATCATCAACATAATTGTACGTGAATAGGTATACTTCTCTGTACTATTCTTAATGGCTGCCAAAAATCCTGTTGTAAGGATTTCTATAAAATGTATTTCATAAACCCCCTATTGTTTGACATTTAGTTTGGCTTTTTCTCCCCACATTATAAACAACAATCAAATGAATATCTCTACAACGAATTCTTTGTGAGCATTCTTAGTTGCTTCTTTATTCATAATTAAATAATTTAACTAATTATAAGTTCTTAAAAAATAGAAATTGCTTTTTCAAATTATTACAGCTATTTTTTTAAAATTTTGATAAATATTGCCACGTTTGCCCTAGAAAGTTTGTACCAGTTAAAAATTCTGGCAACACTCTTACCAACATTAGGAAAACCATTTGCTTTTATCTTTATTAACTGAATGGGCAAAAAGGCCTTTTTGTTCTAATTTATATTTCTTGACAGTTAATTTGCTTTTGTAATACATATTTTTCTTAAAAATAGTCTGTCCATGCAACTGTTTTTCCAAATATTTTACTTTTATGAATGCTAACATATTTTGTATTTAAATCTATTACTCTTTCCCATTTTTCCTTCATGTTTATGATCTTGTTGTCATTCTCAGGAAAACCTTTCTCATATTAGAATTATGCAAGTACATAACTATGTATTCTTACAAGTGGATCCCTGTAAAGACATCCTGGCCCAGCCAAGTTGCAAGCTGTAGACTCCAGATTGAGTCTCTGTGGCTCTCTTAAATAGGGAGGTAGCAGGAAGGATATAGAAGAGACCTTCCCATCACCCATTTAAAACTATACAGAGCATCGTATGGGAGATACATTAGCCTTCGCCTGGTCACTGTTAGCTTAACAGCTATTATTCATGGGAATAACAGAAAACAGGAAGGAGGGGCTATTGCTTTCCACTTAAGATACTGGCCCAAAAAATGTAACTCCCTTTCAGCCCGTGATGCTTTGGGCCCTGGGCTTGCTTTCTCATAGGAAAACATGGCATTAAGCTGCCTTAAGTCCTGCCCAGGCTGGCCTACAGTTGTTTGCAGGACCAAGTGATTGCAGTCAGCCCGAAGAAGTTCCTCTGCCACAGCCTGGAGAAGCCAAGGGGGGCTTGAACTCCTTGTAGGTGGATGTTAGACTAGTTCTGGTAGAAGGGAAACTTTGCATTCATCCCTTGTTCAAGATGAGGATGAATCATCTTCATGCATGCACTAGGCTGAAAGAAAGTTCCCTTAAAAAATCCCAGTGCTCCATTTTCATATTTTATGAGGTCTGTTCAAATTGTTTATTTTCCTTTGACAAGAACAACTTTTTGTTGCTCTTGACTTACTACTGCATACATCAGCAAATATTGAACTCCTAATGTGACACGATGTTCTTCCTTAGAAAAAGAAAGCCTTGTCACATCTCTGAGGATAGTTTCCAAGTTCAGGCTAACTCACTAGTAATAGTCCCTACTTCATAATACCAGAGAAAATGTGAGTCCACTTGGCAGTGCCCAGATTTTTCACATGTCTACTGAATATGTGGAATACCTGGCTTATTTTTAGGATTCCATAGAGTGGCTTCCAAGCTATGAAAATGGTGAAGAGGATAGATTTTGGAAATAGATGAATTTCAGATAACTGATTTCCAAGATAAACCTCAATTCCCCCTTTTGTAAAAATGTAAATAATGTTATTTCTGTCATATGGCCATTGTAAGGATTAAATGATACAACAAAAATGCAGGCATCTAGCATCACAGAGCTTTAGCTATACTAGGAGATATACAATGAATTTAATCATTTTGTTTATTTCTAGAAGTCATTCTTAGCAGGTGCTTTTCATGAACAAGGTGTCTCAGTCAGAGACCACATTTTTTCCCCAAGGCAGCTCTCCTGTACTCTTTTTCCCTTTGTTGTAGAATCCTCAGTATTTAATCCTTTCTTAACCCAACACTCTTTAACCCAACCCTTCTTCTGAACTCCCAAAGCTGTTTAAGAAGAAGAAAAAAAAAAGCTTTCTAACTTGTTCCAGTCCTGCCATTTGTCAAGCAGTCTTTCTTGCTAGTCCCTACACAAAAACAGAGCTTGGCAAAAGTGGAGGGAGGGTTGCAATATCTCAAAGAGTGTAGGATAATTTTTGTTTTTTGTTTTTCATAATGATTTGGTTGAAACTATCCCTACCTCTTATAGGTGAATTGGGCCAGAACTTCCTCTCTTATGGTTTGTCCTTCCTAAATTATTCTTGGATTAGAGCTTGGACCTTCTGGATCCCATTCCAAGAATTAAACAAAATTTTATGAAATGGAAGCTCTTAGAAAGCAAAGAAATTGTCTTGTCTTTTATCCCTAGAGACTAGTACAAGGCCAGGCATAATTGGTCCTAGTAGGCATTGTCGAGTGTGGAATATAAATGTGGGTTACTCCACTTATTTAAAGAAAATGAGCTTTTTGTGTGTGGACCAGGACATAAAAGGGTGGTAGTTTTTTTTTGAAGAAACAAAGTAAAAAAAAAAAAAAAAAAAAAAAGCAGTCTTATCCTTATGAACACATAGGTACTAAATCCTAATATTTTTCTCTAAATATTATATATAAGTAGAAGGAATGAATTTAGAGTCATACCAAATAATAACGTCATAGGAAGGAGAATGTGGGAACCAATGATGAAGGAGCCCAGTGTGTGGACAAATACCGAAGAATTTAGAATTTTCCCTAGACCTTAATACCAGTGACTATAGTGTAAATAGAGTCTAGTAACTTGACTAAAGACTAGGAAAAAAATGCAATTCATTATAACAGGGAAACTCTTAACTACTGATTGATCTAAAGCAGTGTTAGGCAGAGTTAAAAATTAAAAGGACGTGTGAGACACAACTCCTAGTTTCTACTGCTAAAAAAGCATAAATGGAAATATTTTATTTTTTAATTTATTAAAGGACTTGAGCTTTTAGTCAGGGATACCAGGCCTCTGGTCTAGGGGAGGAGCTGAATCATCTCCTCTTCGGCCATTCATTATCCTCTTCATTAAATGGCAGAAATCCCTATTTAGGATTGCGGAAATCTATATAGACAAACTTGGTCTGGTACGTTAGTAAGACTATCGCACTGAGAAAGGGGATAGACCTTTAGGTCATAAAGTATTAAATTGCATCTTAACTTGTTCTTTATTCCAAAAATTTTATGACTAATTAGGAACCATGGAACTTAGCATTTTCTGATATCAATTATGGGAGTCATCACCACATAGTTCTCATTAGAAAATTAGCACTTTATTACTATTCACCACATACTATTTGCTGTGTGATTCGTCATTCCTTTTCTTCTGTCTTCTTAGTCCTTGTACCTGTGTTGTGCAGATGGAACATGGCTGAGTAAAGAGTAGGATAAAGGGAGGACCGCATGGATATGATCCTGCTAGTCTGCTTGGTCTTGTTGGGAAAATTTGTCAATAACTATGTTGAAAGAATGAAAATCTTAAAAATGAAAATCATTCTAGAGGAACTTGAACCCCATGCTTTATTTTGCCTCTGTGTGAAAGCCAGAGAGAGCTCAGGGCCAGACTTTGCAGAAGGTATTTGACCATGCAGAGAGATAACATGAGCAATGGCTTCCTTGACCTAAGAGTCTCATCAACACATTTGAGAGCTATGGACCTGGCACTGTACCCATTTATCACATTTGGTTCTGAAAGTTTCATCAAGTAAAGGTACTCACTATATTTTCATTGTGTATGTGGATCCCTCTGCAAAGAATCAGTTATTACATGGTGATTCAAAATAAAGAATTCAAGCATATAAATATTTATTACGTACAGACTATATATGAGCTACTGCTCTAGGTTCTAGGATTGGCTATTTGAAAAAGGTGTAATCTGTGCTATCAAGGACCTGGAAATGAGAATGGCAGATAGACATTTATAGAGATAGCTATACCAAGAAGCAAAATATGTTAATTAAGGATGGAGGTAAGTATATGAAATAAAATGATTGTGAATAGAACAGAAGTTCAGATCTTATCAATGCCTTTATCAAGCTTATATGCCAAAGGGGGAAAAAAGATACCAATGAAAATATGGAAATCTATAAATGTCATTCAAAACTTCAACTGACCTTGAATGGCACACACGTCTGCATGAGTGTGCACAATATGTGTTCATATGTGTGTTATGATATATTAAGAGTGTCTCTGTACTAATCTGCATCTGTGGAAAAGCAGGGGTAAAAAAATAAGCTGTTACTTATACCTAAAGGTAGCTGCATCCTTTAGCAGATTTGTAAGGATATGGCCATCATGTTCTGTTTGACAATGGGAAGAAGAGGCTATGCTGTTTCCCATTTTATTCTCTTACCCCCACTAAGAGGTTATCATGACAGCTTAATAGCTGTGAGCTGAAGTGATGTTATGGTAGTCTTCTTGGTATCTAGCCTGCGCCTTCATAACTATGGAATGGCTACTTAGGGGAAAAGTGGGTATTATGGGAACACCATTCTGTCAATGTAATCACTAGGTCATAGGGTTAGCTTAGTGATTAACAACAACAACAAAAACCCCATTATTTTGAATACCTTACAATTTTGTGTAGATAATAATCAGCATATAAAAATAAGTATGCATTAACAGCTTCTCATGGCAACTATTGGACATGTTATTATTCAATTTTAACAAATACGAAAGCTGAGACTGGTGTAAATATGCATATCTGGCCCAGGTTACATAAAAAATTACTATATAAAGCTTACCTTTGGCCTCACTTCTATGTCATATTCCCATCATTCTTAGACTCCAAAAATTTCTTTTCTTTACATTAATATTTAATATTCTTCTTACAGATCTTCCCTATATTAACCTATTGACAATATTTGTCTCTTTTTCTATCCGCGGAAATAGACATTTTTGTAGTAAAAATTCTAGAGAAAAATTATCAGCTTGGCACTCCCTGAGTTTTAGAAACAAACAAACTTTATTCTGCTTGATTGTCCTTAATAACAGTTCCATTTGGGGTAGGGCCCAGGTGATTTTTGGACAAGGAGAATTCATCAGTATGCAAGCAGCATTTTACCTCCTTGCTAAGAGCCTTCTGAGTTGGGACCTTGAAATGTGAATACCCAAAATCCTTGCTCTTTTTACTGTAAGAAATGAACTCCTATGCCACAGGATCTCATTGTCCTTCAGATATAGATGTATTTTAATTCATCATAGCTCTGTAGCCTGATGTTGGCTCCAGCTCTGAAATGCAAATCTCATTCCCCATGCCCCTGTTGCCTCCTCAGAGGTGACTTAAAGAAGCACAGAGACAATGCCTCTGACAAGCTCACCTTTAAGATCTGAGAGGTGAGGGTTTTTGTAACATATGCTTTCAATTCTGTTGCCATAGGCCACTCTGAGTTTCACAAGACCCATATAGGCCAGAGTAGTACATTAAATTTGATTAAAACTGTGGATTTTGTTTACACGTAAGAGAGAATTTTGAGCTCACTTAACAGATGCCTTCACAACCCTGATACCAATCAGTGGAAAGTGTAGGGTATGCTGCCAGAAATCAATACGCCATTCGCTTTGGACATTTCAAAAGAAAGATAGAGTTTCTGAAGTTAGAAATATGTTTGTCCCCAAATAATTCATTTTAACTCTACTTGCAGAGCTCTATTTCTAACTTTTTGTGGTATTTGTTTGTTTGTTTGTTTTCCCCTACTGCGTTGATGAAAGCAAGCATTAGTAAAATGAAATCCCCAGATAGAGAGCAGCAAGCCTGGACCAGAATATTAAATGAATGAGTGCGCGATGTTTATCTTTTTCTGTGATATGGGTCATACGATCCAGCAGCAAAGAAAAAACACTAATTGCGGGCATTTTTTTTCAGCAACTACTACATTATTTCTTTCTAGCAAAGTACATTTTTTTCAGTAACTGTGTCTTCTGATCCATATGCATAAAAAATATTTCAGTTGTAAATGGTGTGATCACTGAAGTGTGGAGAGAAGTCTGACTCAGTATTGAGAACACAAACAGAAAAAACAGTTAAGTAAAAAGCAAAAAGATCAAAACAGTTGAGTAATACAAGTAACACCTTTTCGTTAGTGCAAGGTAAGTGTATTTTAATATTCAGTAACTCATTGCCACTCCTATGTATATGTCCCTTTTTGTTGTTGTTTATTAGCTTACACTATTACGAAAGCTTTGAAACACAACTGTTTCTACCTTTGGAAAGTTGTTATCTTCTAATTTATTGCAATACCTCCCAAGCAGATGTGATGCTGGGTTTTCGTTCTTGAGAAAAATGATTTAGAAATAAACTAAATTCTAAAAACATATTACTTAAAAACTACTTCTCAGGAAAGGTTTAATCCATTACTTTGAACCGTTCATATCACTGTATGAATTATTTCACAGTTAGCTCATGCACCACATCATCCTGTCCTTTAGATAAAAGTACCATTTTGGGGGGCACCTGTTGGCTCAGGTGGTTAAGTGTCTGGCTTTGGCTCAGGTCATGATCTCACAGTTCGTGAGTTCAAGCCCTCATCAGGCTTTCTGCTGTCAGCACGGAGCCTGCTTCAGATCCTCTGACCTCCTCTTTCTCTGCCCCTCTCTCCCTCCCTCCCTCCCTCCCTCTCTCTCTCCCTCCCTCCCTCCCCCTTTTTCAAAAATAAATAAACATTAAGAAAAAGAGTATTTTTGGGGAGTAAGAATTAGGTACCACTCTACAATAACTAAAAAATACACACAAAGTTATTGAGAATAATTTATTTTATTTTATTTTTTTAAAGTTTACATTCAGATTAGTTAGCGTATAGTGAAGCAATGATTTCAGGAGTAGATTCCTTAATACCTCTTACCCAGTTAGCATATATACTATGTAATATCATCTTTTATTTTTGGTAAGAGTTTTTGCAAATCCACTTTCAGAATAGAAGCAATTATTACAATGACCGTATCAGCAGTTAATTTGAATACTGGGACAGCTGTGTGTCTTCAAACTCTTTCTTCCAGTCATATAATATGAGAAATTGCTGATAATTGAGGCAAAATAAAGGCTATTGTACAAGAGGGTATTTTCAGGCCATAATAATTCTGATGGGCTATTTGGTTTGATTTCACCATATGTAATTTGTCAAATCTTCATTTATCTTGCTTGCTTAGATAAATCCAAATGACACAGGTGCCTCCTGGTAGAAATAGGTGTGGATTAAAAAAGAATCCATCTCCAATCTTTTGGCTGATGAGACAGGGCAAATATTTTCAGTCTTAAATAGGCTTGCAGTGGAAATCCTACTATGACATGAATCCTTCCGTACAGAAATTCCATTCCGCAAACACTGCTACTGCCTCTGTGTGGACAGACTGTTGCGTGCTCTGCATGGGACCCCGTACAACGAAGTCCGGGACATGAGCATTCCCATTACATTTCTGAGAATTCGCTGGCTGGTAAATATTTCGCTTCCTGTATTCTAGATGGGAAAATATCATTTAACTTGTCAAAATTCTTATGTAGTTCAACAGACGGAATTGCAAGGGAATGTGCCATAAGATCCAATAGTGCTATGAAAAATAACATTTTGAGGTACTTGGTTTTTGATAAGTAAGTCCGATGAAAATGTGGTGCCCAAGAAAATGGTGCTTCTTTCAGGACCTGTGAATGGGCTAGCATTCAACTAGGTTTACCTGACTTTTAATTAATAAGTAATTAAAGAAATGCACAAGTAAATAAAATACTTTCCATAATGACTTTTGTTAGGTTGTCTATTTCCACACAAATACTGACCTAGATATTATTGGGAGGGGTAGTTGGTAAATTAAATCTCCTTTTGTACATATAATACAGCAGTCCTCACTGATCATTGCTCGTCGCTACTAGCCACGAGAAAAGATAAATGTAAAGGTTTGTTTTTTCCTCCTACCTAATGGTTAATGCGTATTGTGTCATGGCTGCTTTGCAAGTCTCCTTCAAAGAGCCGTTCATCGGTGTTACAGAGTAATAGTATCATAGAGTAGGTTCAGTGAGATTCTAAGTTCTAGGAGAAATACATATGTGCGGGGCGCCAGGGTGGCTCGGTTGGTTAAGTGCCAACTTCAGCTCAGGTCACAATCTCACGGTCCATGATTTCGAGCCCCAAGTTGGGCTCTAGGCTGACAGATTGGAGCCTGGAACCTGTTTCAGATCCTGGGTCTCCCCCGCTCTCTACCCCTCCCCTGCTTGTGTGCTTGCTTACGCTCTCCCTCTCTCAAAAATAAAATAAACATTAAAAAAATTTAAAAAGAAATATGTATGTGAGTAAATATATGTAAGTTAAAGGAAACTCATAATTCTCATGTGAATGAGGGTTAAATACATATGTGAATAAATGAATAAATATATATTTGTGTTCGTGAGAGGGAAAGAAAGAAAGGAAAAATGAGAAGGAGGATGCCTTTTTATGCCTTATTTTCCTAAAGATAATTTACATCTGGAGGCAGTAAATATGAATAATATAGATAATTGGGTGGTTTTAACATTGACTTTTAATGTTCTGTAGATAGCAGTAGTTAAAAGAACTTTTGCTATCAGATTGGCTTGAGTTCAAATTCTGTCCTATCATCTACTAATAGCTGGTGTGGACAAATTCATCCACTTCACTAACCCTCTGTGTCCTTACATGTAATGTAGGCTAATACAAGTACTTCATTACAAGTTTGTTGTGTTAAATAGATGAACGCAAGTAAAGCATAGAAAACAGTCACCTCTCAACAGCTTTAGTTATTATGAGCAGCAGTACTGGGTGGAATATATTGCAAGTGTTGATGGAAATTAGGAGTTTTATGTTTCCTTTAATAAGAACTCTGTGAGTTGTGCTTGGATAGCTTGGTCATTTGAGTATCTTGCTCTTGATGTCTGCTCAGGTCATGAACTCATGATTTGTGGGATTGAGCCTCGTGTCAGGCTCTGTGCTGAGCATGGAGCCTGCTGGAGATTCATTCTCTCTCTCTCTCTCTCTCTCTCTCTCTCTCTCTCCCCCTCCCCTCTGCCCCTCCCCCACTTGCATGCAGATGTGTTTTCTCTTTCTCTCATAATAAATAAATAAACCTAAAAAAAAAAAAAACGCAGTGGGATGTAATTGCTGAAGGGACTCAGAGTAACGTCATGGGGAGAGAAGAGGTGTGCACCACTTTGACAACCCAAGCATCGTTCACCCCTACATCAATTTAGATGAATGTTAGCTGTGCATCTACTATGTGCCAGCCCAGTCTCATGGCTAGCACTAGGATGAAAACATGAACATGAGCAACATGACCCCTGATTTAAGGAGTTTACAGTCTAGTTGTGAAGACTGATGCATTTTCAACCAATGGATAAATAATATAATTAGAAGCAGTGATAAATACTGTAAAGAACAAACAGAATTCTGAGGTAGAGAAAAATGTCCATTAAGCAGGGGAATCAAGGAAGCCTCTCTGAGGAGGTGACCTCAAGCTGAGACACAGAGGATGAGAAATAGACAGTCATACTCAGATGGAGGAACCCAGAATATGTACAAGGGCTCTGAGGGGGAAATGGGTGAGTTTTATTTTACCATTATCCCTAGCAGTAGAAGCAAATTGTCCTGCTGTAAATCAGGAGTTATAATTTTGCTACATTCAGTCTTGTTTAGATATATTTTTATTGCCAAACTAACCAGTATTTCAAGAAGTTATAATGCAAATGATTTCAACAATTTTGAAAACAGATGACATTTATGTACTTAAAAAAACACACAACAATAGCACCAAAACTTTTTGGCTTCTTAATTTGAGAGTTAATGTAATAAATCTAAATACATAGCCCACCCTATGGTCATAACTCCTTGTAAAGGGAGAAGCAGGACCTGAGAATAATAATAATATAAGTAGATACTAGGTTAGGAAGCTTTGAATAGACATTATAGGAGCCACTGCAATATATTCTCTCCTTTTTATATTATACCATATCTGGGTCATCATAAAATACCTAGAATAAATTTTTTGTCTTTGGAGAGCCACATTTAGGTCGGCCTCTTTCCGCTGGGATGCTAGATTGCTCCTGGGAGGAGATGTACCACGGCAGGATAAAGAGCAGAGTGCATTTGGAAATAGAAGGAGACAAAAGAATTGGTCAGAGATAATACCCTCATCCTAACCTAAAATATGAAAGTTCAATAACTCCACAAAAATCTCCTCAAATCTAATAGCACTTCTAATAGCTCTTCTGAAATACCCACCCTCCCCTCAGGACCTAGCAATCTTCCCAGAGTTATGTGAAATACGTTTTCAAAAAGCATTGTCTAGACCAATGCTTTTTCTACCTTTTCATTTCTACACCACACCTATAAAATTGTTTCTGTTTTATAGCTCGGTCCTCGTAAATACATTCAACTCTCAATTACCTTCACCAATGAAGGGGAGCGTTAGTGCAGATAATTGAAATTGGTGAATAATCTGCTCCACTGGGCTGTAGCCAGCTCCTCCTACCCAGGCTGGAAGGCGAGTGTGTGTGTGTGTGTGTGTGTGTGTGTGTGTGTGTGTGTGTGGTGAGAGAAGGGCCTACTCTGGTAAAGAGCCTCCACTGAAACAGAATCTGGTCTCCCACCACTCTGACTAGATTCTGATCAGATCTACAGACTTTCCAAGAATAGCTGGATGTCACTCTACTGCAAAGACCTTCATCTAGATTGGCAACTGGGCATTGCAGAGTCTGAAACGTGTTGTTGAAGACTCCGAGATGATTGGGCAAGTGGGCATCTCCTAGACATGCCAATGTCTACATAATTCTTAATAAACCCGTGACTCAGTTGTGTTTGCTCAGAGATGGGGGCAAGGGCAGCATGCCTCTTCATTCCTACTCATATTATTTCTCTGCCATGGCATATCTCAGAGCAACTATGGGCATGTAGATTTCTCTCCTTGAAGAATGTCAACAGAAGCTGTCCAAGTTTTAATGTATTCTTTTTTTTTAATTTTTTTAATGTTCATTCATTTTTGGGAGAGACAGAGCATGAGAGAGGGAGGGGCAGAGAGAGGGAGACACAGAATCTGAAGCAGGCTCCAGGCTCTGAGCTGTCAGCACAGAGCCCAACACGGGGCTTGAACTCACCAACTGAGAGATTATGACCTGAGCTGAAGTCAGACACTTAACTGACTGAGCCACCCAGGCACCACAATATCTTCTTTAAAAAATACTTAACATCATCAAAGTTCTCAAGTCAGAATAGCCTCTTTTGTGAGGAGTTTTGAACGGTGACCACTCATCAAAGCAAATGTTACTGATAGGAAATGATCAGTTGGAGAATCATGATTCAGACAAATGACTCTGCCGGAGTCCTAGTCCCTCAAAGCAGAGTTCAGTCCATTGCAAAGATCATCACGACCCTAAGACTGAGTTCCTGCAGACTGTACAATGGGTCAGTGAGAGACATTTTCCTACTTCCCATCTGCTGTGCATATATATGTCTGCTGCTAGGTGATCTCTCTCTTTTCCCATCTCCATCCAGTTTCATCTAGCTTGTACACATCTTTCCCTGTCCTCCTTCCTTGCTCCTCTTCCTGACATTCTCTTCTGGTCACCTCCCTGATTCTCATCTTCTGGGCCTGCTCTTTCTTTTGTGAAAGTTCTTGCCTCCTAATCCACTCCCCGATTATTTTTAATACCTCTCTTAGCTTCCCTCCCCAATATGTTCACTTTTCTCACTCCCCTCTGGCCTAGCCTTCTGCATTCTGATTAGATGCCATATGTATAACAAGGTAGACAGATGCTTTGCTGTTAAACTAAAGGGCTTTTTAATCTACCAGAACAGAAAGCACAAGCTTTTTTGTTTGTTTGTTTGGGGACATCAGCCGTTTGTGGCAAAGGGTTTAGGAATACAAATGAGGGTGTTTTCTTCAAGCAGCATGGAATCTCAGCATGTCTCTCTTATTCTCTCCTTATTGTACTTGATCTGCAAAGTAAAAACCTGTACACGTGGCAGATTCATAAATACCACCGATGACACGGAGATCTCTGTAGACACAGTGCTTCTGCCAGTGGGGACAACTGGTGTATGTCTGTGACTGGCAACGCATTTTACCTATTTATTTTTCTACATATTTTTTTAACCTATTACCATTGGCACTGTATATTTTGATGGGTTTCTCAAGTTACAATTACCCAAGTCTTTATTCAAATCGAAAGTGTTTTTGTTTCTTTCTGGCACTCTCATAATAATCGGGCATGTCCTTTGAGTAGACAGGGAAGGCACACAGACAGCCTGTCAGACCACATAGCTAGGTAGGCCATGCCCTTGGTGCCATTTCTGATAGCCATTACCCTGTAGGGTTCAGCCAGTGTCAGCCCTGATTCAAAAGAGAAGAATGTGAGGAGAGGAGCCAGCAGTTTGGGGACAAGGGCACCATAGAAAGACTGCTCTGACCCCAGAGTGTGTTTGGAGTGGAGCCCTTGCAGTAAAAATGAATTTCCATCTCTCTCTGGGGTGGGATGGTTCATCTGCCCCAGTGATGGGGCCCCATTGCTACTTGGCCAGCAGTTAACTTCATAGGGTTAAGGATGAGGCCACTATGGAGGCAGGGTGCCCATGCCATGCCCAGAGTTCTTCACATGAGTATTTATCACCAAGTCACTAGGAGCTGTGAGAGGGACTCCACTAAGATAGCATTTCAGGATCCCTCACACCTTCCTGTGCCTACCATTTCAGTAAAGGTGCTTGATGATTTCATCTTCTCTGACCTACCCTCTCATGATCTTGCCCTAACAGCTAGTGTCTGGTATGCCCACATTCCTTCTCTCTCTTTCTTCCCCCCCACCAACCTGCCATGTTGGGGCCTCCTTATTCTATTAACCCAGAAGTTTTCACTCACTAGTAGTACTTGAACATCAACCCTCTCTACCCAGTCTAGTGAAAAAGCTGGCATCAAAGACCTGCCCACTAGAATCCCATGGAACACAGTGGCCCTTCTTTGCAGATTCCAGTGCTGAGTGTAAGCAAGGCATGTGTTTTCCCGGGTGATTCAGAGTTTTTCTAACTCATGGAAATTGCCATCACATCAGAAAACACAGTCCTACAGTACTTCTGACTGCCAGGCAAGGCAAGTTCTCACCAAATAATCCACCGCCAGGGACTTTTTTAAACCTAGTGACATTTTTCTTGATTGTACTTTAGAGTCTGCAGACCGTTTTAACCTGACTTTGCAACTTTGTACTTTCCAGTCACAACATGTGAAGTTTGGGCTTTGGTTTTTGCTGCTACATGGCTTTCCCGAAACACTCAGTGAAGGGAAATAGAACAATCACTAGCTGCTGTATTTTACAGATGTGGACACTGAAGACTAGGTAACAGAGTAGCCTTTCCCACAGAGAGATTCAAATAAATGATTACAATTGGACAGTCATAATACGTTTTTTTAAAATTTTTTTTTCCCTTACTGGGAGGGGAAAAAAAAAGTTTACCTTCTCTGCATGAATGAGATTTGACACTCTCTCAATCTCTCATACCACGTGCTGTGGGACCTGTTATTGGAGGTTACATAGGTCAGGAGATAATTCTCCTCTGTTCAAACAAATGCACTTCAGCACCACAGGGCACTTCTACCTGCATTTTGTGTTCGTAGCACCCTGCCGTGCTGTCCTGCCATTTACCCCATTTTAATTGACCAGACCTGGCCTCTTTCTGCCCTTGCCTTTTTTGGCTTGTTCCTGCTACAGCTAATAATTAACACTGTGATAAAACTCAATACCTAATACACTACCACCGAGGCGGCTTGTGCTTGAATTCACAAGTACTATGGGAAGCCAACATGTGGGGATGGGACTGGCCAGCATTGTACAAAGACAGCAGGGACAGTTGCCCTCACGTAAGTTAGCGGAACACACTGCACAGTGGATTGCATAGCTACTGTCTCTCTTAGAAAGGATTGTGTCTGGTCAGTGAGGAGGCCCAGACGGAGGCACTCCCTCCGTCTGGTAAGAACCGCGGGATATGTGACGTGCAAATCCGCAGCCGTCTGGGTCTAGTCCTCTGTGCACAGCAAGAAGCCCTGTAAGTCCCAAAGTAGGGCCTGTCTCAGAGCAGAGTAAGATGTGTTCTCCCTCCGCCGGGAGCCAGCTGTCTTCCCAAGGAGCAGAACCACCAGTCACCGAATCCTCTGCTCACTGAGCTATTCTGGTCACTTTGAGTTAGCTGGCTCTGCGCTGTTCCTCTCCGAGAAAGCTTTTTCTACCCCTACACTCTTCAGAACTTCTGCTCACTTTCAAGTTTCCTTTTTTTGTTCTTTTGTTAAGATCATTTCTCTTCAAGTCATTCAAAGCTTCTTTGAGGATTCTCAGAGACACAAAGCATTTCTTTTGGATTGTATTCCTGCCTATTTCAAGAAGGTTGCTGAGAATGAGATCTGCGTGTGTCTGTGTGTGCATGGCCCCCTGCGTCAGGAGCGTGGGGCGCTGGCCTGCCAGGGTACAGGGGTGTGTAACACACAACTGACTGATCGAGGGCAGATAACCTGTGGGGTCTAAGGGAAGGTAGGTTTTCATTCTTAACACTGTGCGTGTTTTTCTCTGTAACCTTGTAGATGTTATACCACCGATCTTGTTCTCTGTAAGGGCAAGATAATATATGGCTCACCGAGCTTCAGATTGTCTTACAGGTAAATGGGGTACATGGCTTATTATTTGGGTAATTATATTGCCTGATCTGTAAATGCTCCACGTGTGGATACATTGTGCTTAAAGACACACTTCTTGGGATCCTCAACACGCCCTAGTGTAGAATCCTGCTATATAGGAAGGCAGCAAATGCAGAGTTTAGAGCCTGATCTCTGGAATCCCAGTTGCATTGCTCACTGGCTGTGATCCCTGTTTCCTCCTGTGAATGGATGATATTGGGACTATCCACTGCATAGGGCTGTTAGGAGATTTAATCAGCAGATATAGAAAGAGCCTGTCAAACGGTGTTTGGTATCTTAGTGCAGCCTCATAAATATGCTCAGAGATGTTCCTACTCTATAGACAACTTAGATCCAGCCTTGCAAGGCTCTTCGCTTCATCCAACACACCAAGACTTTCCTGCCTCAAGATACCAACGTCCTTTTACTTACTGTTCCCTCTCTCCCCAACCCCACTCCAAGAGCCACTGCCCACTTAGCTGTACCTCAACTTCAAGTTCATCCACAAGAAGGTCTTTTGTGACCGTTGACTCTAAATAACATCTCTTTTATGATCTATCTCAGTACCTCATCTGTTGTTTATAGTGTTTATTGGAGTTTATAATTATTGTTTATTTGTCTCTTGAAATGTATATGATCTAGAGTGTGATGTTCTTGTGGGTAATAATACTGTTTATCTTACTGACCATTGAATCCCTGCCCCACTTTATTCATTCAGCTTGCATTCATCAAGGGTTTGCATTATTCCAAGCACTTTTCTAAACACTTTAGATATATCCTTGAAACAAACCAACAAATCCCTGTCTTCATGCAGCTTACTGAAATATGTGGTATGATAGATATTGATAAGTATTAAGGAGAATAATAAAGCTAGAAAAAGAAATAGGGAGTTTTAGGGGAAGGTTTACAATTTTAAACAGGATGACCAGGGAAGGTATCGCTGGGGATGGGGGCAGGAAGAGGACTTATCTTGGGCCAAGTGATGGGAGACTGAAAGGAAATGGGTCTGAGAGTAAAAAAAAACTCATGCTTTTACTCTGAGTGGACTAAGGAGTCTTGGAGGAGATGAAAAGTGCATGACTTAGATTTTAAAAGGATCATTGTAAATGCTGAGTTCAGAATAGATTGAAGAAGAGCTAGAGGAGAAGCAGAGAGACCAATTAGGAGACTATTCCAAGAATCCAGGGATAATGGAAACTCAATAAGTACTTGCAAATAAATGAATAAATAAACATGTTTGCACACACTTCTGGAAGACTGAGTGTCTAGGTGGTTAGTTTCGTTGTTGGCACACTGAGGTTCTGAGATTGGGGCTTCTTGTATACCTCTGTTTCTTTTATATTCAGTTAATGATTTCTGCCCCGTCCTCATCCACCTCAAAGCTGCAAAAGACGAAATGTTGATGATGATGGATAAAGCCAGTGAGATTTATGATACAAGCTACTAAGCCAGTGTTGCTCTAAAGCAATGCTTTGCTTTTGATCTGTGAAGCAGGCATTTCTTTCTCCTTCATCACCTACCAGCAAAATGAGCATCATTTTTAATATAGAAGGAAAAATGTGAAGACAAACAGAAGTGGGCATAAAAGAACAAGAAAGTGCTGTCAGCATACAGAGTGTCAGCAAGTTGGTCAGCAGGGTTCTGAGTCAGATGAACTTGTCTTTGTACTTTCTTATCCTTGAAACAAAGGAGAAACCTCTTAGGGTTTTCGCCCCTCCTGTATGCCTTTGCCTAGTGTTTTTGCTTCAGAATAATTTGCTAAATATTTAACAGCATAATGACTTTAATCAATAACTGCAGTAGCTTCAAGAATAAATAGGTCTTTGAGATTTCTAGACCATAATCCATTTAAAAATCAGTATTAGTAAATAGAGAAAGATCTGAAACTCTGTTTAGACAAGAATTTTTCTGATCATTTGATGTGATGAAAAAAGCTCTTTAGAGTTTCATAAAATACAAGTATTTGATTGGCATAAAATTACTCTCAAAGGAAAGAAAAATAATAATAAATGAGGGGGAAAAGACAATTGACTACTTTTTTTTAATTTATGACAACAGGTCTGTGGTTACATTAATAAAACATGCCTAGTTCACTGTATCCTCACCTCCAGATTTTCTCCAGATTTAGGAGATGAGAATTTGAAGGAAGTATGTTGGGGAGGTGAGGAAAAAAGGAGGGGAGTGTGCAGAATGGCTTTCTGCTTGATTGCCAAAGAGCAAATTGAATCTAATCCTTGTTACAGTTTTTCATAGCATAGAAATGTCACCTTTGGTTTAACGTGAATCTTTCAGGGTTGAGGATCATATTTTTTAAGAAAGAATGATATTTAAAAAGTTGTTTCTGGGGCGCCTGGGTGGCTCAGTCAGTTAAGCATCCGACTTCAGCTCAGGTCACGATCTCGCAGTCCGTGAGTTCGAGCCCCGCGTCGGGCTCTGGGCTGATGGCTCAGAGCCTGGAGCCTGCTTCTGATTCTGTGTCTCCCTCTCTCTCTGCCCCTCCCCCGTTCATGCTCTGTCTCTCTCTGTCTCAAAAATAAATAAATGTTAAAAAAAAAAAGTTGTTTCTGCCAACATTAGGAGAAAGAAAATTCATTAAAGCAAAATTGAGCTTTTAAGACCTGAATATCAGAAAAGATTTCCTTCTCTCCAGTACACACTCATATGATTATAGAATGAGCATTGCAAAGGTGATGGTTTGGTGGCATATTGTGTTACAGAAATTGCCAATCCTACCCCAATAATTTGACCATTGTTACTAATCCAGTCCTACACAGAAGACTTGGAAATATTTCCTAAAGCTTTCCTCTTCCCATTTATTTTCCATCAGAGTCACTACCCATTTTCTAGAAGACGCTGATAGGTTGTAAGAATGTTCTCTGTGGGGATGATTGAGCACTACTCCAAAGTTGATGATGTTTCTGCCAAACCCCCATATGTCTTAAGTGTCCCAAATGGACATATAAAACATTATATATTGTTGTTTCTTTCAAAAGCCTGAACTTGCAGAATATTTCTGGTAGTAAGCATCACAGGCCAGTATTCAGTCACATCCTGACTACTGCAAGATAGTTAAAGATCTGAAATAGCAGATAAGTGGAGGGAAATAATGCTTCAGAGAAGGAAGCATAGCAAAGAGGAGAGGAGAATCAAGTAGATGTGAATAAAATAGGTGAGAATGAGCAGCCAGAGAGAAATACGAGGAAAGTGATGGTTTTTTTTCTTCTTCTTCTTAATTTGCTTTTTCATTACTCAGTATTTCTGAAAGCATTTGAATACTATGTCCATGTCTAAGCTCCTTCTGCCAGAAATCAAAAGAGAGGAAAAATACAAATAAACTCTAAAATAAAGGTGAGGGAAAGAAAGGCAGAGACAGACAAAGTAGCAGTTTGTAGGGTAGTAAACTTGAAAGATGCAGGTGATTTAAGGGAGAGAGCTATGTATGGTGGGAGACTGGAAATCAAGGAAGGAGGAAAAGGGAACAATGAAAGAAGCATCAGATCTAAGAATAAAAGAGGGACAGAGTTACCGATGACAGCTGGGAACAGCTCGAGAAAGGTTACATCTGCCCTCTGGGCTCCCAGCTATCTAAGAGCCGCAGTGGACTGTCAGGGCAGATAAACAAGGGAGAGTGGGATTGAATACAATTTACAACTTGCTTGTCATCTGGGAAGGGAGCAGAGATGAATTGCGCATCCCTCTCAGGTTGTCAGGACTTAGAGGGGGACACGCCTATACCTCATTAAAAAAACAACAAATAGAAAAGGCCACCCCCATATTCAGCCTTCCCTGGGACATTGAGGCCCTTGCTGTATAGGCTACATTCTGGCATGAGAGTCCTTTCTTCCCAGAGTGGACTTTGTGTGCTGGGCTCGGGTTAACCATGGATACATGGAAGCAGTATCCTTTGAAAAGTGGGGAGTTCCCAAGTGGAAATGGTGTTCGGGAGGGAAGGGTGGGTGGGTGATGGGTATTGAGGAGGGCACCTGTTGGGATGAGCACTGGGTGTTGTATGGAAACCAATTTGATAATAAATTTCATAATAAAAAAAAATTAAAAAGAAATAGTTGGTGTTTTGGATTATGAAAAACAAAACACAAGAAAACATTATTCTGGAGAGGTAACTCCCTTAACTGGATACCTAGTCTATGAAAGTGTAAATGCAGAGAGCAAAAGAACTTTGATGACATATTTTCCTCATCAGAAACTAGCACATTTAAATGCAGTCTTGGATAAGGAAAGAATGCACAGATGTGTGGAAATCAACAACAGAGGGTGACATTCAACATAGCTCAACTGTTTTCATTTTATTTCAAATACTCAGTGCCTTTCTGGTTCCCACACATTGTGGGAAAACCACAATTCTCATCTTGGGAGTGAACCTGAATTTCCCAGATAGGAGGGCTGGAAACTGGTATGCCTCTTCTAGCCTAGACTCTTCTTAAGAGAAATATAATTTACCCTTGTACATTTTAAACTTGGTCGCACATTTTGACAGTATGCCTGGTGCCATAGCTTTAGTTCAGACCACCAATATTTGATGGTGTATCCATATCCTGTTTAAAAGCCTGTGAAATACTGTCCATTGTCCTGAAAAAGGGATAATGGACTGGAAATAGACATTAATTGTTTCTCAAAGCTAATGGTCTTGAATTTCTCAGAATCAGAGTAGCAGAATGGTCATCCAACCATGAGGAAATATGATAAAAATTCTTTTCCATGTTCTTCGCCTTGTGGATGGTAAGAAGGAAGGGGCTGGAGTAGCTGATCTGATGGCGAGGCTTCGAACAGAGGTCAGGGGAAATCTGGAGTTGTTTTATTCCAGTAATCTGTAGATTTCAGAATCCACGTGCTGTCTAAATGACAACTAGAAGCAGGAAACTATGTCCAACAAAGCTGCCCTCCTCATCCCTGTGCCCTAGGGGCATCATAAATGCCTTCTGTGTCTGGTCTCACACTCTTCAGACCCTCCCCGTAGAACAGTGGGAGTACAGGGCAACAAGCATGGTCATGGTTATCGAACTCTGCCATTCTAAGATTGTTCATCATGTTCAACATTATCTTTGTATGCTCTCAGCTCATTGATAGCACAGTATGTTGGAATCAGAAAAAAAAACAAATAGGTCCACTTTCCTCCTCCTAAGTGTGCCAGTATTTCACTAGCACTTTTGTGCTTGGCTAAATGTATAACTCTGTGCGTGCACACACACACACGCAGACACACACACACACACACGGTACCACAATAGGTACCAAAGTAGTTAAGGAATATGAGTGAAATGTAAAAATATTCTCTTTTAAGCACTGGTCATAAAAGAAAGAGGAAAAAAAAAAACAAAGCAATGTGAGTCCTTTACTTGATTATCTGCAGATTGGGAAAACAACAACAACAAAAAACTATAAATTTCACACAGGATAGTGCTTATATCCACAGAGCATCTGTCCTCTTAAGGATCTCAAGGAAATTAGTTTAAAAAAATCTGAAAGTCCCTCAAACACATGATCCATAGGGTAAGCAATGACCTAAATGCACACTCATTGGATATCTGATTAGCTTTCAACTTTTATCAATAGTGTGTCATTCTTGGGTCTTGGTGTGTGTGTGTGTGTGTGTGTGTGTGTGTGTCTGTGTGTGTGATGCACAACTAAAATTCCCCATTTTTGTTGTTGTTGTTTTGATGGTATTTGTTAATAATCAAATGGGCCTTCTGGAAACCTCTGATTTTCAGGACTGTAAATAAACTGGGCAGAAGTGGAATGATAAAGCTGAAATGATTGCCCACTTCCTTTGATTCTTGCTTCTCTGCTGGCATGAGATAGACTTGTCTCTGTACTCCACCCAAAGGGTGGAAGCTGGCTAATTTCCTTTTCAGAGGTGTATGTAAGATCACTCCTCATGGGAACACCTCATTCAACATTCACTTCTCTTAAATGATGCACGAACCAGCATGGCTTCCCCTAGAACCTCACACTTTTTGAATGAGTTCCTTGTAATTCTGCAAACATGGAGACACAATCTCTGCTGATGCAAACTTGAGTTTTCTGTCTTCCTGGGCCTTTGAAATGTTTAAGTTTCATGTTCTTTTTGCTTTTCTAAAAACTTACAAGTTAATGGAGATACAGGAATGGAAACGATAAACACAGAAAGCAAAAGTTAAAAAAAATGCAGACAGGAAGGAAAGATGAGGGTTTGGTGACAACAGCACGCAGCAGCATACAGAAAACGGGACAAGCTATAGCTGCAACAAGAAGGAAGAGGAACAAGCCAACAGGAATGCTATAAGAATAGACATGGATCGAGGGGAGGACAAAGAAGGTGGGAAGACAATAGAGAAATAAGACACAAATTGAGGCAAGTGAATGAGCCTGGAAGAGAAACACGTTTAGGGCACAGAGGTGAGTGCAGGAGACACAAGATGCTTTAAGCAGTGCCCCTCCATTTGGTCACATGGAGTCTGCAAAAACCAGTTAAATAAAACAGTTAATTGTCAGGGAGCAATTAAAATCAATAGTATGAAACAATAGAAACTAAACTAGATTCACCTGCACGGAGATGAACAGACATAAAAATAGCTGCAGTAAATGACCTTCCTTCATTTATCCCGGCTCCATTCCATCTCCTGGCCCCTTCTCACAAGTGGAATGGATCTTCTGATTTCTTTTTTTCGATACATTTAAATGTCATTTTTGTGTGTGTGTTGGGAAAAGAAAGAAATAGCGATGTTTAGAAACATCCATCTACCATAGGGAAACACCAATTTCAGCTTCTATTTAAAACATCACAAGTGCAAGCTCTCTTGACAGTTATTTAACCTATGATGACAGGTTACAGTCTTCCAAAAAGAAACAACGGCTGCAGGTTTATTTATTCTACATGCCACACATTCTTCATAAATAAATAAGTATTTATGGAAACTCATTCCTTTGCTATTGTTTACCTGTCACTCAAGCTTGTCTTCCTGTAATAAACTGTAATGTTAAAAAACCACAGCTTTATTAATTTGATGCTAGTTGACTTGATGGAGGAAGGCAGAAAAGGGCGGGAGATGTTCTGTACCACATCAAATGTGGAAAGCCTATCCTTATCCCAAAAGGTCTTCGGCTCCGTCAGCAGCCCCCTTGGCTTTTCTGGGTCTTAGGAGAAACACTGGTTTCTGTTCAGCAACAGATGGACACTCAGAGGTGACCAGCATCTTTGCTACTCTGGGGACTGGTAGTTCCCGTTCACTAATCAGACCGAGAGTTCATCAGACAGGGAGAGAGCCCAGCCCTGGATGATGAATTGTTGTATGGAATTGTGTTTTACTTCAATTGGTCCTGGGTAGTGGTAGCTGAGCTCAGTGGAGCTACTCCAATCTTACTTTTCTCTTTTTCCTTGAGGTGTAACTTAGATTCTTTGAGGTGAGGTTGAAAGAAGCATACTTACCCCCTGCATGAATCACTTGCAGTTATAGCCATAATCAAATTATAATGTACTGTTACCACCCCATTGTCTCCGTGACACATTTTTCTTTGTAACTGAAATATCTCACTAAGAAAATACACAATAATCTTTTTCTGCTTGGAAACATATAGACAAAGAGTTCTGTATAGTATTTTATCTACTCATGTATTAGCAAACCCAACCCATCAAAATTTTGCTCTCTGCTAGGAGACTTTGGGTATGTATGAGTGTGTGTAAATGACAAGAATTTGTTTGTCAATCCTGGATGGAATTGTGACATGTGGACGATTCTGGATTCTCCAGGTAAATGGGTAAAGTTTGCTAAAAGAAGCCAGAGCCTCCATCTGTAAATGGGCAAACAATCCCTCTTTTAGTATTAGAACTCAGAAAAGGGTCTCACATTGCTCATGAGGTGGCAGCTCTTGATGTTGTTAATAGCTGCACCTGCCTTAGGGAAGAGCTCTGTTTCCTGAACAGATTGAATATTCTGCCTGAGTTTCAGATAGCTCCTGCTGGTCCTTTCCCTGCTCCACCCCTGCCCAAGCAGGTCCTCCCATTTAATGTTTTCAGCTTGTCAATGATGGTAAGAGAAGAGCACAGGGACCCAAAAATAAGGTACATAGACCCCTCCACTCATCACATTTAAACATAGCGCACATCAAAAAAACAATCTCAGTCACGAGGCAAAAGAGGAGATAAATCATTAAAAAAATTAATGTTTTTATTTATTCTTGAGACAGAGAGAGACAGAGCATGAGCAGGGAAGGGGCAGAGAGAGAGGGAGACACAGAATCCGAAGCAGGCTCCAGGCTCTGAGTTGTCAGCACAGAGCCCAACGCGAGGCTCGAACTCACAGACTGTGAGATCATGACCTGAGCCGAAGTTGGACGCCCGACCGATTGAGCCACCCAGGTGCCCCAATCATTAACAGCATTTTTAAAATTAGTGTGCTTTTTTCAGGCATACAGGAATGGGGGTCTTTTACTAAATGAAACAAATTTAATTTAAATACACAGGCAGTTCTTAATAGAATTGGATCCGAAATTTTCCTATTACTGAAATTTTATGTATGTGTATACATACTATTGTACTAACTTTATAAATTAGAAAGTTAGTTTGGGGAGAATATTGGTATATCATGTGTTACAATAACCCACCGTGTTTCCCACCCATGCCCCCAAAGTCACCCAATGCTCATCCTGACGTCTTTGTTGAATGGCCCCTATGGGACTTGAGTACTACTAATCTTTAGCCATTGTACTTACTTTGTGACCTTGTGGAAACCTCAGTTTGTCTCAGCTTCCTCATGATAAGAATATGATTGATGACAATGTCTGTCATCACACAGTGATAACCTGAGAACTAAATGCATAATAAAGTGGACTAAATTTGAAGATGTGAAGTAATAATGCAAAGCATATAGAGGCTTCAGAGATAGGCATCCTATAAACTTCACATAGTCATGGAAGCTTGTCTTCTCCCTTGTTCCTTGTAATTTATTCTTTACAGTCTCCTATATTATAGAAGTCTATAAAGTGTTTGGAGGATATACAATTTGTATGAAAGAGGCCATAGAAAAGAAAGATGATTCATTCTAAACATATATAACCTGCAAACCCTTTTTCCCCCCAGCATGTTGCAAAGAAGGAAAGTGAGCTTTACCTGATATACAGTATCGGACTTAAAAGTCAATGGAAATAGTTCGTAGGGATCAGCAGCCAATTTATGGTTCATAGTTTGTGTATTAATTGGAAAAATATTTTCGAATGGTTTATGGTGAGCAGTCTCAAATCAATTGCAATACCATTATTATTGGAAAAAACAAAAGACTTGAACTCTGTCTCTTGTGAAGGTTAAATTGAAGAGAAGCTGGCCTGTTTCTTTTTGTAGCCGGGCCTTTTCCAACATGTTAAAGGGTGAGCCTAAAAGGCAGACGGAGGAGAGGAGGCAGTGAGCAGATCTCACCTCCTCCCTAAGGTCACATTCCACCATAATGACTCTTTCCTGTAGGTTCCAATATAGAGTTGCTGGTGTGAAATGGCCTCAGTGTGGTCTGAACTTGGAACTTTTTCTAATTAAATTTTGAAGTGTTTAGTGTGTTTTCATTTTGGTTTTCTAATTTGATGGGTCTCGTTTGTGTCATTACTATGGATTTCTTAAACCCTTGCTTCGGTTATTAATTTCTCAATTGTCCCAGGCCAAGTCATTACGCTTTGATCTACACATAACAGAGAGGAGAATTGGAGAAATTATCCAGAGAATTTACGTCCAACGAGAATGATTGTGTGAAAAAGGCCTCCTTTGAGACAGAATGTGTGGTTTACGTAAATTACTTGAGTGATGCCTTGACCCTCCACTTCTCTGATGGCATTCACACCCTTAAACTTTGGGGAACTGATTCTCATTCTAATGATTTAGGGGAAATCTGGGAGCAGGGGATTTATGGTTTCAAGATTGCGACTCATTATTTCAATCTGAAAAAAAAAAAAAAAAAAAAAAACCTGCCATGTCAGGAAGGTCAGTCATATCTATTGAGCAGTTCCCTGGATAATCCAAAAGAAACTATCATTAGCCCAGTTCTCATTTAGTAATATCTCAGGATACTACTTTGTCAGAGGCAGGGGGAAGGGGCAGATAAGTTTCCCTGTTGATGTAAATCTTCAGAGGGCTCCTCTTCATAATTTATGACAAACAGGATCCTAGATCTATGGGCCAGAAAATTGAACTGAATATTGCTTATGAAATTTTGTCTGATATGGTAAGTGTTAAATTCATTTGAATTAGATTTCCTGGATAGTTCGAAAAGGTCAGTTGAACAGATATTATAACAGAGTTTTAACAGAAACTTGGAAAACCAGACCATTCTTTATCTCATGGTATCTTGAGCAATGGGTTCTTGGTTCCAGTTGAGGACAACAGGAACAATGCTGCCTATAGATTCCCTGATGAGGAAACAATATTCTGTCTTTCTTTGAGAAGTTAGGACTTCTCCCAACTCACTTATTGATCTGGGAGTGAGTCCCCCATGCCCACCGATCTGCCCCTGTGACTTTTTTTTTAGAATAGATGCTCTGTGAGTTGTTGGGAGAAGGAGTGATAATGAGTCTGGGGTAATGAGGCTTCTGGAAGAGTAGTTTTCCGGACTGAGTTGTGTATCTTAAGATGGCTTGAGGAGCTAGGAAAGAGAACACTTCAGAAATAGACTCTTAAAGTAGCCAGAGGCTAGGATCAAGGGTAAGTACTGGTGATTAACAGTTAATGTGTGATTGTGTTATTTGATAGAAGGTGGTTATCACTGGAGAACCTTGGTATACAGACATGTTAAGCTCTTATTTGATAATTACAAAAGACGTGTACATTTACTCAATAATGTTCAAGCTGTAGAAGGATCAAAAAATTGCTTATGTATTATAAAGAAGGATTCTGTAGTAAGAAATATTAAACGTACCATTCAGGTTCACCCAGAAAGTTAGAAGAAAATTTCATATTAAAATATTGTGAGGTATTGATTTCACTAGTAAGGTCATACTTCCTATATATTATTAATTTACATAATCTTTTTTTGAAAGGGGTCCCATCTCCTTTATATACTTTTATGTTACATAATGTTAATACTTTAAACTGCTACGTTCCCAATAATCCCCTACTTCCTATGCAGCTATCACAGGTCAAAAAACAATTAAGATTAGTTGATGGTAAGTTGGCAGAACCCATAATACTCTCTCCTAAGTACTCGTAAGTTAATTGGATAACACCACTGCATTTATCAGAGGCTTTCAGCTCAAAGTACACAGCATATTTGCAAATGGAGGACTTTCCTATTTCTTTTCCTTCATTCTGGCTGTAGAAATTTGATCCACAAAGTTGGATGCTAATAATAGGCAGTAACTCCCTATAGTTGCTCCCAGGCACTATGCTGGATGTTAGGGATAGAAGCATGATAAAGACATTGGTCTACCTTTTTTAGAGTAGCAGTCTTGAAAAAGCAGTCATGGTGTTGAGTGGTAAGTTCGATAATAGAGGAGGGTTCAAGTGACAGTTACAGTTGGAACTGAGAGGTAAGAAACATAAAGGGAGAAGCAGGGAAGTCTTCATAACAGGAGACTCTTGAGAAATGAGTGACAGCTCAACCCATTTCATGGGTAGCAAATGGGAGGTGAAGAAGTGAAGATGGGAATAAGGAATATTCAGGTAGCTTTTCCATAGAAAGGAGGGAAAGAGAAAGGACAGGATAAGGTGGAAGTGAGGGTGGATTCTTTCTCAAGATAGATGGTGTTGAGTATATTTCTAGCCTGAGATGATGAAACCAATGGAGAGGGAAATTTTGAGGATAGAGAAGAGGGAGAAAAGAGGTGGTGTCAGTAGACTTACCAGGTGTCAGAGAGGGAAGAGTTGGAGTATAGGAGGAAGGATTAGCTTTTGACATGACTGACAACTCCAACTCCCAAGGCCAAACAAGGAAAAAGAAGTTGCAGCCCTGTTCATGCATACCTGCCAAATCAGTATAGACTAAAAATTCCTTTTATAATAGTGATTTCGTACCACTGTTATTAATGTAACCTAGACACTAGTGTCTATAGGAAGGTACCTCCATTTGTTTCTTCCTCTACAACTGTGTCTAAATTATGTCACTATCTCTACCAGAATAAAGAAAGCAATCACATGTAAGCTATGAATTTAGATTTATTGATATTCTTGGTTAATATTCATGGTGACACCACAGGCTGCAAGATGCCTCACTGAGAACTTAAATATAGGTTAAGGTGGGGTGGGGGACACTCCCATATGATACCCATTCCAGCAATCACAGACAATTACTACAGACACATATAAGACAAAAAGAAAGTTTAACATGAGAAGACAGACATACACCTTTTAAGAAAGGCTACTGTCACAGTGTTCAGAATGCTATGACCTAGCTGTAAAATGTATTCTAAGGAAAATATCTGAATTTATTCAAACTCAGAGTGCACAGCTTATTTTATAAAATGCCAGTTTGCTGGATGAGGAAAGGAGATATAATTTCCTTTAAAACAGCATGCACCATTTGAAAGCTAGATTACAAACTGTGTATTGAAAGCTGTCATTTTTAGGCTTGGAAAATTAATTCTGTGTGGGTCAGGCATAGTGTTAACTCTTGGAGGTACAAGGACAGGCAAAGGCTATATCCTCCAGAAACTTCCAGCCTAGAGCAGAATTTCCCAAACGATATTACATGGAATCATGTAGCATCGCTCTGCTCCAAAATGTTGATAGGCATTTGATCAGAAATTATATTTTATTGTCCACCACAACATTGCCTAAGAAATTTATTTGAATAAATTATTTGATTTGCTACAAGATTTCCCAAGGCCTTTATTATGAAGACTCATCATGGTGAATCATCAAGAAGAGGATTTCCTTTACATTGTACTTATAAGTTTATTGAATATGGAATTTTCATCCTCAAAACCACAAAGAAGGTCTTATAAAATATAGCGATCCTTGCCACTGTAATCCTGGCCCCATATTAGTTACTTCACCATAATGGGACATGGCCTTGATAATTTTTGTTCTACGAATATGGTAATATCTGGTTAAACCAAATAACTCACAAAATGGCCATTCTTCTTTCAACTAAAGGAAATCAATATAGTAAAATGGAATACATTACTACCTAGTGAATTTTTCTAAAATAAATATCTAATCCAAATGATTCAAGGCATTGTTAGATTGTTTTTTTCCGTGACTGATTTTAAACTGAATAATGCAAATTATAGCCCTAATTTTCACTTGGCACATAGCGAGATGGTATTTTTCCTTACCTTTTTGATCAGGAACCACAAATAAAAGAGGAGTAGTGAAATCAAATATAGCCAAAAGGAATAACAAACAAGTGGAATCTCAGATTCTCAGGCAGCTGGTCTACCGGTGTTAGTTCATCCCTTTCCTGTACTGATGTCCTGAAGAGACTGTTACCCTTTACAGAGTCTTGTTCTAACTCAACTCCACCCCTATCTCCCCAGTAAACTCGCTTGAAAATGTGGCAATCTGGCTTCAAGTGAATAAGTGAATTGCTTAAAGGAAAATATGTGGGACCTGGATTTTAACTTTCTTTTTATATTCCTGAACTTCAAGTTTTCATGTTTACAGTGAAATTTTAAAAAGTGAAATGATGGGGCACCTGGGTGGCTCAGTTGGTTAAGCGTCTGACTTCAGCTCAGGTCATGATCTCACAGTCCATGAGTTCGAGCCCCGCGTTGTGCTGACAGCTCAGAGCCTGGAGCCTGCTTCGGATACTGTGTCTTCCTCTCTCTCTGCCCCTCCCCTGCTCATGTTCTGTCTCTCTCTGTCTCAAAATAAATAAATAAATAAATAAATAAATAATCAAAGAAACAAACATTAAAAAAATAAAAAATAAATAAAAAGTGAAATGATAGGGATACCTGGGTGGTTCAGTCGGTTAAGATTCTGACTTTGGCCCAGGTCATGATCTCACAGTTTGTAGCTTTACCCCAGTGTTGCACTCTGTACTGATGCTGACAGCTTAGAGCCTGGAGCCGGCTTCAGATTCTGTGCGTTCTCTGTCTCTGCCCCTCCTCTGCATGCTCTCTCTCTGTCTCCCTGTCTCTCTCTCTCTCTCTCTCTCTCTTTCTCAAAAATAAACATTAAAAAAATGGAATGTAAATTCTACACACCAGATTAATCAGTTCAGTGCTACTCAAAATATTAAAGTTTGTTTCCAATAGTGTTTTTTTTTTCTTTTTCCTTCTGAGCAGTTTATGCCCATTAAAACTCAGGAACTGTTCTACCAAAACAAACCAATGGCCCACTCACTCTAGAATCCTGCTTCCAACAGCAGTTAATAGTCAGTGCTTCAAAGGAAGATGGAAACACTTGATAATGATCTCTATCTAGTGGAAAAACTTCCACCTCCTACAGAATGAATACTTGCAGATGGCATTGAAATGTGGAATGAGTCTGATTTTTAGCAGGTAGCCCCAAGCCTTTAGTTAATGCTCTATATTATTTTGAAATGTATTTTTGTTCAAGTCAATACAGAACCAGTGGTGCAAACCTGATCCTAAAAAGAACCAAGTTATCAACCCAAAGCTAAGAGGTATGAACTTATGGATTATTTTGCAGAAAATTCCTGTTTCCTTTCAGGACTTATGGTGGCACTTATTCTGTCTTACTCATCTTTGCATTTTTACCTCTTAACAAAGTTACATGGAGCCAAGATGTATTTGTAGAATTACATGAAATACGATTTACCCTTAAAAATGGAACTATCCACTGATCGAAGTTTTCATGTCATGTATGCATGTGTGAATGTGTGTGTATGAAGTCAATATCGGTATGTAAACATATAGACTTTATATATACATATAAATGCATATACACATTCATATTAATAGTGCTTGAGTAGTTTGAACATCAATCTGAGGCTTAAACATAACGTTATTTGTGTCTTCTCTAACCTCATATGAGTTGAAGGGTTCACAGACGGAGGAAAAGAAAAGAAAAAGTTGTTTCTATTCATAAGGTAGAATTCAAGACATTACAGTTCAAGGAAGTTGTGATATAGCTCTTTGATTTCCACCGTGAAATGTGTTCACATTATTGTACATCCCTGGGACCAGACAGTCCAATTAATTCAAAATCCATGCATTGGGTCTGACAGACCCAATGGTCTTATTTGGGATAAATGTGGAAAATGCCAACTTCATAATATGGCAAACCTGATTTCTCTCTACTAAAGGTGCCACAAACCATTTATTGATTTTTTAAAAAAGAAAAATAAGAAGAATCATGTACCAATTGAATAGGAAGTCAGACAATCCAATTACAGTTATGAGACTGAAACATTGGGTCTGACAGGACCACTGATTGCAAAGGACTGCTAGAAAATGCAAGAGGATAGTTGCCCACCTGCATGCGCACATACCCAAGGATGTGTCTTCTGGAGTAATGAAATAGCTAAAATGAATAGTCATGGAAGGCCAAAGGTCACAATTTTATTACCTATTTATGGTAGTCATATTGAACCGTATGATACATTTGAAAGTTCACGGGTGGTCAGTGGGCACTGAGGGAATTTTGTTTCGATTATGCTCTGCTGTTGAATGATCTTGATCATCCGAAATCTGTACATAAAATGAAATTATTATTTATTGTGCCAGATAAAAACTGACCTCTTTCAGCTCAGCAGTACAGTCTTTACTCTGTGGCTTAAACTTTATCCATCATCATCCAATATTTATTGATTGTCCATTTGATTCATAACATTATATAAAGGTGCTGCCAGAAAAGCTTGTTGAAATAAATCACAGAAAGATTTGATCCCTAGACTCAGAGAGGAGTGGGAGCTTTGTTAAGCAGATAACCTGGAAGCAGTCATATTGAGAGAAAACAGGTTATTTCTGATATATATTTGACCAAATTTAACCATTCCCTTTATCTGCAACACATCCAGCTTGGTGAGTACTAGCAAGTGACCCCCATAGTGATGGGAGGGCAATGAGGACTCTCAGAATGATGCCCTCTCTGGATGGTGGGAGAACAGGAAGGGTTGGCATCCTCTGAAGCCATCCTTAGAGGAGGGGGCCTTTGCTTTCTTAAAGCAGCCTACTCCCTCCCCTTGTACTATGTGAGTTACAAGGAGAAGAACCTCCCTTAGATTGCTTCCATTTGGGTTCTTTGGGCTCCATTTACACAGTAGGAAGTCAAGCCTGTCTCATATCTCTTGTCTCTGTGTGCTGGCATAAATTTTGTAAGGGCCTCTGATAAGAAATAAATAAACAGAGGTTCAGTTTCTAACCCCATCTGAGTTCAGGGCTCCGTTATCCCATTAATACAGAATAGCTGCTGCCACCATGGAATACAGACAGGGAAGAGGGCCCGTTCAGAGTTCAGCAAGGTCCTTTAAATCTAGGGTCCAATGTCACTACATAAAATTAAATGCAACCCCTGCCACTCTTGGGGTCACTGCAATCATGGGCTATTTCTACACTCCCTATATGTAGTGTCCAAGGAACTGTGAAGCATTAACTCTTTGACCCTAGTTCCTAATGCTTCCTTGTAGACATCTCAAATACTCTGGGAACCTAGAAAGTAAAAGCCATGCTTTCTCAATCTTATAACCTGGTTTCAGAGATACATTATCCGATTATTCTACCATAGCTTTCCCTTGACTCCTTGTGACCCACACCAGCTGCCTAGCAGAATTCTACCTTTTGTTGATGCACTACACTAATCACTAATCATTACTCCATTCCTCCAGTGTTCAATGCTGGAACTCTGAGACACGTTCTCTGCTAAAATAGAAAAGCTAAGACTGATCAGCAACAGCAATCATCTCCATTTAAAGAATTCAACCAAAAAGGCTTAGGTAATAGAACAATACATCCACAATGTAGTCATCACTCAAAATACGAAAGCATATGAAAGAATTATAGAGATTAAAACACATATATGCCATAGAGGGTTTTTAATAACCCTTGTGATTGCCTAAAGACACGTGTGTTCTTCAACTCAAAATTGGGAACTAAAGAGAAGGCATTGAGGAGAGAGCCCATTCAACTCCTTATTCTAGGAGAATCAGTTTCCATAACAACTGGCTTTATTTCTTTATTCATGTTCCCATGTTATCTTTTCTTGTCACTCTTATAACATTCCTTGCCATAACAACAAATAACATGCAAAAGACAGCCAGATCTTGTTGGTAAGTCATAGCATCTTTTGCTTTGCAAGCAAATGTGTTATTCTTTCAAAAGACTAAAAAAAAATATGAATGACATTTGGCTAGGTAATGTTGCCCTAAATATATGTGGAGATAATCATGTCTTCATTCATTTAAAATTGATATTTTTAATTGCTTACTCAGAAATGTTAAAAGTAAATGGTACTCCATAAAGTTAGAGATTCATTAGGCAGAAGAGCTCAGTTTATGGTTTTTATGGCTCACTGCTGCATGGCAGCATTTATTATTATAATGATTGTTGACCCCACAAAGTTCTGTCAATCTGTCTCTCATGTTAGTTGAGGTGGAGAGGAAGGAAACCAGCATGATGCCAGGTGATTTACAAAGTCTCCCAACATTCCTTTGAAAATGTAATATGGGGGACGCCTGGGTGGCGCAGTCGGTTAAGCGTCCGACTTCAGCCAGGTCACGATCTCGCTGTCTATGAGTTCGAGCCCCGCATCAGGCTCTGGGCTGATGGCTCAGAGCCTGGAGCCTGTTTCCGATTCTGTGTCTCCCTCTCTCTCTGCCCCTCCCCCGTTCATGCTCTGTCTCTCTCTGTCCCAAAAATAAATAAACGTTGAAAAAAAAATTTAAAGAAAAAAAAAAGAAAAAAAAAAAGAAAATGTAATATGGTCGCCATTTTGCATGAGAAGATTAACATGTGGAAAGAGTAAGCCACAGCAAAATTCCATTAAAGGCAAGAATCAGATTTTGAATCTAGTTGTTTAGGTTCCACAGACTGATTCTTTCTAGACCACCTTGCTGAAAAACATATAATTCCCCTTCTCTTGTAACTAATACACTCCCAGATGTATTGCTTTTTACCACTGGCTTAATTAAGTCATTAAACTTTATGGTATTTTCACTTGTGAGTATTTGGAAACTATAATTTCTAAGGTGAAAGTTGGTATACAAATATCTCTGTCATTAGTTTATTTTCCTTGCCTCTGAGTCAGGAAAGCTAATTAATCAACAGAGATCAAAGTTACCCGTGTAAAATGACCCCATTTAAGAATGTTACCATATAGGTGAAAAAGCTTAGGTTGTAGAAGTAAATACAAAGTGAAAAAATATTCAGACATGAAATGGATTTCTGTTCAGATCATGTGTATTTTGAAGATCCGTTCAACTTACTGGATCATAAACTTCTAAAGGAAATCTGGTGTCAAAGTTGAATCCTTAGCACCACAAACATGCCTGCCTCTTAATCCATCTTGCTTAGCATATCACAAAGAAGGACACATCACCGTGCACAAAGAGTTAGAAGACTCCACTCAGGATCATAGGCAATTCATACTTGCAAGGCATTTCTGGTTCTGTTTAAGCCATTTGTTTAGTTAGCAGTCAGCCATCCAGTGTGTTTGTTGCAAGTGGGGAAATGAAATGAAGAGAGTTGTCCTTGGTCCTCGAGGAGAATACCCTCTCATAGGAAGACAGACATATGAACAGCCACAGTATGACCTCCTATCTACAAATGACAGTGGATGCAAACATGCTTTGGGACTGCCACAGTTTCACAAAATAAATAATTCCCATACATGGAAGATGTTTAGTGTATGTGTGTGTAGAATGAATGGCTGCAAAAATATGTATTTAGTCCATATTTTGTCTTTGTGCTAATTTCCATATGTGTCTAGAAGTATCTGAAAGTCTGAAGATTATTGCTAAGTATAGTGGCTTGGTGACATTAAGGCCCTGGGTGATAATGACCAGAATTCCAGATATAAGCATCAAGTCATGTTTTTGGTTTTTTGTTTGTTTGTATGTTTTTAGAGAGAGAGAGAAAAAAGAAAGAGGGAAAGCAGGGGAGAGAGGCAGAGGGAGAGATAGAGAGACTCTTAAGCAGGCTCCACGTTTATCATGGAGCCCGACGTGGGGCTTGATCCCAAGACCCTGGAATCATGACCTGAACCAAAATCAAGAGTTGGATACTCAACTGACTGAGCCACCCAGACACCCCTGTATTTTTTTTTAACCCAGGCTCCGGACTGATAAACTCCTTAACTATGGCAAATCTCAAAAATGCAGAGATTGGTAGTATGACTTCTATAACTCCTCCCTCTTCTTCATCAGACTGATTATACGTTGTAGCTTCAGCTGAATATCCTGAAATGTTTTGACAAGTTTCTCTGCTCACTGCTTAGCTTTCCTACATTTTGTTATGAAATTTGCATTCCCTGCTGTAAAAAAATTACATTGAATTTATGGGCAAAAGTAAATATTTAATTTTTTATCACATAAAGATTTATTTTATCTTTAGGATATAGGCAATGATAGTTATACTTTGGCCATACAATCCTTACAGTTAAGACCAGATAGGAGATGGTGAATCCTTGGTCAAATTTGTTCTGATGTTGATTAGCTTATTGTTGTTGGTCGCTTTCAGAGAGAAGTGTGAGATTGACTGAACTATAAAATTCAACAATAATAACAACTTCATACTGAGGGTTGCTTCTCCTTATTTATAGCCACAGAATTATGCAATGGAATGTAGAGTTCAGGGGAAGCTGCAGTAGGAATGTACATATATCCCAAGTTCATCTTTGTTTCATTTCAAGCAACAGGATCTTTAGAATGTAGATAGCTCCTGCAGATCACGATTTGAAAAAAAAAAAAGTAGAGGAATAAGGAATAATTGTAAAAAGTGGAAACATTTTCCTGAGAAAGAGAAGACTGGATAATGCCTAGTCCACTTAAAAAAATGATAGCTATGAAGAGTATGCAGATCAATTGTGCTATGTATCTGTAGTCTGTTAGACCTATAGCCTCATTGATACTAAAGTGATTACAATAGCAAACAGACTACCAAGAGAGATATTTGAATAATTATCTTAAAACTTCTTAAAATAAGATGGAAACTATAGTCAACTCAGGACTCCATATTTTTAATCACAGAAAGATGATTTTCTTTTTTTTTTCTCTTACTGAAATATAGTTAACAGACAGTGTTCCATTAGTGTCAAATGTACAGCACAGTAATTAGTCAAATATATACTATGCTATGCTTACTACAGGTGTAGCTGTCATGAGTCACCATACACCCCTATTACAATACTGTTGACTATATTCCCGATGTTGTGACTTTTATCCCCATGACGAATTCACTCCATAACTGGAGACGTGTATCTTCCACTGCCCTTCACCCATTTTTCCTATCCTCCCACCCTTTCCCCTCTGACAACCATTAGTTTGTTTTCTGTATTTATGGGTAGGTGTCTGCTTTTTATTTGTTTATTCATTCATTTGATTTTTTAGATTCCACATGTAAGTAAAATCATATGGTTTTTGTCTTTCTCTGTCTGAGTTATTTCACCTAGCATAATGCCTTCATGGTACATCCATGTTGCTGCAAATACCAAGATCTCATTCTTTTTTATGGTTTGTTAATATTCCATTGTTGTGTATGTATATGTCTATACACACACATACACACACACAGACACATGCCCCTTCTGTATCCGTTCATCTTTTGATGGATACTTGGGTTGCTTCCATATTCAGTCTATTGTAAATAATGCTGCAGTCAACATATGGGTACATATATATTTTTTTCAAATTAGTGGTTTTCTTTGGGTAATAGTAGTGGAATTACTGGATCATATGGTATTTTTATTTTTAATTTTTTGACAAACTTCCATACTGTTTTCCACAGTGGCTGTACCTGTTTGCATTCCCACCAATAGTGTATGAAGGTTCCTTTTTCTCCATATCTGCCAAGACTTGTTATTTTTGTCTTTTTGATTCTAGCCATTCTGATAGGTGTACAGTGATAGCTCTTTGTGTTTTTTTTTTATTGCATTTCCCTGAGATTAGTGATGTTGAACATCTTTTAATATGTCTGTTGGCCATCTGTATGCCTTATTTAGAAAACTGTCTATTCAGGTTCTCTCCCCATTTTAATTGGATTATTTATTTTTTTGTGTGTGTTGAGTTAGTTTTATGAGTTCTTTATATTTTTGACTATCAACCCTTTATCAGAGATATGATTTTCAAATATCTTCTCCCATTCCATAGTTTGCTTTTTCATTTTGTTGATGGTTTCCCTTGTACCAAACTTTTTAATTTGGTGTGGTCCCAGTAGTTTATTTTTGCTTTTCTTTCCCTCGCAAAGAAGGCACTCTAGAAAAATTTTGCTAAGGCTGGTTTCAAAGAAATTACTGCCTATGTTTTCATCAAGGAATTATATGGTTTCAGGTCTTACATTTCTATCCGTAATCCATTTTTAGTTTATTTTTGTGTATAGTGTAAGGAAGGATCCAGTTTCATTCATTTGCATGTAACTGTCTAGTTTTCCCAGCACCATTTACTGAAGAGACTGTCTTTTTCCCATTGTATATTCTTACCTCTGTGGCTATAGATTAATAAACTATATAATCATGGGATTGATTATTTCTGGGCTCTGTAATCTGTTTTATTGTGTATGTATTTTTATGCCAGTACCATATTGTTTTGATTCCTACAGCTTTGTAGTATAAAACAGTGCTTTTCTTTAAACATTGAGATTTCTAGGTATGAGGTTAGCTTTTTATTCTCTGTAGCAAAGGTCGTAAAAGGAGTAGGAGATTGTTTCCACTCCTGTACTTGTGTCCCCAACCCTCAGAAATGACAGCTGTCTACCATGGGTTGAAAAAATTGTGGCAGCCAGCTTGAATAATACTAATATATTCCCACCTACTACTTTCAGCCATAATTAATCAGAATGTATCGGAGTACCTTGATGCCTCTTCCAATTGTATACTTCTGCAATTCTGTAATAAATAAGCATCTATTATTTTGAAAGAGAAAACTAACATGCTTTTTAAAGAAATTATTTCTGTTTGGGGTAGATATAAAATAAAAACATGAGAGGGGTGCCTGGGTGGCTCAATCTGTTGAATGACTGACTCTTGATTTTGGCTCAGGTCTTGATATTGCAGTTCATAAGATTGAGCCCTGCATCAGACTCTGCTCTTATGGCACAGAGCCTGCTTGTGATTCTCTCATTCTCTTTTGGCCCCTCCTCCACTTGTGTGCTCTCTCTCTCTCTCTCTCTCTCTCTCTCAAAAATAATAAATAAACATTTAAAATAACCATGAGAGACAATAGGGATATATGAGGATAAATAGAAAATGAGAAAAAAAATGAATTACAAGATAAATATTTGAAACAGAGTTCTGGAAAAGAAAGGAGTCCAGAATTGCCTACAAAAGAAAAAAAAAATGACTTTCTAGGAGACCTATTCTGAATAACCTACCATGAAAAAGTCTTGTGCATTCTACGTAGACATCATTAGAAAAATGGGCAAAGATAAGCTGTAAATGTGTCAAGCAGCAATCATTGTATGAGTCGATTAAATTATGGTGCAAAAAATAGCAACTGTGCCTTCAAAATCCCTAAGTTCCTGAGTGAGCTCAGGAATAGGTTGATCTCTGGGAGGAGAGTAGAGGCCTGTGAACAAATGAGCAATAACAATCTGGATTGAAGGATTTTGTTCCATATTACTCCAAATGTGGTCCCAAAAGGAGGTAATATACTTTGGGAGTGTACCCTGGTCCAGGCCTGTAGTACACCATAGTACACCAGAGTAATAGCTTGAAGTATATCGTGAGAGTCAGCAGTCATAGAGAAATAGAAAGAGTTTGAGATTTTTTTCAAGAAAGTTTAGGTTCATTTGGTGCATATTGAATCCTAATATAACAGTGATGAACCTTTGTATGACCAATTAGAAGACAACAGATTGTGTGTGTGTGTGTGTGTGTGTGTGTGTTTAGAGGGAGGGAAAGAGGAAAGAAAGTATAAGATGAGAGTAATAGAAAGAGAACAAAACCAAACTGAAACTGATAATTTGAATATTTTTATGATTAACTTTTATATGAGATTTATTCCTTTGTCCTTTATGTAATGATAAATGTAAGAGGAAAAGTAACTATTCAAAAATGATGATTAAATCATAGCTGTTTGATTTGACACATTAAATAATAGAATTAAAAATGAGTCTACTTTTCCAGGAATAAAACCTTGAATACTTGAACTATATTGTGCTTCATACATTTAATGCCTTTTTCATTTATCTCCAGGGCAACCCCACAGGAAAAGATCCTAAGCACAGGACCTGACACACTGTGAAAACTTAGTAAAGCATTGATACTTTAGATGGCAGCAATGAAGATGATGGGGAAGCCAGACTGGGAAAGGTCTCATAAATTAAAGAGCTAAAAAAGTAGTACTTTATAGACCCTTGGCAGCCACTGAAACCTATTAAATTAATGTCATCAACAAGCTAAACCTAATCTAGATTGTGGAGAAAACGCCAGGGTAAGATTACTCAGGGATAGGGGAATGAGACACTCTTACCTCCAGAAGTTGAGAATGGAAACTATTCTCTCCTAGCAGGAATGCAGTTTTCATGGTTAGAACCTGCAGAGTGAAAAGGAGAGATTGATTAAATGTGTTGCTTCCCACCCCAGCCATCCACAATTTATCATTTCTAGCCACTGTGATTATTTTGCATTCAGCACAAAGATGGCAATCTGGCAGGTTTGTGAGCCTTGAGACTCCAACAGATTGAGGCTGAATTCTTACTTGTTTGTCAAGGCAACAGAGCACGCTCCCGTCAGTCAGTATGCCTTTTCTTGCCTTGTTGAAACCATTTCTACTCCATGCCGGTGTCAGTTGAGTTTCGCAGATGTGGTTCCAAAATACTGCAACAAAAGTTACTATTTAATTTGAAGCTGTTTTGGCAGGTGAGCTCTACTGTTGTAAATTGTAGTTCTAAATCAATAATTTACAGAAGAACAAGCCCTTGTTGTAATGTGAATGCTAGGCAACTTCTAAAAACCATAAAAAAAAAAGCTCTTCAGTCAGACATTTAATTAGTCTAATGACATTATTTCTTGAGTACCTACTATTCACTGAAACTATGACTTGTGTTTTGGGGGAAATACAGAAACAAAATGTTGTTTTATCCCTCGAAGAAATTTCTCCACTTCAGAAAGCAGGATGTATCCAAGTAATTAAGGCATTCTCAAAATTAACTTTTTATAAGATAACACAAAACATTGAATACAAAATACCAGTATGTGGTTGATACTTCAATAAAAATATAACCTGGCGAGTTAAGTTTTAAGGCATTGTGTGTTGACAAGGGTTTTGGTACTAAGTTTCCATGTTATATGATACACCTTATGGATTTTCCAAATACTAAGATGGAATGAGTATGAATAAGTGCATCTGCCTCTTACAATTGACTATAATGGTGTATATTCCAAGTAGTTACTTAAGAACCTAAAATTTTCTTTGGATCACCAAGTGTGTGACTGCCAGGATGCCTGGCTGAATACACCAGTTGTCATAGTGAGAAAGGAGAAACAGGAAAATTCCCAGCAAAGTAAAGATTCTCTGACTTTATGAGGCAACAATGGAGATGTGATAGCTTCCCACTGTGTTTCTCATCCCTCCAGAACACTAACCACCACAGTTGTTGAGGAGAACATGGGCAGAGTACATAACAGGGTACCATGTGTAGGTTGCTTCCATCAGATTCAATGGCCCTATGATAAAGATTAGAGCTGGGGTTCTAGAAAGCAGTCCATATATGGCATGAGTATCTCTGTAATGAAGCTTGCGTGTTGGGTAGGCATGAAGGCAAGGGAAAGAAAAGAAAGAGGAAGTGGCTGTATTGTGGCCCCTCAGAGGTTTGACTAATAACCTTGATGTCTTAGAAAGAATCCTTCCAGTGTGATAGATGTTTCTCAGTTCTGTTCACCATTTTTATTTGTTTTCCAAAACTGCCTTTCTTTTTTTTTTTTTTTTTAATTTTTTTTTCAACGTTTATTTATTTTTGGGACAGAGAGAGACAGAGCATGAACGGGGGAGGGGCAGAGAGAGAGGGAGACACAGAACCGGAAACAGGCTCCAGGCTCTGAGCCATCAGCCCAGAGCCCGACGCGGGGCTCGAACTCACGGACCGCAAGATCGTGACCTGGCTGAAGTCGGACGCTCAACCGACTGCGCCACCCAGGCGCCCCCAAAACTGCCTTTCTAACTCTTGTCCACTTATGTCCTTGTTTCCCTGTCTTTCCTGCTTTTCAATACAACTCTTCCTTCTTATTCAGTCATTCCCTTTGATTGAAAGATGAGTGAGTTTTCAATCTTTTGTTTCTGTTTTCTGAAGTCAAGATCTAAAATAGATGGTTACTCATGGCAGATTATCCCAAATGTCTACTGGAACCAACAGATGGGGACTGTTGTCTGAGAGGGAGTAAATATCTGGGACCCCCAGACAGTCTTACTCAGCCCTGTTTGAAATTTTCAGGACTTTGGAGAATGTGTAAGTGTAATATAATTAGAAAAGGTAACCTGAGGGGCACCTGGGTGGCTCAGTATGTTAAGTCTCCGACTTCGGTTCAGGTCACGATCTCATGGTTCCCAGTGTCGGACTTCACCCTGACGGTGTGGAGCCTGCTTTGGATTCTTTGTCTCCCTCTCTTCCTCTCAAAAATAAACATTAAAAAAAAGTAAAGGTATCCTAATGTAAGAATGCTTCACTGAAGTAGGGGACATGACAGAAAGGTCTGTCTGTGTTGGAATGCTGCCACAATTCTAGCACTTTGTCTAGAGTAGTTTCTTTTTAATGCTATGTGATGGGTGATGTGTTTAATAGTAATGTCTTACATTAATACACATATTTCCATTTAGAAAGTACCATCAGATATATCATCTGTTTATTTTAATTCTTATCACACTCCTGTATGATAGGTAAGGTAAGCATTACAATCTTTACATTTTAATATGGAGAATTAGCTTCAGAGAAATTAAATGGCTAGGTAGGCTATATTCAGAATCCTATTCAATTGTTGTTCACTGAGCATATAAGAAGTACTGGGGAATTTGCTACATGCTGACACTTGTATTAGCTTCCTGTTATTGTTCATAACAATCCAGTAGAATTGATGGTATCACTTGCATTGAGCTGATAAGTTTGAGAGCATGTAAGCCACTGTTGAGAATCACACAGCTTTTAAGGAACAGAGCTGAGATTTAAACTCAGGTGTAGTGAATCCAAGTCTGCTATACTTTGTACTTATGATGTTAAATGTAACACTCTGAGCTGCTACTGTGGTGTAATATTTGGGTCACACTACCAGTCTTTCAAATGATGTCCTATTCATACTGATTTCCTTTTAGATCCATGTCCTAAAATCATTTTCTCATCATGTCAGCCAGGCAGCAGGAAGCATACACATGGGCATAGTAATTGTGTTAAGAACAAAGATAATAAGAGCTAGCACTTCCTGAACATCTACCAGGTGTACTATGCTAAATTCTTTATATGCTTCAGTAGTCTGACTGTATTTTTGAAGTCTGATTGCAAATAGTTTTCAAGCCCCACCACTCCCCTATACCCTCTGTCTCACATCAGGGCAAGCTGTTAGGAAAGCCTTAGGTGCTCCCTCCTTTGACACCAGCAGGCTATTCAAACCATGCAAGGCTTAGCCTGTGAGAGGGAAGGGAACCTTCACCTTAACCCCATTCCCTAACTCTCTGAAACCCTCTGTTCTCTGAAGCCGTTTTTGTACCTGGTTAGGTGCCTGTTCTGTTGCCTCCAGAACAGCACATTATGTGAGGACTAAACCGTTTCATGCTCCTTGCTGTATATGTGGTATCATCTGTCTTGCCATCCAAACCAAATTTAGAGTGGGAAGTCCATCCTACTTCCATGGAGCTCTCAACACATACGTCTCCACTAATCCTGCAGCCACATAGTTATTATTTACATTTTATAGTTGAGGAACATGGAACATAAATGGAGAGTGGAGTGTGTGTGTGTGTGTGTGTGTGTGTGTGTGTGTGTGTGTGTGTTTGTACAAGATGATAGAAGTTGGCTAAGTGGCTAAAGGAAGAAATTGAAAAAGAATTTGTTTTTATAGGCTTAATGAAATCCTTATTAGCCTTCCCTGAGAAACATTGACTTGAAAGATTGAAATGCCAGATGACTAATAGTTGAGTTAGATAATGTTTTGTGAAGTTTTATAAGATCCTTGGTAGGTGTTCCAGAGACAGGTATAATGAAAATTGATATTTCACAAGTTCCTGCCTGTTCATAATCAAATTGTGTCCTTCAGATATATAAAAGCTCACCCTCAAAACAGTTTCTAGGTATTTTTCCTGAAGAAATAAACTGGAAAATAAAATACTGGCTGAATTTTATCCCCTGGCTGATTGGTAGAGATCTTAAATGCGTTAGCTTCTAGAATCCCTCATTAGGGTTTCAGTGGAACTGGAATGGGATTCCCAGGGCCTTTATCCTCATCTTTTCTGCCCTCCCCCCCAGTCTCAAAATTTTATCAGAGCACTGTTCTGAGCTCCTGTTGGTGCTAATAACTCTGATCCCATTGTCTGTCTGGAGGAAGCATGCATAGGCAGTGAGAGCTCAGGGTCTGAGAAGGAGATGGTGAGTTCCACTTACTGCCAAATTGAAGACATCCTCTGAGTATTTTGACCCCACCAAGCCAGAGGGATCTGCCATGTAGAGCACGGAGGACATCATTCACAAGAGACATTTATGAGAACTCAAGCCAGAGTTCATGAAATGCTACCTACTTTTCAAATTTTTCCGTTAAAACTGATTCCAAGGTATTTTGTTAAAAGATCACGAAACCTCTTTCTAGTGAAAATTATTCGATTTTATACTGTTTGCAATTGGTATTCTTTAAGCATAACTTCATTTTCCAAACATCAATTCCATTTCAAAATATTAAATTCCTTTAATGATGCACATTTCTTTATAATTGTTTTCTTACACAAACATCATTTGTCACAGTCATGGCTTTTTTTTAAAAAATACTTTTATTTATTTTTGAGAGAGACTGACAGAGCATGAGTGGGGGAAGGGCAGAGAGAGAGAGAGAAAGAGGGAGACAGAATCTTAAACAGGCTCTGAGCTGTCAGCACAGAGCCTGCCGCGGGGCTTGGACCCATGAACTGTGAGGTCATGACCTGAGACATAGTTGGACGTTTAACTGACTGAGCCATCCAGGCGCCCTGTCATGGATGTTTTTTTCTTGACCTAAACTATAGAAAACTTATCTCTTCTATTTTTTTTCTGCACATTTTCATTCTCTAAACTCATTTCCAACCCACCTTTTCTTTTCACATAATCTTAACCTATCTAGTAGAAGGGAGTCTCTCTCGAGCATCAGCCCTTTGTCATGAAAGAGGAGGTCTTTATAGGAGATTGTTATGATTAAGGGAAGTCGGAAAACAGGCCAGTGTTGTATACAGTGGATCTTTGACTATTGTTGATAACAGAAGATGGAAGACAAATGGAGCCAGAAAAGCGTCTGAGAAATTTGAAAATAATAGCTTCAGCTTCAAATGAAGTGAAAATGGAGATGACTATTAAAAGCTACATTATTACATTAAATAATGCCAGAGAAAACCATTGCCCTGTGCTTGTGCTTGTCTACCTGTAGTGTCTGCTGTGTTATTTAAGATCTCCATGCATTCCCTGCAGGAGAACAAGCATTGTCAGTAAACTAAAGAGGACATTAAGTAGGGAAAGTAATGCAGAAGAGGTGAAAGAAAGAGCACGGTATTTCAACAATCTAGAAAGCACTTATTGAGAAGTTAGTCTTAGAGATCCTTGGAGACTTTAGAAAATCAGAATTGATACTCTGCTAGTGATTTGAGAAAGTCACTTAAAAAGACCATAGAACATTGACTTGAGAACAACCCTAGGTCTTTATACAAAGCATTTTATGTTTGTTTTTTAAATCAAATACAGGTCAAGTAATTTTCATTAGTCTATTTTTCAGCTCATTTTGTGTGTGTAGGTCTATGTCCATTTTCAGAGTTGAAATCAGGATATTTGGGTTCATATTACATCTTTTTATTTAGGTTTTGAATTAGTTAGGCAAGTCATTTAATTACTCTGAACCACAATTTTCTAATTTTTTTGGAAAAAAAATTTTAATGCTTCATTTTTGAGAGAGAGAGAGACAGTGAGACAGAGTACGAGTGGGGAGGAACAGAGAGAGAGGGTTACACAAAATCCGAAGTGGGATCCAGGCTCTGAGCTGTCAGCACAGAGCCTGATGAGGGTCTTAGACTCACGAACTGCAAGATCATGACCTGAGCTGAAGTCGGATGCTTAACCGACTGAGCCACCCAGGGACCCCTCAATTTTCTAATCTTTCAAAAGGATATGTTATACTCTATCTCATAGAAACCCTGTAAGAATTTAGTGACATAATGTTTGGAGACTATGAACTCTACACAAATGTTCCCCTCCCCAGCCAATGTAGACTATTAGAAATGGAATCAACTTTCTATGACGTGGATGGTCATTTTATTGTATTCAAGTTCTTATTTGATTTGATGATGGAAGGTTTTGGAAATGATGGTGTTTTAAAGTATGCTTCTTAGGAAATTCACCTAAGCAACTAATTTTTCCCTTTCTCAACTTCATTTTCTGAGTTCCGTTGCATTGTGTACTAGTATGGATAAAGGAGACAAATGCCATGGGCCAGGAAACAACAACAACAACAACATCAACAACCACCACCACCACAACAACAAATAACTCCTAGGCTGCATGCTGTAATTTAAACCAGAGGGCACCTTCTTTATAAAGTTGTTCCAGGATTAATTAAGGCAAAATATAATGAGCTGGAAAATACTTTGTACCCTGTGGACATGAACACTAAACACCTAGCCCCAAGTTATAACTATTTAGAATTCCCTCATGATTTCAAAATTACTATCAAAAATGGGTGAGATTCCAAATATGCCACAGAGATACGTAGCTTTACAAAATGAGGGCAAGGGAATGCGTTGGATAAAAGAGATCTCATAATGCAATAAAAACTGAAACATCTCACAAATCAACTTCTTTGACATTTGGAATCAAAGTGTTATAGATTGAAATCAACTTTGCTTTGAGAGAACCAAGTACCCAAACCAAAATAATAAATTAACTGATCAATTAATTAAACTCAAGTGAGTTTGTATACATTCGTGGAGTGTGCTATGGGAAGGAACAAAAAGCACACTTCTTCTTAAGTGTTGGATAAGTATGTCTTTTTCCAGGCAAAATTTGAAACATAAAACTCCTAGGCCTCATCCCTTTATTTAATTTTGTCTCAGGATTTTAGGTACGCAAGGTATTATCATTATCCTGTGGGAGACGCAGCAATGTATAACGATGTAAAATGGCTTTGCCAAGGAGACAGAGCTACCGAGTTCCAGAACTGAATTCTGGAATTCAAGTTTTCCTACCCTGAGTAAAGTAATTCCCCTCCACATTGGCAAATGTTTAAATAACAGAGACATAGCTGCTTTTATTGACTACTTTCGGTAATAGTGTTTTCAGAAAAATAGGGACATATCCTCTTGGGAAACTCAGGTTAATTTACCCCAGGGGATAATGAGACATTTGTCAGTTGATCCACGGCTGTGGCCTGACCAGGAATAAATGCAGCTCTCTCGGAGTGAAGGACTTGCCCTTTGCCTGGTGATTTGGCACCCATGAAATGCACCGTGGAGGGTCAAGCCCTGCTTTCACGATGCCTGTGATACAAGTTCCGGTGGCTGACATAACAATCCCCATTCCCTGGGTAAACTAGAGACACTGGGGTAGACTTGTAATCTTTACATAATCTCACTGAGAAGAAGCATCAGACACATAGTTTTAGTGCCGTTATTTCCATTCTTAAACATATTATACATGCAATAAATGTTTTAAACAGAAGCGTTTTTTTTTTTTTTTCAACGTTTATTTATTTTTGGGACAGAGAGAGACAGAGCATGAACGGGGGAGGGGCAGAGAGAGAGGGAGACACAGAATCGGAAACAGGCTCCAGGCCCTGAGCCATCAGCCCAGAGCCCGACACGGGGCTCGAACTCACGGACCGCGAGATCGCGACCTGGCTGAAGTCGGACGCTTAACCGACTGCGCCACCCAGGCGCCCCAGTTTGTTCTGTTTTTAAGAGTCTCTTATGCTTTGGCTCTCTCCCACTCTAACCTCTTTTTTTTTTTTTTTCTCTTTTTTTCCTTCCCCTCCCCCATGGTTTTCTGTTAAGTTTCTCAGGATCCACATAAGAGTGAACACATATGGTATCTGTCTTTCTCTGTATGGCTTATTTCACTTAGCATAACACTCTCCAGTTCCAACCACGTTGCTACAAAGGGCCATATTTCATTCTTTCTCATTGCCACGTATTTGAATCCAGTAAGGGACTTCCAGATCTGACTTTACAAGTTCCAAGTTTTTATCTTCTCCTTTGTTCTTTTCCTCCCCCACCCCCCACCCTAGAATTTGTACTGACCTTCTAGAGGAAGCTATGGTTGAAGAATAAGACCAACTGCCTAGTTTGGGGTAAAAATGTCCCCTTCAGATTCTTTTCAAGTGGCTGTTAACACAGGGTAAAGGAACTGACAGACAATAACCACTAGTAGTCTTTAAAGTGCCCTGAGTCTCTATGTTCTATAAGGAAGATAAATTTAGTGAAGGATAAGTTTGTAATTCCCACATTCTGAGTCAGTCTTGTGTGTTGGTTAGGAAGCATGACACAACTGGAAGCCAACAGAAATAGACCCAAAGGCAGATGGACAAGGTTTGGGGCTCGGATGAGCTATCACATGGTGATGATCTCCCTTTCTTGCTAAATAATCTTGAGCACATGTTATTTAACCTCTCTGAGGTTTAGTTTCCTTCTCCATAAACAGGGCCAATAATGTTATTTTTCTGAGTAATTATTATGGCTAAGTGGTACTTGACTTATTTAGCACATATTCAGTTTTACTATTCACAAGTCTGGGACTTGGTCTTCCTATGAAAGTGTCGCATTTCAGATCACCCTAACAGTTACTACAGGAGAGGAGAACACCCGTCTGTCACTTCCTCTTTTGGAATGCAGAAGGACTTCTGACAACCTCCACTAAGTACCAATTTTTAGAACAAATTATTCAAATCAAAGTGATGGATACATTGCCATAGCCACTTTTTTTCTGTTTTCACATGGAAACCACGACAACCAGTTTTAATTTTCTCAAACTGCCATTCTAAAAGCCATTCATTCACATACCACGATAAGCCACACTCAAGAATCAGTTCACTCTTGATGTAGGTACTTGTGGCACATTGAGGCAAGTGCCACAAAGTGAAGTTTCAAACACAAAACCCTCGTTTTGAGTTCCCTCTCCAAATTGTCCTAGGAAACATATTCCCAAACCAAAACCTGCTTTTTTCCATTTGGAAAGACTCTGGACAAACCCTCTCTAATAGAGGTCAAACCCAAGTCTCCTGAGAAGGAGCAGATGTGCTTTCTAACCTCCACCCTCCTCCCTCCTTCCCTCCTTCCCTCCTCCTTCCTTCCCTCCTCCCTCCTTCCCTCCTCCCTCCTCCTTCCTTCCCTCCTCCCTCCTCTCCTCCCTCCTTCCATCCTTCCCTCCTCCCCTCTTCCCTCCTTCCCTCCTTTCCTCCTCCCTCCTTCCGTCCTCCCTCCTTCCCTCCTCCCTCCTTCCCTCCTCTCTCCTTCCCTCCTCCCTCCCTCTCTCCTTTCTCTTTCCTCCCTCCCTTCTCCCTCCTTCCCTTCTCCCTCTCTCTCTCCTCCCTCTCTCCATCAGGCAGGTACACTGAAGCATCCTGCCACTTGGAATTCAGAGGAAAAGTGGTGGCTGCATAAAGAGGGCAATAAACATAAATGATACCTGTGGGTAATAGGTTTGAAATTGCTGTGTTCCTTGGTAACTGGATATAATTACAAGTACCCTGGATTCCATGGGGCTATGGTGCAATTATCAGTCTCATTTCCAGAATAAAAGGGAAGGATTACAACAGTGTTGCCACAATTCAGTAATGTGAGAAAAGGGATCTTACCAGAACATCAGTAGTTCTACATATTTTTCTCCGTGCTCATTTCACATTGAGAGACTGTGTATTTATAAGTCTAAAAACACACGAATCTATGTGATTAAATCCATATAAGTTCTAATACATCATCATTATAGTGAGGCTACTGCAGGGGTCCTTAGTAAGTTTAAAAAAAAGTTGGGAAAGTAATGAGTGATATCACTGCATCATAGGCAGTGGGCAGGTTACCATATATTTTGGAGGTAATTAAAGACGATTGAGTGATACTTCCCAGCCTAATGAGTGATTCTGCGACAGCCTCGCAGCAGGAAGGCCCCTGTGTGTTACTGCACATTTCCACAGTATTTACTGGGGTAATGAGTGTTATTGCTGTGGTATAACAGCAGGGTGCACTGCTCACTGTGTTTCCCTGAGAGCTGTCATAATTACAAGGCAAAATGTGATTGCTGTTTTGCTAGGCACCATTCATGATCTAGTCCTATATAGTTCCATGGTAATTACCAAATGGCATAGTGCTATTTACCAGGGTATTTACTGTGGGCAAACAAGGTATATATATGTGTGTGTGTGTGTGTGTGTGTGTGTGTGTATGTATATATATATATATATATATATATATATATATATATATATATTTGCTATTGTGGCTTAACAGCATTGTTTCCAATTTGGTTATAGTATATAAAATTGCAAAATTGTTATTGACTTGTAATCACTGACTCATACACCATGTTTGACCTTGCTTCTGGGCCCTGGATGTAGGGTTGCTCTTGTGGCCATGGTGCTGTTCAAGCTTCACAGCAAAAACAGGAGGGAAGGTCTGGCAGAAAGGAGAAGGCAGGCCTGTCACAAGTGGTTATCCTTTACACTTCAGCAGTTATATTTTGAGTATACTGCATCTACATTCCTGCCTTCGATTTTAAGAATAGTATCGGTACATCAATCAAGAGGACATATAGTCAGCAGAACAAAGACTCAAATCAGCCAATATTTTGATTTGACTTTACGTGATGTAAGTACAGAGAACCGTCTTGGTTTAAAGTATTTTGACTTACTGTCCACATCAATGACTAGAAAATTCCATGGATTCTTGATGTTTTCACTTTGGAATCTGTCACTGTCTCCCACCTTAATTTTTATTTGGGAAAATGTGATCAGAGTAAGTCTGGGAGAATCCCTTTGGATGGGAGGGTCAGAGTATGTGATTCCGATCTGGCTCTACCATTACAGAGATCACACCTGACCATAAAGAGTGATGGTAAAGGATACGTGCTTCGATGTTTCATTGCCCAAGGTCAAGTCTTGACTTTACCACTTATGAGCAGGGGATCCATGGGTAAATGTCGTAATCTCCCAGCCTATTTCCTCCCTAGTTAAAGGGGGGAAATGATAGTACCTGTTCATAGATTTGTTACAAGACTTAATGAGAGAATTATGTAAAATGTTTATCAAAATGCCTCTATAGAATAAATTGTTATTAAATGTTAGTTAGGATTATTTAACTTGCTGTGTCTTAATAGGAAAGAATTATTTGCTCCTAAGGTCCCTTCTATCTCCCTAAAACTTGGATTCAGTGATGTTTTCTATTTGTGGCTATGTCAAAATAAAGCAGAGAATAGATACACATACACAATCAGGCTGACTTCATAACATGAACTATCTTGTCTAGTCAGTTTTCCAGTTTACACAAGACACCATCAAGAAATCTAAACTCTAGGTCAGACTGATCAAATAGGAAGAAAAATCTGTCTACCATTACCACTGGTATTTACAGCACTCCATGTGGAAAGGATCTCAGAAGTGTCAGCCAAATGAGAGAAAGCTGTGATGAGATAAAATCAGTAAGGTATAGGGACTGCTCTTCCTCAAAGAGTCTGGGTGAGGAGGGTTGAGAATTTAGGACTTCTCTAAAGAAAGGACTTAAAAGTGAACAACGCCCACCTATCCATTTTCATCCGTGTACTATTTAGTTTCCCTGTAAATTTCTTTAACTTGAAATTGCTTTATACCAACAGGGATCCTGGGACTAAAAGAATTTCTCTCATTGCTACATAGCACAGAGAGACTTAGGAAGTGGGTCTCTCAATAGGTAGGCTAGAACTGTAGTCAGTGGAAATAAACTACTATAGCTAGTGTTGTGGGAAGTGAGAATTGGAAGAGTGAACCTTCTGTGTTAGTGCTTCTGTGCACTGCTAGACATTAGGCATTTGATGCAAACTTCACACTTATATTAATATGGAACACTTAAAGAATGACTCTGATTTCCTTGCAATCAGTGTTCAGCATCCCTAAATATGGAAGCCCATGCTGACAGAAATAGCTTGAGAACTGGATGTCAAAGATCCACCAAAGACATACACTGGATAGAATATAAAGTTAGGAAGATGCAGACACTTTTTATCCTCAAGCCATGTATCTGTGGATTTCAGCAATCCATACTGTGTTATATCATAGTGTTACATGTATAATAGCATACATATTAACTGTTCAGTAAGTCAGATGCATTTATCATTCTAGCTAGTGGATTCTTAGAGTGTGAGTTAACCCTTTTATTGTCTTCATAAGACCCTGGATAGGGAAGTAAACAGAACAGATCAAGATGAAAATTGCAGGCAAGGTTTCTTACATGCCGAGATGCCAGGCTTGGTGGGTGGTACCCCTGTAGAATTGTTCCTCCACATGTCTTATTTCTTGTCTAGGTCAGCTACATGGCACATGTGGCCCAGAGAATCTATTCCCTGCTAATGCTGTGTCCTCCATCATTTCACCATGGCATGTCCGTCCATCTTTGTGAGCACAGTTTTTTATTAATCAGCAAAACGTTTGGACCTTTGAAATTGAAATGGATTTCAGTCTTCTTTATATATTAATTATTGATAAATGGAGCCTGGGAGACAAGGAAGAAGCCTGGCATGATTATAGACAGATAGTTTTTAATTTTATGTCTCTTGCAATGACAGAGAAATTTAGTTTAATAGGAGTAATTTTTCAAAGGAGATGCAATCATGAGGGAGAGGGTGTAGAAAATGGGCAAAGCATACTAAAAAAGAAATAACTTGTAGGAGACATAGCGTGCTTTCATAGATTACCTAAAAATTTCCTAGAAGACCTTATCAAGAAGTAGGGGTAAAGGGATACAGGAGTACTGATACATAGGGGCACTTTTACCCCAATGTTTATAGCAGCACTCTCAACAATAGCCAAATTGTGGAAAAAGCCTAAATATCCATCAACTGATGAATGGATAAAGAAATTGTGGTTTATATACACAATGGAGTACTACGTGGCAATGAGAAAGAATGAAATATGGCCCTTTGTAGCAACGTGGATGGAACTGGAGAGTGTGATGCTAAGTGAAATAAGCCATACAGAGAAAGACAGATACCGTATGTTTTGACTCTTATGTGGATCCTGAGAAACTTAACAGAAACCCATGGGGGAGGGGAAGGGAAAAAAAAAAAAAGAGGTTAGAGTGGAAGAGAGCCAAAGCATAAGAGACTCTTAAAAACTGAGAACAAACTGAGGGTTGATGGGGGGGGGGGCGTGGGAGGGAGTGAAGGGTAGGTGATGGGCATTGAAGAGGGCATCTTTTGCGATGAGCACTGGGTGTTGTATGGAAACCAATTTGACAATAAATTTCATATATTAAAAAAAAGAAGTAGGGGTAGAAATCTTTCAGTTTTTTCTTATACTTTTGCAGGTAAGAACGCTAACCCCGAAACCAGATCCTATTATTTTCAAAAGGCCCACATCTGCAACTAAGACAATTTCATGTCTTTTGCATAATATTACATACTTTCCTAAGTTATACAATGCCTCAAACAGCCTTAATTATGTGTACCCCGAACATTGTGTAAAGAGACCATGAGGTTTAGTCGAAAAGGTGCCTCAAGGTTAAAAAGACTCAGTTTCTCCATATGGAAAATGGGAATGCTATTCCTTCCAGGTCCATAGGTAGTTTCTGAGGATCAAATGAAGAAATTACCACGAATAGTTTCTGAGGCTCTTATCAGCTCAAAAAAAAAACACCCCAAAACCCCCTAAGATATTCTGATAAAAGAGAAACAAATCTTTTTATGGGTCCATCAGTTACTATTTACTCCATAAAAGTATGGTTATTTTTTATTCTCCATATATGTGACTAATCCATTTCGACACCACAAATATACTTGAGCCCTATGATGATTTTCCTGGGATCTGGAGATGAAAACAAGAAAACAGAAACCTACGCTGCACCCCTCAGGATACTTCATTCTTCAAATCTCACTTCGTGTTGAAGTATCTGCATTTCATGGGCTCCACCTATAAAATTGATAGGACCTCTCTGCCTCACTGCCAGTTTAGCCAGTGAGCCCTCCGTTGTTATTTAGAAGAGTGAACCAGGAAGGGGAAAGCATTACATTATGATGGATAACACAGGAAGAAGGAAGGAGAGAGACAAGGATTTGCTTTTGTTTAGAAGTGGGAAAACAGTGCTGGGTGGAGGCTTAGCTTCCAGTCTGCACACTTCAGACACTTCTGATTGATAGGGGAAAAAAAATTCCCTAGACACCACCCTGCTTTGCCTATTTTAGTGATTATCGCTTAACTGGCATTCCATATTAATCTTCCTAAAACCTTTTCATTATGTTCTTACCCTGCTCAAAAGCCTTCAATGGCTCTCACTGATACCGCACTAAATCCATCTTTCTGCCCTTCTTTCCTCTCTCGAATCTCTTTCCTCTTCACTTTTTTTCATATTTGGATGTGTCTCCTATCTCCTCAATAATATTGCTGGCTTCCTTAGAATGTGAAGTCTGTCTCACACAGTTGTTCCCTTGTAACTTTAATAGAGGAGGGAACTGATTAAATTTTTCTGGATTGATTGTAACCCTGTAATTTAGCACTTGCTTTTGCAGTTTTATGGTCTATTCTGATTTTTGCGAGCATAACTGATTTCACAATGCATTATAATTTTTTAAAATAACGTTGCCTTGAAATTCTCATACACCTGAAGGATCTATCAGCTAGATTTTGAAGAGGTCTTTGTTAATTGATTGATACTAAGATGCGAGTTTTTTTGGCAATAAAACCATTTTTCTTCATGAAGTTCACAGAAAGTCTCATCACGTGACATCCTTTCCTGGTCTGCCTACCCCTTCCTTTCCTCTAGTAGTTCAACATACATGTGCACACACAGGGACACATAAACTCATCGGGAATAATTACTGTTCAAGCCGTATTCTGCAGAAGGTGGTACAGCCCATTTATCTTCTCTGGACACCGGAATCTCTACTGTGATTGACAGAGCCGCACTCTGCACAGATATCTGTCTCTAACCTCTGAAAGCATACTTTAAGGACACTAGGACACAACATATACAGTAGTTGAGAAAGACTAAGCTTCTACATGTAATGAGAAGTGCATGCAATTTATCACACAAATAGCTTAAACATGCTACTAATTACAGACATTGCTTAACACGCATAAAAATGAGCAAGAGATTAATTGCCCTTCGGGTCCATTCTCTATTCTTCTTTCCACCGTTTAGTTTCTGTATATCTTCTTTGGTATAGTCCACTTCTTTTTCCCTCCCATGTGGGGATTGGCCAGGCCTTTGTATTGAGGTCTTATTACTATTTTCAGAAAATTCTAATTCTTTATCACAGTTTTACCAAGGAGGCTTTGCTTCCCTCCAATGAGCTTTGTATAATGCTGGCTGCCAGCCTTAGTTATTAGGCCAGAAATGACTATGCTGTGCCCCCGCTCACCCTTTTTCTAATCTGAGGACTCTGGGTTCTAGCCAACAGCATTTAGGCGCTGTTGCTGCTGCTGCTGCTGCTGCTGCTGCTTCTTCTTCTTCTTCTTCTTCTTCTTCTTCTTCTTCTTTTTTAAGTAGGTTGAGATTAGTTGAAATGTGAGCTGAAAACACATTCTACCACTACATAGATACACACTTCCTCTGTCAAGGTATTAAACAGCCCCTTGGCCTCAAATGTGTGGCGGGGGACCAGGCGTATGGTCTGAATAGGAGGATGTCGTGTACTTATCGCTTGCAGTATTGGATGCACATATTCTGAAAATAAGTTCTCAGTGAATTACCAAGGTAAGTTAGTTTCCAAGGACTCTCAGACTTGGAATATAGATAAAGCACTTCTCATTACACTGAATACTACTCCCGAGGCTGAATAAAGAAACACAGACCCCAAAGATACTCAAATTTATAACAAAAAATATAGGACATTTTTCTCATTGGTAGTCACTGATTTAGTTTGAAAATGCAGATGAAAGATACCCCAGGTCCAAATGATACTTTGCAAGCTAAACCGCAGTATAAATTGTGAACTCTGTCATTTGCCAGCACATTAACCTATATATAATGCAACATTTATGGAGCCCAGTGAAAGATTGGATCTGACTCAGTAATTTCTAACACAATTGGTCTCCTTCGTTCTTTAATTATCCTCGCCAATTTCAAGAATTAACCTTAACTTTAAATTATGTAGGCCTCCTCTTTTGGATTTGCGTTACAATTGTAGGCTTATCTAAATGTTAGATGGTAAGGGTTTCTTGTTTTGCTTTGTTTTGTTTTTCTCTTTTCGCTGAATAGAGATATTTGTTCCCAGTTATTATTGTCATAATGACCCTGCCAAAAAATAATAATATTAGAGGCCGAGAGTGTCTCCAACCAGGCTATTGTGGGACCCCTGATGCCAGAGCTAGATTGCCTGGCTGAAAATCATATCTCAACATAATTGGCTGCAGTGACAAAAAGAGAGAGTGAGAAATAGAGAAAGAGAAAGTCAGCAGGTCTGATAGGAAGGTTGCAGGCATTTATATCTAAATGGTCTCCAAATGTACCATTTTGCTCCTAATGACACAGGATTAGGAAGGGAATATAATGAGGTTTTATCAAATGTTAAAATAAGTAGCCTGACACCCCCCTTCTCAGTACCCCTTTTTCTCCCTTATATAGATTTAAGCGTAATAGAGTTTAAGGATTAAGAAAGGCAAATTTAGCAGAAGGCTGGATGTCTTTTTTTTTTTTTTTTTTGGTCTTTTTTCTTATTTTTTTTCACCCTTCCCTGCCCCTATCATAATTAACCTTTGGAATAATCTCCCTTGTGATGCTGGTCATGCTATTCTTCTTTTTCCCGTTTCTTACTATTCTGATGTCAGAGCTTGTGTGAGCATCTTGACAAAGAATGACAGATGTCTAGAAATTGTACGAATTTATCTGGGAGTGTCAGTGTCCTTTTGAGGCGAAATAGCAATATCTGAGTGCGACACAATGGGATGCATGAACACTTGCAAAAGGAGATTCAAGGGCTAGGACCTGTAAGCACATGTTTTTTCCCCTCCCCTTGTCTTCACTGGCCAGACTCTTATCGCCTTCTTCTGCAGTGTCACTTCCAGCCAAATACTCCCTTTGTTCTTCTTCAGTTTACCTTCTCTTTACTGCATCTATGTTGTCCTTGCTCTGTAACCCTCTGTCCATCTACGTATACACTGCTTTTCCCACTCATATGGCATCAGCACCTTCATAAGCACTTCAGGAGGCAGAACAGCAACTTCCACACATTTGTTTTAGCATTTGAAGTTAATAAACATTCAGTGCCTACACATAATATTCTGATTATTTGGCAATGCTAGATCAAAGAAATAATCTATTCCTTCATTTTATATATACACTTTGAATACACACACATACTCTCGTTATGTGTGGTATATTTTACTAGACACCATGGGAATTAGGAAGATGAATTAGATCTGTTCCCTTTACTCACAATTATAATTTAGTAGTTTCTTGCACCATCTGCATAAAAGTGATTGTTAGAGCCATGAAGTGGATAATGTCCTAGTGAGAGAGTAATATGAAAAAAGCAGAAGGCAGAGGTTGGAGCCACAGGGATCAGTCCATGTTTAAAATGCAAAATAAGGGTGGGGGAAGCCAGTGAGAGAGACAGATAAAAACTGACTGAAATGACAGAAAGGAGATGGCAATAATGTAGTGCCAGAAAGATCGGAGAGTAGAGTTGCAAGAAGGAGGTGGGTATGACAAAGTGTCAGAGAGGCCAAAGAAAATCATAGCTAAGCAAAGGTTATTGCATTTGGCAATTAGGCAGATCTTTGAAGAAAGTGGTTTTTATAGATAGTGGGAATGCAGCTGAGTTGCATGGGGTTGAAGAGTGTTTGGTGGGGAAATAGACATAGCAAGTAGATTCTTTTGAGAAGTTTGATGCTAGGGGGAAGATACAGAGGAAGGAATTAATGATAAAGTAGTATGCATGCTTTGCTGTTTTGTGTGGTATGTTGGGGGGGGGCGGTGTGGTTGTCATGTAAGTATGGTTTAGGGGCAGCAGTATACCGGGTGTGTGAGTTAAAAACGTGGGATGGATAAGGGAAGGAGGGCAAGAGGGAAAGAAAGAAAGAGAATATGAGGGACCATGGAGTGGTTGATGGAGCCAGATCCTGGAAGAAGTGGAGGGATATGGACTGAAGTGGGAGATATTTATATATTTTGACTATTAGCTTAGGAATGGAATCGAGAGTTTTGTTTTGTTTTGATTTTCCTCTGAGCAAGAAAAAATACAGAAAGGAGGGTGACATTTGGAAGGATGGCAGGGCAGGCAGCCAGTGCATGGCTATGCCAGAACTCTTCAGTTGACAGGTTTGAATCATGACCTGAGTGTCTGGGCTTGAGGGGTGCATACTGGGTTTGCACTGCCTGTGGTAGACTGCAATAGGCAGTAAGCACGGATAAACCCCAGGTTAAGGAATGGCTGTAAGGATCTGCTGAAATTCTAGAGTGAGAATTTTCAGACAGTTCAGCACAGCATTAAACCTATTTTTCTCATAATGATAGGTGACCAGTAGCTGCGTGTGCACAGCCAGGGGATGAGCAAGATCCGGAGCTCTTGAAAAGTATTTAATTAATAGGTATTCTAAGAACCTTTAATATATTCCAGACACTGCACTGGGCTCTGTGATTTTCTTATGGCAACCACATCACATAGCATTAATCCTCTTTGATTAATAGGAAACTTGACCTGGGGAGATAAAGTAACTTGACTCAGATTATGTAACTGGTAGATAGCAGAGGTGGAACAGCATAAAATCTTAGACTATGGAGCCACCTAATTACCTAGGTTTGAATCCCAGTTCTGTTGCGTAATTTTGGGCAAATTCCTTAATCTGTTCAGACTACTAGTTTCTGTATCTGTAGTATGTATTCATTTGCTTTATACAAGATTAAATGTGTCAATACATGTAAATCACAGCAAGACTTGGCTTATTTTAATATTAGCTACTAAATACTGTCGTCATCATAATTCTGATCTCCCAAGTTAAAATTCAATTTTGTTGTTTCTTACTTTACCATAATTTCCCAAGCTGTGTCTACAAACCATAAATCAACTGAGGTGTTATCAGGTCAAAGAGAACACCATAGCTACAAAAACTGGAAAAATAGATGTTAGATCAAATTTATCAAACTTCTTTACTACGAATGACTTGGAACCTCTAATGGATTAATACATACTAGGGACTTCTAATATGGAATATAACAAAACCACTACTTAGCCACAGTCTATACAGAACTTATTTTTCCTTTCAAATCACCAACATTTTGAGAATTACTATTTTTCTGTGGGACATACTGAAAAAAAATATATATATTTATATATAATATATATTTATATTTATATAAATTTACATAATTATATATAAATATATATTTATATTTATATAAATTTATATAATTGTATAAATATATTTTATTTATTTATATTACAAATTCTTATTTGTATTTATTGTATTGCAAACTTTTATTTATATTACAAATTTTTTAATTTATATTACAATTTATTTATATTGCAAATATAATTTGTATAAATTTATATTTATACAAAAATTATACTGTATTAAATTTATATAAATTATATATATATATATAAATTTATATAAATTATATATATATATAATTCTGCACTTTGGCCACTAAACAGAACAGTTTCAAAAGACTTCTCTCTGCTTGGCCCAAGTTGGGTTTGCAGGAAAAAAGAGTCAGAGGACTGATGACCTTCCGAGGATTGTCAGGGTTTAGAAGAGTCAGGCTGACAATGAAGGCAAGGAGTAGATTCAAGAAATGGTAATGAGTAGGAAAGAGAGGTGAGAGGGTGGGAAAATTGATAAAATAACAATCTCAATACCTTGGAGGCAGACCCATTCTTCATAAGGACAAGTCCCCGATGTGAGTTATTGTATGTCTCTCAATTTTAAAGAAAGTAAAAGTCACTTGAGTTCAAAAGACCAAGAAAGTATGAGATCAAGATTCCAGTGCTTCATCATATACATCATATACATGTACATCATAATACATTATGTACAATGATTGTTTTATACTTGTATAAAAACAGAAGGGAGGAAGAGGGGGTTTGCTTGTACAAACCTAACTAAAAAACAGCATTTGAATGTTACTGTTTATTATAATGAAGATAAAACATTTTCCTCTTTTTTGCAAATTTTCCTTTTCTTTAAGCAGTTACATTCTTTGTTTTCTATTCTAGGGTCTTTTTTTTTTTTTTTTAATTGGACAGGTATATTTGAGAGCATTTGGTGTCAAGAACCAAAATTAATTATTTTGTTATTTCTGTGACACTGTGAGATACAAAACAAAGATGTTGGTAGTTATGTGGAGTTTGTAATGTAGATATTAAAAATAAACTATTCTCAATTATTCGAGATTATTTTAGTAAATAAAGTAAGGGATGGAACTAAAAAGAGTTATCTTCTTTTTAGGTTAATCTCCTATAAACCTAGAAAGGGTTTGAGAGCCAGAGACAAACAGGACATCTTTATTTATGTTTTAATCATCAAAACGGCATCCATTCTAGAAACCTTGAGGGATGTTTGAAATATTCCAGCTTTGCATTGTTTTGGTAGATGTGTGCATTGACCAGATTTGCTATCAACACATTTTTCAGGAAAGCAAATAATCAAGCATGAACATAATCTCTAAAAGCTATAGAATTTAGAAATGACAGATATTTATTGAAGTATACCAAAAGTTAAAGTTTCCATTACCCATAATTACACTTCCTTTCCTTTCTTCCAATAATTTACTCAACTTATTCCAACTTTGGGCCAAACACTGGGCTGGACATTGAAGACTGAAAGATGCATAAGATACAACTCCTGGTTTTAAGGAATTGAAAATCCCATGAGGATCCAAATCTGATAAAATTTTCTCTACATTTCTTGAATTCATTCTTGAATGCATCAGGCAATGTTCTAGGAATTCTAAATGTTTGTTACTGGTACTTATTATCAAATATTGTGAAAGTTAAAATTGAGGTATGAAAGGCTAATAAACAATAGAGAACAAATCCCTAAACTGACATTGGAAAATCAAAAAAATACTTGACTTTGAGAGTTGCACAAAAGGTCTAAGTAAAAACATAGGTCAAGCAACAAGATATATTTAAGGAACTTCATGTAGTTCTGTGAATCTGGAACAAAGGTGGATAGGATAGGAAGTGATAGGAGATGGTGGGAGGTGGGGGGACTAACATCTATCAGGATCTGGGCAAAGTATGCTGTCGTTAGAGAAGAAGGGTAATTAAGAGTTGAATTCAAAGTAAATCAAAGGGATACAGAAAGGCTGAGAGGAAAGGGAAGCACACTAAGAGCTACTTGAAAAAAAAAAAAGAGGGGCTACGGACACAGGATGGTTATACAAATGTGTAAATTAAATCCTGTGTGGAATAGAAAGTCTAGAGCAGACACACAGGAAAGATGGGTGCATTTAAGGGTCACAGATAACGACAGTGGCAGACTTGAGATCCAGAGTAGCGGTTTTGCTTCATGAAGTGGATGACAAGGAACCATTAGTGTCATGAGAAGAGGTACAATGGTCCTGAAGTGGTGTACTCTATGAACTACTTAGGTTCTTTCCTTCTGTCCCATGAGTACTTCATGAGAGCACAAAGTGTCAGGCAGACACTGAACTGGTGCCTAAGGAAGTTGAAAGATCAGATAGAATTCAAGCTATCTGCCTAATTAACTCCCTAGGGTGAGCCCGAATAAACCCCAGGGATTGATGCTATTATTTCAATAACATTAAAATTGGCTTGTGTCAATTAATTAGGGAATTAATGAGCGGTTAAGGTGCCCACTCTGAAACACGTGGTCATTTATAATGATTAGTATGTTATGCACTGTGATGTAGCAAAATAGTGAATTTCAGCCCTAAGATATTCAAGGCAGTAGTAGGCAATGAAAGAAATGTTCCACCATAAAAATTATCTGGAAAAAAAGTATCCATTTGTCTAATCATCCATAGCAAATACTTTAACCCCGGCTTGAAAATAAGCCTTTTTTCTACTGGCCTAAGATGAATACTTATTTATTTACTCTGATTGCATAGAAATAAACTTCTGATATTCCATGGTTTTTTTTTTTTTTTTACTGTTGTTAAAATTTTTAATGTTTTTATTCATTTTTGAGACACAGCACTAGCAGGGGAGAGGCCGTGCTCAACCGACTGAATCACCCAGGTGCCCCTGATGTTCCATGCTTTTTAAATAACAGAAAAGGGAAGAATAATCCTCATTCCTTGCTCCCCCACATAAATATGTGGGCCTGTCTACATACATACATACATATGTGTATTGTATATGTATTTGTATATGTATGTATGTATGTATGTATTTATGTATTTCCAGGCTAAGATAACATTTAAACAACCATTACTTTTCAGCTTCAGGCTTACATAGACACACCAGTAAATAAAGTAATTTATTTCTGTGAACTAAAAAGGAAATTGCTACCCATGGTTCTGAGTTAGGCTTCTGCTTATGATGTAGCCATTTCTCAGCAGGTGAAGCCCTTGCTAACCAACAGAAAAACCACATGATGTTGTCAGTAATACAATGGGCTCTTAGTATTTTAGATGAAAGAAAGAGTAATTGGTTAATGGTCTCATAGAGAGAGAATGATGATAATAGATGTAGTGTAGTGTACCTCCCAGTTACTAACTTGAAGTACTGATACCTATCACTGTATAAGGACTATTTCATGAAAGTACACAGATTTCTGTAGTCAGTCTTAAGAAGATGATGGCAAAGGTACCTGAAAGCATACCTGACAGATTTACCATAGAACAAGTTAAATGACTCACTTTGACCTAAAAAAGATATATCTGTTAAAAGTTGTGTAGTGCATCAAAAAATTCATGTTGAAGTACTTTAGAAAAAATTATTCAAAATTAATATCATAAAAAAACGTAGGATTAAAAGAAAGATACTATGTTCATGTGTTTTCAATTTTTAGGTGATTAGATATACAAAGTCATAGATGCTATCTTAGCCCTGCTGCACATTGATTTATACAGTGCATTTTGCTATGTTCTAAGCTTTTATTATCAATTATGGAAAAAAATTTGGGGATTTAGTTCTTATTTAGAATTCACTCAACGCTAGTTCAGGTGCAGAGGCTGTTTGGGGGATGGTGGTGGTGGGGAGAGGAATGTGTTATTTATTCCAGTTCCTATGTAAAATACAAAATGATTTGAGAGGTAAGCATCAGTATGTGTTCTCACTGCCTAGAAACTTGGGCCAGTATAAAAAAACAAGGAAAAAGTAACCTGTAAGTATTCTGTCTGCCTTTCTGATTCTTCCTTCTTTGCCCAGGAGAGGAAGGAATTAAGGACAAGATTAATTTTCTCTAGAAAGTGGGAATGGAAGAGAACATAAAAATTTAGTGTTTACATAATATTTTGCTAGGCTGCCTCAGTCTCCCTACAAAAGTTTAGACAAAGTTATCAACAGCTGTCTGATTGGCTAGGAAATTGCACAAATGCTTTTATTAGAAACACTTGCATAAACTGGGTTTGCATCATATCATATCATAAGAGATAAAATTCAGTTCTTTGTTCTTTTTTGCTCCTTCCCTCCACTCTGGGGAAACAGGCTATGCTATGAGCGGGTGTACACTTGTCTAACCTATTTTAGTGGTAGGACCAGAGAGACTTGATTTCAGATGCAATAAGAACTCCTGGAATAACCACTCCAAGCTTGTAGGGAGCTGCTTTCTTTCACTGTCGTCTACATTTGGGCTGAGATTTAAAAGTGATTGATAATATTTACGGCTAATGCTCACTGCATCAATATTTTTAAGATTTATGAACATGTGATGTTGTTTACTTTTGAGACTTCTTGGGGACTAATGGGTAACATTAAAATAAACTATTAACATTTACAAACTCCAGGTCTTGCTAAAACTGTTGTGTGCCCTCTATTAAAATTAATAATTGGGCAAAACTATTTTAAATATCAACAAAATGGGAAAATGTGGCAATGCTGAATCCTGGTGAGACTTTCTGAAGGCCATAAATAGCCCAGTTCATTTGAACATAGAAAATTCTTTAAGGAAACAGAGTCTGTTTAGGATTCCACTCCTGAATCCATTGAAGATACTTAGTTTTTGCATTTATCACTGTGAATTACACCTTCCTCTTAGAAATAGTAGAAAGGTTCTCTTTTCGGTTTCATTGAGGATTGTGCTAATATGGAGGACTCTGTTGCACATATTACACAAAACAAACACCTCATTCCTATACATTTTCCTCTTGCATTGGAGAAAGATAATAACAGCTAAAAGAAATTTATTTTCTCCCTCTTTACTGTCTTTTTGTCATCTTAGAATGTATTAAAAATATGTCTTCACTATTACCCTTTCTTATTTATTGTTTTAATCTCTTCTTTTTCTTTTTCTTTCCTCCAGGTAAGTCCTGCTGCTTTCTAAATCTTACCAGAATGTCCTTTAGACAAAATGGTAAGTACGTCTCTCCTGTAATATGGTTTCATTTTCCAGGGTACAAAGAGATTATCTTTTTTTTCTAAAGCTGCATTTGGTACCAGCCCATTTCTTGGCTTTTATCCATTAACACTAAAAAACATTTGGTCATGAGTGAGGTAGCAATTTTTTGTTTGATACTTTGATGGATCCTTGTTACTTTGGGTTTTCAGAGTGTTTTTCTTAAGACTTCCTAGAAAATTGGGAGTCTGCTAGTGTGTTGTATATTAGAGAGAGGCTGCCCGACTCCTAGTAGGCATTGCATTTTGGGTGGCCAGAGATTATAGGTGGTCTGTAGCTGGTTCAGAAGATTAAAGGAGCTTGCATTTATGAGTGTCAGATTTTAGAACTCAGCAGGTAAATATTGTCCTAGTGACATTAGATAACAGAACCTTTTTATAAAGCATTCCATTGCAAAGCTACCAAAGGAAATGCAACAGTGAAAATGAAGAGCAAAGTTCACAAAGCCTGGCTAATTAGTTTAGTGCTTCAGAAGGAAGAATATTGGCATTGTGGTCTTCATCTGCTGGAAACAGGCTCATGGTCCATTAAAAAAGGCACAAGTTTAGCTTTGTATATTGCAGTCCTTCATATTCACAGATGATGCAAGTTGTGCAGAATTTTGATTCATCTTCCTTAAGAGGAGAGTGTGGATGGTATAACAAACTGAGATTATGACTTCTTACTGCTGTCCCCTATTTTATTTTGTGTCCTTGGTTTCACTCTTGTACATAATTATACCTATACTAGAATCATATTCTGTGCTGTTCCAAGAGACCATTTCAAAACCTTTTTTCATGACACTGAGCACTCATTTGATGGCACTAAAATTAAATAACAAGCACGTGAAAGGAGATTTAGTCAAGGCCATGAAAAACAGAATCAGAGAGTTTCATTTCTCAAGCTTTTAGCTAGAAGTCTCCTTAAGAAAAAAAAGAAAATCTTAACATTTAGGTGCAAGGACATGGCATTTATATTACATGTTATTGTGTTATCAAGTCATATATTTTTTATAATAACTGCTTCCAATACCTCAATTAAAGAAAAGTCACTAGACTTTTTTTTTTTTTTTTTTTTTTTTTGGTGTGTACGCTCCTCTGCATGTAACTCTTTAAAAGTAACTTTGCATGGGAAATTCAAGAATTAACTGGAACACGTGCTGTATTGTTTGGGTCTCTTGAATTCTTGAACAACTATCTTGCTTACACCCACCACGAGATCATCTCTAACCCTTGAATTTTTCTTTCAGTATCACCTTAGTCCTTTTCTGTTGTAAAAAAATAGAACACTCAATGCAACTGGTTCAAACAAAAAGGAACTTTGTGGGATTATGTAACTAAAAACTCTAGGGATAGATTTGGTCAGGCACCAGTTGTTGAAAGAACCTCTGTAGGACCTGGTTGCTTTGTTTCAGTATCTCAAATGTATTACTTCTGGCTTGGCTTCTTGGTCTCCATAAACTCAGCTTGAAATCTCATGGAGAAAGCATAGACAGTAACCCTGTGGGTAGTCACAGCCAGAGACCCAGTGCATCTCATTGATTCTGATTTTTGTCTTGAACATATCTGTGATGGGAATGCAGTGAACTAATTTATTTATGTCTAAGTTATATGTTGTAGCCCTGGTATTGGGGTAGGTGGAGCCTATCCAAACTCAGGGACAAAATGAAAAAGGGGTGGATTGCCAAACTGCTGTTATCTTCACTAAGGTGAATAGAGGCTGAGAAGCCAGGAAACAAATTAATAAATATCTACTTCATCTTCTTTATTACTGTATTTTTTTCCCTTGGACAAAGATTATCTTTCCCTTTTTTGGAATGGTGTGGGGAACTTGACTAGTTCTGCTTCATCGAAACTGGCCACCAGCGTAGCCAGCCCAGCAAGTGTGCATGAGATAGTGACATGGGGTTTCTGGTATTTCTTCTGTTCGATCTATAGTACCTGAGCCAATAAACCGGGGACAAGAAATGCTAGATGAAAGCATCATACTTTAATCAAATTTTCCTTTCTCTTCTGCCTTTCTTTGTATGTTTTGTTTGTTCACTCAGCACAATGAGAAAACAGTGCCAAGACTACGTTGTACTACCAAAGTATTTCTTGTTTTAAAGACCAAGTCTTTAAATACAAGAGCACTGTGCATAGGGATAGAGCATCTAAAGGTAGTCGATTTCACATGTGAAAGCTCACTTCAAAGAATAGCTTTCTTCTGAACATTAACCCATGAATTGTCCACTTTAACATCTTTAAATAATTATCACTTTCCTTTCCCTGCTTATATTAACATTTTACAACCAGAAACTTTGGGTTGATAGAAATTATTCTTTCAAGGTAAAGGAAAAGTTTAATATTTAAAATTTAAAATTCAAATTTAAAATACTAAATTTCTCTGGAATGTTATGGAGGTTAGTGCCCCTGGAATTGTATAGCCTCAAAGTGTTGGAACCCTTGATCAGATTTTAATCCCAAAGTGCTCAGGTTGCCACGAGGAAAAAAGATTATTGTTTCGTTTAAAATATAAACTACCACTGCTTAGAGAATTAAACTATGAACAAATTCCTGGAAATGTTATCAACCTTACTAGAGCATAGCCTCTCTAGATTTTGACAGTCTAATTGATGAAATTAGACATTTTTATATCATTTGTGAACACTGTTAACCTAAATGAAGCCAAGCTATTCAGTGAAAGCCTTAGTCAAGTACTTACTGAAAGACCATCTGCCTGCTTAGATGTAGATTATTCAATTTTTGTTTAATCCTTGTTTTTCCTTTTTAAAATTTATTGTTGAATGGAGGAGAATCTTACCAAGAGTAATAATGCAATTGTTAATAGGTTAAACCTCATTAGTACTTAAGGTGCTATACAATGTATTTTTCAAAAGAAAGATAACTTTGTAAAACAAAATACATGTTTTACAACTTCTAATTAGATGTAGGATGACTAAAATATATCAACATAATGATTCTACCTGAAAGCTGTTTATCTTTCCATCCCCCAAAGCACCTAAAACCAAGTTTTACACATAGTGGATACTCTGTACTCTTAAGTGATGGGTAAAATAATGACAAATGGAGGACAAGTGAATGGGTTTTTGCAAGACATATTTTCCTGCATAAATATAATATAAAATGTGAGAAAAGTTTAAAATATAAAAATAAAGATTTATGTGTATGTGTGGTTTTCTTTTTATAAAATTGTAAAATATATCAAGTGATAAGATTCAGCAACAACTCTTCCTGAAAAATGTCACTTCAGATATGAAGAGAACAAGGTAATTAGAACAGCTATAAAAATAGCTAATAAAATTAAAAGCAGCTAAGAAAAATCAGAGGTCTAAGGCCTATAAAATGCATGTTTTCTGCCTTTACAGCATGTATTGGTCCTTGGCACCTACCCTTCTCTGGTGTCAAGGGCTCATTTGTCCCTCGCCCACTTCACATTCAGCTTCTACATACATTTGTAAGGACTGCCACAGTATTTATAATCTGCTTTAGAAAATAACAAAATTTCTTGAGACACAGACTTGAATTTTACAGGAATATCATCTAGTAGTCTTTCAAGGCCACTGGCACATGTTTATTGTTATCTTTTCCCCTTAAGAGTAAATGTATAAATAAGGGGCTTATCACTAGTCTGTACAGTGTATGATTTTGCAGAAGTTTTAACAGACGCATATCATGAATGCATTTGTCATCTGGGTTGAAAGTTCTTTGTCTGGACCTCCTTCGCTTGACAGAAGCCTAGCATAGCTCAAATTTCTGGAGAGTTTAACAGCCCTCTTCTGCCAGTTTGTCAGTCTATATAAGGGTTTAGTACTTTGATGCCAGAGTAAATATTGATGATCCTCAGAAGATCTGGGAGGTATGTTACTAAGTTGATAAACTTAAATGTAATGAAATATTTAAATGTAACAACATATTTAAAATTTTAAAAGAAAAAGAAAACCACCAACCTAGAATTCTATATCCAGTGAAAATATCCATTACAAGTGAAGGAGAAATATATTTTTTTCAAACAAAAACAGGGAATTCATCACCAGAAGATCTTTTTGCAAGAACTATTAAAGAATTTTCCTTAGGCAGAAGGAAAATTATGTGGGTCAGAAACTTAAGATCTACATGAAGAAAGGTAGACCAATAGAGAAGGAATAAATGGAAATTAAATGAATTTTTTTCTTTTTCTTATTTTTAATTGATCTAAAAATAACTGTTTAATGTCCTTACAGTAACAATGTATTGAATGATTTTACCATATGGATAAGTAAGATGTCTGACAGCAATGTCACAAGGGATGAGAGGAGGAAATGGGTGTGCAAGTGGAATAGTATTGTTTGAAGGTAGAGTTAGTTAAAAACATATGCTGTAAACTGTAGGGAAAGCACTAAACATTTTAGTTTTAAGTATAATTGAAATTAAGACTGGAGAAGGCAGAGGAGAAAGAGCGTCTGACAATAAATAGAAAGCAATTACAATGATGGTTGATATTAATCCAAATGTATCAATAATAACTTTGAATGTGAATGATCTACATATACCTAATAAAAGACAAAGATTTCCATAGTGGATAAATAAACAAGAGACAACTACATGTTGTCTGCAAGAAGCTCACGATAAAAATAAAGACGCTGATAGGTTAAAAGTAAAGAAAGATACCATGTTAGCACTAATTAAGAAAAAGCTGCAGTAGTTACATTAATTTCAGGCAAAGCAGACTTCAGATCAAGGAAAACTATCAAGGATAACGAGAACCATTAGTAATGATAAAAGGGTCAGTTCTCAAAGGAGATATATTAACCTTAAATGTGTATGCATCCAAAAACTACATTAAATTATGTGATGCAGAAACTGATAGAACTGAGATGAGAAATAGATAAATACACTATAATATTTGGAGACTTCCATATCTCCGTCAGTAGTTGATAGATCAAGCAGCCAATCAGTAACAATATAGTTGACCTGCCAGAATATAGTTGACCTGAACATCATTATAGTCAATTTGATCTAATTGACATTTATAGTATATTCCATCCAACAATGGTTGAATGCACATCTTCCTCATGCTTGCATCCCTATTCCAAGCTCACATGCAACATTCACGAAGACAGATGACATTCTGGGTCATAAAACATACCTTAACAATAAAAAAAAAAAATAGACAAAGTGTGTTCTAAGACCATAATGGAAATAAACTATAATTAATTGGATGTCTCCAAATATGTGGTAATCAAACATTATCCATGTAAATAACATGAAGTCCAAATAAGAAATCTTGAGAGATTAAAATATATTTTCAACTAAATTAAAATTAAAACACAAATTGTAGACATCTGTGAGATGCAGTAAGAGGGAAATTTAGAGCTTAAATGCATATATTAGAAAGAAAGAAAGATGTAAAATCATTAGTCTAAGCTTCCACCTTAAGAAAGTAGAAAAAGAAGGGCAATTTAAACCTCAAGCAAGCAGAAGAAAAGAAAAAAAATGGAACACAAAATTGGTAATACAAATTATTGATATCAGGAGTCAAAGAGTAGTCATCACTACTGATCATACGGGTATCAAGAGGCTAATAAAGGAATACCATCAACAACTTTTCATCCATAAAATTGGTAAGTTAGATGAATAGACCAATTCCTTAGAACATATAAACAACCAAAGTCACATAAGGAGAAATAAATAACCTGAATAGCCCCTATTAAATAAATTGAATTAATAATTAATAACCTTCCAAAAATGAAGTCACCAAGCCCAGATAGTTTCACTAGTAAATTTTGCTGAACATTTAAGGAAGAAATTATACCAATTCTCCACCATCTCTTCCAGAAAATAGAAGAGGGAATATTTCCTAACTCATTCTATGAGGCATTACTGTAATACTATAAAGTATAAAAGTACAAGATCATATAAAGACATTATAAGAAAGATAAACAGTAGACCGATATTTGTCACTGTCAGAGACACAAAATCCTCAATGAATTACTAACAAATTGAATCCAACAATGTGAAAAAGGAATTATATACCCGAACTGAATTAGTTTCTTAGGGCTACCATAATAAATTATGACACAGTGAGTGGCTTGAAACAACAAAAATTCATTCTGTTACAGTCCTGGAGTCTAGAAATCCAAACCATGTGTAGACAGGGCCATCAATCAATCAATCTATCAACTAATATATGTAATATGTATGTAAAACTTATTATAGAAAACATAGAAGGAAATATATGTATCACTTTTGGTTTGGTGATAGGTTTTTAAATATAACACCACTAGTACAATCCACAAAAGAAATAAGGGATAAATTTGATGTTGTTAAAAGTTTAAAAACTTATGCTCTAAGAAGGAGAATTAAAATGCAAGCCACAGACTTAGAGAAAATATTTGTAGAATATGTTGTCTCATAAAGGAATTGTATTCAAAATTACAAGAAGATTCTTTGCATTTAATGATAAAAAGACAACCCAATTTTTAAATGTACCAAAGATCAGAACAGATACCTAACGAAATATGATGTACAGATGGAATTAATATGAAAAGATGCTCAGTATAATTTGCATTAGAGAAGTCCAAATTAAAATGACACCACTCTACACCTCCTAGAATGGCTTAAATCCAAAACCATGTAACACCAACTGCTGTGAAGATGTGGGGCAATAGGAATTCTTATTTATTTTTGGTAGAAATTCAAAACGGCAGAGCCACTTTGGAAGACAGTTTAGCAGTGTCTTATGAAACTAAACTTAATCTTGTAATATGGGGTAGCAATAACTGTGTTAGGTATTTACTGAACTGACTGAAAAACTTATGTCCATACAAAACCTGCATGTGAAAACTTGAAGGAGCCAAAATGCTCTTTAAAGGTGAATAAACAAATTGTGATACATTCATAGAATGGACTATTATTCAGCTATTAAAAGAAAGGAGCTATCAAGACACAAAAAGCATGGAAAAGTCTTAAATGCAAATAACTAAGTAAAATAAACCAATCTGAAAAGTTTCTGTGCTATATGATTTCAACTTTATGACATTCTGGAAATGGCAAAATTATTGAGATGAGAAACAGATCAGTGGTTGCCAGAGGTTAGAATAGTCAGGGAGAGGATGATTGAAAAGGTGAAACACAAGATTGTTTTTAGAGTGAAGCTGTTCTGTACAGTAAATAGAAGACATTAAACAATTTTTTAACTTATAGAACTTCACAGCGCAGAAAGTGAAACTTATTTTTTTTAGGGTTTAAACAATCATTTAGGGGGTTGGGAAATCCCAGGGTGGAATGCAGAATGTGTTAAAATAACCTAAATATATTATAAAAACATATAAACATTTCCCTCAAAGGGTTGAGAGAATAAGGGAGGAGAAGCTGTAGTGATCCATGTAATAATGAATCAAAGTTGGGGACAGTAGTATAATCTTACGTTTAGCTCGATATAGATACAGATGGTCTACAAGTAAAGGAACAGATGGATTTCAGGGTGGGCAAGAGCATGGCAAAGCAATAATTTTAAGAGAAAAACAGTCTGAGCTATTCATCTATCATGAATCATATTATTATGCAAAATAAACAATAAAAACAGGAACAGACCCTGGTGGGTACCCACAGTATCTTTAACGCAAACCCTTTTCAGCAAGAAATCTAACTGAAGGGAATTAGATTTATAAATGAGCTTTAAATTCAGGTGAACTTTCATACAAGGATATGCTTTAAAACTCAGCAGTATTTGTTCTATGAAGATGAATGTATTTGAATTGTGTAAAATTTATTAATAATGCTAAATGGGACATAGAGATGTTTATCAAATTCCAGAGGTACATTATTCTTCATGTTTGAGAATGGGATGTTGGAGTCTCAAAACACATGGAATTAATTAGTGGAAATTCTGGTGGATGCTAAAACTTCATGAATGACAGATTCCTAGTAGATTAATGGGTAAAGTTAATGGTTAGTGGTCTGTTGTGGGGAAAAATGGTACTTTTCTTAAAAAAAAAAAAACACCACTTAGCTCCCCTGGAAAATATGGGTATGATCAGTAGACAGTTTCTTATTTCTCAACAGTTTATTACAGTTGGGGGGCTACATCAGATCAAAGTAAAACAGCTCGTCAGCACAGCTTAGTACTAATATATGCAATAGTATAGACTCCAGTACACCCTTCATGCTGTCTAGGATTGAGTTCACGTGATATTTAAGGAAGGATCGAGGTAGACGAGCATGGGATGGAAATGAGATAGCTCTGAGAACAGCCTAGTCTTCAGAGGGAGAAATCGTTTAAAGAGATATAAAGGCTTGATATGCAACAGTTTCTTGTAATTTCTAAGATAAAAGTTATGTAGAAACCTTTGTATCAAAAAGTAATATTAGTGATACCCTAACAATGACATATTTTTGTTTTGTTTTCCAGCAGTGTTTATGGATGTTTATTAATCTATGGACACTATTCCACTTAGCTTTTAGGAATTAGTTGTCCACATTTACAGGTAGCTAAGCATATGAACTCTTAACAGAGTAGTCTTCATAAGGGCTTATAACATGTGATCTTTACCTCATTAGTATGACATTTTAATCCTTTGTAATATGAGTAAAAGTTTGCACCTCTTTACCATGCATACAGCTAATGATCTGCACTTTAATACATTCATTAAAAGGCAGAATTGTGTCAGTATCTTTAAAGATGTATCTTTGAAATTCCAAGCAGATTAGAAAATATTTTCATCTTATTCTCAAGCCAGTTATGAATCTTAAAGATTTTTTACAATCTGCTTGGGAGCAGAGCCTGACGTAGGGTTGATCCCACAAACTATGAGACCATGACCTGAGGAGAAATCAAGAGCCAGATGTTTAACCAACTAAGCCACCCAGGTGCCCCTATATTTTGAAATCTATTAAAAATGCAAGTTGAAATTTTTAAAGAGTGGGAATAAGTAACTATACAACTCACCTGGGTAATTTAGTTACTATGATTGGGTAATGTATTTATCCTAAGATTCCTAGAAACAGAGGCAATAAAAACAAATGCAGTGAATTATGAAGTCCATATTATTAACAAAAGATAACATGACAGTTATTCAGGAAAAGGAGAAGTAACAGTTTCCTTTGTACTTGGAAAGAATTTGTAAAGAGACTTTTCAAGTTGGTTATTGGAAAACACAGAGACTATTGACTTTATCAATAATGTTGTAAGAAGTGGGGAAATGCATTGACCCTCGATTAGGCAATGTCCATAGAAGTAACTCACAAGTGGTATTCTGCATGCATGTAAGCTACTGAGCTCTGGTGACACTGCCTTATAATGCTCTAACTTGTTACAAATTTGGAGAAGATGATGGCCAGCATACCCTTTCAACCATCTTTGTGGCACATTTTTTTTTTTTACAATTGAAGAGTTGGGTCAAGATCTCTCTCTAGTTAGCAAAGGACGGATGCCTTTCTGTGATGCTGCTTATTTTTGGTTTGTTAAGGAATTGTTTAGAAAGGCTAGGAAGTTTAGAATCCTCTCTCAGAGACTAAGCCCTCTCATTGTGTTCAGTTCCTTTTTTTTTTTTTTTGAAAACTTTTTTTTCCCACAACATATTCATTTTAAACAGACAATACATACTTTAATATTCCTGATTTTTCTTTCGAGAAGAAGGAATGGATGATAAAAAGAATTGGTGAGTTTTGCAAGCTTCATCTTTAGGGCATTGAGGAGTGTGGTCAGGGTCATTTGACTGGCAGCTCATTTACTTTCAGCATCTTCCATGATCCAGATGATGAGTATTAACACAGAACAAGAAGTATCGCCTCTGACCCCAATTATCTTCACCTCTGTGTTCCTTTGTTCCTGTATTATGTTTTAGGACCTGATTTCTGTGTGAAATAAGTTTGAGGAAGAGGACTTCCCATTTCGGATGTAAAGTCATACGCCTTTTTATGGGACTTTAAGTAATGAAGAGCATGAAATGGATTTAGTTGTGGCTTTTCTTGTGTCATATTCTACTCCTTCCCAGCCTCTCTCATTTCTCTTTTATAGCCCTAATGTCTTTTTGTTAAAATAATAATTTTTTTCTCTGTGTGAGATTCTGTCATTAGATGAAAGGTCATGGTTATAATATGAATCCTGGATAATAAATACAGTGCAAAATGGATTGAAATGCACAGAACAAAAAGACTTTCCAATTAAAAACCACTTTGCCAAGTCTGCACCAAACACCATATAGACTCTGCTTTCTCTTCACTTATAATTAGCTGCCACTGGAAGTTAATTACTTTCAGGATCAAAGGAAACAAAACTAGAAATAAAATGGAAGAATTCCTTTTAGATTTAAAGTTTAAATAAATGTTTGCCTTAGGAGCAGACCATATGCCGAACCCATCCCAGAGGGAAAATGTGCTTAAGAATCTTCAATACATATAGACCGACTTTAAAGTTCATTGAAGGTGGGCAAAGAAATAAGGCAGGTTTTATTTCCTTTGGGAGTATCAACTGGCAGATTTTACAAGGGAGTAGCAAAGACTCTTTACATATCCTCATTTTTGTTTTATCAGCAGAACAGAAAAAGTTTGTGCCATTTGGAAGATTTATTCTTGAAATGCTTTCTTCTAAGAAGACTGCTAAAAACTCCAATTGGATTTCTGATTTCTCTGAATGACAGATCTGCCTTATTAAAAAGGCTAATTGATTGTGGGGGTGTGAGGGGCTCTGATCATGTGCTTACCTACTTAAAACCAGTCTTCACAGAGTCATGGCAAACATTTTTATTGTTTCTCTCTCCTAAACTTAGTGCAGTTTTTCTTCCCCCAGATATGATTTAAAAAAGAAAATCAAATGTAGAACACGAATGGGAATTCTGTAATCATATTTTTTTTCTAGTTTGTTTCCAAAAACAGGTTATGATCTTTTGCAAAACACATTTCAGAATAAGATGACCAAGTTCTGTGCTGTTTATGGGAAAGTTGAGAGAATGCATGTCTAAGGTTGTTCAGGATCGTGGATAGAAAAGTATAGATGAGTCAGGGGCAATTCTGCTTTGCTCTCTACCCTGATGTTAGTTTAAGTTGTTCATCCCAAACTCTGGGCACAACAATAATGTGGATATAACTGGTCTTTGAACACTCACCAACAAATCTCCACCAACATCAGAACTTTCAGGAAGCCACTAGTCTCATCCCTAATCCTGCAGTTATACTTCCTCTTCCTGACCATACAATTAAACTACTATTGATTCTGTGCTTACCAATGTCCTAACACTGAGCTCAATATTTCACACTTATCTAAGCACTTCTTATAGTAGTTATACAAGGTAAGAACAGTTATTGTCCCAATTTTACCAGATATGAAGCCTGCTGGAGAGGTTAAGGAACTCGCTGGGATCACGTGGCCAGTAGAGGACTAAAGCCAGGCATAAGCCCAGGTTAGTTGGAATCCAAAGCCTCTGTTTGTTACCACTATGTTGATGTTTTCTTCCTATAACACGTGTGTGTGTGTGTGTGTGTGTGTGTGTGTGTGTGTATGTGTGGCCAATAATAATAATAATAATAATAATAATAATAATAACACAAAATTTGCCATCTTAGCTATTTTTTAATATATAGTACAGTAATGTTAATTATATGCACACTGTGATACAACAGATTTTGAGACTGTTTCATCTCACAAAACTGAAAATCTATGCGCATTGAACATTCGTTTTCTTCCCCCTCCTCAGCCCTTGGTAACCTCATTCTTCTTCTGTGAATTTGACTGCTTTGGATGCCTCATTTAAGTAGAATCATGCAGCATTTGTCTTTTTGTGACTAGCTTACTTTACTTAGCATAATGTCTTCAAGATTCATCCATGCTATAGCATATAGCATTGGTTATATATAAACTTGGTTACGTTTTTTCCTAAGTAACTTATTCTTTGTAAATGAGAATGTTTTCTTAATTTTCTTTTAGTTAGTTCATTATTATTGTATAAAAACATACTGATTTCTTTGTGTTGGTTTTGTGTCCTGCAAATTTGCTGAATTCATATATTAGTTCTGATAGGTTTTTTTTTTCTTTTTAAGAATCTTTTGAGTTTTCTACATATAAGGTCATGCCATCTACAAACATAATTTCGGTCCTGCCTTTGAATTTGGATGCCTTTTATTTATTTTTGTTTGACTTCCAGTACTATGATGAATAAAAGTGGCAAGAAGAGTCATCATTGCCTTGTTCCTGATCTTAATGGAGAAGATTTCAGTTTTTCCACTGAGTATGATATTAGCCATGATCTTTTTTTTTTTAATTTTTAAAATATTTATTTATTTTTGAGAGAGACAGAAACAGAATGTGAGTGGGTTGGGGCAGAGAGAGATGGAGGCACAGAATATGAAGCAGGCTCCAGGCTCCGAGCTGTCAGCACAGAGCCTGATACGGGGCTTGAACTAACGAGCTGTGAGACCATGACCTGAGCCGAAGTCGGACACTCACCCGACTGAGCCACCCAGGCGCCCAGCCATGATCTTTCTATTAGCTATGATCTTTCTCTTAGCCATGATCTTTATTTTGTTGAGGTAATTTTCCTCTGTTCCCAATTTGCTGATTGGCAAAATTCAACACCCTTTCATGACAAAAACAGTGATTTTTTTTGGCATCAATTGAGGTGATAATGTAATTTTTATGTTTTGTTCCGTTAATGTGATATATCATATTGATTTTTGTATTTTGAACCATTTTTGTATCCTAGGGATAAATCCCACTTGATCCTTTTAATATGCTGTTAAATTTGGTTTGCTGTAATTTTAAGATTTTGCATAAATATTTATTAGAGATATTGGTCTATAATTTTCTTATAGTGCTTTTGTCTGGCTTTGGTATCAGGTAATATTGGCCTCATAAAATCAATGTGAAAGTGTTCCTTCCTCTTCAATTTTTTGGGAGAGTTTGTGAAAGATTGGTGCTAATTCTTTTTAAAAAAGTGTTTGGTAGAATATTTCTCTAAAGCCATCTGGCTCTGGACTTTTCTTTGTTGAGAGGCTTTTGATTATTATAATTATAACTCAATCATGTTACCAATTACATGTCTGTTCATATTTTTTAGTTCTTTATGATTCAGTCCTGGTAGTTTTATGTTTCCAGGAATTTATCCATTTTCTCCTGGTTATCCAATTTGTTGGTATATAACTGTGTATCATAATTCTTTTTTTTGTATTATCATTGTAATATTTCATCTTTCATTTCCAGCTTTTGTTGAGTCTTATTTCTTTTAATTTTTAATGTAGGTAAATGTCCCTTGTGTGGGACATTCTTTTTTGTACTGACATGATTTGATTCGTTTCTCTTTAACTTTTGAGTATGTTCCATAGGGGTGTGTGTGTGTGTGTGTGTGTGTGTGTGTGTGTGTGCGCGCGTGCATATCTTTACCATATGCTGATACGCTACCATAAGCTGATAACAACTTAATTCCAATGTCATACACAACCTCTATTCCTTCATATCATCTCCTACTAATGTTCTTAATGTCACAAATTACATTTTTTATACTGTGCATCTATTAACATACGGGTACAGTGATTTTTAATGCTTTTATCTTCAATTCTATATCAGAGTTAAAAGTGATTTACACACCACCATTACAGTACTTTAGGATTCTGTGTTTGTCTATATGTTTCCCTTTACCAGAAGGGAAACACATTATAATTTGGTATGTTTTCATGTTGCTGTCCTTTTGTTTCAACTTGAAGAACTCCATATACCATTTCTTCTAAGGTAGATCTTAGTGGTAATAATCTCCTTCAGCTTTTGTTTATCTGGGAAAGGGTTTTTGTTGTTGTTGTTTGTTTGTATGTTTGTTTGAAGAGAGCATGACAGCTGGGAGAATGGCAGAGGGAGAGAGAGAGTCTTAAGCAGACTCCATGCTCACCATAGACCCCATTGTGGGGCTTGATCCCCCAACCCGGGATCATGACCTGAGCTGAAGTCAAGAGTCCGAGGCTCAACTGACTGAGCCACCCAGGTACCCCTCTGGGAAAGTCTTTATTTCACCTTCATTTTAGAAGAACTATTTTCCAGATATCATATTCTTGGCCAGCAGGTTTTTAGTGGGGGATTTGTGTGTGTGTGTGTGTGTGTGTGTGTGTGTGTGTGTGTGTGTGTGTTTTATGTTAGCACTTTGACTATACTATCCTACCCCTTTCTGGCCTGTAAGGTTTCTGCTGAGAATTAAGCTGATAATCTTATTAGAGGCCTCTTGTATATGATGAATTGCTTTTCTCTGGCAGCCTTTAAGATTTTTCTCTTTGTTTTTGACTTTTAACATTTGGATTATATGTGTCTCAATGTGGTCTTCTCTTGGTTTATTCTTCATGGAATCTGTTGAGCTTCTTTAATTCAGATGTCTGTTTACTTTGCCACATTGAGTAAGTTTTCTTTCTTTCTTTCTTTCTTTCTTTCTTTCTTTCTTTCTTTCTTTCTTTCTTTCTTTCTTTCTTTCTTTCTCTTTCTCTCTCCTTCCTTCCTTCCTTCTTTGATTTTATTTTTAAGTAATCTCCACACCCAATGTAGGATTATAACTCAAAATCCTGAGATCAAGAGTTGAGTGTTCTACTGACCAAATCACCTAGGTGCCCCCATTATTTATACAATATATTCTCTTGGTTCTTTCTAGACTCCCATAATGTACATATTGGTCCTCTTGATGGTTTCCCATAAATCCTAGGTTTTCTTCACTTTTCTTTTTCTCTAACTTGATAATTTCAAATGATCTCTTTTTGAAATTGCGTATTCTTTTTTCCACTTGATCATGTCTGCTGTTGAACCACTCTGGGAAACTTTCTATTTTAGTTATGGTATTCTTCAGCTCCAGAATTTCTTCAATTCTTGTTTATATCCTTTGTGGATATTCACATTCTGTTCATGTGTTTCTTTTCTGATTTCATTCAGTTATTTATCTATGTTCTCTTTAAGATTATTGATCCTCAAGACAGTTATTTTGAATTCTCTGTCAGGTAATTCATATATCTCTGTTTCTTTAAGGATTTCTAGAGATTTGTTTTCTTCTTTTTATTGGATCATGTATTCCAGTTTTTGAACACGCATTGTATTTTTTTTTTCTGATGCTTGGGCATTTGAGAAAAGAGCCACCTGTCTCATACTTTACAGACTACCTTCGTATAGGGTATACTTGCACCAATTAGCCTGTAGAGATTCTGGGGGCCTCTTAAACCTTTAATGAGGATTTGTCTTCTGTAGGCTGTGTGAGTGTAATCTCCCAATTAGAAAGATTTGCTCCTTTCTTTTTTGGGCACACATAATCTCTTCCTCTTCCTGGTATCATTCTGTGGCACTGCAGATTCTCTGGTGCTACAGCAAGATGCTTAGGTTTCTTTTGTTCTCAGAGGTATCCAGGCATCTGGAGTATTCCAGTTGTGTCAGCCTAGTGAGATGAGACAGAAACCAGTCCCTTGGACAGCCTTCCAAACAGGAGAATATTAAACACATACTACATTTTTCTCTTTGCCTCCCAAAGGAGAAACTTCAAGTTGGGTGTTTTTTTTCCAGTTATGCTGAACTGTGCTAGCTCGGGGGTAGGTAATCACAGAATGAAATGGCTTTTCTTACCTGTTTTAGTATGGCTATTCTCAACTTTGCATGGTGTATTGGGACTTCTTCACTGCTTTTTAGAGTTCTTATAAAGGCATTTCAGTCTTTTATTTTTTTATTTTTTTAAATTTTGTATTTTAATTCCATTAATTAACTACAGTGTTATATTAGTTCCAGGTGTACAATATAGTTGAACAATTCTATATATCATCAGTGCTCATCACAAGTGCACTCCTTGGGCATCCATCACCTATTTAACCCATCCCTCGACCTATATCCCCTCTGGTAACAATCAGTTTGTTTCCTCTAATTAAGAGTCTGTTTCTTGGTTTGTCTCTATTTTCCTCTTTTTCTCCCCCATTTGCTAATTAACAAATAACAAATTAAGAAATTTGTTATTTCTTAAATTTTACATATGAGTGAAATGATATGGTATTTTTCTTTCTCTCAACGACTTATTTTGCTTACAATTATACTTTCTACTTCCACCCATGTTGTTGCAAGTGGCAATATTTCATTCTTTTTTATGACTGAAATATATATATTGGAGATTTGAGAATAAATGCCTTTTAGTTTTGTTGATTGTTTCCTTCACTGTGCAGACATCGGATTTCAGTCTTTGTATTGTTTCTATGAAGGGAACCAGAACAAGGCTTTCCCATCTTGCTAACATCACACTCCCCTCTCATAATATTTTTGGCAAATATATATGTGTGTGTGTGTATGTGTGTGCATATATATACACACATACACATACATGCACACACATACACACATATATATGCACACATATACATACGCATACATATACACATGCACCACATCTTCTTTATCCATTCATCAGTGATATCAATTGATAGACACTGGGCTGCTTCCATATCTTGGTTATTATAGATAATGCTACTATAAACATAGGAGTGCATGTATCCCTTTGAATTAGTGTTTTTATATTCTTTGGGTAAATACCCAATGGTGCAATGTTTGAATTGTAGGGTAGTTCTATTTTTGATTGTTTGAGGACCCTCCATACTGTTTTCCACATTGGCTGTACCTGTTTGTATTCATATCAACAATGCAAGAGGGTTCCTTTTTCTCCACATCCTCACCAATGCCTGTTGTTTCTTGTGTTGTTGATTTTAGCCATTCTGACTGGTGTGAGGTGATATTGTAGTTTTGATTTTCATTTCCCTGATAATGAGTAATGTTGAGTATCTTTTCCTGTGTCAGTTGGCTATCTATGTGTCTTCTTTGGAAAAATGTTTGTTCATGTCTTCTGTTGAATTTTATTTGGATTATTTGTTTTTGGGTGTTGAGAGTTTTTAAGTTCTTTATATATTTTGGTTATTAACCCTTTATTGGATATGTTGTTTGCAAATATCTTTTCCCATTCTGTACATTTCCTTTTAGTTTTGTTGATTGTTTCCTTCACTGTGCAGACATGGCATTTCAGTCTTTGTATTGTTGTGAAGTTGGGTTTCTATGAAGGGAACCAGAACAAGAGTTTCCTCTTCTGTCACCTTGCTACCATCACACTCCCCTCTCATAACATCTTTGGTATCACAGCAAGATAGTCTTGTCTTAAAGCACAAAATCATTCTGATAGAAGAATAGTCCTTTTGGCTCATGGATACAATAAACATGTTACTCAGGCTTTGCCTTAAGGCTAGGAGTTTAAAGGCAAAGATAGAGAAGCTTAGGAGTTTTCAGTGACCAAGCAAAGACTTAGGAAAACATCAAGAGATCCTGATACAGTAAGAAATTAATGCTTTTATTTATTTTTTTAGTTTTCATTTTTTTTAACATTCATTTTAAGAGACAGAGACAGAGCGTGAATGGGGGAGGGGCAGAGAGAGAGAGAGAGGGAGAGAGAGAGAGAGAGAGAGAGAGAGAGACAGACAGAATCCTAAGCAGGCTCCAGGCTCTGAGCTGTCAGCACAGAGCCCAATGTGAGATCATGACCTGAGCTGAAGTCGGACGCTTAACCGACTGAGCCACCCGGGCACCCCAAGCAATTAATGTTTTAAATTATTTAATTTTATCGAGAAAAACTTGCGATAACTTAATAAGGAATTTATTATTGACAGATAGTTAAGCCTGTGAGAAACCATAATGCTTTTGAAATCTTGCAGATAGTTTCTAAATGGCTTATAAGAGAGCTATGAGCTTTACAAATATATTTTTTTTATTAAATCTAATCTTTTGCAGTCTTCTTCTGTCTTCAGTTATTCACGAAGAAGTGAATGTTTTAGGTGTAGTAGAAAGCTACCAAATGTTTAGTAGATACAGATCCGGGTGTAGCATTAGTGGCAACAGCCATGAGGAGTCTGATGACCAACACTGCTAAAACTAAGGAGATTAACAATGATAGGAACAGGAGAGTTAGCACAGCGGAAGAGCTCATAGTAGTAGCTACAACTACCATGTAGTGACTCAACATTACACTCCAGTTTACCTTCCCTTTGTGTCTCTTCAACGCCTTGGGTACACCTTGACTCGGGTAATATTTTTATTTCAGTTTATGAAGAACAAGCTTTGACTCCTCTTGCCCTGACTATGGTGTAACCCAGGATTATACTGGGTTTGAGGAATTATTTTAAATAGATTTAGCAGTTTCCACTAAGGTTAGATTAATGACCCCCTAGATACCTAGTCACCTTTTATATTCTGCTTACCCTTAATTAGGTCTTTATTGTGTTTTAATCAGGAGCCATCCTGGGAATAATCTGAGACAAGGTTAGAATTTTATGTAAAATAATGAGAAAGGGCATGAGAGGAAGAGAGACGATGAAAATTTAAAAAAAATTGAAAAATAGTAAAATTCAATTTCATAACATTAAAATTAAAGCACCTGGATATTCATTCTAAAAATCCACTGGCTTTTTCATACCCAGTCATGTGAGCCAAATGCTAGGTTAATGATAGTCTTACTAATCTGTCATCAGACTATTAAAAGACCATATGGGGCAATGACCTTTGTAATTATGCTAATAGAAAATCTTTCTTTACATCAGAAAATACTTGAGGTCTGAGAAAAAAAGCCTCCTTCCTTAGATTGGCTTCATATAAACTCTTCATTTTAGATTAAGTACATGCACAGGAAGAGTTTGATTTCTTCTTACCCACTCCACCCCCAGATTTGTTATCATCCTGTGATATTTCTTTATGCTCACACAGCTAGTTACCACTGTTAGGCATGGAAAGGTCATTTTTACTACCATTGCAAAGGTTAACACTTGACAGAAGAACACAAATATTGACATTCCTGCAACAGGACCCCAGTGAATTGAGTAAAGAATTATAAATGCTAAGAGTTTGGTAATCTGGGGATGTTTGGGTTCTAGGCTTAACTCTATTACTTATTGTCTTTGTGACTTTAGGTAGATTATCTAAGATTATTGTCACTTTTTTAAAAGTAATCCCTATACCCAGTGTGGGCCTCAAACACACGACCCCAAGATCAAGAGTTGTATGCTTTACCTATTGAGCCAGCCAGGCACCCCAATTACTGTGACTTTCTGTAACTAAAGAATAGACATAGATTCATGTTATAGTAATGAACTCCACTGTAGAAAAATAGATAAACAAAAGCAAAAAATATTGGTCACTTTAAATCCCTCCATCCAGTCATGAACTATTAATAAAATGCTATATTTCATTTTGTTTTCAGGACATAAGTATAGACACATGTGCACAGACACATACACACAACACAGTGGAATAAAGATATATCTATATTTTTTATGACCAACTCTTTTCTCTTAACATGAGATTGTGAGTATCTTTCTTTGATTCCATGTACATCATCATCATCATTATTTAATGCATATAAATCATTCCTTTTTTAAAATTTATTTTCATAACTTATGTAGACAGTCTCCATTTATTGGATGTTTAGCTTATTTACTGCTGCAAATGGTTTTCGTTAATGCCTTTAGGCATAGTTTGAAGATTTGTCTCCATAGGATAAGTTCTTAGAATTAAAAATGCTATGCCAAAAGGTATTCACATTTTTATGCATTTGCCACAAATTGCAAACAATCAAAAGGAAAACTAGGTAAGAATACATGAACCAGCATTTCAAAAAAGAGGAAATATTATGGCCAGTAAATAGGCAAAACAATTAATGATTGAAAAAATGCAAATAAAGACATTGATGATACACTACTTTACACCTATTCAGTTGGTGAACATTTAGAAGAATGATAGTATCAGATGCCGAATGTGTTCCACTGGATCATTTTGATGTTGCCGTTGGGAGTCTAAATTCATGTAACCACTTTGGAAAACAATTTTATATTCGAAGATGGAACATTTATATATCTGATAATTCAACTCCCCTCCCAGGTACCTGAGAGCATCCTTGTACATGTACAACAGGATGCGTATACAAGAATGTTCATGATACTAGAAATTTAGAAACATCTAAGTACCAATTACCTGGAGAGTTGAAGAAAAAACTGTTATATCCTCCGATGAAATACTATAAAGCAATCAATATGAATGAACAATATCAATGATTATTGGCAGTATAATAGAATGTTAAGCTCCACTCTCTAGAGAACAAAATAAGAGTAATGTGCCTATTCTCCCTCGTGTGTGCTCTGTATATACTCTCTGTATATATACATATATGTACATGTGTCTATATACATATGTATACTTATATAGGTGCACGTAAATGTATGTGTAAGCAATAAGACAATATTTTAAAGGAAACCAGTGGATGATTAATATGGGATTCAGGTGTGGGGAAAAAGGAGAATGACAGACACTCACACACACTCCCCAAATGAAAAAACAGTCTATGCCAAAAGTCCCACCAGCTAGAGTATAAGAATACCTGTTTCACTAAACTGTAGAACTCCCTAGGGATTATAATTATTTTCCTCATATTTCCCAATCTGATAATTGCAAGGAAATAATTTGCTGGTTATCTGCCTTTGTTTACCACTAGCTAGCTACTTGGCACATTTTTTCAAATGTTCATTGAATAAGGGAGGGAGGCTATTGATAATGGACTGAGCCCTAATATGGGGCAAAAACTGTGTTTTTGCTTTGTGTACATTATTGTTTTGACAATTCTAGGAGGTAAAGTTGTTCTCATTTTATAAACAATGAAATTCTGAGAGTGAAATGGCTAATATGGCTGCACCAGGAGTCTTTGTGACTCCAGAATGTGAACAGTAACACGAGGCCACGCTGCCTCGATATTTCTACAGTTTTATCTCACTTTTATTATATGAGAGTAATGGAAATTGTTGAATTTGAAATTATTATCATAGGGTAATCATGTCATGAAAGCCTTGGAGGCTAATAACAGTGTTTCATAAATAAAATAAAGGGAATTAAGGTAGTTAGGAGGGACAGGAGTGGCAGAGAGCAATTTAAGTTAGCATAATTTATTTCCAGTAGGCCATTATGTATTTTGAAGGATTTAATAGCATGGAATCACAGGGAAATATAAAAGTATCTGAAAACAAGCTTGCAGAAAGGAGGTAGTGACTTCTATGACAAATGAAAGCATCTGAAAAATGATTTGCAGATATGGAAAAAAAGGCCTTTGGAAATAGCTGCCTGGTAAAATAGTTCAAAAGACATACTGACCTTCTGAGACACAGCCTTATGGTAATATTTTTCCAAGTTGGTGGTTAGGACCTGATAATGACCTATGGATCTGAAGAGTTAGTGGTGCCTGCAAGACAAATTGTGTGAAAGGAAGAACCAACAGAACCAGAAAGGACCATGAGACTCCTGGGCAGGGGTGAGTGGGTGAGTGGGAGTTATGGGAAAAATCATGCTCTAACATGTCTCTCTGGGCCTCAATTTCTCCCATCTGTAGGGACAGGTTTTTTTGCATCCCTTTCTGGACCTCAAATTCTGTGATCTTCATGCTTCTGTCCTGTAAAAAATAACATTTTTTTTTGCTATTAATAGAAGCAGTATCCTCTAGCCATTAAAAAATAATTGTCATAGCCACAATTTCAAATAGAAAATGGGGGGTTACTTAGATGTCTCTAGCAATGGTCTGAAACTATGCAGTTTTTCCAAAATTAACATCTTCCTTCACTGATGTGACTCTGCAGGGTGGCAGGAATGACAATTAACACTTACCTGCAACCACCCTGGACTGGAATCTAAGGCCCCAGAGTATTCGTCCATATCAGTCTTTGTCACCATCTTCAATATACTCCCCGCCAACTTGCAAGTTAAAGCAACTCAAAAAGGCTCATAGGTATGCAGGGAGAGATGAGCATCCATGGACTTGTTTTTTTATAAACAGTTTCAAAAGAAATAATCATGAAGGGGAAAATTCAGCAATTGAAGGTGGGGGGGAAACCCTAACGAGAATTAAAGTCTCCATTAACCCTACTCTAGTTTCCCAAGTAGCAGCTTTATAGTCAAGCCAGGTCTGTAATTGTGCAATTTATTTTATTTATTTTTTTAAATGTTTTTATTTGTTTTTGAAGGAGAGAGAGAGAGAGAGAGAGACAGACATGAGTGGGGGAGGGACACAGAGAGAGGGAGACACCGAATTCAAAGCAGCCTCCAGTCTCTAAGTTGTCAGCACAGAGCCTGATGCGGGGCTCGAACTCACGAACTGTGAGATCATGACCTGAGCTGAAGTTGGACGTTTAACCGACTGAGCCACTCAGGCGCCCCTATAATTGTGCAATTTAAAGGGCAGTCATTATTTTGAGAAGATGGTGTATGTTTGGTGGGCAGAGGCAAAAGGGCAGAGAGCAGGAACTGATTGTTGGGAATGGAGGAGGTGCATACTAACCCTGTGAGCTATCTTTGGACTTGAGTCTGAGGGAATGTAAGGGTGAAGATGAAGTGATCCCCATGCCCCCAAAGGGCTTTATTGCCTTTCATTGGAGAAGGGGAGATCCCAGGTAGTTACATTCACGCTGATGGCACTGAGGTCATTGGGTGCTTCCCATTTAAGCAGTGTTTAAAGAGAAGGAGTTTGGCTTTGTTTTTTGGGATCTAGATTCTGGAACATATTTGGTACTTTTCTTTCTTTCTTTCTTTCTTTCTTTCTTTCTTTCTTTCTTTCTTTCTTTCTTTCTTTCTTTCTTTCTTCTTTTCTTTCTTTCCCAAATTGGTAGAAGTAACTCACGGAATAGAAGAGAGGATTCCCTTTATCACAGTGGAGGGAAATCTTTGCTCTTCTGCCCTTTGTCAAGCTGAATGGAACCTAGACTTTGTCAGGCATTCATCTTCATATCACAGACTTGACAAGGTCTGTCCATATCTGGATGGGTGACATGAGAAAGAAACTCCTTCTGTCAGTTCTTACTCTTTCCAGTCAGTTTTCTTGCTCATCCACCTGCCTTATTTCACCTGACCTTTTCTCCCAGAAAGACCCTTAAACATGAAAGATACAGAGAATTATTGACTGGATCCCAGGAGAGATTTTTGTGTTAGCTGAAGGTCTAATGGTAGCAGAGTGAGGTAATGGAAAATCTGATTACCTGGATGGAAGGCCTCATGACTTCTGTGATGCTAAGCCTCAGGTGGACCCTCTTAGCATCTGGATTCATAGAAAAAGAAAAAAAAAATCGGCCGTAATAGATGACTGAAGGATTCATCAACAAAGTTTTAACAGATATATTCCATTCTTAGACAACTATAATACAGAGTTCCTATAATACATAGTTCCTAAAATTCAGAATTCCTAGATGGTGGTAGAGAGCAGTAGTGTGGTGGTATTATCTATCTTTACACCATTAAATATTGAGTAGCCATAGACTTGTAGGACACATGGATCATACAAAAGGAAAGGGGGTCTGCACATGTGTTCAACAAAAGCAAATGAAATAAAACCTTAAGCATACACAAAATCCCGTACATGTTTGTATTTCACCAAGGGGGGCAAGAAGTGTTGAGAAGATAAAAATAGGGAGCAGTTGGAGAGGCAGATGAATGAAATAGGGCAAGATTCCCTTGTTGAGCTGAACTTAAATCTGTGTTCTGAACAGGAAGCAGGGCACCAAGCAGCAGAATGGAGAAAAAAACCTACAAGGGGTAAGGGTGGGCAAGTGTAGAAGCAGAGTTGTGGGAAAAAGCAAATCCTGTAAAAAAAAAAATGGGACAAAATTAATAATTTTGAGTGTTTAGAGAAATTATGTTGAATTGTAATGGGAGATGTAATTGATAAGTAGTATGCATGCTGTTGAGATTTTGGAAGCTAAGGTAGACAATTCTGGAGTTAATATGTAATAGGATATATATCCTTAATACCTTTCCTATTTGCACTCTCCCTTTTTCTCTTCATTTCCAACAGTGTATAATTCTAGATTGGCCTCAGTAAAATAAATAATAGAAAATGAAATTTACCATGACTTATTTTCATTTGTTTAGCTCTTATTTGTTTTATATATGATTCATGAGTACCAAAATTGAATTATATCCCAATTTGAGTCTACTAAAACTTTACTAAATTAGTATCAATTATAATTTACTTATCTGACAGCCTACAAAAAAGAATGTAAAATGGGAGGCCTGGCCTTAGGATAAGGATCATCCCATCTCACTATAGAGAATTTTGTTTCTTTAATTTTGTTCAATTATCATTATTTTTATTTATTAAAAACAATTTCTCAGGGGGTGAGAATGTCAGATTATCCCCTAAAGAGTCAAACTTCACATAGCAGTTTTTCTTGTTTTGTTTTGTTTTGTTTTGTTTTGTTTTGTTTTCAATGTGTTCTACCGTTAAAAATTGTACTTTTGAGCTGAAGTCTCTGGCCGCTTTTGCAAGGAAAAGAATGTCCATTTAAACCAACATGTACCAAGGTGTACTCTGACATTTCTGAAATAGAAATAGCTTTCTTTGTGTTGGGCCTCATATTACGTAGTTTAACTTGTGACTTATTATCTTAGTCATGTCGGAATGAAAAATGGATCTCTCTAGGGACTTCCATTATGTCAGATTGAAAAATCATCACTCTTGACTGCTTGGGGCAACTGCATGTTCAAAGCCTTTTGCCTCATTTCTCATAGTGCTCTGTGTGGCTGAGCCATCTTCCTCTTTTCAGACCCATTTCCACTGCTGACGACAAATCTCACACTCAGGGGTCAGGCCAGTTCCACATGTACACAATAATCCCCAAACAATTGGCAATGATTTATTCATAAGTTTGCTTTATTTAAGATACCGCATTACCTAAAGCTGTCTATTCCTTGAAATGTGGTATGTGTTTGTATACACCTCTAGCAGTAAAGTAGAATTATTTTCTAGACATAGGCACACACACACACACACACACACACACACACACACACACACACATGGTGGGTTGTGGTAAAGGTCATGTAGAGAAAGAAGGATCTTCTTAAAGAAACTACATTGGCAATTTAAAGAAGCACTGCATGAGCATTCTGATCTCAATCTTAGCCATAGGAGACTGTTGAATTCCTTGTTGGAGGACTACAAGTGCTCCTCCTAGTTCAGTCCCTAGGGTCTAGTTCAGACCCTCTTGAAACCATGGGGAAGAAGATTTTTGACCTTACTCCCTGGACCACTGATCTTACTTCCTCGGCCCCCATCACCTTGTCAACCCTCTTACTCCTTTGACCACTCATGGTGGACATGGAAGGCAGGAAGACAGATGTATGTAGGAATCTTTTTTATCTGACTTTTCCAGCCTTCCCATTCATACCACCCAAGGCACCATAAACAGACTGTGTGCTTTAGGTGGCCCCGCCTATAGTTAAACCTCTTGATACCTTTCCCTTCCTCTGAGGCTTTCCTCACATCTTCCTCTGCTCTGATACCCTTCTTTCACTCCAGCCAGGAGGGATCTCTTCTTCTCAGCCCTGTGATACTACTGCCTGTGCCTCACTTATGTGGCACTGGAACCATTCTACCTGGTAGCATAGCTATTTGCCTGCAGATCCTGTTGGTTTTTCTAGGCTGTCACCTCCTTGAGATCCTGTGCATCTACATATCGTGAATAATACCTACATTAGAGCTCTGTAGCTGTTGCTGTTTGTTTTCACATAGCTATTCACTGAATGAATACATCAGGGGAGGTCAAGAAAGCAGAAATAAATTAATGAGACTCTTAAACAGGAAAATTTAACTACAATGTCCGGTGTGATGGAATGCTCATCAAAGTGTAATGATTCATTCTTGAATTTGAAATAAAGGAGGCGTATATATTTAAAGGGCATTTTAGCTGCTAAAAAGTCACTGAGGCATTAAACATTATTATAGTGACCATTATTACTGAAAATTGGCATTTCTGTTTAAATGGCACTCTATAAAATTAGATTTTTCAATAACATATTAGGTGAACATACTATTCTGTAAGTTAAATTTGAGATTCTTTAGGAAGAAAAATAGTAGAACAAAGTATAAAATTCCAAACTAAAAATATAACTATTGATTTGACATTAAGTTTAATGACAAATGAGAAACTGAGTGTTGTAAGCAAAGAAATAATAAAATAATTCTGTTTTCTTCTTGAGTTGCTCCTTTAGATTTAATTTCATTTTTGATTAATCCTCAGAGTTTATCTAATCTGACTATCTTATTTTATGTTTGGAAAAATATTTGAGGCTTAGAGATTTTGGATGCCTAAGATGCTAAGACATGAGAGGCAGAGAATGGGAGGATGTGTGGGAGGGAGGTTTCATATGACATGAATAAAGAACAGAAGACACAAACCATAAATTTTTTCCAGCTATACTTTTGACTAAGTAAATTTATATTGTGTCCTATATGGCCATTATAGGGGCAAGAGTAAATAAGCAACCATGAAAACAAAATAAAATTCTACTTTTAAGTATTCTTTTATTAGGACCCCTTATTTTTAATATAAAAAATATGTGATATTTCATTGGAATCGGGAACAGCTGGCCATTTGCAGTGAAGCCACATGTAGAACACAGGAAAGAGAGTGAGGGAACATTGGATGAAGCACTGAAAATCCCCCTAGAGCCATCACGGTTAGTTAGTTTGCTTGAATACAGAAGATGTTTGTCGCTGACGTTCAGGTCAGTAATTAAGAGAACTTTTTAAGTGATGTCCTTATACTTTTCATTTATTTATCCAAAAAAACATATTTTTGAGTGGAATTGACCAAAGTAGACAAAATCTCTGTTCTTATTAAGCTTACATTCACAGTGGAGAAGGCACAGGAAACAAGAAGCAACAACCCAATCATGATAGATGTCAGAAGAGGGAGGTACAGCAACAGGGTAGCGGTGTTCTATTTAAGAAAAGGTGATCATGAAAGACCTACCTGATGAGATAAAAGCCACAGTAGCATTCAAAGATGCGTTGTTCTGCATCATTCACAATTAAGAGACATTATTCCTCTTTGGAAAGGAAGGCTCAACTGAAGTGGAAAATTGGGAAATGTAAACCATTAATGTTTTGACCAAGGGACCTCATGGAATAGAAGAAATAGGGCTCCATGGGTTCACTGCTATCACCAACCCCATCCCAGGACACTGTGCATAGCATGGCACATCTTGGAATTGGAGACAGGGTGCATTTGTAGAGTGATATCTCAATAACCTGTGTAGGTACTTTCTAGCCAGTTTTATCCTTTCCAAAATATGAAGAATCTTATCTATCAAAAGAAAGCAGATTCTAGAATGGTACATTGTCCAGAATTTAAAGATATTAATTTAGAAACATTTGAAATTAAAAACAAAACAACCTTCATAATCAGAGGCCTCATGTTTGTGCCTTGAGTGGGGTAAAAAAGGACACCCCAAAGTTGCCCTTTCTCCTTATTCTCTCTTCCACCGTATGCTCTTTTGTCAACATGGCACAGCACACGTTCTTATATAATTTTTTTTTAATTTAATAAAACTCAGAGACAAGATTTTATGCATATTCATGGACACTTGATTAATAATTGATGAGAAGGCCTGGGGCAGGTGGTTGAGAATAAAAAAACATTTAGCAGGGAGCAGCGTGAAAGAAGGAGATCTCACACTACCCTCAGTCCCGAGGGGAATAGAGGCAGGGAGAAAAAGGATGAGGAGGGAGGGGCAGACCCAGTGTTGAATGTCATCAGTGCAGTGTAATTTCCTTGATTTACATATTTAATTGCTTTGTGTCTTCATCAGTTGGACTCTAGGATTCTGACACACTTTCTGAAAAATCTGAGGGCTGGAGGCAGCTGTGTTGTGTGGAAAGAGTCTGAGCTTTGCTAGTTGTCATCTGAGAACTGGAGAAGGATCGTTGCCATTAACAAAGGCTCTATCAACAGACTGACTCCCAAGACACGGTTGTCACAGAAAAGCTATTGTTGGGATATTAAAGAATAGGCCTGCATTTTGGAGACCATGAATTTCATAATTGACTAAAAAGATATTTAGCTCTAATGTCTTATTAAGTCATAATTCCTTGCATTTATATGGCCATTTATGGTTTACAAAACACTTTCATTTAAGCCTTGTAACAAGTCTCTGATGTAGACATCATTTCCATTTCTCACATGAGGGAACTCAAATATAAAGAGATTAAGTGACTTGTCCAAATCCCCTGTAAGATATAAGACAGGTTTTGAGCACAGTCCCTTTGGATTCTAGTCCAGAGTTGTTTTTACCACATATAAGGCTCACAATGTCAGGATTCACGCTGTACTAAACACCTTCACATCTGTTTGGAAAAATGTAAAGATCTTAGCTTGAATTCCCAGTGACATCACATCATAATTTGAAGTATTGTGTTTTTATTAGGTCAGGTAAAATTTAAAATTTGAGAGTGCCATGTGAATATTCACAATTAACAGTTGTAGTTCCATTATTTTAAAACCCCAAGTTGAAATCTTTGAACCAATACAGATCAAACAAACAGTATTGGGAAGTTAAGCACCTTATTATCTGACACCAGAAAACAAGATCCAGATTTTCACAAGGATATTCAGTAATTCTCTTTTATTTTTAGAAATGTATTGGAGCAATTGCTGGCATGGCCAAATTATTGACTGTAACACAGAAAGGTAGGGAAGGTATAAATTGACTATGGTACAAATGCCTGTGGATGAGAAGAGGCAGAAGAATTTGAGGGATCAGGGCATTTATTTTCATTTTTACGATCCTCTCTCAGTCCCAAGGAGCACACTGCACTCTGTGTTTTTCCTAAATACAAAGGCTGATTTTTGAAGCTCACGTCATGTGGAGTGCACAAGTAGGCCAGGCCAATGTTAATTTATCATCATGATTTTTCTAACACGGAAGATAATCGTTTATTTATGATTTGGGCAGTCAAAATCAAAGCAATATTTAAAAAACAATGGCAATTCTGGCCACTTGGTCTCATTTTCTGTTATAGAGGCAATGATAAATAATAAACGAGCAGCTGATGCATATTTTAACAGGCATGAATCATTGCATAAATGTTAACTACTTATTTATTAATACTTAACTACTGTATGTAGTACTTAATGACAACTACTAAAACAAGTGATTTTTTTCTTTCTCCCTTTGACATGCTCAAAAAAAACAAAGTTCACCCACATTTCCCAATTGTTACTATGCTACATGATTCTTTCAGACGCCATTTCATGAAGTTTTAGTGACTGTTTCCCATTGGTAGTTAGTTGAGTATATTTTTATAATCCGAAGGATGCGAATGAATGTCAGTGTAGCAAAATCCTGATTTTATATAATCCCTTCCCATTATAAGTGTCATTTTTTAAGTAACTTCATCAAACCCATGGTTTCAGATTTGCTTAATACTTAGGTGTTAGTGGCTTCTCTCAGTTGACAGAGGAACTTTGTCCCACTTCAAATGTCTTTTAAACACATTTGTTTCCATATTTCCCTAGTCTGACTGTCCAACTATTGTTTCAGTAATGATGTCATTACTGACTTTCTGTTCTGTCCTAATAAATTTGGAATTTGCTAGGGGCGCCTGGGTGGCTCGGTCGGTTGGGCTTCCGACTTCGGCTCAGGTCATGATCTTACAGTCCGTGAGTTCGAGCCCCGCGTCAGGCTCTGGGCTGACAGCTCGGAGCCTGGAGCCTGTTTCAGATTCTGTGTCTCCCTCTCTCTCTGCCCCTCCCCTGCTCATGCTCTGTCTCTCTCTGTCTCAAAAATAAATAAAAACATTAAAAATAATTAAAAAAAAATTTGGAATTTGCTTGTATTTGCCATTCTGGGTGGAGCTGGTTCTCCTGTAGCCCTTCCTTTTATTAGGATCTTCAAGGTCCTAGGGTCATTTCTTATTTTATGATACATTCTGATTGCATAATGTGAATGGAAGCTTTGATTCAAAATTGAGTATTTTAGCAAGGAGGAAATTCTAGCACAAAATAAATTTTCCTTTAATGACAGCCTGTTTCAAAAGGAGTTGACTGGCCCCCGGGACATGGTTTGGAGTTATGCTGTAAAGTGTCACTCAAAGCCTTTAGAAAGCATTTCCTCAACCTTCTGCTGCCTTGTGTTTTGATGACAGCAAAGCCCACCATGGTGGCCCTACCTCCTTCATACCTGCTTACTCAGCTTTTCCAGTTACAACACATTAACCAGTAATCAGTTATTAATAACTTCAGTTGGAATTTAAGCATGAGTATCTCCTAACTTTTGTAGCATACTCTTAATGTAAGTTGCAAATTTGCATTATAAGAAAAAAAATATCTTCGCCCAAGTTAAACTGAGCACAACTTTTCTTTCTTCTTGGCCATACCTCTCTTACCCTCAGACACCAGTTGTTCACAGGTAACGTCCAGCTTCTTAGAGTTTTGGCCTTCCCCACTCCATCTGGGCTGCTGTTGCTCCTTGCTAAAGGTATCCCACAGACACATCACAGATTCACAAGAATTCTATAAGCTAATGGTTGCTAAACATGACTGTGCATTAGAAGAATTACTTTAAATGCCTTTAAAAAGGAAGATTGCTTATGTCTTCCCTCTGAAATTCAGATTCAGTGTATCTAAACATGAGGTCTAGCATCTCTAATTTTATGTAGCTCCACAGGTGATTATGAGACATAAATAAATTTCAGAATCACTGCCCTAACTGGCTGTTTTGTGCTTTTGCGCATACTGATTTAGATTCTATTACATACATTAATCCTTTGTGATTTTTTAAATAAAATATTTTAGCTCCCTCCAGTTATTAATTTATCCAAAGATATTTCTTCTTTCTTTATTTTATGTTTGAACAGTGAATATGCAGGATTTTGGACTAACAAACACAAACATTATTGGACTCACCCATGCTGTCAGACCTATTCAGAATATTTATAATCACTGATAAAGAAGGGAAATCTTTATGTTTTAATTTCATTTAGTATATAAATATAAAATATCAGAACCAGTATTAATGAAACAGTGGAATAAAATGGACCAGTGAAAGACTCAAAGACGAGGAAGAAATAGAACTGACTATTAGATAACAGTGGCAGGAAAGAAGTTAGGAAATATGGGGTACCTGGGTAGCTTAGTTAAGAGTCTGACTCCTGATTTTGGCTTAGGTCATGATCTCATGTTTTGTGAGATGAAGCCACATGTTGGGCTCTGCTCTGACAATGTGGAGCCTGCTTGGGATTCTCTGTCTCCCTCTCTCTCTGCCTCTCCCCCACTTGTGTGCATGCTCTTACACTGTCTCTCTCTCTCTCTCAAAATAAATAAATAAACATGAAAACATTTTTTTAAATAAGAAAGTTAGGAAACGTAATGAAAGGGTCAAAGACACTGGCATGAAAATAATCGTTGTGCCCTATCTAGTAGACTTTCCCAAGTGAACATGAGAAACTGTACCTATATATTGAAGATTATATTAAGGTAGGGCAAGCATCTTCAGATGAACAACAGACCTTGATCTTTCACTTATTCTGCAATCATGCCTTCATTCTCTGGTATTAGGACACAAAATGAGTTTTCATATATACTACAGAAACTGCTAATTTATAAAGTAAAATGAAGAGTATATACATTTAATCATAATCATCCTACAAAAAGAAATTCAGCTTTCTACAAATGATACATGCTAACCAAAGTTTCTAAAGAGAGGTTGTCTTTGTTGTTTTTTTTTTATATCTCTGAGTAGGGTTGAAAATAAGATAGGGTGTAACCATATTGAGCCTACAGAGAGAGCAGAACCGGGATAAGTATTTGAAGATAAGATACATGAGGTAGGGCTAAATGATGTACTAACATTTCTGAATATGCAGACTTTAGTGTGTGTATGTGTTTATATATATATGTGTGTATATATTTATATATATACATATATATGTATATATATACACACATATATATACATATTTATATATACATATAATTATATATATATTTATATATACATATATATAATTATATATATGTATATATATACACATATACATATATATATAAAAGACCCTCAAGCATGTTATCTCAGCAACGAGATAGCTATGTCCCTAGAACTGTATGGCACTACATGTAGTAATTAATCTTGGGTATCATTTGCATCATCTTGCATCTTGGTCTAACTAGTTAAACAAGCAGTATACATACTCTATCATCTACAACAACATATTATCTCTATACACATGAGATCCCCATCTGGTATACAAGGCAACAGGGTTCATAACAAATGCTTTCTTGAAATTATTTTTAGGGGATCACTGAGGTTGGGGTTGAAAAGGCAGTACAGTGGAGATAGTCCAGGACTAGGGAGTGGACAGGTGATCAAGGACCAGTAGGACCTGGATCAAGGACCATCAAGGACGACCAATATGAGTTGTCTTATGCTAGGAATATTTTGCCCTGCTCTGCTTTGGTTTACCCCACACCCTTGCTGCCCTCTCACCTCGGACTTCTATGAGGATTCCACACATTTCCTCCACTGTTCTGTGCTTCTACCATGATACTACTCCCATTTATCTTATTTCATGAAAGTCTGATTATGGAGAGAGATCATGTTTCTTTAGCATTTCTACTTTTATAAGATGACAAAATATGCCTTTAGTGTGTAAATGCAAGCTAGATAGGTCTCCTTCATACATTAATCTGTTAACCTAGTAGAGATGATATGTTTAACTAGGCTCTCCAGGCTTTCTTGCTTCAGTCCTCTTTTTATTCATGTAACAAATATATAGATATTTTTCCAGACTTTTGCACTTGTGAGCAAGAGGCATATTTAATAACTAGTCTAGAGTGGTCATGCGCTTATTTCAGAAAGGAAACCTGAGGACAGTATTGCTAATATTAATAATTCTCAGATAGTTCAAACATGGGTACAAAAGATCTTTCTGTGGGAGCACTGACAGGCAAAGGAGACATCTAGAATTCCACAACCCATCCCAAGAGGCAGAAGCCTCCTCTATTCTAGCAAAGATCTGACAGTGGTAATGAGCCAAGTACAGCTGAACTTACATAACATATCAATTTCTACACACTGTTCTAACTGAATTAGCCTGAATTACGAGACTGATAGTACAGCATCCCTAGGAACCCTAAACACTTTAATGGGCTTGTGTGTTAATTATCATATGTTAATATATGCTCTGGAGTCCACCTACCTGGGTCTGCATCCTGACTCCAACATTCGTATACGTGTGACCTTCCCATATATTGGTAAATTCCTTTCCTCTACCTATTTCCTCATGGTTAAAATTGAACTAATAGTACATACCTCATTAAGATTTTGTGAGAAAATTACATTCAAGTAAAACATCTAGAACAGTCCATGTACAATAGGACCATCTTCATTATAGTCTGAACTCAAGATGTAAACTAGACACTTAGGTCATATGAATAACAGGCGTGTTTTACTTCTTATTCCTCAACAACTGGCAGTTGCTCATAAGATGTTTGAGAACTTAGCATATCCTGTTTCATATATTCAAAAGGTACTGGGCTGTGCCTCTTTCTTTGAAAATCTGTCATATGGTTGAAGCTTTTCATTCCTGCTCGGGCTTTGGACCTTTTCTTCCTGCTCTGCTTGCTGTGTAGCAAGACCAATCAGAAGTTACGAGAAGCAAAGTGAAGGCAAGCATTGTGAGGGTCATGCATGCCAGTTCTCTCAGTTCTTAATAATGAAGACAATAAATAATACTTGTTTGAGGAGAAGCTTGACAGGGCTCTCTAACTAGTTGTGTATTTGTTATGTTGTGTCAAATTAAATAGATGAAAGTGTGCCCATAGCAATGTGTGACATAAAAAAGAGTTGTGACCTTTTATAAAAAAGGATAATGAAGTGAGATTAGCATTTGTGGAAGGTGCTAGTTTGACTGCCCTAGAGGCTGAAATTCTTTATCTGGGAAGTAAAAATAGTATGGCAGCCACAGCAGCTGTGGAAACTTTCCCGACAAATTGCCTCCCCGGCAGAGAGGAAAGAGTAAGAGATAAATGAATTTTGTGAAAGTTGCAGATTCTGTTCAGATAAACACTCACATATTTCAGACTTATAAATATGTTTGGTATGGATTAGATTTAAGAGAATTTGACTTGACAATGTCATTTTATGTTTTTAACAAATTACTTGTTATTTTATTGTCATTGGAGACATTAGGTGATATTTACTGTATACTCGTGTTGTCAGAGCAGCACATTCAAAACCACAGATAATTTTCCTCTCCCTATTCTAGGAATGTATAAGGAAAGATTTACGCATTTTGTTCTATTTATACTGGTGGGATAGGAGGTTGTATGTTTGTGTTTATGTGTACCTTTTATCACAGAGGAGTGTGATTTGCTGTGTCTGTCTGGGATGATAAAGAATCTAGATTTTATTTCTTAACAAAGGAGGTTCAATGGAGGAGGTAGAATTGAGTACACACTTTGATGAAAAATAATAACTTAATAGGTTTGGCGTGATGGGATATGGCCTCAAAAAGAAACATGCAAAAAGCAGATTATGACCGCTAAGGGGGAAAAAAATCAAATGATAGAAATAGGCTTAAGAACGCAGGAGGCAAAGAGAGGGGGACAGAAGAATCTAAAAGTATTTTCTCATAGCTACAAGTACAGCAGTGCAAACTATAATCTCCACCCTTAAGAGACTTACAAGGGTAACATACATGAGCTATGATAACAATATAGAGCAGCATTGTGAGAAGTGCTTTAAAAATACAGATCTACAATGGGTATTCAAGTTGTGCAAATGAGAGGTATAAGGTTGAATAAACCTATGGTAGCAGATTAAGAATGGTATTTCTAACTGGTTTTGATATCACACATTTAAATCATTTAATCTCAGAGTAGAAAAGAACAGTCAGGGTCCATGCCCTGAGACTTCATCCTGTTCATGAAATATGATTGATTCTCATAACATGACCAGGAAGTGAGGAAGAGGGTAAAGTGGCAAGAATATTTATCATGTTTCACGTATATGTAATCTGATAGAAAAGGGTGAGGGGAGAAGAAGAGGTAATTAGGACTCTGAGGAGAATTTAGTCATCTGTGTTCTACAAGCAAAATGGAATATAGGGATATAGGTAGAGGGGATAATTGATGGAGAGAAAGAGAAATGACCTGAAGTGTAGATTAGGGAACTCTTCAGGCCAGCAGAGAAAGAAAAGAGGGAAATATTCTCCACCGGAGTTGAAGTAAATGCCCAAGAAATAAGGAGAAAACTGAAAGGAAGCCTCCATCAATTCCAACATGAAAGACCAAATGAGACTTTAGGGTTTAATTAGTCCAACTGTATGTTGAATGCTATAGTTGCACACTCATATATATCTTAAGCCCCCTGGAAATGTATTTTGTTCCAAATCACATTCTTTTTTTTTTTTTTAAGTTTATTTATTTTTGAGAGAGAGAGAGAGAGAGAGAGAGAGAGAGAGAGAGTGCACATGTGCAGTGGAGGGACATAGATGAAGACAGAGAAAATCCCAAGCAGGCTCTGCTCTTGCACTGTTAGCATAGAGCCCTACACAGGGCTCAGTCTCATGAACCATGAGATCATGACCTGAGCTGAAATCAAGAGTGGGACGCTTAACCACCTGAGCCACCCAGGTGCCTCCTCAAATCACATTCTTATATTGTGCTCAAAATCCTCCTTCCTTTAGCTTTTACAGAACTTACTTGGAGCTTTGGGATCATAGGGTTTATATATCAATGTTTAGATCTGGAAAACCCAGTAGAAATGACTCCAAAATTTAAGACAGTAACAGCCATTTACAATTATTTTTGAAAATCAGTAAGAAAAATAAAATGAAATTAGAATTGATATTTAATAGGGTGATTGAGTAATTCTAACTATACGTAGATAGCATTGTAAATTATTTCATTGGCTGAAAGTCAACTAAACACTTTCAATATCTAGAGGTGGCTCTTCAGTGAGAGAGATGGCTGGAAAAGAGAAGGCGAGAAAGTGTGGGAAGGAAACAAAAGTAAAATTTTTAAAAAACTATGTCGGATTCATGTGTGCTAAGCCTAATATTCTGATTTCAATGTAATATTATAGGCATGATCTATGATACATGACAATTATCCTTCATGTAAAAATAGTAGGTATTGGGGCACCTGGGTGGCTCAGTCAGTTAAGCGTCCTACTTTGGCTCAGGTCATGATCTCCCAGTTTGTGAGTTCAAGCCCCATGGTCGGGCTCTGTGCTGACAGCTCAGAGCCTGGAGCCTGCCTCAGATTCTGTGTCTCCTCTTTCTGCCTCTCTCCTGCTTGTGCTCACTCTCTCAATCTCTCTCTCTCTCTCTCAAAAATAAACACTTAAAAATACTAGGTATTTACCAAGTCCTCTGATTTAATCTTTTAAACAACATAGTTTGGATGTATTATATAGTCCATGTATATATAGTCCATCTACTATATAGTCCGTGTACTTATTTGAGACATTTATATACCTACTTTTACTTTGATCTTTTTATGATATCTTTGGAATAAAGATAGGCAATGTGAATTATTAGAAACAGTACTAGGGATCAGAATATTTAAGTTCAAGTCACATTTTGGCTACCCCCAGCATTTTTTTTGTCACTACATATCACTCTTATCTCTAAATAAGAGCATTGGACTAGATAATATTTAAATTTTTTCTTAGGTCTAAAAGGCTATGATTTTACATTTATCACTTATTGGGGAAATTATAAGTTTAAAAAAATCCTAGAGCAAAAATTTTTATGATCCCTAAATCTAAGATATAGTAACTGTTTCTGTGTTCTTTTCAGTTATTATCTTCTTTTCATACATTTCAGTTGTGTCTCTTTCTAAGTACAAAAGACCTAATTTTATAAATAGTCCCTGTGTAGGTGGTCAAGCACCATGGTATGAGAGACATATGCCTCCAAAAGATACTTCCAGTGATTTCCACAGTTGTCTCCTCAGTGGTTGTCTTCTTACCTTAAAGTTAGATCTGTTCTCTCAAGAGAAAGCAGTTTGCAGGGGATGATAACTGCTGATTGGTATGCAAGCCTACCACCTGTCCACATTAGGGAACATTTACATTGTCTCAGGTCCTATCTTTTCATTTCCTTTGTCTCTTTTGTGTTACCGCGATCAAAGCTGTGGATAGCCCCATAGATACAGAAACTAAAATGGATTTAATAGCAAGTATAAACAATGATTTTATTGGCTTTTCTTACTTTAGTCAAAAACACATTGAGCTGATGACTTTGGATAATAATCTGCAACATTATTTTTGCCCTTTCCCCTGTGTTATAACCTGGCTGTAGTCCATGCAGCTTGAAATACTTTTTCTAAATGTGTCACTTACCATGCATCCACCTAACTATAATGCTTTTGACACTGCATTGTGAGCTCTTCCTACAGTTTATCTGCTGATTTCCCTATCCAAGGGGCATGCTGATAGCAGATTGTGAATCAACTATCAAGGCTTAGGTAGATACAGAAGTGATTGGAGACCTCTAGAGATGTTCTCAATGAAGTAATTGATATAAAGTCAGATTGGAGGCTCTGACTCATCTCTCCTTAGAAATAACTGGAGTCATTTCCTTGCTGTTTTAGTTTTCCATGGTCTTATTAATGATTAGTTGCCACCAATACCAAGTTTTCTTTCTGTCAATTTCTCTTTTTACAGAGAAATAGATTAACTCTATCAATTATTGTTCTGCCATTAAACTATAGCCATTGCTGTCTGTGAAAAGATCCTTATCTGAATATCAGTTTTCACTATTTCAGTGTCTTGAAAAGAGTAATGTCGATACTGTAATATACCATCACTAGCTACTCTTATAGCATCAGTAGCTACTAATGAAATACTATGGCCTACTTCCAAATTCTCTGTAGATATTCCCATCTTTACCATTACAAATGGAATATGTGCACTATATGCCGGTAAGAGCAACTCATTATTTCAATTTATTAGCAATTGCACTTTTGATGGGTGACAGTTAACTTGGAATTTTATGTAATTACATAATTTTGAATTGTTGTAAACAACCCAGATAATATAGTGCAGCCATTCAATCAGAACTCCCCAGAAAACTCAGAATTCATTTTTCATATATATTTATTTCCAGCACAGATTTTACTTCTATTTTATTCTTCTACCTCATCATATGTCCTCTGAATATACTGTAAGCCTGTAGATGGAGGAAATCAGTAGAGTATTCAGAGATTTTGTAAATTGTGGTTTGCTTTTCCATTGTTAGAATTTTATGCCATCTAGATTTCTCTTTAAATTTCTAGTTTGAGCTTTTACAAAACCTCAGTGTAACACTCAACTTCTATCTCTAAGTTTTACCTCACTTTTATATTAAATGCAAGACAAACTAATTTCCTTTGAAATTGGCAGAAACTTTTATTTTCCAGAAAGTTTTGTGACATTTGTGAGTATTCTACAAAAATGTCAGAGTTTGCCTGGCTATATAGTTTTATCAAGAAATTCTGGTCTATTCTAATACAGCCTGACCCCAGGTAGAGAGTATTTTACAAATGAGTTAGTGTAACATATAGCACACGCAGACAGAAATAAGTCTTGTTAAAATAGAATTCTGCAAAGGGAACCACTCTTTTCTTATTTCCTATTCAGAACTCTTGAGTTTTGACTGGAACAGGGCAGTCTCTACTCACGTAAGAAGTCTGGAGGCTGGAGCTGGGGTGGTGGAGGAGGCTGGGGCGCTTAGGGGATGATGTGGATACAGGTGTGCACGTGAGTGCTGCAGAAAAATGTGTTAACTTAAGGCTTTATAAAGGTAACAAAAGAATTTGTTAAAATGACTGAGTCCATCTCTCTTTTAAGAATGATGTGTACTTTAAAATATATATTTATAAGTGTTGAACTATTATCTACATACTACCTACTATGTAGTGATTTTTAACAAAAAAATCAGTGATAACCCTTACTTGCAGCTTAGTAGAGTTCTAGTGTTTGGTTCTTATTGACTCTTCCTCAACTTTCCTTCATAAATGTCTCCAAAATGTCTACACTTTGTGTATATTTTTATGTACACATTCATTCTTTATAAAGAGCAAGTGGTAAAATTTGCTCTTTGTTACACTCTTAAACAGTGAAATTAAGCTACCCATATAATCCATGAAACTCATGGGTGCCCCTTTCTCTCCCTCCCCACCTTGCAATTCTTGTCTCTCAATAAGAAAAAAGATTTTGTTAACTTAGTTTTTGGGTTTCCAAACTCCCAAGTTAGTGTAATGGTTTCCCTTTCTATTTTTCAATGTCATTATTTATTAAAAGAATAAACATGAAAAGAGAAAGAAACAGTGACATCTGATCTAAGACATTTCCTGGTCAGGTTAAACAAGATATAATTAGGATGATCTTGCCACATCTGATTCTTAATTCAGAGCCTATCTGTGGGTTTATGAATCTCTAGGGAAGAGTGGAGACCAACTGATCTCTAATTGTGCTTTGTTAATGTCATCATTTAAATGTTTCTTTTTCTAACACATTATTTTCAATAGCTATTATATCTTTTTATGATGTGGTATAAATTGTTCTTTTTTTTTCTTTCTGCCTTTGAAAAGGATGTTGAAATTTCAGCACAGTGCATTGAAACATATTGGTTTAAAGAAATCCTGAATAACATACATTGTCCACTAAGCTTTTTTTTTTTAATTAAAAAAATTTTAACATTTATTCAGTTTTGAGAGACAGAGAGCGTGAACAGGGGAAGGGCAGAGAGAGACAGGGGAGACACAGAATCTGAAGCAGGCTGCAAGCTCTGAGCCACCAGTGTAGAGCCCGAAGCAGGGCTCGAACTCACAAACGGTGAGATCATAACCTGAGCTGAAGTAGGCCGCTTAACGGACTGAGCCACCCAGGTGCCCCCATTTTCCACCAAGCTTTAAGCCATGCATTTGACAGGGACAGTTCTAGACATTTGGGTGGGCCAGAAATGATGCTAAAGACTGACAGGAAGCCACATTGGTGACACTGAAGGGGCAGTACTTGTCCGGTGCTCTTATGGGAAAAAAGGGGGGGGGTGGATAAAAAAGAGATCAATTATGTCCATTGGGTCAGAGACCCTCTCCTGATTGAATTGGCTTTTCTTCCATTCATTGGATTCAGAAGCATACTCTAGAAAGTTACCTTCAAGTAAATGAAAGGAGAAAAACCCCTGCCTTAATATTCTCTCAAATTTTCTTCCTCTCCTCTCTCCTTCATCCTCTATTCCTTTCTTTTTCCCTTCCTTTGTCCTCCCTTTCTGCCCATATCTACCTTTCTTAGTCTTCTCTCTCTCCATCACCACATTTCTCTTTTCTCCCTCCTTTTCTCATCTTCCGGTAAATTCTTCTTTTATATTCTTTAGGGGGCTTGGAGATACCACAAATAGCAAAAAATATCTGCAAAGTGCCAGAAATTAACAAATTGACCAGATATCACCCCTGTCAGCTTACTTTTAAAGAATGGTAATGAATTCTACCTAGCCTTTAGTAGTCATTATGGAATTTTCTCAGACAAGGCAACTGAAAGAATGTTCTCTCTCTCTCCCTCCCTTCTTCTCTCCCTCCCTCCTTTCTTCTCTCCCTCCCTCCCTCTCTCCCTCTCCCCTTCTCCCTCCCTCCCCCACCCCACCCCATGTGTATATGTATGCACATAGACTAAAATACACTTGCTTCATTTTGATGGGCAGAAGCTCATGAGGCACCTGTTGAGATGTTGTTATCACTATTTGTGATATAACAGTATTAATTATAACGTTTTTAGAAACAAGCTAAGCATCTCTAAAGGAGGTACTAATTATGGAGGAGTAGATTGACCAGGAGTGGCTCTCCACTCCAGCTGTATATTAGAAAAACTTAGAGAGCATTTTAAATACTCATGATTGCATCTCAACTCAGGCCAGTTAAATTAGAATATATGGTGGAGGCTGTCATTATAGTTGCAGACAATTCTCAGGTGATTGTAATGTTTAACCAGGGTTTGAATCCCTGGTTTGGAGGAATTTCCAAGTGGTTAAAAATAAATTCCATTAATTACACAATTTGAATTCAAATTTATATACCTTGTATTTCAATAGGGGTGAATTTTGTGTAAATGTAACACAGGTGAAATTAAGGCAGCTATCTGGTTCCTGCCATGTGGTCCCCACCACTGTTCCCTTTGGAGATTTTTGAATTTAGCTTGGGATCTATAGGTACAAGCACAGTGAATGAGTAAGCATGTTCTTCCTCTCATCACTTTTGGTTGTTTTTGCTTCCCAGATGGAGGCACACTGATAGAGCCTTAGACAGCAGATTACTGTGCCAAGCATAAGCATATCCAGGCTGGCCAAACAAAATCTGCGGAGATGATGTCTGTAGCTCCTCAATTTTGCAAAAAAAAAAAAAAAAAAAAAAAAAGGTGGGGGGGAGAAAAAGCAAAGAAAAAGAAAGAAAGCTAGGACATAAAATGAAGAGAAGAGGTAGTGTTAGTGCTGCCAGATAAAATAGAGGATGCTCAATTTCAGTGTTAGTTGAACAATGAATAATTTTTAGGGTAAGTATATCCCATGAATTATTTAAGATACAATAATTTTTTTGTTTATCTGAAATTCAAATATAATTGGGTACCATGTTTTCCTATTTGCCAACTTTGACAACCTTCGGCAGAACATTAAAAAAAAATTTTAAAAAAGACAACATGATTTACAAATGCTCAGACCTTGACAAAAATGAAGAATACAAACTGAAAGGTAGAATAAATGCAAGTATTAGATAAGACTGGAAAATAGAGAATTACGAATTAGTTTGACTTCTTTCTTTGCTAATTGAAAAACCTCTGTTTCCCTGATGGAAAGAGAGGTGGGCTTACATTTTATCTTATTTCAGGGCTATGCTTAACCCAGTGAGAGAAATTGTAGTTCCTATGCCTTTCCTGTAGCAATGAAAATTCACAAAGAAAAGTTTCCCAGGAAGGCCATAGATTTACCAGATTTGGGTCCAGGAGCCCCCTGCAAGGACAGGCGTTTTTTGTTCAACCCATAGTTCCAGTGCCCACAAAGTACTTTGTGCTGGAGCTTGTGCTGTTTTGCAAAGCAGCTGCGGCAGGTAAGAAGAGTGTTTACCCACAGCAAATGCCCTACTATAGGATAACATAAACTATCTCCTTCCCCTCAGGTCCCAGAAGTATACAGTAATTGAAAACCACTGTTGGATTTTTAAATAGGAAGAATGGGCTTGAAATGTGCCCTTTTTATCTACTTTCCCTGTAAGATTGAACAATTCCCAACATCTTGTTTATAAATTAGTGAACTAACTGTTTTAATCTATTTTCTGATAGCCCCCAGTGACTTCTAGTCAAATACAGTCCTTGGATGAAATCCATAATGTCAATCACTTGAACATATTTAAGCAGGAACCTATGTTATTGTGGTGGCTGCCAGAGTTGTGGTAAGGTCAGGGCTCATTCTGAGCACGTACAAGAAAACAATTCTCTGTCCCCTTCGTGGGATCCTACTATCCTGTTTTCCCTTTTAAAAGAATCATTTGATCAAAAGCCAAAGATATACCCTGAGAATTTTATATGATTTCAGTATTCTATTCTCTAGAATGAACACATGATTGGAGATTAGGAAAATTAAGTGTATTAAAAGAGTAGGCATTTTCCTTCCCTCTCAGTGTCTCAGGCAATAGATACTTGATACATATATTTGCTAACTTGTATTGATTGCTTTCAGCTAGCATTAGGGGCAAATGTCTAAAAGTCTGCTTATTATCTACAGGTTGTCTTAGGTAAATAATGCTGGAGACAGATTCTAAAAGGAGGTTAGAGCCCTGGCTGGGTGATCATAGGTGAATCCTCATCTGTGAAATGGGGATGAGAATGTCTCTTCCACTAACTCAGTGAGGAACTATCACTGAAAATGATAAATGATACATTCAAGTGGAAGTTCTTGGTGAATAATGAATATCCTCCTAAATGTAATATATTGATGTCACCTCAGTGGTGAAAATAAAGGAAAGAAAACAAGGAAATATGACATCCATACATACTAACGATGAGAAAGGCAAAGGCCTTAGTGACAAGTCGTGGTGTTAGTTCAGGTCTATAGTTAAATTCCTGATACAGCCAGATGATCTATCTTATTTTATAGCACTAGCTGTGATTAATCAGGATTTATGGGTTTTTGCAGTTTAACTTTTGAAAAAGCTTGTATTTGATGTTCAATCCAGAAAATTTGGCAAACACAAAAGTATTTAGAAATTAAAAATCTCAAAAACATTACCATGACATGATGTTAATATTTCTCTATACTTCCATTCAGTCTCTTTATCCTCACATGTATGCATACATAAATATATAATTTATATGTAGTTAATATTTATATTATATAGTTCAGCCTTTGCATCCTGTGTTTTTTAAAAGAGTGTGTGTGTGTGTGTGTGTGTTATGTAATTGTAGTTTGAGTTTTATTTCACATTATCAGGGAAGTTTTCTTTCCAAGACTAGAAATTTAATAAGATGTTCTTCTATTTCTTTGTTATTCTAATGTTTTGCTCTTTTGAGACCCACTGCAATAGAGTTGGTACCTTTTTGACACTTGAGAAAACTAATTTACAAGCTTATTTTGAAAATTCTCTATGTTTATATAGCACAGTATACAAAATGTGACAAGTATTTACTCAGGTGTCCCTATTGATGTCCCTACAAAGTATAGCATACCTGTATGCTGACTTATTGAATGTTACTTTCACCACCTCGTCTGTGACAGGATTAGTAATAGACAGAACTTCCTAATATTCTAGAAGAATGTGAGGGGCATATGTCTTCCATTTCCTGAGAGGCAGTAGTGGATATTTATCTATGGAATGTGTTGAGTCTCTACCACACCTCTAGATCGCTATGCCAGAAGAGATCATCCAAGGGAAAGGATAGAGTTTGAGTTTGCCGTATTCTATGGGATGGCTTGTTATAAATAGCTCCCTGGGAAGAGTTATTTGAAATAGGATCACAAAAATGACATAAGGAGAGGAAACATCTCTCATTTGATGGGAAACAATATCTCTAGCTCTATCTCAGTCTCTAGATTCTTTTGACTCTAATTCAAAATGCTATCTGAATTTAAAGGAGAGTCATTAGATGGAATAGTTTAATTATTTCCACTTTTTTTTTACAATATGGATGGATAACATGAGATACATGAGACCATAGGATTTTATAATTCAAAAATTCAAAAGCAGGGTGCATTTTGAGCTAAGAACAAGACTGTCAAATCACTCAAATGGTAATTGCAAATCTTAAAATACAGAAACAAAATATAAAATATAAACTATATATATGTATATATTTATATCCCAAACCTTAAATGATATATTTATTTTTAAACTACCTGCAATATGAGCCAAAAGATAAATTTTAAAACTAATACCTGTGCTCTATTGTAACTGACATTTCAGCTATTCCATCTGACAACTTTCTCTAAATTTTTGGTCACTGAAAATAAACCAATATAGAATCCGATTCCTGAGACAGAAAGTAAAAAAGAATGAGTAATTCAAGGTATTAAAAAAAAAAAAACTGGAGTTTAAATTCAAGTTGATTTTAGCTTAACAGAACACACACACACACACACACACACACACACACACACACACACACACAGAACCTGGGCCATGGTTTCTTTATTTAAAAATTTTGTAGAAAGACTGACAGTTTTAGTGTCTATAGTGAAGAATAAAATTGACTCACCAGGAAGATAAAATTAGAAATCAAGGATGAGGGTCAGATTCATCCACCCAACAATAACCAAGATTGAGGTTCCACTAAGTACTAAGACAATAATAATGGACCTTGTTTAGGAAAGGCTATTCACATTCTTTCTTGAGGAGATAACTTTTGTTGAGTCTCAAAGCCTGAGAAGAATCGGTATAGCTTGTTTGACTCTTCTTTGCCTGAGAGGCTTGTTCATTTTCTTCACAGCATTTAAGCACAGATTATGAATATTATGATTATTTGTCTTTTAACTTTTTTCTTTCTCTCCCCAAACAAGAATGTAAGCTCTTGGCAGGTAGAGACCATTGGCCTGAGGATAGTGAGGATGGTAAAGTTTCAGGTGATCTCAAGTGATCCAAAATAAGGTAGAAATCATGCAGGGACTACTCCAGGGATCTAGGTGAAATCATGGCTTTCTAAACTAAGTAGACAGCACTGGGAATTGAGTGATGGAGACAGGTTCAATATGATATTTTGGAGCTAAAAACAAAGGAAATCATTGATAAATTGGATGTGATAGGTGAGAGAAAAGGAAGAAAAAAGGTATCTCTAAGTTTTTTGCCTTATGTAACTCAGTGGGTGATGATGACTTCTGAGGTGAGTAAATTCAGAGTGAGGGACTGGTTTAGCAATAGCATCAAGAGTTGTCAGGGCACCTGGGTGGCTCAGTGGGTTAGGCAGCCAACTCTTGATTCGGCTCAGGTCATGATCTCATAGCTGGTGAGTTCAAGCCCCATGTTGGGCTCTGCACTCATGACACAAGCCTGCTTGAGATTCTCTCTCTCTCTCTCTCTCTCTCTTTCTCTCTCTCTCTCCCTTTCTCTCTCTCTCAAAATATATAAACTTAAAACAATCTTCTATTTTGGGCATTTTAATTAAATACATCTATGAATCAACCAAAAGAAGAGGCCAAAAATATAGTTAGATATGCTAGCCTTCAGTGCCAAGTTAGACGTGACTTTACAATTAATTTCCACAGATATTTACTAAGCACCTATTAGGTTTCAAAACACTATAATTCACCTTCAACATTAAGGACCTTAACCATCAAAGGGATAAAAGAACAGTAGAGGCCTAAAGAAGAAGTAAAACTATGTGGGGCAGATGTTCTGTGGTTTTAGGAATAGATTATAGAGGGGGATGGGGTTATATGGAGGTAAGTAAAAGAAATTCATGTCTTTTGTTAACTGACAGACTACTTTATAGATATGATGTTGAGATCAAGGTTCACTCCACTTCCAAGGTGTTAGCATGGGGATGGAGAAAGAAAACAGCATAAAAGTATATTATACTGTAGGGATCTGCGTGCCAGATGATTCCTGTTCTCATCTACACTTAAAACTGGTCATTATCCCTCCCTGACCTTCCCTCTGATTCTTCAGCCAAATGAGACATGTCCTTTCTGGTCTACTTCACAATTTACAGGGCAGACAGCACCAAGGTCAGGCTGTTCTTTCTATATAGAGTGGAGGGATTCAAAGTAAGTGTAAAACTGGTGATCTTTCTGCCTGTCCCTTTTTCTTTCTGCAACCAGAGAGCCATCTTATGATTAGGGATATGAAGAGCCAGCATAGAAGTGTTGCTCTATGATTGTGGGGTACTGTTACTAGACAGATGGTCAGTGACTCCTCACCTTATTCTGGTTATTCTGTTTTTGTTTTTGTTTGTTTTGTTTTGTTTTGTTTTGAACTAGAGGAGGAAAGTTAATCAAATGACAAGGCAACAAATCTTGGCTGGACAAAGCTCATGCTCTTTTATGTGGGGAATAATTAACCTATGAAAATCACTGATGCTGGACAATATTAAGCAGGTAATTTAGGGAGACTCAAAAAGGGGATGAGGCGTTTATATGAATATAATTAACAAAGGCAGTTTGAGAATGTAGAATAACAGCCTGTACATCCATAAGTTTTGAAGTTTTGATTTAGAGAATAAGCAGCTTAACTCCCAGAGAGAGCCAGTCCATATTGTGCATACTCACTGCAGAAACTAAGCATCTTGTATATTAAGCCTTACATATGAAGCAGCTTTTATGAAGAATGACTGGTGACGGGATGTTCTGGTTAAAAGAATATCCTCTTCACTGGTGAATCATTATTACCATTTATTCAAAGTGCTCTCTCTCTCGAAAATTTGAAGTTTCTACCGCATAAACATCTATTAGCCTTTAACAGGATGATGAAGGAAAGACTTGCTAAATTGGGGGATTACACAATTCTAGATTCGTAAACATTATTATAATATGCATCATGTTCCTTGTGCTGATCACAAACCAGAATGCTCAGCATCCTGAATAAAACATTTTTTTTTTCCTGGAAAGGCAGTTTATGAGGATACTCTAAAAGAAACTAAAATCGTTATAGATGGATATCATTAAAAGCACAGACACTGAGGTAAAAAAGACAAAAAAAAAAGATTTAAGGGCTACACAATTTATTAAAAGCACATTTTCTTGGCAGATATTTTGCTGTGTGGGGACAGGGCATATAGTTGTACTATTCTGCCTGACCATATTTAAGCTGAGCCATTAAAGATGCTATTGCCTCATCCAGCTGTGTTAGGACAATTAGCCATGTGACAGCCAGACGGGAGAGTAAGATGGCAACAGCCATCTCAGCACAGACATATGTCTCTTCTTCGTTACAAAAAACAAGGGGGAAGGAAAGGCCGAGTGAATTAACACTGGTAGAATTTATTACGTTACCTCCCTTCAGAGCGGTTTGTCAGTTTGGCTGGAATCCGAATCGTCTTCCATCAGACAAGAGTGTGACAGGCCTTGGGTGTTTTAATATTGTTTAAAGGTTGATTAATTGAATATCCCAGGTAATTTGAATTTAAATGTAGCAAAAGTAATGATCCTTAATTTTTAAAGTTCCTAATGAATCACAAACTCCCATTAGCTTTAAAATTAGGGCTGAAGGTTAAAGTATTTTAAAGAGAAACTGCTAAATAAATACTATGTTGCAGTGTTACCCCACCAAAACTAAAAAGGAAAACTATCATTCAAATGTTATTCATTTTACTTTAAGACATCACACAGACAGGGGCACCTGGGTGGCTCAGTCGGTTGAGCGTCTGACTTTGGCTCAGGTCATGATCTCACAGTTCATGGGTTCAAGCCCTGTGCTGGGCTCTGTGCTGACAGCTTAGAGCCTAGAGCCTGCTTCAGATTCTGTCTCCTTCTCTCTCTGCCCCTCCCCCACTTGTGCTCTGTCTCTCTCATAAATAAATAAATGCTAAAAAGAAAATTAAAAAAAAAGAAAGACATCACAAAAGTAAATATGTACATTTGTATGAGTTTATTTTGGGTAAAGGTTCAAATCCAGGCGCCCTGAAGAACAAGAATGTAGTGGGTTCCTTTCTCCTTGTCATTGTCCCAGCTGGCATTATCTCCACAATGGTCCTATCTTATGAGTGCTTATCCTCTGAGTTTTAGGAATTTTAGGCTACCAAAGCAAAAGCTCTTTTAAAGTTTTCTCTCTCACCCCACAAACACTTTATAATGGATGTGGAGAGGCAGCAGCCCATCTCACTAGACATCGACAAGGCAGTAAATAAATTTTCCACTCTGGGCCTCTGCCAAAAGCAGTCATCATTCTGCAGTCCCTGCTCTCCTGGCCAAGAAAGTCACACAGAGCATTAGTCTCCGTCTCCAGATTATTGTACAGGGAGGGTGAAGAAAGTTGAATAAGAAGGGAGTAACCTTGAGCCTGGAAAGTCATCCCTGAAGGGTGTGGAAGGAAGATTAAAAAAAAAAAAAAAAGATAAAAATGCTTTTCTACCTCTAATCCTCTAATATCTGTTTGAGACACTATGTACTTTAGTATCCTCAAAACATTATCCCCGACCCCTTTGAACTGTTTTTCAGCCTTTTAAAAACTATATATTTTATTATTTGTCCTTAGATGTTTCAGCTTACTCTGCATTTTAAATCTTACTGTGATTTCCATATCTCACTTATAGATTGTTTCTCAGTCCTTCTGTAAAAGTCTGATTTCCTCTTCTAGCCTGAACCTCTAATTCCCTCCTCCTCCTCCTCCTCCTCCTCCTCCTCCTCCTCCTCCTCCTTCTTCTTCTTCTCCCCCCTCTTGTGTATTTCCCTCAATATGTAAAGAATCCAGTCTTGCTTTCTGAGTCTGGGAGGAGTAGGCTTATAAAACGTTTGGTCTCAGTGTGTGAAGTGAATGGCATTTTTATCCTCTCTTCAAAGCAGCTTTAGTGATCCTGCAATATATAATATGGCTATAGTACTCCTAACGCATGGAGACATTAATGTCACTGATGGCCTCATCAGGCACAGAACAGTCCAAATCCCCTGCCCTCCATGTTGCCTTGTATGCCATGGGTGAAGGGCTTCTCTTGCCTCTGCTGGAGCCAAGTTTTATGGAGGATGGATATGGATCATCAAATGAGATTTTTACAGTACAGTAAAGTGTGAATCTAATTGCAGCCAGAGCCAAAGAATTGTAGCAGGAAGACAGTTTCAAGCAAGAAATAAAAGAGCCAACCTGGGTCTGTTCATCTGAAGTGCTAGCCATGAGACCATTAAGATCAGGGTGCCCCAGGGCATCCCAGTTGTACAGAAACACTCAGGTGATGCCCAAGGGCATTTAATTACATTATTCTAATGTGTATTATTAATGACCATATTAAAGCATAGGCAGACAGTTGGGTAGAAATTTTAGAAGAATCAAAGAGAGCATAAATATTCATTTCCCCCCATCTTATCACTTTGCAAAAACATATAGAGCCAGCCATTCTCTCTGACACAGGCCCATATCCCAATCTTCATTAAACACAGAGCGATATGCCCTCAGGAACAGCGCTCTGTAGATATTTGCATTTTGGCATTGCCACTTTCTTCCCTGCAGAGCAGTTATTCTGCCAAATTGAGAATATTGCCCCTGATGTTTGGTGTCTCTTAGAATCAAGCCTATCCATGTAAGTTGAGTGAAGGAGAAAGGAGAAGGGTACACCTGTTTTTTGCTATATCTTCCTCAGGGCTCAGGGAGAATCTTAATATATACTAGAATGAATAAACTTGGAATAAATGCATAAGTGAACTATAAAGTCCTTTGTTGGAGAAAATATTTTTTTTTCTTACCAATTTGCATAACTGTCGGAAGGAAAAATGTCAGCCAGGATACTCACCAAAAAGTATAACTCAGTAGAGCTTTTCCTTTTTAACCAGAATGACGGAGTTGAACCATTGGTCATTAAACCAAAGGTTCAGAGAAAAGCCAAATAAAAAAAAAATAATTTCTGAGATGTGATTGGCCAGTACCTTATTTTTTAATGAGGTATGGATAGAAAGTCTGAAGTTAAAACAAGTATTTGTAGGGGGGTGCCTGGATAGCTCAGTCAGTTAAGCGTCCACCTTTGGCTTAGGTCATGATCTCGCAGTTCATGAGTCTGATCCCTGCATCGGGCTCTGTGCTAACAGCTGGGAGCTCAGAGCCTGGAGCCTGCTTTGGATTCTGTGTCTCCCTCTCTGCCCCCCCTCCCCTGGCTTGCACTCTGTCTGTCTCTGTCTCTCAAAGATAAACATTTAAAAATATTTTAAAAAATAAAACAAGTATTTATACTTTCATTTTCTTTTTTAAAAAGGATATTTCTTACAAAATTTGGAGCAGGGGAAGAAAAGGAAAGGGTGATAAGCCTATGAAGGAAGGGAAAGAGTTCTCATCTCACTAGCTGGTCTTCATAATGAGACTGCTTCATGGTGCCACAACTGGAGAGCAATCTCAGGTTTATTTGAGGATAGAATACTTAATGTTTTCTAATGATCCAAATAAGAACTTAGCATTTATATTTTTCAAAAAAGAGCTACCATTACAATATATTGTGAAAATTAAATTCACTCTAGTCATGAAGGTCATTCTTGATTTTTGCCCAGAAACAGTTTTAGAAGTGACAAAAGAGGCAGAAAGGAGGAATATTAGAGAGTGTAGACAAGGGTGTGCAAGAAGGAGGAAAGTTGAAAGGGGAAAAAAAGCAGGATTAAGAAGGGCAAATCAGGGTGACCATATGTTACTACTTTTTCAAAGGGTAAATCTGGAAAGGTATGGAAGTGATAAAGTAAAAGAGATAAAGACTTTTTTTCTTTTTAAAAATTTTTTTTTCAACGTTTATTTATTTTTGGGACAGAGAGAGACAGAGCATGAACGGGGGAGGGGCAGAGAGAGAGGGAGACACAGAATCGGAAACAGGCTCCAGGCTCTGAGCCATCAGCCCAGAGCCTGATGCGGGGCTCGAACTCACGGACCGCGAGATCGTGACCTGGCTGAAGTCGGACGCTTAACCGACTGCGCCACCCAGGCGCCCCAAGACTTTTTTTCTTATAGAAGCTGCACGAGAAGCGAAGCTGAATGTGAAAAAGAATGAGCAGATTAATGTGTGAGGGCAGATAGAAAGGGGGGAAATTACAGCCATAAGGTAATAACGTTCGTTCTAGTGCATACCGTGGGCCAGGTACCATAGTCTCATGGATAGTCAGTTAATACTCAAGCCCATTCTAATGGTGATAGGTCTTAGGTGATAGATCATCCTGATTTTTGAGGTAAGGAAACCGAGACGAAGAAAGTTACCCAACTTGCCATCATCACAAATTGGAGGAAAGGCTAGGTTCCCAGGAGAGTCTGCTTTCAGAGTCTATGGCGTGTAGTACAAGGACTCCCACAATATATGTGAGAAGGGGACCCAGAGAAAAGGATAAAACAAGGACAGTCTGAGGAATTAATGGTGCTCAGTGTTTGGTTTGGGTAGAAAAGTGTTTTAGGCCTGAAATTGTACCAGCAGCCCTCAGCAGCCTTGCAGCAGAGAGCAGAGGCTGGGTTTGTTATGGGAGTGAGGGAAATGGATAAATAATTGATTAGGCACAGCACGCTTTGTGTGTGCAGATCTATAGGGAGGAGAGCGGTCCAAGAGGCAGAGCCAGATGGCGAGCTGTAATGTGCCCATATTAATAGATGTCTTCATTAGATGACATAGTCACAGGAGGCCAGGGCAAGTGCCTTTCAGCCATTGCCAGGGACAGACAAGGTCTGGAGATGAAGGTGACACTTACCTAGAAGGTATTGGAAGTGGGGCACTTTGGTTGCAACGGGAATGGAAATATAGAGGCTTCCTCCTTCACAGTGAGAGAAGAAACTTCTATTTCTAAAATAGTCATTACTCTCTTCGTGAGTCCATCTCCAGATATATGAAATAACAAGGCTCTCCTATCTACTCCATTGCCATCTGCACCCAGGATACAAATCTCTTTCTTCGCTGCATTTCTGTGAACACTGTTTTCCATTGTTTTCCCCCAAGTACAGCTTCTCCCCTCTCCCTCCGCTCGTTGATTTCCATCACACGCCCTTACCGGCTCTCTTCCTGGACATTTACTCCCTGGCCACAACCTCTTGCACTTTCTTTGCTAATATTATTACACTCTGTCACAACTGCCAGTAGGCTGGTCCTGTATTAGTGGACAGTTAATGGTCAACTCAAAACTATTAAGCAAATGTTGAGGCTGAAACTTTTATATTATATGTGAATTAATATTGGTGACATTAAGCTTAAATACCCTTGAAATGTTGCTGAGCAGATGTTGAATGTTTCAAGGACTTTGGCTCTCTGTACTTTTATATATGCAGAGACACATACACACATATTACTCCTCCAGAGATTAAATATTTTGTCATAATTGGAATTCGACATAGGCCAGACTAGAGAAAAATTTTAGCAGAATGATGTTTGATTTGCACAGCTATTATCACTGACAAATAATGATGCACCCAACTACTGCTCTAGATTACCGCCCCCCCCCCACACACACACCCAGGGGGAAAAATGTTATTCATAACACAGTGTCCAAGTTTTAGAACATTAATGATAGTACATAATTTACTGAGCACCTACAGAGTATACTGATGGTGCTGGGTGTCATGGAATTTAGAAAAGTTGGTCAAGGAGCTTAAGCTATCAGAGAGAATGTGTTGTATCCTAAAAACTAAATCATAAAAACTTTGAATCAACAGCCTATGTCTCCACCATAGAGTGTTATTTCTATCATAGTGGAAGTGTAAAAATAATTGCCTAGACTTCATTTAGTTTCTGATTCTTTTTCCAGCTTAGCCAGAGTTCCCTACACTCAGATTGCCAAACATATCTAGAGCTGTATATTAGGAGGTAGTGAGGAGGTGAGCAGGACCCACACATTGCTTCTTCAAATGGGGAGGTGTTATGTTTGTGTTCAGATTTGATTGTTTGCTCCATGACAGGGAAAGCACTTCCCTGGGCTTTGCCTTAAAGGCAGGGCTGAGGGCACTCTTGAGTTACATGGGAGAGACATTTACCTACAGAGGTGAGCCTAATTTTATCCAACCAAAGTTTTAAATGGATATGAGATTTGCTTGATTTTTCCTGATTTCAGAACATAGTTTGGTAAAATCATTTGTCTTGCTGATAATAGATCTCAAAATTTCCTAACAAGCTTGACCTAAATGGAAGCAACTGGGAGGAGATTTTGTGTCTATATTTTGTCCCTTGTTCAGCTGGAGTTTTCAGTGAGTCTGAAAGTACTATTTTACTTTTATTTGCAGAATGGTTTTTCTTTTTAAAATTTTTAATGTATATTTTTGAAAGAGAGAGCACAAGCGGGGAAGGGGCAGAGAGAGAGGGAGACACAGAATTCTAAGCAGGCTCCAGGCTCTAAGCTGTCAGTACAGAGCCTGACAGGGGCTTGAACCCACGAACCATGAGATCATGACCTGGGCCAAAGTCAGAGGCTTAATGAACTGACCCACCCAGGCGCCCACAGAGTGCTTTATAAAAGAGATCTCGATAAGTTTTACAGTCATCAACAATATTCTAAATTAGGGATGATTTTGACCATGCTTAGAATTTTCTAAATTTTTTAAAAATGTTTTTATTTATTTTTGAGACCGAGAGAGGCAGAGCATGAGCAGGGGAGGGGCAGAGAGGGAGACAGAATCCAAAGCAGGCTCCAGGGTCCGAGCTGTCAGCACAGAGCCCGACGCGGGGCTTGAACTCACGGACTGTGAGATCATGACCTGAGCCGAAGCCAGACGCTTAACCGACTGAGCCACCCAGGAGCCCCTAAAATTTTCATTTCTAAATAACTACTTTTTAACATATCATATATAAACTGCATTTTGCCCTCAATTTATCTTTTGAGCCCCCTAAACTATTTGTATACAACCTGTGGCAGTTACTGCCACACTCTGCTACTCCTCTCTTCCCTTAAGGCTGTTCATTTCTATTTTGAATTAAGATACAAGATGCATTCCTATTCAGAAACCAGTTCTGGCCTCAAAAAAAAAAAAATAAAAACACACACACACACAAAAACAAACAAACAACAACAACAAAAAACGCACACACACACATACAAAAAACACAAAAAATCCAAAAACAAAAAACAAATAAAAATGAAACAAAAGATAATAATAATTAAAACAAAACTATAAAAAGGACTTTGAGATCTTCGTTATTAAATTCCAAGCTTCAGTCTTTCTACAAATATTGTGTGTTTATTACCAGACCCTTTGTCCAGATCCTGCCCTCCTTTTCCTCCATTTGCTAGATAGAAGGCTTGGTAGTCAAGAGAGGAAGAAATCATTGTGGTTGAAAGTACCAGCTTTAGAGTCAAGAGTGCCTAGGTTAAAATTTCAGCTCTGCCACTTTCTAGCTCTGTGATTTTAACTACCTTGTTTGAACCTCAGTTCCCTCATCTGTAAAGTGGAGTGAATAATATCACCTCCTTTTATAGTCACTGTGAGGATTAAATGTAATAATGCATGTAAAATGCTTCACTTACCTGGTGCATAGAGATAATTCAGTAAATATTACTTGTTATTAGTATTACCATCCCCCCCCCAGGCTGTTATTCCCTGTTGCCTGAACCCCTGTATTCTGACCTCCATTGAACAAAACTTTCTTGAATACCTACTATGACTAGCCCACAGCAAGCTCCCAACTTGTCTCCTTGATGTGGATATATTTTCACTTTGGATAGCTTAAAAATAATAGTACTTTTAGTTTCTGTTTGATAAAGTTTGGTGTAAAATTACTTTCTTCTCCTTCCTGGAAGGTTTCACAGAAGACCTCAACAAATGTCGGGGCCAAACTACTTAGACATTTATTCTGAGATGCTCTTCCCCAAGGTCATTGTCTTGGTATTTTACAAAAGAACAAGATATTTAGACCAATATCTGGTTTCTTTCCTGTTTATTATAATTAAAAGAGAGTCAAAGAAGGGGCTAATCACTGGATGCTAATGTACCTTTAACTCACAGCAAAGAACATAGCTCTGTAATTATGTTAAGTGAATAAGAAATGATTTCTGTAAACATGCTAATTGGCTGAAATTTTGAGGTCAAAGCCAATTCTCTAAGAAATTGTTGAACTATGAAATCATTGTCAGGCAAATATTTTCTATAAAAAAATCATCTCTAGTAAATATTTTATCAACATGTTATAGTTTGTGTGTGACAATACTATATACAAATATTTACCTGTCAAAATAGGTGACAGATAAATATTAACATGTATGAAGATCTGTAAGCTAGAATTGACCAAAAAGAAAGAGAGAGAAGAAGAAACAGAAAAAAACAGCTTCTTAAAATATCAAGATGCAGAATATTTAAAGAAGTTACCATGAGAAATGGGACAATAATGTAACCCACCTAATAAGTCATTTGGAGACTCTGAGGAGTGCTTAAATTAAGAAAATAGCAAGTAGGCAAAGGGAGCTATAATAATAAATCCAGGAGACCGCAGAATAAGAAGCATGATACCAATTATTAATATCTGGTGAATAAATACTTCTACAGTAGACTCTAATATAAAGAAAAGAGTGATAAAACCAAGTATACATTTCTTCTGAATGTGATGAAAATATTGTTAATAAAGCAAAATTCAACTGAGTAAACTTTAAAGATCTTATTGGCTTATTCAATGATTCATGAATCGGCAGCATCCCATCTAGCTTGGAAAGGAGCTCCAGAGAGCTGTGCAAAATGAAAGACTTTTCTAGGCAGAAGGAGGCAGGACCAGGAAATTGCTAGCAAAGAGTGGATTGTTTGCAGCAAGGTCACCTTTCTTTAGTGGGTGGCAAGGATCACCTTTGTCTATCAGACAGACTACCTCACTCCTGGGAGAGGTCCAAACCATAGTTAAATTAGGCATTAAATCTTAAGTCTCCGTTTGCTGATGTGGGCTTAACACAAGTGACTCCATTTCGATCCTGTTGTCTTTTTTTTTTTTTTTTTTTTTAACAATATGAATGATGAAGGAAACAATGTTATCAAACCAGTCTAAACATGTTGGGTAAAATTTCTTTGTAAAGAAGTTCTCAGGGGGTGCCTGGGTGGCTCAGTTGGTTAAGTTCTTAAGTGTCAGACTCTTGATTTCAGTTCCGGTCTTGATCTCATGATTCATGAGATCAAGCCTGGCATGGGGCTCTGTGCTGATAGTGCAGAGCCTGCTGGGGATTCTGTCTCCCTGTCTCTGCCCCTCCCCCACTCACATGTGCATGCATGAATGCACCCTCTCTCTCTCTTTCTCTTTCTCTCTCTCTTTCTCTCTCTCTTCTCTCTCTCTCAAAATAAATAAATAAACTTAGAATAAAAGAAGTTCTTATAGAAATAGGTATAGGAAATATTATGCCTTTCATTTTAGAATAAATAAGGTTATGTTACGATTTTTAATCTAATTTTTAAATTAATTCACTTTTGTTTAAATATTAAGATGAAATCAGAAGCCAGTTGAGACAGAATGGACACAGTTTGGAAGGAGGGCCTGGCAGTGTGACACAGGGTTAGTTGGCAGTGTCGTTAAGATGATTTATCCATCGATGATTTATGTGCTGCAGAACAAGCAATGCAAGACAGCACAATCCCTGATTTAGAGGTTTTCAATCTAGGTTGGAGAAAAACAACTGCAGCATAAAATTTATCCGCTGATAAGATGTCAAATCTGAAATGCAAAGCTCATTGGCATTTATGCCTCTGGGTTTTGGGGGGTAGAAGTGAAAACCTGGTGCAGGAGAGAAGCCCTTGGGCAAAGGGTCAAAGAAGCAACGTGGTAAGGCAGAGGAGGTCAGAGAAGGAGCGAGAAGAACTCTAAGTGGTGCAAACAAGGTCGACTATCAACACTAAAGCTGCAGCTCTCCACCTCTTGTTCACTGTTTTTCCTGGCTCTGGAGAGAAGATGCTAAGAAATTCACACTCGGTAAATAAGGTAACTGAGGTCCTGGAAGTGTAACACAAAGTTTGCTTGCCATGGTGAATGATAGGAACACATTAATAAACGTCATTAGAAAGGTAATGAAAGAAGGGTTGTTTAGTTTTCAGAGGTGCCATGGTAATGTTAGCAAATCAACCTGAAATAATCACCAAAAAGAGACAACCCAGCACAGTACTAACAGAAAATATTTATGGAGCATTTGATGCAGGCCAGGCATGAGTGAATGCTCCACCACACTTTTAATCCTTGCAGCAAGCTCTGACGGAGACAAGATTTTTATCGCGACTTGCACATCACGAAGAAACTGAGGCAGGGAAAGGTTGGGTGATTTTCCCTTTCGTGCTGTATTTGAATCCTCGTGTTTTCAGGGCAAAGACAAGATTCATAGAAATCATGCTCTCATGTAAAGGTATGCCAGGACCTGGATGAAACTCCAAATTTCTTCTCTTATAATATTTTTCTTTTTTTCCTGTCAAGCTGTCTTTCCAGATTGAAACTTTTCTTACTCTGTGAGTGTAAAAAATTAAAACTAAATGCAAAACAAAGCTGAAACATAAAATGGTCAATTGGAAGCAAAGCATCAATGGTAGAAATTGCATTCAATGCAGGTTGGAATTTCTGGAGGAAGATTTTGTTTCCCCAGGGCATTCTGGAAACAGAGTTATTTACCAAAGCCCACTACACAGGGATGTTTTTCCACCTAGCAAGACTGACACAGAATGTACGCTGTACCACCTACATCTGGTGAAACACTTCTTCTCCTTGTCCTTGGGGCCTATTTGCTTGTTTTCAGTCACAGAGGCAAAGAAACATTAACTGAGTGATTCAGAGACATTCATTACACCAGCATGGAAACAATACAGGTAGAAATAAATGGTGCTTTTAGGGCATGAGAAAATTAAAGGAGGAATTGTACTCAGATGCCCACAGAGGAATTAAGTGATATTCATATTACACTTTATGTGGCTTTCTTTCCTAGAGGAATTATCTCATCTTCATTGCTATACTCCCAGTGTTTAATACAGTGAGTGGTAGTGGAGGAATTTGATAGATATTTATTGAACTAAACTGAAAAGGGTCAAAGAAAAAAGTTGTATACATAGCAAAACACATAAGCAGTGGAGATACTAAGAAATAGATCTGTGTTCTGCAAAACTCCCCCGCCCCCGGGAATTTTCTGGGGTGGATGTATACACATGTACAAGAAAATCACAAGTGGCTTAAGGAATATAACGGAGGAAAACTTTTTTGCCTTATTTTCTGCTGGGTTCTTTGGCTGGCTTAATAACTAAATAAGACATAATAACGAGATAAAAAACAAATTCATTTACCTATGTACAGAAGCCACCCCCCCCCCCCGCCCCCAAAGAGTTCCCCAGGAATGGATAGGAGGTAGGAGTCTGGAACTTCCAAAGGGAGGAAGACAATTCTCCAGAAGATGGGAAGAGCAGAATGGTAAGCAATAGTTCCCGCGTCAGGAGAAGTCCTTATGTTAAAAAAAAAAATAATAATAATATAAAACAAAAAAAAAATTAGTTTTGGTAATAGCTTTCTTCCTGGTACAGACTTGCAATCTAAATTCGTTTAGGCATTTAAGGGGGAGGCAAGAAGCTCCTCCCGAGTCTGTTGGGCCTAGATCATCCCTAGCTTGAAATCATCTACATGCCAAAGTGACAGCCTGCCCTGAACCCCATCAGGAATTCTATAAAAGAAAACAAGATTTAAATTTTAAAGTGGCAAATTAGTAATATTGATGAGGAACATTGAAAAGCAACCTCTCTTAAGGATCTTTGAACTGATGAGGGCTTATCCCAAGATTCTAGGGAGACATCTGGAGATATAAGGCTGAAAAAAGGAAAAGATGGCAAATTTTTAGTGTGATGTGGCACCCAAAAGGCTAATGTTATTTTTGGAAGCACTCTATTTAGAGCATTTCATCATGGAATAGAGGGTGACAGTTCCACTCTCAATGACATTCATGAGACCTATTCTAGAATGCTCCATTCGGTTTGGTTTGTCTGACTACCAAAAATAAGGAGACATGTTGGAAGGGATCCAAAGAAGAGTTTCACAATTGATTAGGGGAAAGAAGCTGACCTATGGGAAAACTTTGAAAGAATTATGTCTGTACAACTTGGCTCAGGAAGGTATGTATGTACGTGTTTGAAAGCCATAAACACTTAATGGAGGGAGAAATAATTTAAAAACGATACAGGTAGAACTGTACAGTGAAATGGGTTGTGAAAAGAGAATCTAGCTTATTTGTGTGGAAATTGGGTGGTGATTAATGACATCTAGTATGTGGGTAGAATAATTTGGAGGTGACATTGACTTGGAAGTGGTCAATGCCCTGAAGTTCAAAGGCTGAAACATACCTTCCAAGCACATCCAAGAGAACAGTGGGAAGTAAGGTGAGAGATGAAAGGATTTGATATCACTTTAGATGCTTTCCATTTCAAATTATGGTTGACATCATAGTTATGGGTATCATAAGCATGTATTACATTTAAGTTTAGGCTGTTGTAATCCCAGGTGTATTAAAGTACCTTACCTTTTCTGCCCTCTTTTGAAAAACTTTTGAGAAAAACTAAGGCAGTTGCAAAGCTGCTTACTCTACAGATATTTGTAAATACTATGCAAAAATATTCACTACTGGGGCTCCTGAGTGGCTCAGTCAGTTGAGCATCAGACTCTTGATTTCAGTTCAGGTCATGATCTCACAGTCCTGGGATTGAGCTCCACATTGGGCTATGCACTAACAGTGTAGAACCTACTTGGTTTTCTCTCTCTCTCTCCCTCTCTCTGCCCCTCCCCTCCTCATGCTTGCTCTCTTTCTCTCTCTCTCCCTCAAAATAAACATGAAAAAAATCATTATTGTTAAAATTGATGTGAAAATAACTCAAATATCTGATATATTCAAAATAATATTGGCTGAGAAGCTACTAATGTTAAGACATGCATTTATAGTAAATTCATATTCAGACAATTGTCATATTTTGCAGAAAATTTTTGCATGTATTTATTAGTTATGAATTTGGGGCATCCTCTTCCTTTTGTTAGATTGCCGTCTTCAGCTGCTTATATTGGGCCTCCATTTCTCAGTACTGAGCTAAGAGAAGTAAATTCAAATTAGGCAAGGTAGGCAGGTGACTTAAGGTGTAGTAGGTAAAGGAAGAAATGAAAAGATGAACAAAATGGCAGTAAAATAGGAGCGTTAGTGGTTGGTCTGTGTGATAAGATTGACAATAACTTTTACATGTTAAAGACAGCAATGCTCTTAGAGCTCTTTACACACCCATCTTTCACAGTTTCAAACCACATAGAAATCATACCCTGTATTCTAGAAGAGCTCCTTTGTATCTTTCTTCAAATTCGCTAATTCAGAAAACTCTTAATCTTGTCTGAGAATTGACAGTTGGAATAAAAATGTTTCACTGCTTTGTTTCCTCTTCTGGGCATACAATCAAATTACCATCTTTCCCCCATAGTTTTTATTGCCCTTTGCTAACACATGCTTTCTGTGTATATTAATGTTATTAACTTCCACATGAAAATTAAGAATCCAGAGGGGCGCTTGGGTGACTCAGTTGGTCAAGCTTCCAACTTTGGCTTAGGTCATGATCTCGCAGTTTGTGAGTTCGAGCCCCATGTTGCGCTCTGTGCTGACAGCTCAGAGCCTGGAGCCTGCTTTAGATTCCATGTGTCCCTCTCTCTGCCCCTCCCCTGCTCATGCTCTGTCTCTGTCTCTCAAAAATAAATAAATGTTTAAAAAATATATCCAAAAAAAGTATAGGTTTCTACCAGCAAAGCCTCAGAGCATTCTTACTGATTAAGAAAGGGACATGAGGGATGAGCTTCCAGTTCTGTTGTAGTCCCCTGTGGAAATTGCAATGACCTAGGGGTGGGGGAGGGAGGGATAACTCTGACTTTACTAACCATGGTCCTACCTGGAATTTCTGATAAAGGTACACATATATATCTTAGAGTGAAGTATTGATAATCATGAAATATTCTGGGCTAATGTTAGTTTTGTCTACCTCTGTTCAATTATCATATATAGTCATCTATTTTTAAATTTCTCTTATATACTTACCACTGATCAAGTGTTGTAGGGATACCTACATGAGGTAGACTTGCTCTATGCCCTTCATTAATTACCATATATTTGGGAAGAAAAGTTGGAACAATTAGAGGAGAAATTCAAAGGTATTTTATTGCAGCAGAAATTGCTAATGAAATATGAAATACTCAGGGGCGTTCCACTTTCTTTCTGAAAGTCTCCAAGAAAATAGTGTTTACTGGCATGATTTAAGGTGGGAAGGTAGGAATAAAGACATGATGGTGAAGAACACTTGGGCAAACGTAAGAGACAATGCTGGACAAAGAAAGGTCCATCTTGGGAAGCAACAAGTATCTTCTGACTTTGTAGCAGGACCTCATTATGGTATATTCTTCACTAAACAATTCTTGTCTCTTTCTTGACAACAAATATTACCATCAAGTCCTGTTTCTAACTTCCTGTGCCTAACTTCTTAGGGTAGAAATGGAAATAGGAATTAATTCTTACTGTAGTGAAAGTCAATCCACACACCCGACACTCAAATCTTCTGAGTAGAGATGTTAGATGCATCCAGTGGATTGGATACAGTACTGTAGTCTTATATTATCTCTTATTCTTACTCTTAGGGATAGTGTCTCCCTATTAATGCCAATTACACTAAACTCATTTCACCATTGATTTAGGTAGTTACTTATCTAGCATTGCCATTTAATTGATTTTTGAATCCTTCTTTTTTTTTTTTTAATTTTTTTTTTCAACGTTTATTTATTTTTGGGACAGAGAGAGACAAGGCATGAACGGGGGAGGGGCAGAGAGAGAGGGAGACACAGAATCGGAAACAGGCTCCAGGCCCTGAGCCATCAGCCCAGAGCCTGACGTGGGGCTCGAACTCCGGACCGCGAGATCGTGACCTGGCTGAAGTCGGACGCCCAACCGACTGCGCCACCCAGGCGCCCCTAGAATCCTTCTTGATTCAACTGAAAGTTTTGGAGGCCTGGAATAAATCTGACATAAAGCTAAGTACACAGTAGATACTAGAAAACGTGTTGAATTTAATGGAATTAAGGGGCTGTCCTTTGTTTTCCCCTCTCCCCCACCTTTTCTTTGGGAGGAGACAAAATTCTCACCTCTAGAGGTGATATGGGTAGGGCAGGCTTCATCTCATTTCACATATACACAGTTGATTCAATCATGTATTGATCTACTCCATTTACATTTTTGTTATGATGCCTTTGACTGTGCCCTGACACCCTATCAAACCTGGTCTGTAGAAGCTGGGGATGAGGTGTCTTATTTCATCTGTAGAAAGTAATCAAAAGTGTTAGCTAGCACACTGCTTTGCATACAAGGGGTGTTCAACAAATGACAAGAATGATGATAAAGATCTTGTCCTATCTCAGGGAAAAAAAAAAATCAAGGAAAATAAGCCTTGGCTGATTACACTATCTTTAATGCTTTTATAGATTTTACTCCTTTCAATCCCTCTGTCATCTTCTGATGCGTTGTTTAGATATACCCTTTGAAGCAACTTGTTCATGGACATATGGGAAATTACCTTGTGCCTTCAATATTGTTATGATAAATATTTCATTTTTCTCTAGCTTCAAATTCCTTTTGGCATATAATGGTTTTTCCTTTTCCTGAGTCTTAATACTGTTATAGATTCAAGAAACATTTGTACATACTCTTCTTCATCTCTTCACATATCTGTAATAAAACCCAGCTTTTATCTCGCTGCCAGGAGCCCCAGTGACCCTGGATCAGCTTTATACAATATAAAGTTCATTGGTTTTAAAACTGAAGCGTCTCCTCTTTCTTTCCCTACAAACATTCCTTCTGCCACATCTCCCAGAGATTAAGTTAAAATCTTCCTACCCCTCACAAAAAACAATATTACGTTTGCAACTGGGTATAGAGAGGCCATGTTATACCTCCTGGGCACTCAGAAAATACAATCTCAAGGCTCTGAGAGGAATAGAAAACCCTCATAATGCTGATCCCTTGTTTGTTATTGTATGTCCCCATGTTTCAGGACAGTAGCATTCTAGCACTTGCTTCTGTTCCACTTTTGATACTCCATAACCATACTCAGAAAAGCTAACCAGTCATCTAAAGCAATTCCATATCTGGCTACAACCTCAGAGGTAAAAGGTCATTATATTTGCCCACTGCAATGTAGCAACAATGCCAACTTTGACTTCAGTGTTCTTGAACTCAGACAATTTGTGTCAATGAACCATGAGAAATGTGAAGATTTATTACAAAGTAGGGTCAACTTAAAATACACTAAGGTACATATAGGAATGAATCAATAAAAGAAAATAATTTGAAAGTAAAGAAATAAAATATGTATGTACTTGAAGGAAAAGAATATAACTTCAGTGACATTGCTGTTACTCTACGGTTCACCTTCTGCCTTGACTGACAGATAAAGCAGTCTTGTGTGAATGTGAAGTGACTTCTCATCTCTGAAACTTTCCCTTTGCAGTGAAATCTCTGGCAGGTCCCTTCAGCTCCCTCGGTGGGAAAGAAGAAAGTGAGATTACAGAGAGACAGGAATACCTCCCTTTCCTTCAGCTCTTCACTGTGGTTGTGTTCCTTTTATTTTCTTTTGTTCTCTTTGATAGTGTTGATAGTGTTTGTTGTTGTTGTTGTTGTTGTTGTTGCTGTTGTTGTTGTTGGACTGCCAAGGTTTATTCAGTTTCTGAAAAAGAATTAAAATGAGCCCATTACACAAATATGTTTATTATAAAGAGAATAATGCTAGAAAGGGGATTACACACTGAGGAAATATTTTTCTTTAACATAAATGATGCCCTTCTCGTATATGGAACTTATGTTGAGTGTTTGTCTTTATTTTTATGACCACAAAATGTTATGTTTTTATGACCATGAATGTTACTTAGTCAAGTGGTATCCTACAAAATTTCTACATAGAAAGCTCTTAAAAGGGGCAGTATCACAAAGAGAAGGAAATGAAATGATAAGGGACGGGATTTGAAGCTGAAATATGCCTGGGGCATGCAGGATTTTTTAGTTAGATTCTGTTTATAGAGAAATTTTTTGGATGTAGGTCTGATGGAGAATAAAAGCCATTGCAAAAAGCATAGAATTCCTAGATCCCTTCCATCAGGTTACATGTATCTCAAAAATATAAGGAATAAGCAACATTGGCCTCTAAAACTAATGAAACTTGTATTGAACTAACATTTAGGGCAAGTGTGTTACTTTTCAGTTAAAAATAGTGGCATAGATCAAAAATTCAATGGTAGCTAAACGGTTTTATTATAACTACCTGGTTGGAAATAAATGAATTGAATATGTATATGTATATGTATATATATATATATATATATATATATATATATATATATTCTCCTAAACTGATCCAAAAGGATCTACCAATTATTAGACACCCAAAACAATTTGTTGAGACCCATCCATATAGCTCCTTGTAGCATTGACTTCAAAACTATCATCTTTAAAAATGGCCCAAATTCTTTTTCTAACCAGGAAAATGCTATGGGGAGGAAAAAAAAAATGTGACTCTTTTCTAGAATGTCATTAACAGCTACTGGTAAATGACAGAGTGCCAGTAAAACTGCACCTGGTGAGCTTAATTCAATATTGGGAAACTCAGTGCACTCTTTTTTTATTCCTTTGTCATCATTGCAGTACACACAGCTCGTATTTTTCTCCTGAGAACTGCTGGCCGAGCTCATTGACTTGTACTGCTATACTGCTTTTTTGATCCCTAACATAGGAACTACCTAATGTACATAATAAAACTTATAGCATCTTCCTGACTTTATCTCATTAATCTTCTTAACTAAACAAAACCAATTTGCCTCCTCGCTTCACCTTTGTCCTTCAATTAAGAGCTTGTTTTCTTACCTTTAGCTCTTTTCCCTCAGTTCAGCTTTAGTGGAATGGACTGCTATTCCTCCTTTCCCCACACTCTCTTTCTGTCACTGCCCTAAGTTGTATGGTTGGAGAACAGAGTTCTTCCCTTTTCTCTGACAAATAAAAGGCTAGCCTCTTGTGGTTTTAATTCGGCAGAGGTTGCATAGACACATGTCATCTGTGCCATGCTATATTATTAACATTAATATTAATTCTTACTTTAAAATGCTGTCATTGCTTAACTGTGCATTGGGAAAGGAATATTACCAAGCAGGATTCAAAAATTCCCATCGTGAGTTTTCCTTGCTTCCAGACAGTATCTGATCTTGAAGGCAAACGGATGAAATGGTAAAAAAAAAAAAAAAAAAAAGTCCAAAATCTGGGAGGCAGATATTTCATAAAAGCCTTGAGAGTGACTAAAGATGGACACCGCTAGTCCCCTTCTCTGTTCTTCATACCATACCAGTGGAAAAGCAAAGCACTGTGATTTTTCTTGATGATTGCTCATGTACTGTAGTCACATTTGTTTTCAAGGGGAGAGCCAAAACTGGCTCAGTTGTTGAAGGCTTCATTTTATCTAGTTCATTTCTTCTACCGTTTATTGTCTGCTACCCAAGTAAGTCATTTTAGTTCTTCAAGGATAGTTAGAACCAAATTGAAGACATCAAGACATTAGGGAAATCACAATTACTATATTCCCCATTTTCTCTTCTATGCCCTACTCTGGCCATAATTGGTGTGGGGTGTGGCATTTACTTAGAAAATAGAGAAATGAAAACCCATGTTAAAGAGGAATCTATACCCCATGAAATGACGAATAACTTTGTTGAAAAAGCAAATAAACCAAGGGTTCATTCTTTAGAATGTTGCTGTCCAGTTTTCCCAGCACCAGTTAGAAAAGACAGTTGAAGAGATTGTCTTTTTTTCCATTGGATATTCTTTCTTGCTTTGTCAAAGATTAGTTGACCATATAGTTGTGGGTCTATTTCTGGGTTTTCTATTCTATAATTCTATGTGTCTGGTTTTGTGCCAGTACCTTACTGTCTTGGTGACTACAACTTTGTAATATAACTTGATGTCCACATTCATGATGCCTCCAATTAGTGATATCTTCAATTAGTTATTTCTTCCTCTTCAGTTTTCTTTGTTAAGATTGCTTTGGCTTTTCATGGTCTGTTGTGGTTCTCTACAAATTTAGAATTTTTTTTTTTAGTTTTGTGAAAAATTCTGGTCATATTTTGACAGAGATTGCATTAAATGCGTAGATCACTTCAGCTGGTGTAGACATTATAACAGTACAGTATTTGTTCTTCCAATCCGTGAATATGGAATGTCTTTCCATTTCTTTGTGTCATCTTGAATTTCTTTCATCAGTATTTTATAATTTTCATAGTACATGTCTTTTACCTCCTTAATAGTGTCCATTTTATTCTGGGCACATCTAAACTCTGGGATGAAATGAAAACAGCACAAGCATTCCTTCTTTCATATTCCTTTCATTGGCCTACTAAATTCATTATTTCTTTTGTGATATTATTCCCTATCCTATGTCTCTAAATTCTTCGCTACAAAGAGGTAACATGTGACTTGTCGTTTTCTTTTTTTTTTTAATGTTTATTTATTTTTCAGAGAGGGAAAGACCAAGTGTGAGCAGGGGAGGGGCAGAGAGAGACACACACACACACGCACACACACACACACACACACACACACACACACACACACACACGGAATTGGAAGCAGGCTCCAGGCTCTGAGCTGTCAGCACAGAGCCCAACGTGGGGCTTGAACTCATGAACCACAAGATCATGACCTGAGCTGAAGTCAGATGCTTAACCGACTGAGCCACCCAGGCACCCATGTGGTTTTCATTTTTATTCCCTAATTAATCCTACACAAATCATTGATTATTGTAACATAAAGTAAGCCTCTTCAAGACCTCTACCCTCAGTTAATCACTATTATATTTGCTCTGTATTGTTTCTTTGATAATACTGAAAACAGTTTGAAATTATCATTTTTCCATTGAATTATTATTGTCTATTTCCTAATAGAAAATAAACTTCAGAAGGGCATGAATTTTGGTGCTCTGTTTACTACTCCCACACTCTGCCACAACAGTCCTGGCACTTAATAGACTTTATGATGGAATGATGAATGAATCCATCATTTAATAACTAATTAGTATATGGTTAAATCTTCTTGATCTCCTAGAAAAATGGTAATTTGTGTAATATGCTGAAAAATGTCAAGTATAACAATCATAATCCCAAGTTAATTTCCTTTTTTAAAATATTTTTTAATGTTTATTTTTAAGAGAGAGAGAGAGAGGGAGAGAACAAATGAGGGAGGGGCAGAGAGAGGGAGACACAGAATCTGATACAGGCTTCAGACTCTGAGCTGTCAGCACAGAGCCTGATGCGGGGCTTGAACCCACAAACAGTGAGATCATGACCTGAGCCAAAGATGGACGCTTCACTGACTGAGCCACCCAGGCGCCCCAAGTTTATTTTCTTTTTAAACATTTTGAGAAATATTTTCAATTAAGATATAATTGGATTTTGTAGGTGGGCTTGGTTTATTCACATAATCATAAATTATAAATATATGAACTGGTTAGTCTTGTCCCTATTTGCCTATGTATCCACTGTTGATTATAACTTAGAACTCAATGGCTTGGCTCCATTTTGCCTTGATGCTTATATAGGTTTCAGTACTCAATCTCATAAAAGCTTTATCTTATCTTATTATCTTTCACTGGAAAACAGTATTTGAAAGATGCTACATAGAAGTGAATTAAATTTAAACCTTTGATCAAAATATTCCATGACTGTATGCACATAATTTCCTTAACTATAATGCTAAAAAGTTATGAATTTGAAATAACATTTCCCTTGCTCTCAATTTAAAAAAAATTTGGACTTTTCCTATATTAAAAAAAAATAATAAGACTAAGGGTTCCAATGCTGTCTTGATGTGTATTGGCTTTTAAACAGTAAATATGTACTGGAGCACCTGGGTGGCTCAATTGGTTAAGTGTTTGACTTTGGCTCAGGTCATGATCGCATGGTTTATGAGTTCAAGCCCCACATTAGGCTCTGCACTGACAGTGCAGAATCTACTTGTGTTTCTCCCTCTCCCTCTCCCTCTGTCTCTCTGCCCTCCCCCCAGAAAAAATAAAAAAGAAAACTCCATTACATATTTACTTTTAAAGCCAAGCGTATTGGTGTATATGTGGCTTGACTGAACGAATTCATTGAGGTATGCAGAGACCTAATTTGTATCACTATATCCTGCTTGTAAGCAGTCATATTCTATATCTATGTCCATTACTGACAGTGGCTTTATGTATGTACTCCTTTCTCTAGCCCCATAGAAAGGACTTAACACAAAACTTGTCATTTCTCCTTAAACAAATATCATTTCCATAATGCCACAGTGAATGGAGATAGCTTGGGTAAATTTAAATTACAGAAAGTAAAATAGAAAGATCATATTGGCCAGTGGTGCACTGCCCTTTTCAACCTTTCCCCCCACCACCCAGAATAAATAAATTAGTTTATATTTTTTTTCTTTTAGTTCTATCTAAACCATGGAAGATTTTTTTTTTTTAATGTTATTTATTTTTGAGACAGAGAGAGACAGAGCGTGAACAGGGGAGGAGCAGAGAGAGAGGGAGACACAGAATCTGAAACAGGCTCCAGGCTCCGAGCTGTCAGCACAGAGCCTGATGCAGGGCTCGAACTCACGGACCGTGAGATCATGACCTGAGCCGAAGTCGGACGCTTAACCGACTAAGCCACCCAGGCGCCCCCCATGGAAGATTTTAATAAAGAGTAAAATATATTTTAATGAAAAAATTAAAGAGTGAGCAAGCAAATCAAGGTGCCAAGTCAGTAAGTACACTAAAACTAGTCACTTCATAATTGCAGTTGTCTGTCCTTTAAATAAGACAGGAATAAACATAAATAACTTAAAAGGCACTGAATTTTACATGATGCATTGTTGAGAACTTTATGTAAATGTTGACATTGCGTATGAGGAACTTAACATTTAAAGCAGACATATTAGGGGCCCCTGGGTGGCTCAGTCTGTTGTATCCAACTCTTGATTTTGGCTCAGGTCATGATCCCATGGGTGTGGGATGGAATTCTATGTTGGGCTCTGCACTGAGTGTGGAGCCTGCTTAAGATTCTCTCTCCCTCTCCCCCTCTTCCCTGCTCTTGCTCTCTCTCACTCTCTCTAAAATAAAAAAAAAATACAATAAAATAAAACATTGAAAGCAAACACACTAATAAGATGAAATCATTGCCAAGTAGGAAGTGTTGTGTTTAACTTGAGAATGTTGCTTACTCAGAACTCCCCAAACCTCTCAGTTTAAAAATACTGCTGTTGATCTCTACCACTCCACCACAGATATCTTCTATCATATAACCAGAGTATGAAACACACATACATGGCTGGAATGGAAGTCAAGGCCATCCCAAATTCAAATAAATCAAGAAAATTTGGAGTAGAGAATACTTGTTACTAGGTCTTCGATTAGTTTTTTCTCCTCTTTGTATATAAATAACTTTCTTTAAAAAAAAAAAGTTGGTAGGCCAGACGGCCTCTAAATGTCTTTCCTGTTCTTACATCCTAGGTAAGAAGCAAAATGCGGTCATGTTAGAGTAACTTGAATTCATTATTGCCAGGCAGTTTGCTTAAGTAATCCTTTTCCTTTAATATTTCTGAAAATGGTTGCAAATCAAATAACATAAAGTGTGGCTTACTTAGGATCCTACTAATTGGACATTTCTATTAACTAGCATGGAGGACAAAAACCTATTAGTTGCGTATTTTGAAGTCCACATAGGAGAAACAAGTACTGAATAAATATACTAATATTGACAATATTATAAGCAACTTGCAGGCTGTGACAAAAAAAAAGATTCAACCCAATTTGTTACTTCTTCTATTGACATAATATAGAGATATTGCAAAGTGCTCACAGGCATTCTAAGTCAAATAAATATTAAAATATATTTAGTGTGCTTGTAATGGTAAACATTTCAAATTCTATTTTCTTGAAATATTTATACACAGAGTGTATGCAGTGTTACAGATACTAATCTAACTATTTGAATAATCTGTCAATGCTAGGTAAAATTCTTTTATTTTGGATTTCAAGATGTAGAATCTAAAGCAGTATACGATGAAATCATGAGGTCATACTCCAAGATCTGGGGTTCTTTTCATGTGTGCGGTGATCTCCGAAGGCCAGTAACACAATAAGAACTGAGCCAGACTTTTATTCTTGGCTCTCTTAACTATTTGATGGGCAAATAGTATGGCTTCTCTAATCATAGCCTGCCCATCCAAAACTGGAGGTAAAAATTCTTGCTTCACAGGGAAGTCAGAATGATTAAATGAAAAAAAAAAAATGCTAAAAGTTATATGAGTACACTACTAAATGTCATTGAAAACTGTAAGGTGGCATTATTTCTAAATGAGCTCATTATATGTAAGCCCTAATTACTGAAGTCATATGTTTACAATTCCTTTATTTTACTTTTTTTTAATCTTTATATATTTTTGAGAGAGAGCGTGAACGGGGGAAGGGCAGAGACAGAGGTGGGCACAGAATTCTAAGCAGGCTCCAGGCTCTGAGTTGTCAGCACAGAGCTCAATGTGGGGCCGGAACCAGTGAATGGGGAGATCATGGCCTGAGCTGAAGTCAGGCACTTAAGGGACTGAGCCACCCAGGTGCCCCATACAATTCTGTTCTTTTAAAGTGTAATTAAATTTCTTCTTCATCAAAAAATATAAAATGAAATTATGCATCAATACTCCATATTTGTGGAAAACAAGCTTTCTGTTTAAAACCTTGTGAATATAAAGATAACTTTAGTGAAAAATTTTGTTTTTGTTTTTTTCTTTTTCTCAAGGGTGTATTTCTAATAGGTTGCAGAGTTTAGGCAGCAAGGATGTCTTTCTCATTCCTTTCTGTATGCAGTTCTGAACACAGAGCCAGCTACTCAATAAATGATTGTTGATATGGAATTTGGGAGTTAACCAGAAGCAAAGGAAATTGAAAAACCTCGCGGTCCAATCAGCACATTCAGTGCCATGACAGACAAGTCAGTCAAATTGTCTTGCTGTTTTTTCAAAATGAGAGAAACATTATTGTTTATATCTAACTTCTGTACCACATTCCAGGGTATTGCAGTTTTCTGAGAGATACCTTGTTATACTGACACCTTCACTGAAAACAAACTCTCAGAAATTTACTTTTTATTGTTAATTCGTTTTTCTACATGTCAAAATAAAAACAAAGAAACTAACAAAAGGAAATAAATTTTTAATCTCTATGAACATACTTTACTATTATGAATAGGAATTGAGTTTTCTACCTCTAGGAAAGGGCAGTTAACTGACAACTGTCCAATATCTGCCTTCACTGTTTGATGTTGTTGATTTTGATGCCTTTGGAAAATTCTTCTCTGGGAAGGGTAGTGTCTTCTCTGCTTATGGGTGAGTTTTGTCACCAAACACACAAGATATGAGTAACTGGTATTTCCCATTAGGAATGTACAATGAGCCTGCTTCTTTCTGTGACTCTTCACCTCACTAAAAAATAAAGTAACAAAAACACTAGGGATGAGCCTGTTAAATAATTCTGTAAGGCCGGCAAGATGAATGAGAAAGATAAAAGTGGTTTCAATTCAAAGGTCTATTTTTAATAGTTGTGTGTATTTTCATTTATTTCTTCTCTTTTTCTCCTGACTACTCAGACTTGAATTCATTGTTTCATATGCATTAGAATTTCTATTCTACCTTGGCATGTAGAGTTGATGAATTAGCTTTATTTTAAAATGTTTAGGTCGAACCAGTGCCAGTGGAACTAAAATCATATGCTTCAAATCATTATACTTTTGTAATGAAGATGTATTTAAAATTTAAAGGCCCCAGAGATTCACTTACATTAACATGATCGTTCTCAAACAAAAGATGCATGTGTGTATACTGTATTCCATAAATGGTGACTATTATTCTGTCATGCCTTTTGTAAAACATTTTACTTATACGTTATTTTACGGTAATCCCTTGAGGTATTATTATCCTCAGATATTAGAGAGGTTGACCACCTTGCCCAAGGTTACAAAGTTAGTAAGTGACAACTCTAGGATTTAAATTCAGGTCATGGACCCAAAGTCCATGTTCTTAACCTCTGCACTTTTTCTGCCTTTATACTTGGGAGATTGCTCATGTGGTAGGAGAGTGTGGACACTAAAATATCCTCCTTCAGCCCTAGTACTTTCCTTACCTTTATTAAAAGGTGAACATCGTAACAAGACTTTTATTACATTTAAACTGTTCATCCCATATACATGCCTACAATTCCAGTTGAGAAGGAATTTTACAGCCATTGTGATGTATTATCCTTATTTTCTTTTGCATTCAGTTTTTGTGGAATGGCTTTCTTTATTCCTGGCTCTCTTAACTATTGCTCTACATGTGATTTGTGGAATGACTTTCACATAAACTTACTTTCACTAATTGATTAGCGGGTCATTCAACTACTATTCAATGAGAATATTAGAGGGGAAACATTGTAGATATTCTGAGAATAAGATAGGAACCTTACTCCAAGGAACTTGAAATTAGTTACCTTGATTCACCTACAGTAACAAATACTAATATAGTGAAGAATGGAAAAGTGCAGCAATGCAGAAGCATGCAAGGATCTGGATTCATGAGCACAGAAGCACAGAAGGCTTCAGAGGTATAAGAGGCATGGAGAAATGTGTTGGGCTATTTGATAAAAAGAGAAGGGAATTCCTAAGTGGAGAATTAGCAGAGTCGTTGCACAGCATCCTCAATGTGCATAGCACATATTTGGAGCAAGTCAAATGACCCAGTGTACTTGAAGCATGACACTCATGGTCAGTTGTGGAACAAGGCAAGTTAAAGAGAGACCAGGTCATAAGGGTCTTGACTGCACCAGTGGGGTGTTTGCGCTTGTTTCTGTGAGGCATAGAGGGGTTTGGTGGTAGGTGGCAAACATGTCATCTGTATTTTAGGAAGATGAAATCCTATGGAAGGGAATTAGAGAAATGAAAATTGGGAGGTTTTGCCATGTTCTGAAAAAGCATAGCAAAAAAGCTTACAATGGCAAAAGGAGTGAAAAGGAAGGAACAGAGGGAAATTGTAGAAATAGCGCTATGTGAATGTGCTCTGATCATTGTGCCTTCAGAGGACTGCCCATATTCAGAGTGTGAAGTGAGTAACATGAGTCTTTCCACATTTTCCTACTATTTGCTTCTCCCCTTGACACTGTGTGTTCATTTGCATCCTGCCCCCTCTAGCAGCCATTAGGCAGCCCAGTCTGGCTTGGGCTTTCACGTTGTCAGTTGTCAGAGGGAGGTGCTCTAATAATGCAGCACTGCTTGATAGCAGCTGGAATGGGTACCCTTCCCAAGGGGAGAGTTTATAATGGTGAGATTGTACAAAAGATTTTATGGATAGGGTGAGATTTGATAGTTTTCTTAGCTTGGGTTTTCTTCCCTCTTTCCCTTAATCATGTGGCTTGTGTACCCTTAGTTCAACATATTCTTTCCTCAGAAACCAAAGGGACAACACTCTGGAACCCTTGGCCATATCCATGTGTTCTCCTTGGCTCTTGATAAATAGAATTTGAAAGCCATACTGGGGAGGTTTTTTATCTCTAGAGGGACTTCATTGTGCAACTCCAGGGGTCATTGTCCACAGAAAATCCAATAGAGCACAATATATTTTATTTTATTTTTTTAGAGAGACCATGCATGCACATGAGTGAAGTTGGGGAGGGGTAGAGGGAGAGGGAGGGAGGGAGGGAGGGAGGGAGGGAGGGAGAGAGAGAGAGAGAGAGAGAGAACGAATTCCAGGCAGGTTCCATGCTTAGCACAGAGCCTGATACGGGGTTGATCTCACAAACTGTGAGATCATGACCTAAGCTGAAATCAAGAGTGAGATGCTTAACTGACTGAACCACCCAGGTACCCCTGGGTCAAAAAATACAGCTTCCACTACTGTCTCCTGCTTTTTCCTGTCCTTGAACTTTTCACCAACCTAGGCTCATCCCACTATTTCTGCTCCTCTCCCTCAAGTGTTCATCTTACTCTCCCTTTTCCACACCACAAACCCTAGTAAAATATGAAATCACTTATGAGCCAAAACAAGAAAAAAGTGGCTCTTTTTTTTTTACTGTTTATTTATTTATTTTTGAAAGAGACAGAGAGAGAGAGAGAGAGAGAGAGAGAGAGAGCAGGGGAGGGGCAGAGAGAGTCCCAAGCAGGCTCCACACTGTCAGTGCAAAGCCCAATGCTGGGCTAAATCTCCTGAACCATGAGATCATGACCTGAGCCCAAATCAAGAGTCCAACACTTAACTGACTGGGCCACCCAGCCACCCCAATGTGGCTGTTTTTGATGAGGTATTAGGCATATATAATCTACTTTAAAAGTCCTGACTCTGTTTACTTCCTCATCTTTGTTTTTTTGTTTTGATTAAAGCATCTCTTGTCCAGGACTGTTTCTAAAAACAATCTTAGTCATGAATGTTTCAGAATAACCAGTCCCCACCAAAGGCAGAAGGCAGCATGAAATCTTTTAAAGGAAGAAAAAATTAAGTGTAAGGAAAGCAAAGATTGGCCATTTTTAGGAGTGAATATATGTTTCCACATTACTTCAATTACCATCAACACATATTTCCAGAACAGTTGGTTAATATCACAGGCTTCCCCACTAGGATTCAGCTTCACAATTGTAAGTAAGAGCCACAAGGGTGGGGCAGGGTGGGCAATAAACTAAAAGAGAATCCTGGATGTATTGTTAAACAAATGCAAATTTTTTTTCTTCCTTGTCCCTCTCTTCCATAATTCCAAGACTAGGAAGATAAATAACAGCAGGTTTAATACTATTGACAGAAGCCTTTCTGCTGTGTAAACCTGCTTTCTCTGCAAATGCATCATGGCCATAGGGGACAGTGAGAGCAAGATTGAAGATTCATTAATATATCCCCATAAGCAAAGAGCAAATGAATCTCATTCTTGTCTCCCAGAATATGTGGAATGACTCACTCAACCAGCTGTCTAGATCCCTTCTGGCTGGAAATATAAGAACTAGAATTGAATAATCTCATATTAAAAGATGAGGAAAAAATACAAATCTACTGTATGTGTTTATATTGTAGAGTGTCATTGTATCTAATTGCAGATGTACTGTAAAATATCCACTTTATTGAGATTATTATATGATTAGGCATAAGTTCTTTGTGGAAATATTTTATTTTATTTTCAGACTGAATTTTGTGGTTATGAAAGTTACCAAAGATTTTGATAAGGGGTGACACTTCTATTGCTTCTTTATTTCTAAACGCAATATTGGTGAAAGATGGCAGCCATAGAAACGGACTGAGTTATTCTTCCCCTAACTCCTTGCACTTAGACTAAATCCACACACATTTTTTGTGCTTCTTTGTTTTGGTGAGGAAAATCCTACATATGAAAGGACATAAGAGCTGCCATCTGGTCCTGGTGATTTTTCTACATCTTGTTTATCTATTAGGTGTAGAACATCTTGTACATTAACCACTATTTGATCTAATAATTCTCATCTGTTTTTCTTGTCTGTTTTCAAAGACATTTAGCAAATGAGACTCCCTCAAACATATATCTTAAAAAAGGAGAAACAAATAATTCATTTAATGTCTCAGCTTACCATCTCTCCTCATAAAAACCAATGAAGGAATGTACATTCTTTTGCTCATTCTTTTCATGCTACAGCACCTGTCCTGTTTGTTAGCTGGCTCCCCAGTCCTACCTTCTCAGTCCTTCCATTTTTTCCTGGCCTTATTTGTGAGTGAAGAAGTAACATATTTTTATGATGGAAAAATTGTGTTGTATTAAGTGGAAACCAAAAAAAAAAAAAAAAAAAAAAAAGCTAAATAGATGTTTGACTGATGGAATTGAGGATAATATTTTTTCAATTATTTTTTCTCATATTCTAAAATTATCATGTATTTAATTTTTAATTTTACTACCTTTTATTTTTTCTTTTTCATATTAGAAATGCCACTCATTTTGAAATGCTTATTTAATCACTCAACAAATAGCACGGGATGCTTTTTATGTGCCAGGCTCTGTGCTGTGCAATGAGAAGACAATGTTAAGAAAGCAGGCAAAGTTTATCTCACATGCAGAAAATACAATCTAGTGGGAAAACTAGAAATAAGTTAAAAATATCACACTTAATCATATAATTGCACCTATGGTAAGTGAGGGAAACATATCATATGCTATGCAAAGAGAGTATAGCATTCTTTTGAAAGGAGCAAGAATTCAATTAAGGTAAAGAGAGTGGTCTTTTTTGGAGCAAATTTGTATGTTGAAAAACATTTCCGCTATAAACAAATTTTTGTGCAACCATTAATCAATAGCATGAACCTTTCCAATTAGGATTCAACTTCAAACTAGGAATAACAGCTCGCTCAAAAGAAAAAAAAATTATAAAAGACCCCTGTTTTTTTCTGTTTGTTTTTGTCTTTTTGTAAACAGTGTAAGGTATATAAAAGGGTAGCCACACTCTAGAACATCAGGGAGAGCTTCCCTGGAGAAGTGACTTCTGAGTTTAGACCAAAAGACTGAGTGGGAGAGAATATTCCAGCATTGGGATGATCAGTTTGAAGACCCTGAGGCAGAAAGAAAAATCTTGCATTTGGGAAAAATGAAAGGGCGGTTAGTTGAACCAGAGTGAAAAGTGGTGCAAAGTGTATCTAGAAGAAGAGGCAGGAGTCAGGTAGTGCTGGTCTTTGCATCTCATGGGGAGTATTTTGGTGTTTACCTTGAGCGATGTGGTGCCCCTGAAGGGTTTTAAACTAGGCAGTCGTCATTCAAACAAGGACACCAAATATGCTGGGGCAGGATTTTGGGGATTTGACCCCAAATTTAAATCATGAAGACAGGCTCAGTAGCAGGTGCATTTGTATTCTAGAATACAGAGGTGTAGCAAGTCCAGATACCAAACTTCAGGAGGAATCCTACCTTTGATTCATGGGGCTATGGAGCTACACGATTAGGGAAGCACTATGTGACCAAGGGCAGAAAAACGACAGCAGTATAAGGAGGCAGAAATTTCACGCCAGCCCTATCTTGCATTCAGTTGTGGGTGTGGTTTGAACAGGGAACTAAGGTTCCCAGGTATGTGATGTGCAAGTAAGTAGTAGGATTCTCCACATTCTTCCCCTTGTTTGGGGAAGCCTGAGCCCTTCCGTTGGCATGAGAGGGGCCTATATTCAAGCCTTATGGTCAGTCACAATTAACTATCTTAAGCTCAAGGCCTTACCCAATTCCCACGGATCTTTACAGAAGGTCCAGGGAACCTTTCTGGGACAAACTAACCCTTACCTCTCAGCAAAGACTTGCTTAATGTTGTGTTTTAAAGTCATCACTCTCGGTATAGTTTGAAAGCCGGTTGGAGATCGCAAGAATGAACATGGAACACAGGACATTGTAATAATCAGGCAGGAGGTGGGATCTGTTTAAATTAACAGTAATGTGAATATATATGTAAATGGGATTTAGGATATTGATTTAGAAGTAAATTTGGCCACATTTTGTAATAAACTGGTTGTTAGGGATTAGGAAAAGAAAAGTGACAGAGTTGACTTCCAGATTTCTAGCTTGAACTGGATATATGATGCTTCCTTTCCTTCAAGTAGAGTACCATTGTGTGTTCACAGCATCTTTCCAGTCTCTTAGAGTTGACTTAAGTAATTGCCTTCAGGGATGACATTTATCTTCTAAGTTTCAGCCTTGAAGTGTGTCAGTGTAGAAAGCATCCTATACATACATTAGGTTACTCTTGTGTTATTCAAGTGTAGATTTAAAGTAAGACCAGGTGTCGCAGTTAGTAGTTTCATCAAAGATGTCATTTTTGTCCAAGCTACTGATCACTTTCCCCTGCCCACCAGCGGGACTCCATGAATTTGAGAGCCACAGGAGCATAGAAGCTATTTGCCTCGTTCATCTCTGATCTCTCTACTCTTTGTCCTGCCCCACCCTCCATCACTTCCCACTTACCCCAAGTTTGGAAGTTTAACTGCCTATAGTGAATGAGTGATCATGTACGATATGTCCTAAACCACACCTTTGCATTACTTTCCTATAGTTATAATATGTTCCCTGGATGAACTGCGGTGTGTGTGTGTGTGTGTGTGTGTGTATGTGTGTGTGTGTGTACAAAACTGTGGTGAATATGTATTAAAATAATTTGTTTTCTAAGTGGAAAGATTATTCTGTAACGCAATTCTCAAAATTTTTATGTATTGTTTCATTCTTTGATGATAATCCCATCTAAGGCTCTTTAAGCTTTAAGAGCACTTGAATAGACAGTATGAGATATTTATTTTCTCTCCACACTGTTGAAAGACTTGATTGATTGTGGTAAGACGGGTTCTGAAATGGATATTTCAATAACTCAGTGGTAGATGTCAAAGCACTTATGTATATGTGTATTGTGCAGGTGTCTTCTGAATTTAATAAGAATTAAAGTTTTTAGTGGAAAATATTTAAATTATGTTACAACACTGAGTGTAGACTTACAGACTTATTCTTCATGAAAAGTGGTATCTATAGTTGTTTAAGCAGTGGTTGAATTAGTGATCTACTACAAAACGTGATGTGGTTTAGCTACATTTATGAAAAAGGAGGTCATCAATTCCAAACTTAAATTCAGGTTTAAATTATTACATGTCCCTACATTAAAAAATGAGCTAAACAGACTGTAGCAAAAAGAATATACCTTAAATATTGTATCTTCTCTATTTCTAGTTTCTTTCCCTTGTGCAGCATAGATCAGTGCCAGAATAAGTTGCCAGTCAAACTTCATCTTCTACTCATCTTAACTAATGCATAAAAGGGCAGGTAAGATCCGGAAAAAAAGAACACTTATTCTTATATGATGTGTGGCCACTTGCTTGGTTCAGGAGAACAGGTCTTAATTAGCAGAAACTCCCTAAGTACTATCAATAAAGATGCTCTTGCCTCTCCCCAATCTAGCAGGCAGCATGTGAAGTTCAAAGGAAAGACAGTTTTAACAACCTCAGCCCTTCAATTTTGAAAGAAGATCAGAGAGAACTCTAAGTTAACTGATTGAACCCAGCCTTTAAGAATAGAGAACAGGCAGTAAGAAAGTGCAAGTGTCTTCTGCATATAAGACTTCTTTCTTTTCTATGATTGCTCCAAAAGAGAATTAAGTTTGTTATTCATATTGGGGATTCTGGAAGTATGTCTTGATAATTAAGATGGCATGTATAAAGTGTGCTAACGATGTGATGTGTAGAAGGCAAATAGGTGCCCATCATCCTAGATACGTGGATCTCAAGAGTGGCCTACCTGTCTGCTGCTCTCTACTCAAATCTCAGACTCAAGGTCCCATTTGGAGATGTTCCAGTGCTCTTAAATCCACAAAATGGTAGCAGAATATTAGAGTAGCATTATCTTCGTTCTTTATTTTTTTAAGTTTATTTATTTTGAGAGAGAGAGAGAATGAATGCAAGTAGGGGAGAGGCAAAGAGAAAGGGACGGAGAGAATCCAAAGCAGCCTTGCTGTCAGCACAGAGCCCAAGAAGGGGCTTGATCTTACAAACCTTGAGATCATGACCCGAGCCAAAATCAAGAGTTGGACCGGACTGAGCCATCCAGGTACCCCTTATCTATATTCTAAGAAAAGGAACAAACTAACAATTGTCTAGTATCACTGAATGTGAAAGAACATTTTAGACTATGAATATGAATCTTCTTGAAATTCATAAACTACTTCGATGTATCAAAGGTTTAGTTTTCAGGCAGGTCAAATCATTTTCCACATAGGCATCTTAATACATAGGGTGCCTTTGTCATTATAATGCAGACGCCATCCTTATTCTAATTAATCCAGCACTAAAATGGGAACCTCTGATGTACGTTATGAAATTGTAGGGTCTTTTCATAGGCTTTAAAAGGGCAGTATTTGCCTTTACTTAATTTATATGGACTTTGATTAGGGTCAGATTACGACCTCTGAGGACTTTATATATTGAAAGCATTATGGTACTTCCTTCCCTGTCCCAGCTGTAAATATTAACAATAGTCAAACTGTTGTAAGGATGTTAGGAAGTACAAAAAATGTCTTTCCCTATGATGTCTGCTTTGACACTTTTATATAGAGATCTCAGATATGTTTAAACTATTATTGTTAATCAACATCATTATTACTTGCTATCCTATGTTTTGCTGATATTCTAAATAGTTGCTTGTTTTATTTTTGAGTTACCCAGCAGATGATTTGCCTATTACACTATATGTTTTATTTCCTATCTTTTTCTATCAATTAAGAAAGGAAATCTCTGGAAGTGGGGGAGACAGCCAGCTGCACAACTGCAACATCACCAAGTCCCCCCTCATCTGTTTCCTTGATTCCTACCCTTATTATGGCTTCAAAGTTAAACTTTAATATTATCATTTTGGCACATTTCTTCCCATAAGTAATTTTCATACTGGTTTACTTTTTATTCCATCTTGATTTTTAACTTTTTATTATATCAGCATTATGACATCTAGTTATTTTATACGCAGTCAAAATTGTAAGTGTAACGTCAATCAATAAGTCACAAAGTTAATTGTGCAAAGTTAATTATTTGGCCAGAAATAAATAATAAATTGAAAAAAAATCAGCGCCGCACCAACTTTTCCTGAACTAGGCTTTGCAATTTTTTGTACATGAAGTCATCATAAGCTCTATTTCTGGGATAAGAATTTGGGGTAATCTAAGATACTTCTACTTCATTCCAGGACAAAAAATAGAATTAAAAAAAAAAGATATTTAAAAAAATCTGTTTTTCATTCCCCTCTAGGACTTGATATTTGGCCACTTCTCTAGGTCTAGTATGGATGGTGTGGTGCAGATGGCACAGCAGAGGTCTGCTCTAAGATTTGACAAAACCGAACAAGAATGGAAGTGAAAGCATGGTGTCTTTGGCCACATGGGTCTAATGCTCCTCTCACCACTGCTGTTTCCTCTCTTGCCTTCCCTGTCTTCTCTCCTGGCTTCCTTACCCTCCTCTTCTTCCTCCTCATCTCCCTTCTTCTGGTTCTTCTCTTCCCACTCACTGCCTTTCCTCTTCTCATGTATAGTTTTTCTTTCTTCTCTCTCTTCCCACCCCATTCCCTCTGCTTTCACCACTCAGCTGGGTTTGCAGCTCCTCTGTGACAGCTCTGGCCCAAGTGTGGGCCTTCCCTTTTCTTGATTACACTTGACACAAGATAGTTTGTCATTTTCCAATACATTTCATTAAACACAAAGGAAGCACAGGAGCAAGGAATACTGAGACATGAAAAATGTTCTGCTTATAAAGTACAGGCTTCCGTTCCTTATAATGGAAAACTTACTCATGGGTCCTCTTTTATATTATTCTGGATACTATCAGATGCCCAAACTTGAATCCGAAGGTGATGATACAGGTCAGCAGGCAGCTTGTTTGAAGTATTTTCTTCTTAACCACCATTCTCCACATGGAGGACTTCCTGTTGACTAAGAGTTCCTTTCTGTACATTTGGTGCCTTTATAGTTTTGTTCTACAAATATTAGCTGGAGCATTCCTGTTCATTTAAATTTGGGTAATTATCTAGAAACCTCATTCCAATGGACATACCAGTGTCCCCCAATATTCATAAATTCCTGAGAGATTGTGATTTTACAGGCACATCTTCAATCTTATGCCTCTGCTGAATTAATTCAACTTGTTGCCATCTCACTCTCCAACATCATTTGTTTTTGTCCTACATATCAAGCTCAGAACAAGAATTCATTTTTAATTTAGCCCAATTTAAAAAATACACATGAGATCAAAGAAAGAAACAACTCACACAAGGTGTCTATTTCCTACCTTGTGGAAACAGTGAGATTTACCTCCAAATGTGCAAAAACTTTAAATAGAATGTTAAACATCTTTGCTACTAAAGACTTCTTGGGTTATTTATGCAAATATGAGATCTAGTCTTCCCAATTTATACCTCAAGCTTTCTATTTTTATCTCTTTTCACTTTTATTCGTTTTTCTAGTTCCTGCCTCTAAACACTCTTTTGGAATATTTTTGCCTACTTTTGTTTTGCTGAAGTGTTGAAATCATCTCTTAGAAGGACCTTCCATAAAGTATTTCAGGCTCTATTGTTTTCTTTTTGTGGCTTTCTATCCATCACCACCCCCATGAATAGTAAAGGTTTTTTAAGAACTTTCAAGTGAGATGTGTTTCCTAAACTCCTAAAGTTTCATTTTTTCCTTACAGATCCAATATTTTTACAATATCTTAGTAGAACATAATACCAATTAATAAGAATTATACTGGCCCAGTAATTGAGGCATAACTTGATTTAAGTTCCATTAGTAAGATCGTGTACTGACCCAGCTTTTGGCATTTGTGAATAAAAAGTTCCTTGTCACGCTTCTACCCCAGTTTTTAGTTGTCATAAAATGAAATCCTGGCCAGATTGTGTGGGCTATCTTTGTTGGATACTTAAAATAAAAGTAATGATCCAAACCACTTCTCTCTCAAAAGACAACAGGGGATTTATTTGATGTTAACAACATGATAAATGACTACTGTAGTAATCCTGTCATAACACCCCCAAATATCCCAGTCCATACTGTAGTGTGACATGTATCCAGATTTACTCTGCCATCAGCCCTGAAAAACTACCCCAGAGTTCTCTCCAATGTTCTGGGAAGGTTTTTCTAGCATCTGGCAACTCGCAAACCCTCATCCCAGTGAGAAAACCTGAATTTTCTTTACATGGCAGTTTTTTTTTTATTGTTTGAGGAACAAACCATGACAACATTTATTGGTTTCAAGTGTTGCCTTGAACAACACAGATTAGGAATGTCCAACAGAAGTGGATGGAGGCAGATCTTTAGAGCAAAAGGGAATTCCTGATTGGCTGAGTCAATTACAGGAAAATGATGAGAGCAAAATTATTAATGACATTTCAAGAAGAAAGCACCTCAGGATAAGCTTTTGCCATGGAAATATTTCTTTTTATTTTAGGTGCAAAGGCCTAAAATCAATTTCCTTGGATACAAAGAAGTTCCTCTATTATCAGTATTAAGAGTAAATTCAAGTGAAGCAAGTCATATATGGAGGAAAAAAGGAACTTTTTACAGAACATATTAATACAAAATACAAATACACATGTCCTCATTTCCCTTAGCAGATTGGAAAAAAATTTTCTAGAAAATACAAGAAATTGGAAAAAATTGGAAAAAATTTTCTAGAAAATACAAGAGATCATAACAAATAATCCTTAAATAACTATCTTATATAATAGTATCCCTATATAAGTACTCTGACCATCCTCATTTTGCAAATGAGGAAAGAAATTCTAAGAGATATTTCTTTGCTTGTCTAAAATAATCTAGATAGGAAGTGGTATTTGAACTAAAATCTGACTAAATTCTTGGCTTTCTTCTCCAAATCACTTGTGGATAGATTTAGAGATCAGGTCAAGAAGAGTACAGAAATAAACAATTTTTTTTTCAGTAACTCAACAATGGTCTCCAGTTTCCTCACAATCTTAATATGTAATCATCCTATTCTTGCTCCTATCGCTATTTTCACTATCTGCCAATGTTGGCACCTATAGAGTATAAAAGTCTCTTTACCTATGTCTTTTGTTTTTCTCTTTACCTACTTCTAAACACATAATTGATTCTAAATCTTTGTTGATTATTTTTCTGTGTATTTAGAAAAATCCATCAGTTTCAGGGGCACCTGTGTGGCTCTGTAGGTTAAGCATTAGACTTTCGCTCAAGACATGATCTCAAGGTTCATGAGTTTGAGCTCCACATCAGGCTCCCTGCTATCAGCACAGAGCCAGCTTAGGATCCTCTGTCCCCCTTTCTCTTTCTTCCTCCCCCAAGCAGCAAGAGGGGAGAGAGTCTGTCTGTCTCTCTCTCTCTCTCTCTCAAAAATAAATAAACATTAAAAAAATTTTTTTAAAGACAAATCCAACGGTTTCTTCCAAATATAAAACCATCTAGTGTTTTATTCAGAGAGGAAGAGAGAGAGAGAGAAAGAGAGGAAAAAAAGATCATGAAAAAGTACCCGTTTGAGTTTTTAGGGTTTTGTTGTTGTTGTTGTTGTTTTGTTTTGTTTTGTTTTGTTTTGTTTTTGGTTTAGATTCCCCTTTCTCTTAGGTAGTATGGACACTGACAGAAGGTAAGAGTAGAAAATTAAAAGAAATAAATAAATAAAGGAAGTGAGAGGGAAGAGGAGTGCTGAGGATCAACACCCTTGGCTGGAACTGAGTAGGAAAAAATTACACGCAGAAAACTTAGTATCTTTTTCATTCTCTCCCTCTCCATACCTTTCTGCTAATGGAGAAACCCACAGTTCCAGAACTAATACTCTTGCTCTGCTCCCATGAATCCTAATTGACTCCATGAAGGCTCCCACTGCTGTCCTATCTCTAGTATGGCATTACCATTTGCCCCCCGGGGAACTTGAGGCAATTCTCACTCTGCTCTCAATGTTGGCCATGCATAGAGAGGAAAGGGAAGACATTGAGGGGGAGAAAGGAGGTAATGATGGAAGAAAGTGAAGAATATGAGTGAGAATCATCTGTGGAGAAATTGTGCCCTAAAAAGAGAGGTGATATGGGAGAAATTGAGGTAGTCACAGCATTAGGTTTGGTCAGGTGGTGAGGGCCTAGGGTTCTGTGGAAATGTTTTAGAGGCTTGATTTCCATCATATTCATTTAGAAGCTTTCTGTGTGTATTTTCCAGAAACATGCTTAATGAGTCCTTGGCAGAGCAAGGTGATGTCAGTGACAATCTTAACATTAGCACAAAGATATGAATAAAGCTTGGATCAGGGATTAAATTGAGGGTTTCCTAAAAAAGATGAAGAGCCAGGGACAGATGCATGCTCTCTGGTAAGAGTGGGTCAGCATTCTTGATTTAAGTAGAGAAAGCTAATGAAAAAGGACTTTAAAATTAACTCCCAAGTGAAATGGTGACATTATTCGTAGCAATGGGGTGTTTGTTTATATGAAGTTACTATCCAGATAGTGGAGGATGGGCTGCCCAGGGCAGGAAGGGCAGGCTCAGAGGACTCCTCTGAGATAACTTGACGTCTGCCCTTGTTTAGGATTCAGCTGTTTTTCCTCTACTCTTCTCCTCACCTGCTTCTCCCTTCTCCTTTCTCTGGAGTCATTTATTTCAATAACAGTTATTCTATGTTGTATCTTGTCATTGCTTTCCCTCTTGCTGCAATCCATTTATTCCATTCATTGTCCACCCAGAACTCTAAGCCAGTCTCACATTTCTGAGTTTGGGCTTATCAGTGCTATGATCTGAATGTTTATGTCTCTCTAAAATTCCCATTAGAAATCCTAATGTCCAATGTGATAATACTAACCCATGGGGACTTTGGGAGATACTTAGGTGATGAGGATGGAGTCCTCATGAATCAGATTAGTGCTCTTCTAAAAGAAACCCCACAGAGCTCCCTAGCCCCTTCCACCATGTACAGACACATGGTTGCAGAAGTTCCAGAGGGCCCGTGCATCACTATGTTGGCACACTGATCTCAGACTTCCCAGTCCCCAAAACAGTGAGAAATTTTTGTTGTTATAAGCTGTTCAGTGTGTATTTGGGTATAGCAGCCTGAACTGATTAAGACAATCAGTGTAGCTCCCACAGTATATTTTGTAGGACTGACCTTGGGCCACTGCAAACAGACCCTTACAGCATCACAGGGACTGGTTTACCCAGTCAAATCTGTAAGACATGACTCTTTTTATGCTAATACAGTGTTTGACAACAGGCTTGGCATGAAGGGGTTAAGGATTGGGTCAACTTTAGTTCATCAATATAAGCTCTTTCCAAATTGCCAGAAAACTGACTTCAGAGCCTTGAGTTGATAATGTGTTAGGAGAGAGAAAAGGAAAGGAAAGAAGGAAAGAGACCAGGGGCAGATGGAATGGCAGCAACAAAGATGGAAAGAAGGAGAAAGCACATAAAGTGAGCACATAGAGATCTGAATGATCAGTGTGCCTTGTCTCAGCCTCTCAATGACAGTGAAATTCAGAACAATTTGTAAAGGTAAATGTGACTCTCACAAAGGAAAGACTGCCTTACATACCTATCCTTTACCCCTCTCCCTCTGCCCAGCTCTCTGTTATGAGGTTGCATCACATGTACACAGGGCAACCCTGAGGTCACTTCACTCCCACTGTCATTAGCAGGACACCACAATCGAAGCAAATGGGAAGAAGTATTATTCTTATGAGTAACATTAACTTCTGTATCATAAACCTCACAAGCATGGGGTGGAAGGAGGTAAGGAGAGGGCCAGCAGAATTGAGACTTTTATTGGATTGGCAGGCATTTAGCCAGGCCCAGCTGCTTTGAAAGCAAATAGTATCTTCCCACTTTCAGAGGTAATGGAGCTGTTACAGCACTATTCAGGACTATGAAAAGACCAGAACTCATCATACCCACAACAATGGGATACCTCTTAACCTAGTTACAAGGTAAGATAGAGCCCCTTCCTCACCCTTCCTGTCTCCTAATACTGTTTTCTCTGTGATGGAGCAGTCAGCTAATGAAGTCAAGTTGCATAAATCTTCAAGGAAGCAGACAAAGAAGAGGCAGAGATAGAGGGAAAACAATGAAACTGCAATAAAATAGAAAGAAGAAAGGACAAGAGTGAGTTTGAGAAAATAAAGAAGAGAAAATACCAAAAGAAAGAAAAAGGACCCAATAGGCAACATTCTCCGTGAGAGGAATAAGGGCAGAAAGGGGGATTTAAAGGAAAGGAGAGGGAAGTCAGATTGGTCTGAGATCATCTCTGCTGAGGACAATGGCCCTGCTTCAGCCTCACTCTTGAGTGGTTGAGTGCCATGCTTTCGTCTTTGCTCTTTGTAATGTGGTGTCATGGAATCATCTGTTTCTCAACAAAGCCAACTGTCACACATGAGGATACCTCACAGACCTGGGCTCAATGTATCCTTTTGGAAAGGGTCAAGGGGAGAAAAAACATTGTCTTTTACCATACAGTGATTTAAAAGTATTGGAATGACATCTTTTCGTGGGGTTGGGGAAGAAGGGACTTAACAAAATTATAGAGATTCTTGAACAACTCAGGATGTATTTCTTTACTCTTTTCATCACCCTCAAAAAGCCCTTCGTGAAGAGCAAAATATGAGAACAGAGAGGTGTATTAAATGAGCCACAGGTGGAGATGGGTTGCCTTGGCCTGGCTTTGGCCTTCAGTATTGTGCAGAATTGTGGAAACTGTCCCTGCTGGCTGTTAGCCCAGTACCGTCCAGGCTTCTCCCTCCATACCTGTGATCTGCAGTATGACCGCCCTGTTGAGTTGTTATCCACTGTTGCAGTGTCTTTGGGGACTATACATAGAGAAAGAGAATGGGTGAAGGCCAGGAGGGGAATAGGAAACCAAAAGGAGGAAGAACTGAAGGAAAACATCTCTAAATGTTGTTCTACACTGGCCTCCAACTGCTACTCTGCCATGTCTGTCTTCTTTCTGGGTGCATTCCTCAAATTTCTTTTCTCTATCTTGCATTGCACACTTTTCTTTGTCTCTAGTTTCTTGGATCTTCCTCGTGTTTTTTCTTTCTTTCTTTCTTTCTTTCTTTCTTTCTTTCTTTCTTTCTTTCTTTCTTTCTTTCTTTCTCTATTGCTCTATTTTTGTGGGACTTCAGTGTTTATTTAGTTTGTGCACCACCTACTGTGAAGGATACAAAGAAATGTCTGGTGGAGCCTCTGACTTCTAGGCACTCATAGTCAGGCTGGTGAGACAAAACTAATAAACATGACCCATTTAACAAACAATAGTCTGATGCTAAGATGTGTGAGGGAAATATGAAGCAAAAAGTGCAATTGTATTGTTCTTCATGCTTCTGGCTATGAATGCAACTGACCATGTTCCCGAACTGCTAAGTGGCTCTGGGCCAAGGTTTAAATCCATTTCACTCAGCCTGTGAAGGACCACTCAGAGTTTAATGTGTCAGCAAAAAAGAGAGAGTTTGGCACATATCCTCTCAAACATATCATCAGGGCCAGGCAGAGCTTTGGAACTCACTTTGAGCCTATAGGTTTGACTAATGGATGATGTTATGTTGTTAGAAAGGAAAGTGTTTCCATTTCTTATGTATTCCTCCCTCTTTTCTGTAAATTAAGAAGGAAGAGAGAAAGAGAGAGGAAAGATGTTGCAATGAGCAGATGAAGGGGAAGCGCATACACACACACACACACACACACACTCACTCACATTTGTTCTAGGAAGCACCTTTCCTTCCACCTCCTCTTTTAGCAGGTGGATTAGCAAGGGCATTTTTTCTGACACCATACACCCAGTGTTGTATTGCCTTCAGAGTTACTGACCACAGCAAAGACAGGAAATCCATATCTTCTGTAGGAGGCAAGGAAATCGGTTCTATAGTCAGGCCAGAGGAGGAGCAAGATCAAGCAGATTCCAGTCTTCTTCTCTGGCCATAGTTCTCAAGTATGCCAGAGGGGATCGGAAGATACATTTTAGGTATCTAATGTATGCACTATCCCGGCCCGACTTTTGCCCCATCCCCTTTCCAAACTTACCTTGAATCTTGAACAAGAAAATCCAACCTGAATAGATGATAAGGACTGGAGACAGAATACATTTTGCTGGTGATTACATGCTGGGGTGGTGGGTGTTGTCTTCCAGTCTGATCCTAAATCCCTATGGCAGTCTTAAGGATCCCCTAAAATGGCTACTACTTTTAATGATAAACATATGATTAATGACTTTTAGCAAACAGGTCCAAATCTTTGGCATTAAGTAACTAAAAAATAAAAACCACAAAACTTAAATATTCTACCATCCTAACTTTCAAACTTGGATGGTGTTATTTTTTGGTACAACTTCATGAGGGTTTCACTTGACTGAATATTCATCAGCTGGTGACCTAATTTTGTTATGCTGTGTATTGTATATCTATACTGCAGAATTAGAAGTGGGTTGAAATGGTTCAAAGAAATCAGTTTTCCCTAATCCTAAAGCAGAACTCAAAATAATTTTTGGAATTTGAAAACATTTGAGCAACTATCTTTCCCCCAATTAATTAATTACACATATGTCCTTCCCCAGTTCCTAAATTTGACTCGTCCAAGGAGTGGACCTCATGAACCCTCTTAAAGAAGAACCAATATTTTCTAATATGTTTTACACCAAGAATATCCCCAGAAGGTTTGCTTTCCTTAAACCTCCAGCATTTTTCCAAATCCAACAAAGAGCTTTGATAACAAGACTGGAAGTTTGTTCTCAGCAGCTATGCTTATCCATGCATTTTGCAGTTCACCTATCAAATCCAGGAGAGCAACCCTAGCCTAGTGAACTAAGCATCCGCACTGCTTCTGTAAGAAGGGGACTCACTGTGTTCTCCAGAAGGTCCCCAGGTCAAGCAGCTATAAGAGATCAGAATCGACGTAATTGGACCCAAAAGGATGTGAGAAAACAAATGCTTTACTTTCCCAAGAGTAAGACCAGAAAAAGAAAGAGAAAAGAGAGGTTAAGAGAACTCTAGCAAAAATACATCAGGAAAACTCACTCTTCTCTCCTTGTCCAAAATATCCACCTTTATCAAAGCCTAAGATATTTCACCTCTAGATAATTTATTTAGCCTCCAAGCTAATCTCCCTGCCTCTTATCCAAATGACAGATTGATTTTGAAATGTTAGATGGGACCATATGAAATTGCCACTTCGGTAGGTCAAAAACTGCCAAATAGCGGCAATTTCATGTGGCTCAATTGAATTCTTCACTTATTTTGGTAGTTTCTGCCTTGTGCAAAACTATAATGTCTCACTAATATCTTGTGGTATAAAACCAAAAATCTGACATGTGGAACCTGTAAGAGCCCCTTATCTCACAGATGTTATGCCTCCTTGCCCCTTGGCCAGTAAAGACTTTTCCACAGCTCTCCCAATATGCTGCAAATTCTTTTCTAAAAGTTTTAAAAAATGTTTATTCATTTTTTGAAAGATAGAGACAGAGTATGAGTGGGGGAGGGGCAGAGAGAGGGAAACAGAATCCAAAGCAGGCTTCAGGCTCTGAGCTGTCAGCACAGAGCCTGATGCAGGGCTTGAATTCAAACTGTGAGATCATGACCTGAGCAGAAGTCAGATGCTCAACTGACTGAGTCACCCAGGTGCTCCTATACTGCAAATTCTGCCTCCGAAATTATTTTTTCTTTCTTTAAAAAATTTTAAACACTTATTTATTATTGAGAGACAGAGACAGAACATGAACATGGGAGGGACAGAGAGAGGGGAGACACAGAATCTGAAGCAGGCTCCAGACTCTGAGCTGTCAGCACAGAGCCCTATGTGGGGCTTGAACTCACAAACCAGGAGATCATGACCTGAGCCCAAGTTGGACGTGTAAACAACTGAGCCACCCAGGTACCCCTGTTTTTTTCTTTCTTTTCCTACCTCCCTGCCTTCCTCCCTCTCCCACCCTCTCTATTCCTTTGTTTCTCCTTCCCTCCCTCCCTTCCTCTGTCTCTCCTTTTCTTTCTTCCTTCCTCCCTTCCTTCCTTCCTTCCTTCCTTCCTTCCATTTCTTTTTTCTCTACCCTTTCTATATATCATACACATCCCAAGCTTTCTTCAAGTACTTGTATGCAGTGTGTATTAAGAAGATTCCCGAAGAAATTCAACTTTCCTTTCCTAGAATATCCCCTCAAATATATGATTATACTTGGCTCAGCAATATGTGCATAGATTTATACTGTTGTAGTAGACATCAGTATTTCAACTGTGAGTGCCTTTTGTATGCCTGGCTAAACTTTAAGTACTTGTAGGAATATATATATATATATATATATATATATATATATATATATATATATATGCTATTTATTTATTTATTTACTTGGCCCCATCTACCCAGAGTACCCGGAATATTTCTGAGACACCAATAACAGACTAGTTAAATTGACCTGTCTCCAACAGTTTATTTCTGTGTGGAAACCACAAAATGCCAATCCAGACACTGTGAGCAGCCTTTAAATAGCAACTTCCCTCCCAACTCTCTGGGATGGCAATTTGTGAATACATATTGCTCCAGTAAGTACTGGTTATGGGTCATAAAAGAAAGAAAAATAACATAACAGCAATCAGCCAGACTATCCTTCCCAAACCTGCCTCCAGTGCTGATTGTTCCAAATCATTACTTACCCAATCCGTCTGTTAGTAAAGTGCTGGCTAAAGACACACACCAGGCACCCAGGAAATTACTACTATTGGAGATGATGAAGCATCATCATAACAATAATGGCCAGAATTCGTTGAATGCTTTACTGTATGCCAGGCACCATTGTAAGCCCTTCAGAAGTCTTATCTCAATGAATCCCCACCAATCCCTATGAGGTCTGTGTGCTTTTATGGTTGAGGAAATTAAAGCAGAAGTGACTAAGCAATTTGCCCAAGCTCACTAGAAAGTTGTAGAGCCTAAACTATGTACCAGAGCTGCCTCCTTAGACAGCATGTTGTTCTGGAGATCAGAGGACCTTTGTATATCAGAGACCCACTCCAAGCTAAATGAATTGCCTAATATCACAGAGCCACTCACTGGCTGAGATAGAATCAAAATATAGTTGCTTCACTTCTGGTAGACTTTTAACCCAGTGCTGTTCTAACTAAGCCCCACTGTGGTACATGGATGGGATAGGAAGAGGGAAGTTCAGGAGGAAGAGAAGGAGTTCTATTTTGGCCTCTTAGAAAAACATTTCATCAGTTTTAAAACTACTGTGGAGCCATTGCTTTCTTTAGATGACAGGAGAAAAGTTGCTTTTAACTAGGAGGATAGAAACGTGGGAAATAGGAGGCTTTATTCTAGACCAGTCCCTGCCTTTCTTTTGGAGACATTTTAGGTTATAAATAGGCACTATTCATATATAATTTTTCCACTGGGTGTGGGCTTCCAGGGGCCTTTCAGAGAGTCCTGACACTACCCCAAATTGGAATTTCTCCAAGTGTCATGGCAATTCAGGCTTCCAATGATTTCAGTATTTCCAGATAATTAAAAGAGTAGAAGTGCTTTTAAGACAGATGCTAGTGAACATACAACAAATTTGAGTAGTCCCATTATATAGCTTAGGGAGATTTTATGAATCCCCCCCCAAAAAAAAATTAATATCGAAATCATTAACAGTAAGAACAGAAAACCATCACAGTGCTGGCTTTGGTTGCTGTTTTGGGTCCTGACTGCTTGTGAACCACTCTAATTTGGACTTTTTTCTAACTGTTCCTGGGCCTCAGAAATTGAACTGCCCCTGGTGACTTTGCCTTTGAGAGAAGGGTTGAAACATACTTCTCCTGTATGTCTCCTTTCCTCTCACATCTACAACACAGCTTCAATTCTGATACAAGATGTGTAGCTTTTTCACACATCAGACAATTGTGTGACACCAGCTGGCTATCCTACAATTTAACTCAATTCTGACACTATCTACCTGGACTTAACATCAGATCCCACAGGTTAAGGCTCAGTCCCCTAGGACTATCCCCCTCAACCCCCACTTCACACTCCCGTCACAAGTGAGGTTGTCACCTGTGTTTCTGACTTACCACGTCTAGATCAGAAGTTTCCATGGCCCCCTCCTCAGGTTTGATTAATTGGTAGAGCAGCTCACAGGATTCAGTAAAACTGTTTACTCACTAAATTAACGGTTTATAATAAAAGAATATTAACTCAGACATAGCCAGATAGAGGAGATCTATCGGGCAACGTGTGTGGGAGAGGATGTGGATCTTCCATGCCCATTCCCTGAATATCCATATGTTCATCAACCCAGAAGTTCTCTGACCCCTGTCATCTTTGGGTTTTTTGGAAGTTCCTTACATAAGTATGTTTCATTGATTTGTTGCTCATTGGTGATTGAACTCAATCTCCAGCCCCTCTCCCCTCCCCAAAGTGGGGGCAGGGCTGAGAGTCCCAACCCCCTAATCACCTGGTTGATTCTCTAGCAACCAGCACCCATCCTTAGGTGTTTTCCAAAAGTAATATTTACATAAGCTCAGAAGTTTGTTGTGGATGATAAGACACCTTTTTCTCTCTTATCACTTAGGAGATTCCAAGGGTTTTGGGAGCTCTATGCCAGACAGGGACGAAGAGCAAATATATATCCCATACTCTAAATCACAAAATCACAGCCCCCATGCCATCTCTCGCTGCCTCCTCACATTCCACAGTGTTCTGCTCAGCGCTCCTGGTGGTGAACTATCAGAACATGCCTCACTCACCCATTTCATTCTCTGGCTTGCTCTCTATCCCCTTTTCCTCATTTAATGTTCTCTTCTGTTCTCTCCTTTCCAATATGAGTTCAAACCTTTACCAAAAAGAAACCACCAAGATATGGTTTCCAGGTGTTTCAAGGAGTTTACACTGTTTTCTGAGATGTATGTTCTATTCCTAATTTGTACAATGGATCCTATGGAAAGCCAGTTGATATACTTCATTTTCTTCATCTGTAAAGTGGGGTCACAGTGCTGGCCTTTGCCTTCAAAGATCACTGTGATATGTTCCACCCTGGAGAACAAAGCTCATGTTAGTGAAGAGAGACATTACTTACACATGGTGCCTGAGTTGAGCTGATGGGCAGTGGGCTGAAGTAACGGCACGAGGTAATGAGGCCATGCCTGGCTGTGATGACCAATGCCCTAATGAGATTTCCTGCAATGAACACACATCCAGCATTTTGTTTTATTTCATTTTAATTGAAAGCTTAGGAAACGCTTCATGCTTCATAAACGTTCTGTTATTTTCAGATCAATCTACTACACTGGAAAACTTAATAAACAAATAGATAATGGTCCTGCTGAGTTGTTCAGCATTTCTTATTCACATCTCACCAGCTTCACGCTTTGCCCACAGAATCTTGACGCTTGTTTTTTTTGTTGTTGTTGTTGTTTTTCAGACATTAATTTTTAGAAAGAAATGCTCTGCTGCAGCAAAGAGTGGCAAAGACCAGAGCAACCAACTTTCCATTTGGCTGGTTTTTGAGTTATATGTAACGTGCCCTGATTAACACCTTTTCTTCCCTTACCCTCAAAATAAATAACCAAGACAGGACTGTTTTCTCCATTCGGTTTTTTTTTTTTTTAAATGAAAGTAATACACCTGTTCTTGGAAATATCTGCTTCCAGGCATGTGTGTGATATTTCATTCTGGTTTGTTATATTCAACTGGCCCCATGTAGGTGGCATGTGAGCTGTGACTAATAGAAGACAAACTGTTAGGTATGTTAGGGTCCTGTCACACGGTTCTCCCTGCCTTACTACCTCTACATTTCCCACCCTGAAATTTTGAAAATAAGGGGAAATGGATTAAATGCACAAAAGTGGCTTGCCAATGATAAGATTTACAATAGGCTAGAAGATCCCAAGTGAAAATGCTTCATTCCAATTGGAGAGAATTAATGGTGAAACCCAGCTATTTTTTTCAATCTTAAAGTCCCTGGAAAGGAAATTTCTAGGAATGGGAGAGGAAAATAATTATTCCTTGGGTATAGGGTTTACCTTTTATTTAGTATTTATTAGAAGTAAAGAACTTAGAACAGTGTCTGGTACATGGTAAATACTCAAAAATGCAATAATGATGATGAAGGTGCATATCCCAGCATCTAGCCCAGAGGTAGCACATAGCAACCACTTGTTAAAAAAAAAAAATTTAAAAAATGTTACATTGTTATAAATGAATAGATGAAGAATATTTTCCCCTGTAAGTTCCATAAATGTGATAAGCAGTTTTCAGTGTTATGCCACCTCCTCTAGGTAAACCTTCTTAAGCCCCATGTTCAGAGCTCACCAATATAATGCCAGTCCATTAGAACCACATTCAAGACAATGAAAGGTGCTAAGGACTCAGGACAAGGAGATGTTGGCTTTAGTGACATACTTTAAATACAGTGGCCTGACTCTTCTGTGTGATACACCAGAACCACAGACTCTGCTGTAGTCCTCAGAGCTCCTTGTCTGAAGTCTTAAGGCCATGCTTAAATGGCTAGGATTTGACATTTTCAACATGACATGAGCAAGAAAAGTTTCAAGGGCAGAAAAAGGAGAAATAAATGGCAAAAACAGAGACCAGTAGAGAATGCTCATCATTTCTCCTGTCAGTAGGGGATCAAAATCATATCTTGTACCCAGTGTTTTGTCTAGTGTTGCTTGAGTAAGCCATAAGATCTTGGGGAAGTAGATTTTGGAAACGTAGATGATTTAGTAGAGTCTAGGACATGTAGCATGCTGTCTGGATTGATGGGTGAAAAAACTCAGGTAAGAAGATCCTAGATGTGTGTGTGTATGTGTGTATATATTTATATATCTGTCATATGTATTTGTAGATATTTAAATATTTATACATTTATGATATACATTTAATATATATTAAAAAGGTGAACTAAATTTTGAAAAGTAAAATTAGAAGTGGCTAGAGCTCATAACACTACGGATAAAGGAGAGGGCCTTGGTCTCCCTGGGTAGTTATCAGTGAATGACAAACACTTCACATCCTCATTTTACTATGAATAATAAGCTACGATGCTGAGATGATGACTTGGTTGGGGAGATCTTACCCACCACTGTAAGTCTGTGACCATGTGCATCATCACCAGCAACAGTGCTACTACATGCCTTACTAACAGTCCCCTTCTTTAGGTTAGCATGGAAAATGCTAATGAAATGGGATTGTTCCCTTGTTTTCTAGGATTTTTAGGGGTCCTAAAAGAAGATAAGGAAGTATCAAAGATAAGGAAGGATCAAAGATAAGGAAGTATTGGTTGGGTTAGGACATAGATACATGGACAATATCGTGATTCATGATTTATATGTGTTACCTATTTCCATATGAAAAGATGTGTGGTTAAGTTACAGAAAGATAGATGTATTACACTTAACCATGCTGCCTCACCCTGATCCCTTTTTTTAATTTGAGAATAAGTAAATAGAGAAGAGATGAATAAGAGGAACAAATGAGATTATGCCTTTATTTTTATGTGTTCCTGGTAAGTGACTTTGGTTTTTCCTCCACAATAAAACTCATTGGCCCACCTGAGATGTATTTGGGAATAGTTTGCTAGATACGTTATTTTTGTTTCATGTCTAAACTATGGCACCTATGGAAAAAGGAAAAGGAAGTTTTTGCTAGAGCCATGTGTAAATGTAGTTACCTCTCTGAGAAACAAAGCTCAAGCAATTACGATCAAGGAGAATGAGTAGGGAAAGAAGCACAAATGGAGGAATGGGCAAGTTGTGGACCCTGTAAATGTGCTTGACCTTAAATGAAAGCTTGAAGTGAGCACACGTGTATGTTGATGTTCAAGGTGTATGGGAGGAGGGAAGGATGGTTGAAGATTTGCCTAGGCCTTGAGCTGGTATGCTTGTTAAGACATGTGGCTATGTATCGGTGCTTTGTCAGTATGCAGTGTCACAGTAACTGATCAGAAAGGAAATGAGAGAGGTGAATGAGGCTCTGCCTTTACTTGTATTTCTGCACTAATTAAGTACAAAAATGCTCTCAACCATGTATCAGCAGTCATGGTATGGATCTCACCAGGGAAAGATGCTTTGCAATTTCTCATGAAAGCCAAGTAAGGAAGGTAGGCGGGGAGAAACTTAGAGTAAATCTCCTCATTAATGAAAATCTGTTTTTAAGGCGATTTGCTTTGGTTCACAGCTTATTTTCAAGATCAGGATTAATATTAATTGTAAATTTATGGAAAGTGGATATACTTAAGAGACAGCAGGTTCTCTATGCATAACTGTGTATATCCCCTGGGAATACATGACTTGGAAGGATGTGGCTTGCATGGCAGGGTACATAGCTGGCATGATTGTGGGCTGTGCATGCATTCTTCATGTCCGGAACAGCTGCATGCTTGTAAAGGTTTGCATCTTGAAGTTGAGATGAAGTCCCCTGGGCACTGTGAAGATTTGCATAGGGAGTTCAATATGCCTCACATCTTCATGTACTCTGTAATCATAATAACAGCTATATTAATAGTAAACACATTTCAGCACTTAATATGTGCAAGGCACAGTTTCACTTATTTAAATTCTCTTAATAACCCCGTGAGTTAGATTTTATTGTTATCTGTGCTTTAGAGAAGACAAATATGATCCACCAAAAAGTTAAAAAACTTTCCCAAGGTCATACAACTAGTGAGTGGTAGAGGCACATCTGGAACCCAGACAGGGTGATTCCGAGTCTCTGCGATCAACCACAGGGCCAATCTGCCTGTGCAGACACACTAAAACTGGAATTGTATGTAAGGTAGATGAGTAGTGAGTTGTGTATGTAAATAACATCCACACAAAGAATGCTTGGTTAATATAGCATGCTATGAGAGTGGCATAACATGTACCGTATTTTAACAATTCTAAGACACACGTTATTTACAATGTAGTATTTCCAAAATCGAATTACATCTTTGAGTTGATGATAAGGCATTATGTTATAATTTAATGGGCTGTATATATTCCTTTCTTGATGGCTCATACAATAATAGTATGTCTTATAATCAGTGCCATGCTATTATCAATAAAATACAGAATGTAGTTTTAAATGCCTGAGTACAGTAAATTAAGAGGTGATACATAAAAGCAGATAAAGCAATATTGGTAGATGTGTATATGTTTGCTTTATGGCTGGTGTTTGATATACCTTCCCTGATTAAAACAAAACAAAACATAGGTTCATCCAATTCAGAAAATATAATGAACTTTTAAATATCATGCTGTTCTATTTTTTAGGACTTGAACTAGAATAAAGAATTGATGCATCAGCTTTATTATTTTTATTGGTCTTTAGAGTGAAACAAGATCTTAGAGATAATGTCCAGCCTTCATCCATGTAGTTTTGCTGGCAGATACTTGGACCTGAGTACGTGAACTATTTAAGACTGACCACTATGACCACTGTCAGAGATAATATAGACAGATTGTGTCTTGGTTACAGTTGTAAATCAACTAACATTTTACCAGCCATGCAAAGGGCACCTACAAAATATATATTTAATGACTTAATAATTTTCTGGTTTGGGTTAAATATTGTATCCTGTTACACCTGAAGTTTATTCTAAAACTGATGTTCTATATTAGATCTAAATCTAATCTCTATATAAATATGTTCTGTGTAAAAATATTAAAACTATAAATTTTTCAAATTATCTTCTTATCTCTTGGGAAATTGGTGTTGGAGAAGTAAGATGTGATTTAAAACTATCACACGTGGTTTCCAACCCCAACTACAATGTCTGTGTTGATAACTTTGGGCAACTTATTGAATTAACTGTGCTTTAGAATCTAGGTCTATAAAATGGAAATGATAATACATACTTCCCAAGACTGTTATGAAGATTAAATAAATTCATATGGCATACAGTAGGAGCTCAACAGATGCTGCTTCTTATATCCTTTTGTGTAATTCAATCAGAAAATCTTTGGTTATGTTTATTCCACTAAATATTCTTTCCTGCTTTGTCAAAGATTAGTTAGCCATATGTTTATGGGTCCATTTCTGGCTTCTGTATTCTAGTTCCATTGACCTGAGTATCTGTTCTTGTGCCAGTACTATACTGTCTTGATGATTACAGCTTTGTAATACAGCTTGAAATCCGGGATTGTGATGCCTCCTGCTTTGGTTTTCTTTTTCAAGATTGCTTTGGCTATTCGGGATCTTTTCTGGTTCCATACACATTTTAGGATTGTTTGTTCTAGCTCTGTGAAGAATGCTGGTGTTATTTTGATAGGGATTGCATTGAATATGTAGATTGCTTTGGGTAGTAGTATTGACATTTTAACAATATTTGTTCTTCGTATCTAGGGGCATGGAATATTTTTCCATTTTTTGTGTCTTCCTTTTGGATATGTTTGATCTGGGCACAGCTAGATGTTAAAAAGTAATTTTTAAAAAAGCAAAAATGTTATACCACCTTTTATTTTTTTAATTTATTTTTTAAATTTTTTTATGTTTGTTTATTTTTGAGACAGAGACAGAGACAGAGAGTGTAAGCTGGGGAAGGGACAGAGAGAGGGAGACACAGAATCCAAAGCAGGCTTCAGGCTCTGACCTTTCAGCACAGAGCCCAACGTGGGGCTCGAACTCACAAGCTGCAAGATCATGACCTGAGCGAAGCCGGATGCTCAACTGACTGAGCCACCCAGGTGCCCCATACCACCTTTTATTTAAACATTGCTACATTGTATTTTGCAGTTGGTTCCTAAATCCTGGGTTACAGGTATAATTTATGAAATGCATCCTGGTAGTGTTGCATAAGCATGTATGTTGCTGTTCAATCAGCTGGGAGGTCTACTGATAGTCTCAAGGCAAATAGTTGATTATAGACTGTCTTATTTCATCCCATGAAATTCTATTGCTATAACAACTACCACAGACTGGGTACCTTAATGAACAACAGAAATTTCTTTCTCACAGCTGTGAAGACTGAGAAGTATGAAATCAAGGCATTGAGAGATTCAGTGTCTAGTGAGAACTCACTTCTTGTCTCATACACAGCCAACTCCTCACTGTGTCCTCACATGGGGGAAAAGATAAGGGAGCTCTCTGGAGTCTCTTTGATAAGGGTGCTATTCCTATTTATGAGGGCTCTACCATCATGACCTAGTCATCTCCTAAAGGCCCCACATCCTGATACCATCACACTGGGGGTTAGAATTTAGCATAGGAATTTGGGAGGACATATTAAGTGTATAGTGCAGAAAGACCTTTTAAAAGTTAGTCTTGTTTTTTTTTTTTTTTTTTAAAAAGAAACAACTCTTTCTGGGAATTACAGAGGCAAATAAAAGTGTGATTTTTGCTAGAAAGCAGAGATAGTTAATTAAATCCTTTCAATGTTAATAAAATATTCATTAGAAAGTAGGGGTTAGAAGGCTCCTTTGTAACGAAGACAAATATTCCTGATCGGGGAGAGTGTCAGGGGATAAAACCACCTACTATCTTTAGACAGAATAGTTTTGAACAAGAAAAATGCAAAATAGAAAGAACTAAGTCCAAAAACAAAATCTGCTCTTCTTCAGATTCCTGGGGAAAATGTGTTTTAGGGCTCAAAAGGGGTACAGATATTACCAAAGTTACTCCCTGACATACTAATGGCAGTCCACAGTTTTCAAGGAGTTGCTTGCTACCCCTACTTTACAAAAAAAAAAAAAAAATGAAAACGGGGCCCAGAATCGTACAAGAAATTACCTGGATTTGGTGTCAACCCAGACCTTCAGATCACAGGTCCGCAGCCATTACTCTATACCTTGGACCCAAGGATGACTTGAATGACGAAATAAAGAATTTCAGAAAGAAAAACAGAAGGCAACACTCCTTTATTCAGCCTATCTTTCAACAAATATTTAAGGAGTGCCTCTTGTGTACTCTGTGAAGGTTGAGCAGCTTATTAAAAATCTCTTCTAGAGCATCTCCTCATGAAGGCCAGATGCATTATCGATCAATATTGATCACTCCCTGGCAAGGTCATTGACTTGAAAAGATCTAGAGTAAATTAGGAACACAAAATTCTGTTAGGTAGTGATTGATAACAAGCAAAATTAAAATTGAAAAAATGTACTTTTGCCTTTTATTCACTTTAAATCTTGATATATATTAAATTTTGGTTTCTGATAAATAATCCAACCATTCATATATGGAGATCTGTAGAGAGAGATAAGTAGACATAGACAGATACATACATGTATGTGGATGCATATGAAATTTCATATATATACATACACATTAATACACATGTGGATTATATACATATGAAATATCATTCAGAGTCAAAACTGAATTTAAACTTTCAAAATACAGATGAGACAGGTAGTCCCTGGAGTCTGTGCAAGTGTAAGTTGCTAAATGTTTGGAGAGGACCAATACGTAATGTGATAGAAGAAATTGGATTGTGAGAGTATATTCTAAAACTTTGATATTCTGCAATAGACCCTGCAAACTTGCCCATGGGATATTAGGAGGGTGTGGAAGGCTGGACGTGAAATTCATCTCCACAGGCTTCTTTTCAACCTGAGTATCTTTTTCTGTCTTAAGGGTTATATTTTATTTGACAAAAGGGTCACTGCATATTAGGTTTGAAAATGACAGTTTTAGGGGATAGCCTAAGAAATCAAATCCAAGTGTCAGAAATGTCACCATGGAAAACTAACAAGCGTTTCCCTGACTTATGTATATGAATAATCATCCGGCATGCGCAAGGCCCAGAGCAAGTTTTATTTTAGGAGCCCTTCATATCACTTCTCTTCTCTTCCTGCCTACTCTATTCCGGACATAGAATATTTCATAGAAATGCCCTTAATTGTCACATGGGTCGCACAAGATGTTATTTTTGTTCTGTAAACAATTACAGGCCTGTTTTCAAGTCTGAAACTATTTAAGCAATTAAATGCCTCCTAAATCCACACTGTCAGCAGTCTCCTGCTTCCAGTGTAGTGATTCTTTGCTTATACAAGGATTTGGGAAGATATTTTATTCCAGTTTCCGTTCACCTCTATGTTCCCTCTATTCCTACTGTCAGATTTCTGCCTGCCCAGTATGTCATATTATGTCATCTAAATACCCAGCAAAACCACCATGAGATCTGTATGCTTTTGTCTTCCACACTCTTCCTCACCATCCCTTTGAAACATCCTCATTTCTGTTTTTCCTAACCAGTTCCATTTGCCCAATCTGGATGCTTCATGCTCTTAGTCCTCCTCTTTTAGAAAAGTACTCTCTGATTGCCCAAATCCCATCAGGTTACCCAAGCCATTACTCTCTGCTCTTTCTGGACAATGCCTTATGTCATCCTTCTCTCTTGCCCACCTAAGAATTGCAACTGTTACTCAATTGTTTATTTATTCAATAGCAATTAAACTATTTGCCTATAGAGAGTCCAGCCAGGAAAATTGGATAAAATAATGAGCCAAAAAGACATGGTCTTGTCCTCAAGGAGATTTGTGTAGAGTGGGGAAGACTTTCAAGTAAACCGACCATGGCAATACAGGTTCTGATAGAGTAGAATGAAAGTACTATAGACTCTCGTAGCAGAGGCTCTCATACTTTGGGCATCAAGGAAGACTTCCCTGGAGGGATACATAGTAATATAGTGAGTGAAGAAGAGAATTGTGTGGGGGAGGGAAAGTGTTTTAGGAAGTGGGAACATAGGGGAGAGAGACAACATGCTATTTGAAGGATTGGTAGGCGTTGGCATGTTTAGAGCTTCGACAGTGAGAAAGAGAATGATAAAACATAAGGCAATGGCCAGATCTGGGAGAACCATGTAAATTGTTTTATGAGCTTGCACATCGACAAAGGGGGGCTACTGAAAGATTTGTTTAAAGAGGGTAAAATGATGATTTGAAGTCTTAAAAAAAAGACTGTGACTCCAGTGTGGAAGATAAATACTACAGGCAAGATGGGGGCAATCTGAAACACACATACATGTGCACACGTGCACGTGCGCGCGCGCGCACACACACACACACACACACACACACACACACACACACTTTTGTAGCACCAAAACAGATTGGATTTGAGCTACAAGTTCTTTTTTTTTAAATTTTTCTTTTTCAACGTTTATTTATCCTTGGGACAGAGAGAGACAGAGCATGAACGGGGGAGGGGCAGAGAGAGAGGGAGACACAGAATCCGAAACAGGCTCCAGGCTCCGAGCCGTCAGCCCAGAGCCCGACGCGGGGCTCGAACTCACGGACCACGAGATAGTGACCTGGCTGAAGTCGGACGCTTAACCGACTGCGCCACCCAGGCGCCCCGAGCTACAAGTTCTTAATCAAAGTCCCATTGCTTTGATCTGAAGTAGTTATCATCTACATCTCTAGTAAGAAGTAGATCAACTGTAGACCTGATTCCCTAAGTAACAGAGCTCTGTTGATTCCTTGCTTGTCTCAACCCTGACTACATAAAATATGGTCCATGGACCAGCATAATTAGCATCTCCTGGGAGAACTTTACAAATTGAGTAACAGTTCCCACCTCAGACCTACTGAATATGAATCTGCATTTTAACAAGTTCCCTAATTGATTCATATGCACATTGGATTTGAGAAGCCTGTTCTGGAAATCTACCTTGGATTCCCCAGCCCTTAGTTCTTTGTCTATGTTTTAGAGACTGATACAAATTTATTAGTAAGATTAAACATAGGCACATTAGTAAATATTTAACTCTTTACTTTGTACCTTTAAATACAAGGAATGTCTTCAAATGATCTTTCCACAGCAATCTTGCTCTCAGGTTGGGTTGATTGCAAGTTTTGTGAGGTGAATTGATTATAAGTTTTATGAGTTGTAAAAGTGGGAGCTTCAGCAAATGAGGATTTTCTCCCAAATGATCTCTAGGATATTATTGACCTTCTGTCTCCCAATATTTCAACTGTCAGGTCTATTACGCACTATGATAGCCTTACCTTGCCCAAATTTAAGTCTCTGGGTGGTTGCCTCCAATATATATGCAATAGGCCTTCTTGTAATTATTCTGTTTTAAAATGTTTTCTTAGGCATCGATTTCATTTCTAAATTTCTGCCTAAGATTTCTGCAATGCCCATGAAGCCTAATCATATTCTTTTATATATTTTACACACTGACAGTTTATGAGAGAAAAACAATGATAAATAAGGGAGTATCAATAATTTGTTTAAAACAGGAAGTTTTGGGGTACTGTGTTAAGTGGGCATAGGTTCAGCCCAGTCTCCTATGTTTATAATTTCTGTCCTTTAGCCTACTCCAGAGAAAACAGCAGTAATGATGACTTCCAAGGCACCTAAGTTTCCCAATTATCAAAAAATATTCAAGAACGTAAGTGTTCTGCAACCATCTAAGTAGGTAAAATAAACATTTACCTAAAAGTGGGGAGGTCTGTGTTCTGATCATGGCCACATTACTAATTAGCTGTGACTTCACAGATATTTTTCCTCACTGGCCCTAAGCATCCTCATCTATAAATTGGAAGCTGTAGACCAGCCAATCTGAATATTTTAAGATTCCACATGCATTTCATTTATCTGAAAATTGGTAATCCATATGTGCTGCATAATGATAGGAACACTTGGGAAAGCATAATGTCCAATTAACCAGCACACTGCTATTTCCCAGACATCCTGAATTAGTGGCAATGCACACTCCTGCATGTAAGCCGCCTCTCTCAATCACGATCCTCCAAGTGGCAATTTTTTGCCAAGTCTAACCAGCAGTTCCTTTGACTTGTTGCTGTTTATTTTTTTCCTCCAAGCTAACTAAAAGATTATACCTTTCCTGAAGCTTATGCCAGATGCTTTCATCCCTGTCATAAAAATCATGAAGAAAATGTCTCTGGGAGTCAAAGTCTTTGACTATATCAGCAACATTTCTGCAATACCATCCTTATGCAAGTGCTTGCTGATGTCTTTCCCCTTTAACTGTAGTCCTGAAAATGAAGCAAACTCAAAATGGTTCATTTGCCTTGCCCTCCTCTCCGTAGGGATTCCAAAGAGGCTCTCCCCTCTCCTTAAAGGCTTATTCTTAGGGGTCACCACTCCTGTGCCCTCACAGAAATACCTAAGCAGCACATCAGTATCAAAGGATCTCTTAGTCTTTCCCTCCCTGCCCCTACATTTCTTAAATATTTCTTTTTGTTTACAATAAATAATACTACTAAGATAGAATGAAAGCTCAGTTTGTTTTAGACTTGAAGTTGAGTAATGTAACGCTGTGATTAACAAGGTGAAACCCTTTGTGACTGATTCCTTTGCCTAATCTGAAACAATAGCAGTATTGTTGTTTTCTAACATCTATAACAATAATTGTAATGATATTTTTCATCAATGCAGATTTACATTATACCACACACTTTACATGGGGCATCTCATTTTGTCCGTAGAATTCTGTGGGGAATATTTTTATCCTCATAGTACAGTAAGGAAACTGAGGCTAGAGAAAGTGTACTATTAATAGCTTAGAGTTACCCAGCTGGTGGCTGAGCAGGGATTTGAATCTGGATTATTCTGATTTCAAGCTCCTAGTTGTCCACCATGTCAGATGTTAACTCTTCTTCCAGAGCATCATTTGGATCCTGGGGAGGAAAGCCTAATGGTGACCCATCTAAAAGGAGAATGTCCAAGGAGACTTGGTATTCACGGTTGAGTCTGCTGTCCCTGATTTCTCTTTTTGGATTTTTCATTTTGTCTGTTCCTATCTGTGGGCTTTAGGAGTTGAGTAAATTTTATCACCTCACCGGGCAGTGTTTCCCAAATTTTGATGTACTTCTCTATCTTCTGGGAAATTAGAGGTTGAGTAGCTAAGGTAGGACCCAGTAATTTGCATTTTAAAAGCACCTCCTCCCTCAGTAGAGAAACATTATGAAACATAAGAATATCTTGTCTATCTTTTCTATTCTAAGTAAAGGGTAGAAACATCCCAGGTATTAGCAAATAAACCATGGGCGAGTCTTTGTCCCTTTTCCCTGAAGCAGTGTGACACTTGAAAATCAGGATAGTTTATCACAGATATGGATTAGTATTACCTGTGAGATCCACTGTTTTCCCAGCCTATCTCTTGCCCTGGAATGTTTGGGTCACCCCCTTGGGACCCTGGACTGTTCTTCACTTTCCGTATGGGCTTTCCTGAAATCAAAGAAGAATCCTTTCTAGTCTAAGATGGTTTCTTCTAGGTTTCAACATATTATCCTGCCCAAAGTAAATATTTTATTTTTCCTTCCAAGGATTTCTTTTTTTTTTTAATGTTGATTTATTTTTGAGAGAGAGAGAGAGAGCACGAGCAGAGGAGGGGCAGAGAGAGAGAGGGAGGGAGGAATAGAATCAGAAGCAGGCTCCAGGCTCTGAGCTGTCAGCACAGAGCCCAATGTGGGGCTCAAACTCATGGACTGTGAGATCATGACCTGAGTCGGAATTAGACGTTTAACTGACTAGGCCACCCAGGAGCCCCTGGATTTCTTTAGCTTAGGCAAAATAGCTCTGAATCTTACTTTCAGTACTTGCTAGCAGTGAGACTTTGGCAAATTACTTATTCTCTGATATTCTCTGTGGCCCATTTACATCATAGTGCAAGTGAAAGGCTCCCTCTAAAATTGTGCAGTGCATACCTTGTGAAACTGTCTGAGAGGGCCCCAACATGAACTATTATTTTTAAATGGTTTGACACAACTCCTGACATTTCCACCCCAAATAGTACCTGTTCTTTAGTATTTATCCTCACCTTTGACTATTTCTGCTTGATTTGTTCTAACATTATTGAAATATGTTTACTAGCCATTTGTTAACGTTAATTCTACTTGCTGACCAAGCTTGACTCCTTCATTAAAGATCTAAGATAAGTAGGCTAGTTATGAGAGTGACTCTAATCTTACTTAAATTGTGGATTTTCCTGAATTCATTGCCTTTCTCTTACCATAGTCTGCTTGTAACCAGTGACATAATTTTACAATATGGCTGGTTGAGGTTAAGGGTGCAGTCTATAGCTATGAAACCATCTTTTTCCCTCTGTGAAATACTAACTAGGCTGCCCACAAATGGAAGTGACTACCTTGACCTCATTAGCCCTGCACTCCAAGCAGCTGAGCATTTTGCTTTCATTATTTTAATAATGTGATGATGATTATAAGATACAGCATGAACAGTACTGAATCTAGAAATTTCATTATTCCCATTAGTGATACAAATTAAGGGAAGTATGCAGAAGAGAGGGTGAATTTGAGTGCTCACATGGAAATCGCAGATTGGGTGAATAGATTTGAGCACAGGTATGTGGTGTATTTGTGTGTGTGTGTGTGTGTGTGTGTGTGTGTGTGTGTGTGTGTGAGATGTGGGATGAGGGGAAAGGAAGCAGAAAGGTAGAGTATAAGCCCTGCTTTCTTTAGGCATGAGTAAGATGTACTAAAACAGAGATAATTGCAGGTGTCAAAAGATAATGGGGTAAATTACATAATTCACTCCCTTCCTTTTTTGTATTTTTATATCCTTTAAATACCACTAAAGCAAATGATTTAGGAACAACTTGGCAAGAGAAGAAGAAACATTTAATGTGTTGCATATTGTATCCACTTCATTTTTGATCTTTTTGCCCTGAAAATTTATCAGAAAATATTGCACAGATAATTGGATAAGCACACACATATATACACACTACTACTACTGGAAAGCGTGTGTGTGTGTGTGTGTGTGTGTGTGTGTGAATGTGAGAGGGAGAAAGAGAGAGGGAGAGATTGATTCAACTTTTATTAGGAAGGCACAGATCAGGGAACTGGAAACAAAAAAGGAGACTAACTGGGCAAGATTCCTGCCCTCATAAAGAGTCATTCTAAAGGGAGGGTTTAGGGGCACCTGGGTGACTCAGTTGGTTAAGCATGATCTCACTGTTGGTGAGTTCGAGCTCCACGTCCCATTCCACGCTGACAGTGTGGAGGCTTCTCTCTCTCCCCCTATCTCTTTGCCCCTCCCCTTTCTCTCCTAAGATAAATACATAAATAAACTTTTTAAAAAAGCATAAAGGGAGAGGTTAGACATAAGATAACTAAATGAGCGAATAAATCAATAAATAAAAATCATATGTTAATAAAACCTGTGAAGCAATCTAAAAATGTGAATGCTTTGAAAATAGTGGAATGGTGTGGGGAAGAAAGATACCATCACATAGGTTATTATGCATCGATAACAGGGGGCAAACTTTTCCTCGGATATCATGATTGTAGAAATTACCCCAGTTTGGGGGCACATCACAGGGCTGACTCTAGTATGGTGGAGGAGAAGGGTTTTTTCTGCCTTCATGTATTTAAAAGGGATTTAAGGCTCATCACACAAAAGGATACACCTATAAAGCTGCCCACTCACCCACAGCTTCTTGGAGCACAAGGCAAGATGTGATTATCCTTTCTACATCACCCACCTGGCTAGGAACCTGCTGAACTGTTTCCATCCAGGACAGTTCTGTCTGCATTGTTTACAAATGGTGATGGGCAGAACACTCAGCCCCAGAAATCACTCACACCCAGGGATGATTCTGTCCTCTCCTACCTTACTCCAAGTTGCTTACTGCTAGGATTGGGGCTGTCTGTGTGATTTTGAGACTTTACATTCTACCTTACTCCAAGTCCCTTACCACTATGATTGGGGCTGTGTGATTTTAAGACTTTACAGTTTCCAGTTCAAGGCTCTTCAAAAACCTTGACCTTTTACTGCCTCAGTTACCTCAACTCCAGTGACCTTCTTTCCTTTTCCACTTTATTCCGCTAGCAACACAGCCACACTTGAAGACCAGCATCAGACACATTTCCCCTGGGACTCACCATCACTCTTACTTTCTAGCTCCCGTTCCATCTACTCTGATTTTCCCCCTGATCTGTTCTCCCTTGACCATTTCCTGTTCTCACAGTTCATGAGCTGCTTTGTCTCTTTACTCAACGTGGACCCTACTGTTGGGCACTTCCATTCTTCCTAAGCTGGTGTTCCCATGTTTTCCAACTTGTCCACCTTTGGGATCCTATACTTTATCTTTCTGTGTTCTGAGTGAGGGCTGCAGAGAGGATAAGGGTATTTTGTTTGTTTATTTCATTGGGTTTGCTCAATCTCATGTCTTAGCTCAGGCTGCTGTAACAAAATACCACAAACCAAGTGGCTTATAAACAATAAAAATATTTTCTCATAGTTTTGGAGGCTGGGATGTTTGAGATCAAGTCACCAGCAGATTCAGTGACTAGCGAAGTCCTGTTTCCTGATTCATAGATGGCTGTCTTCTGGCCATGAATTCATGTGGTAAAAGGGGTAAGGGAGCTCTCCAGAGTCTATTTTGTAAGGGCCCTAATCCCATTCATGAGGACTCTGCCCTCATGACCTCACTAATTCCCAAATGCCCTACCTCTAGTACCATCACCCTGGGGAATAGGTTTCAACATATGAATTTTGGGAAGACACAAATATTTGGGCTATAACAACTTAGACATTATCTTTTTTAAAGATCATTGCAATAAATCATTGCAATAAATTCCTTTCCCTTTGATCACAGAGCTGGGCTGTTTTTTTCCACTTATTTTTTTCTCTTATTCTGTTTGAGAGCACAAAACCATTGGATTCTGAACCATTTAGTGGCGTTCTGCTCCCCCTTTAAACTCTTTATATCCTCACCAGTTTTTTCTTTTCCTCTTGCTTTGGAGACAAATTAATTTTTCCCATTTCTAAGATGAAATTCAACCTGTGCTCTTGCTCTGACATTCCTATACCCCAACACACACACACACACACACACACACACACACACACGTGCACACACACACACACACACACACAGTTCTATATTAATTTTCATTATTCTCATAAGCTCAGAAGTATGACTTATTTTCCCTTTATGTATGAAAACAGATTCTATCCAACAAATAGTCTATATTAATAAGACTACAGCCCTCTCCTCCATCTCATGAACAGAATTTGTGAGATATTGGGGTGTGTGGGTGACTCAGTTTGTTAAGTGTCCAACTCTTGGTCTCAGCTCAGGTCATGATCTCACAGCCTGTGAGTTTGAGCCCCATGTCAGGCTGTGCACTGTCAGAATCCCACTTCTTGGTATTCTCTCTCTGTCCCTCTCTCTCTGCCCCTCCCTCACTCGTGCTCTCTCAACTAAATAAACCTAAAAACATTGCAAGATATTAGTTATACTCTCTTATTTCTTTTCCTCTCCATGGTGGCATTCACCTCTTGAAATCTCTGGTTCCCTTTATGGAATCTCGCTAAGCTACTGATAGAATTCTATTTATTTAGCAAATGTTTGATAACCACTCCCCAAGGTCCAGGTACCATTTTAGGTGCCCAGGCTACCATATGACCAGTACTGAGCAATCATGATACCTCTGTCCACAGCGATTGGTCCAAAGAGTCCAAATCTCAAGAAACTGAATGAGATAAGAGAGGAAGAAAGTGAGATTAAGAGATATTATATGAAATGAGACCCTGAATTCAGCTGTGCCTGAAGATCCACTCAGACATTTTAGTTAACTGAACCGATAAATGTCTTTCCTGTGTGAGTGACTCTGTGTTTAGATTCTGTCATTTACAACGGAAAGAGTCCTGAATAAAATAATATAGTTATTTGCATATATGTTTGTATTATCCTCTCCTATGCAATCATAAGGTGTTTGAGGAAAAAGACTTATTCATTGTGTATCCTCTAGAATGCTTTGTACACTGTAAGTGTCCAATAAATATTTATGGAATGAATAAATCAACTTAGAAAAGAGCTTAAATTTAGATTGATGCAGTCTTCAGACTTCTCTAGAGTGATCTGGACAATGAACAGCATCACATGGCAGAATTCTTACACTTTCCCACCTCCAAATGGGAATCCCTAGCTCTCGTCCAACCCTCCACACTTCCCCCATTGTCACTTTATCTGCACCGCCATTCCACTTTTGCTCAGAGAAGATAATAAATATACCTGGATGACTGTGTCCCTATTGTCAGCAGTAAGAATCCCAGGCTCTGGATAAAACACAACTGAAGGGGGGAACAACCAAACTGTTGGCCCTTTGGTTTTCATTCTTTCTTGATCCAGGTCTAAGCTTCTCTTTGTAGGGAAAATGCTGAGACACTCCATTTAGAGACACATCCCTAAAACTGTAATAAGAACAAAACATTGGGGGAGATTATGATTTTCAATCCACACCCCCACACACCTACCAAAGGCACATCTCGAAGATGAAGGATCAAAAAGAAACACAGCAAATTTCCAGATACACATCTGCAAAGGAAGCTCGCCCTGACTCACATAGTTACAGCTCTCTCTTTCTAGAACTATGGAGACAAGTACCTACAAAGACAAATCTTTTCATTTAGGAAAAGGTCCCCTGTGCACATCTGGAGTCAGGGGAGTCAAAAGGACCAAGAACTCTTCCCTGAAGCAGACAGAATGTGGGTGGAGGCAAACAGAATGATCCATTTAAACACTTAGCAGGATGGAAATCTTAGACAGTCAAAGCAACATCCTTATTAATTGCCAATTTTAGAGGCACTCTAGCATGCAACCACTTTCTCCTGTCTTATTTCTTTTTGAAAATACAAGAGGATTAGGATGTGAGGCTGGAGTAGGGGGTGGGGGCCAAGAAAGTCATCTCTTTTTCTCTGAGTGTGCCTTGTGTGTTTTAATTATCCCTCTAGAGATACTTCTTTGCATGGTTGTGCCTTCCATCTGTTGCTTGCAGTTTTGTTTCTGACAGTGGAGTTATATCATCAGTGGTCACCGGGCTTGTTTTGTGTTCTGAGGGGATGGGGGCAGTTAGCATGGCCAGCAAACTGGCCATGCATTGCTCACCATTTGGAAAAGGCTAAACTGCTTGCCATTTCAACAGCCTAAGTTACATGAGTTTTTCCTACACCCTACTTCCTGGGGCACAGCTGATGCTACTGAGACTAGATCGCAGGGCTTTTCTGTGAAGACCATGCACCAGTTTGGTATTCATAGATTTCTGCTTTGAAAAAGTAACCAGGTTACTGCCAAGGCAACTGCAACAGTAACTAAGCCTGTTGAGTGGCAGAGTGCACTCTTAACAAGCATTCAGCTTACCTACATCACAAATATAAGTAGCAATTCTCTCTCTAATAACAAATTCTAAATATTCAACCTTCTACTTCTGCCTGTGGAGATGGAGATCTTTTTAAAATGTTGATGCACAGAAATTCCCCCAAACTCCTGCTGTGTTAAGAATTTAAATCATCCTTGATTCAGAACAGGGTGTGTTCTTTAAAAAGCAGTGCTTTCATCCTAACACATTTCCTCCCGTAATGTGGTGGAAGCAGAAAAGAGAGTTCTGTGAAATAATGTGTATTATTAAATGAAAATATGTAAAAGCTTACTCAAACATAGTTTGCTTCACTGGTAATCACTCAAGTGTTCTTGGTATGCCAGCACATGAGCTTTCCAATGTCACAGAATTGCAAGGAGGCAAACAAGAAGGTAAACTCATGTAACAGAGTTAGGATTTAGAGATATGAGCTCATAATGTTTAATTTTTAAGTATGCCCAAGTTATATTTTCATTTTGTTTTTATTCTAATCATGAAATAAGACAAAAACACCCTAGAACAAAGCAGCTAGAAAACAATCTTTCAGCCGTCCAGGCATTGGTTAAGTCACCCTTCTTCGTGTGTTGGCAGATTTCTTTCTAGTCATTTTTTTATTGCGCTTCATTTTAAAATTTGCTTGTTTATTTATTGTGAGAGAGACGGAGACAGCACGAGTTGGGGAGGGGCAGAGAGAAAGGGAGAGAGACAGAGATAATCCCAAGCAGGCTCACTGTCAGCACAGAGCCAAGTGCGGGGCTTGAACCCACAAACTGTGAGATCGTGACCTCAGCCAAAACCAAGGTCAGGCACTTAACTGACTGCACCACCCAGGCACCCCTTTTCTAGCAGTTTTACGTTCATAAGTGCATCAAATACTTTGGACTGAACTAAATGCTAGCTCTGTAATGACATGATTCACATTATTCCCATGTCCTCATTAAAGTCTTGGCTTTTGGTCCTGTTCATCTAGAATCTGACACTGGGTCCTCCTGTTCTTTATCCCATTTCTAATCTCCATCTCTAAGTCACAATTTAGGAAATAATAAGTAATGAATAACAGAACTTCTCCGTATTGAGTCAAGGGGAGGATGGGGCAAACACTGCCAGGGGAGTGAGACTACCATCTCAGATCCCCACCTAACGGCTTTCTCTTAGTCACTTGGCTCCAAGCAGAGATGGCTAAGGACCATCTGGTGTCTAGCCTCTCTCAGATGGTTACAGTGAATAGATGGACAACACCTGAGCTGTCCTAATATTCATTCCATTTGGTACCACTTCCCATCACGCTGGGGTCTTCAAGCTTTCCCTGTCATCTTCCTCTGTTCATGGTCTGGTTCAGAGACTTTCTCCACAGGACCTCCATATGCCTGTATCTGTCTGCTCAGGCTGCCATAACAAAATACCATAGATTGGGCAGCTTGAACAACAGAAATTTATTTTCTCAGTTCTGGAGGCTAGAATCCTAGATAGAAGTGCCAGTTGATTGGGTTCTTGATGAGAGCTCTCTTCCTGGCTTATAGATGGATATCTTCTTGCTGTGTCCTCACATGGCCTTTCTTTGGTGTGCATGCACAGAGAGAAAGAGAGAACACTCCATTATCTCTTTTCATACGGTGTTTTAGTCAGCGTTCTCCAGAGAAATGGAACCAACAGGAGATATATCCATATTTATATCTCCATATATCTATATATAGATATATCCATATCTATTTATTGAATAGATATTCAATATTTGTATCTGTATCCATGCCTATATATTTACATTCAGTTTATAACAACATCCTTCTCCTACTATTATTTTGCCCTGATTTAAGGAAATGAAATTTGGGAATAGTATAGGAGAGCATTGGGCCAGTGAGCAAGGAAAATATAGTAAGAGGACAAGAAAAGAGCTAATTTCATAATTGATGAAAGCTGAATTACCATGAGTAAGGAGATAAGAGGCGAGAAACTGAAGACAGTTTACTTGCTCACTGTATTTTGTGAGCTGTGGAATCAGTGAGATGGGTAAGTAGTGCAGCCAAGTAACCGTGAAGACAGAACTGACATTAAAAAAATAAAAAATCAATTTCGAGTGATCTAGATGTAGTTCAGCCATGGTCAGTGGCTTGGGTATAAAATAGTTGATGACAGTATTAGGTGGGACACGATGAGTAGACAGTGGAGACCGACTGTTGGAAAAATTATTCCTGTGGTAAGAACAATAGAAAATTTGTCTTGAGAGAGTTGAGGGTATTTACTAGAGAGATAGTGGAGGGATTAATTAATGATTGGGGCACCTGGGTGGCTCAGTCCATTAAGCGGCTTGTTCTGGTTTCCAGATCAGGTCATGATCTCACTGTTTTGTGAGTTTGAGCCCTGAGTCTGGCTCTGCTCCCTGAGCATCTGGAGCCTGCTTAGGATTCTCCCTCTCGCCCTCTCTCTCTGCCCCTACCCCACTGGAGCTCTCTCTGTTTGCTCAAAATAAATAAACTTAAAAAGAAAAGATAAATGACCACATGAACAAAGGAAACTTTATAGTGATTAAAACTGATTTTTCTCAGGAAGAAGTTTGATAATATAAATTGTATGGCTTAAAATTGCTGGATGGAGACCATCAGGTGGAATTATAGGCACAGAGATGAGAAAACATTACGAGTCTAGGGGCCATTTCCAGTGTACATGATCACACCTCACCTGCAGTCTCTTCTTCTACTTACAGCTTCTTACAGCTGTGTTTGACTGGACCACTTGAAAATTCCAAACAACACAGGGCATGGGTATATTACTGGTTTGAAGGATTATTTTAGACATGATAAAAATTCTCTCAGAAGGATACAAAAAAAAGAGATTTCTCTGAAGGATACACACGTGTTTTTCTCATGGGCGAATCAGGATCGCAAAAGGAAGTGATGTAAGAAACTTTTAAAATATATAATGGTGCAGTTGTATGAACATTTCCTAATACAAGACTATTAAATGATAAAATGAAATTGTTTGACATATTAAAGGATTAAAATAAGTTTCTGTTTTGGTTTATAATAGGGTCTGATTATCAGACTCTAGTATGATGACCTCAGTGGTGAAAAGTCATGACTGGCAGAGTCTGTTAACTGGCCTCATTCTCTCTTCTCCCTATCCTTAGTGTTAGATCCTTTGATTTTAGGTGGGTATGTGATTGTTATAACAATATTCTATTTCCCAGCCACACTCTCTTCTCAAGGCTTTTGTGACCCTGCAACTAAATTCTGATCAGTAAAAGGTAAGCCAGAAAATCATGGCAACTTCTTGGAGCATCCCTTAAGAGGCAGCTGGTGCATTTTCCTTTGGCCTCTTGCCCCTTCTTTATATCCCCTATTTACTGTTGATTGGAATGTGAGTTCATTGGGTGACAGTGACCATATTGGACTGTGATGGGACCTTGAGAATGGAGGCCACACATAACAGGACAGTAAGATAGAAGGAACTTGGACACAGGACCTTGGGGATCTAAGTTGCCTGACAAGCCTAACATGCCTCCAGACCCTTCCATCACAGGGAAATAAGCTTCTGTTTACATCTCTTTGACTCAACATGGAGACCAGTACTAACTGAAACACCAGGCTCCATCACAAAGCTGAGCTATTGATTTCTCCATCTTCTAAAACCGTAAGACTGATAGAATTGGGTTGAGAGCTCGTCACCTTCCAGTGATGAGCTAGAAACAGAAAAAAACTGCCCAAATGAATCTGGATAGAAAAATAAAACAAAACAAACAAACAAAAAAAAAAACCCCAAAAAACAAAAAAAAATCACCTTCTCACTTTTGTTATCTGCCCCCTGGATCAGAAACAAAATTTGTGTCAGACAACTAAGTGGTTCCTGTAACTAAACAGGTGCTGGTTCAGGCAGCCAAATGCTCTCCTTTTCTCTTACCACTTTATATTTGTTCCTCCTTCATTCAGTTTGGGACAATATCTTCCAGAAAATGAACACATGAGATGCACTGGAAGACAAGCTGTAATGCATTGTATTTTGGGATGTGTAGCTACTACAAGTAAAGAGCTAGGTTTGGGAGTGGTGCAGAGGCAAAAACACAAAAACAAAAACCTATCAGCAGATACTGGGGACTAGTTTCACCGTGTATTCCATCTGTTCTTTGTGTCAGACAATCAGGCACTTGAGATAAGATACTATCCTGTTTCAGTCCAGTAGAGCTACACAGAACAAAAGATTAGAAGACATCAGGAATGAGACTAAGGGTTGTGGATATCAACTTATTACTTGTCAATGAATCTAAAAATATTTGACCACCCAAGTGAATACAAAGTAATGACAAAGGCAATCTACACACCATATCTATTAATAAACGCTAAACCTGAATTAATTTGCCCTCGATCTGAAGTTGACTTAATATAAATACAAAGAGATTAAAGAAAAGACACAGTCTAGGGAATAATACAAATTTACAGAAGAAAATGTTAGCTTGAGACAGGAGAGTAGACCTCTAATAACCATTAATGATAGGCACAGAGTCAACTTAAGAAAATTCCTTTTTCTTTCAATAATACACAAGAGCACATGGTCTTTATGGAGAGAAAAAGGCAATTAGAAGAGAATAGGTTGAGAGAAAAAGACATGTTATTTGACAAAAACTGATGGAGAACTCGAGTATTGATTTTTAAAAAAAACTTAGAAAAGTTGGATTTAAAATCTGAACTGGGTAATTTAAAATAAGTTGTTAAAAAGTCAAGTTAATGATACAGTAATTTAACTTGAGGAACTCTCACATAATGTGCTTAACAAAATAGAAGAAACAAAATGGAAGAAATAAAAGTAAATTTGGGGTGGGAGAAGGAAATATATGAAATAATCCCATAGTTAAAGAGGGCAAAGAGTGCTGTCTCTTACCCTGGCTAACAACTGAGTGTGTTCATTAGGAAACAAAACAAAACAAAAACAAAACAAAACAACTAACTAAAAAAGTTTGAACAGAGGCAATAACTAAAGATATAATGGAAATAAACTTTTGCCTTATTTGAAATAAATAAGACATATGAAATAAAGCTTTCTCTGAAATCTTAAAAATGACCTGTGAAAACAGATAAAGTGATGGTCGTAATACATCAAAATCAGTCTGAAGACATTCTTGTCTAGAAATACACTGAAAAGATCTGTAAGTGACGAAACTAGGAAAAAATAAATTTTATGAACAGCCAGGAATGCTGATTGCTAACTGCCTACTCTGCAACACCAAAGACCAATGGAGAATGGAACAACGTCCACAACATACCTAGTGGGGAGTAACATTTTGGAGTATGTTTATTCCTTCACAGATTTTTTTTCCCCATGAAGTGTTTTTAAAAATATATTCTTAAATATACAGTGGCTTACAAAATTTAGTATCTACTTATCAATTTAAGCCACTTTAAAATATGCAACAACTGAGATGCCTGGGTGGTTGAGTATCTGGCCAGTCGGTTGGATGTCTGGCTCTTGGTTTCAGCTCAGGTCATGATTTCGGTGTTCACAAGTTCAAGCCCCAAATCAAACTTGCACTATCAGTGCAGAGCCTGCTTGGGATTCTCTCTCTCTCTGCTTCTCTGTCCTTCCCATGCTCTCTCAAAATAAATAAATAAACTTTAAAAAAATAAAAAAAATGCCTACTTCTTCCTTACTAAAAAATAATAAAAAACAAATATACAACAACTGATCAAGAGATAAAACAAAACTAAGAAATCAATCATGGGGAAGTTACATATAAAATAGATTGGTAGGGAACATTAAAAACATTTCAAGACAGAGCTAAATGATTAAAGCAAACTATGTTACAAAACTGAAGTCAAATATCTATAATAATGAACTAAAATGAGTATGATATAAATCATGGTTTAATAAAACACAGTATTCCATATCTAAAACCTGGAGTTATATAAAGAACCAGAAATAGAAGAACACAGTGCAAAAAAACTGAAATGCCTAATTTTACAATAGAGTGACTCCAGAACACTATTTAATTATTAGCTTAGATACTTCGAGAGATGGATCACTGTAGGGAAAGAGTGAAAACCTTCATGGGACTACTACCACCGCAGGATCATAGGATAGCAGTTCTCTCTGGAGTATGGACCTGAACTTTGGTTTTATTTGTAGTAGTTTATTTCTTTAAGAGAGAAAAAGATCTGAAACAAGTAATGTTAATGTTAACATCTATTAAATCTACAACATTGGTGTCTGTTGTTGGTTATTTTGTAGTCTCTAGTTTTCCATGTTTGTAATATAGTACATTTTGAAAGACTACTTTTGGGTGCTTAAAGATAATCACGAAGTAGAATTTAAAACAAAACATGTACTGGTATATCAACCACAGAAGAAAAGAGCAAACTGTGTACCTTGAGAGAATATATAGTGTAGGAAAATGCAGAAAATGTGGAAAGAATCAGAAAAATATCCAAACCAAAAATGACAAAAGTAGGACTATGGATCCTTTACAAAGATTGCTGTAAACTGTTTCAACCCCTCTATTAAATAGGTAATAATAATGATAATGATATTGAATGTGTATTCTTAGTATGTGCCTGGCACTATGCTATATGCTATCCTACATTCCTTAAATGTTTTATGTCCATTAATCCTCATGACGACTTCATGAATCAAATATTATCTGAAGTCTCATAGATTGAATTGATAAAAATAGTTCGACCAAGAGATACATCTTTTTAAAAAGACAAAAAAAGTTAAAGATGGATGTTTTTCTTACCACAAAACAAAACAAAAAAAGATTGTTAAATATTAACATCAGACAAGATAGAATTAAAGACAAAAATTATTAATTGCTGTCTAGAGATTAATTTTATATTCAGAAAAGGGAGCTTCCATAATGAATATGTAAGAATTTTAAGACTATATATTTGAATATGCTAACATTTGAGTAATTGACCAAAATTATTAGAAATACAAGGAAAATTATTTCGAATGCAGTGTCTTCACACATTTCTGGATCAAGAAGACAAAAAGAAAATAATGACATAGAAAAACATTGTTCAACTTAGAATTTATGGATGGGCTTCTTGTGTTGTTAGAAATCTTAGAACGCTATGCAAATTATTGTTAGTATGTATGTGTGTGAACTCTTTTAGAAACATAGTACTTCCATCATATCCTCCAAAGAAGTCCATGACTCTCTCCAGAATGTGTGTGTGTGTGTGTGTGTGTGTATGTGTGTGTGTGCGTATATCTTTACACTTTATAATAAGAGACCACGTTAAAAAAAATAATCCATGAAATATCAAAAAAAAAAAATGTGTACAAAGTCCTAAGTGGAAAATGTCTAGAGTTATACTTGAAATTACTTTTGTGATATCTGGTTCTCTTACTAGGTTTCACATTCTATGATAATAGGGACATAAATGTCTTATTTTCTGATTCTCCACTCAGTATAATAGGTGGCATATGGACTAGGCTCAGTAAATATCCATTGAATTGATTAACAGAGCCATCAGTAACCTTGGGAGAAGTTAGTATTTTGTCAAAGAATTAGCTCCCCAAATAGTTCTAGATCCAGAATTTTTTAAAGTTTATTTATTTATTTTGAGAGAGAGAGAGAGAGTGAGAGTAGGGGAGGAGCAAAGATAGAAAGAGAATCCCAAGCAGGCTCCACACTGCCAGCACAGAGCCGAATGCAGGGCTGGAACTCACAAACCATGAGATGGTGACCTGACTTAACCAACTGAGCCACCAGGAGCCCCTAGGAAAAAATTTTTAACGTTTATTTATTTTGAGAGAGAGAACACGAGTGGGAGAGAGGCAAAGAGAGAGGGAGACAGAGGATCCGGAGTGGGCTCTGCACTGACAACAGCAAGCAAGCCCGATGTGGTACCCGAACTCACAAACTGTGACATCATGACCTGAGCCGAAGTCATTCATACGACCAACTGACTGAGCCCCCTGGGTGCCCTCAGAAAATTTTATAGGTAAATTCTAACAAATGTCAAAGATTAGTTGCTTATAACATTTTAACTTTTTCATAGTATAGAAAAACAACCGAAACAAGAAATAAAACTACTCAGTTTCAAAAATACTAAACTCAGAAACTAAAACCTGAACAAAACAGCTATAAAAATCCAATGCACTTGTATCACCTCTCTGTACGTGTATGTGTGGGTGCACATATACATATATGATAGATGTACATGAGATATCCAATAGATGCAATAACATATGAAAATTATACCATAACAATATAATAAGATTTATAAAGTTTATATATAAAATTTAATTCAGGAATACAACTATGGTTTACTGTGAAAGAATCTACTAAATTATATTCCTTTATTCTTTTCCACTCTTTTTCCATTATTAAGAAATATCAATACATCAAACAAAATAATGGTCATTTTTATAGGTGCCAAAAGAGTAATTGAGTTAAAATTTTACATGCACCATGATGGACAGTATTTTAGTGTCCTAGGGAAAGAAAGATGTTCTTTCAACCTGATAAAAAATAACCATCTGAAACCATCAGCCTGGTCAGTGTATTTCATATGTAAGAGGAATAACACTAGAAGCACCAGAAGTATAAGCATTAAAATCAAGATCAAAAACTCTATTTATTTATAACTATTGAAAGTAAGCTAGATCTGCTGTTGACATGCATAGGGAGATAGGGAGAATTTCCACAAGTCAAAAAATAATAAGTTAGCAATAAAAAATTTTTTAAAAAAATCTAGATCAGTGCAAAATGAAAGTTTAATTTAATAAAACAGTCTGCAAGAAAGCTATAACAATGAGCCTTTATGTCCTAAATATCAAAACCTGCAAGAAGAGAAGTCAACAAGTTACCAGATATAAAATGAATAGACAAAGATTAGTATGTTTTCTATAAACCTGTCAAAGATTATAAGAGGGAATAGATTCAATGAAGAATAAAAATATATAAACTATCTAGATTAGGAAATCTGTGAAACATGACTAAAAATGAATAGAAATTCAGAATGTAAATTTCCTCATATTATTTTCTAGGCTTAATATAATTTCAAGCAAGTGGGTAGTTACACTGGAATGTAACTACCCTTTAAACCTCTCATTCCTTTTGAGAAATGTATTCTAATAGTGAGAAGTATAGTAGAAGATTCAGAAAACAGGCTACTTATCTTTTATTCACTTTTTAAAAGATTTATAAACAGCCAATTTCCCCCACAAAAATAACAGAGAAAATGTGGTACAATGATATGACAAAATCATGTTTATGAAGAGCAGGAGTCAAGAAAGTGCTCAAAAGCTATTAAGAATAAAAAAAGGGGCGCCTGGGTGGCTTCGTCGGTTAAACGTCTGACTTCGGCTCAGGTCATGATCTCACGGTCTGTGAGTTCAAGCCCCGCGTCGAGCTCTGTGCTGACAGCTCAGAGCCTGGAGCCTGTTTCAGATTCTGTGTCTCCCTCTCTCTCTGCCCCTCCCCTGTTCATGCTCTGTCTCTCTCTGTCTCAAAAATAAATAAACATTAAAAAAAAACTAAAAAAAAAGAATAAAAAAAAATTGCATCAAACTTTATATTCTATTTTACTTGTATAAATTTTTTAAAGATACTATATATATATATATATATATATATATATATATATATATATTTAGTTTTGATTTTTAAGTAACCTCTACACTCACAGGGTCATGGGTGGGAGGGGCAAAGTCACAATGCCGAGATCAAGAGTCATATTCTCCACCATCTGAGCCAGCCAGGTGCCCCTGCTTTTTAAATATTTACTTAATTTTGTGAAAAATAAGCTATAATTCAGTATATGAGAAGATATATATTTAAGAGGGTAAATAATACATTAACTTTATTTTCCATATACATAGTTTTTCTTTCTTTTTTTTTTTTTTTTTTGTTAAAACAGTGAATATACATTTCACAGTGCAAAAAGATAACGGATTCATATATTGTAGTTATAATTAATTTGGTACCTTTGCCACGAAATGTTTTTGTATGTGCGGATTTAAATTGAAACCTGTAATATATTTTTAAAAGATTTTTGGGAGTCAGAATGGAAATTGAAGATTTTAAAGATGAATTTAGAAGTTTGTCTTGTAAAAGCAACAAATTGACCTGGTCTTTTTATCAACAAAGAATAAAAACCAGAAACAAAAATGAAGACTATCTTGAACAAAGGAAAAGAACAGTGTCTTATTTAAAAACCCCCAAAGTTTGAAAGCATAATTGTCTCCATAAGAGTTCAAATGCTGATATTATACATTAAAGCAATTTAGGAATGTTTACACCAATGTTCGCCAGGCTTATAAACCAATTTAGCATTGTCTTATATTCAGATTGCATGGAAAGTCAGTTTTCCATCTTTAAGAACATAAAAACTAGGGCGAGTAATAGATCGAGAGTTTTATGCTTATGAGAATAAACTGTGATTGTTTACTGTGCTTTAACAATGATGAAATCACTAAAGGCTTCATAGCAGGACCCAAAACCCTGGGGAAGCCATTAAGAATTCAATATTAACAGTTCATGGAGGAAAATGGATTCCACTTACTAAAATGATTTTAAATGTTTTCTGTAAAAATGCAAATATTGAAGCTCTGTAAAGTTGGACATTTTAAATAGGTTTTATTTGAATCTTTGTTCTTACATACAGGCTGTGTTATTCCCAGTGGAATCCAAAGATTATAATGTCTAGTTAATGGTGGGCATGTAATGAACTTTGGGTAAGTAAGGAAAGAAGGAGTTCCTTCAAGTTGAAAGGAAGTGGGCCATCAAAGCCATTTCCAAACATCCTAGAAATGTTTAATAGTTTCTGGCACCTAAAAGTATGCAACAGATAGTGCTTTGGTCATAATCGGAATATTTCTGATTCTCCACCCAGCCCCATATCTCCTTCAATGTCTTTTTCTGTCCAGATATTGTAATGCCCCCAGGCAAACAGAAGAAATTAGTATAACCCTGACTGAGCTCAACTTTTGCCATAATCCTCCAGAATTCTCTACTTGTACCCTCAGGGGAGGGGGAAGGGGAGGGGGAACAAGAAAGGTGGAAGCTAATAACTGATAAAAGGAAAGGCAAGCACTTTCATCTGGGAATAATTAATCCATGCTTAGAAAAGACCGTCAAATGTTGCTTTGCTTCATTTGATTTTTATTCATTTCATAATGACAGTTAAGTGAGGAAAATGCCAGGTCCTGAAATTGCTCTTGGTTTAGGTTTTGGGGAGCTTTCTTTTTTGCAAACAGCTTGTCAGAGCGTAAAAAAAATGGAGAGCTTGTTTTTCTGGGATGAGGAAAAAAGCAGCATTCAGAAACGGACTAGTGATTTCTGTGCCAGCATTTATTGCTATTTTTGTAATTGTATTAGTTCTTAATTAAAGTTAAATGGAGATCTTTCTTGAAAATGTTACCCATTTTTCTTTGGTTTTGAATTTTACCCATTATACAGAATTTTCTCGTTCTTACTTGGAGTAAACATAAAGTTGAATAAATGGAAAACATCCCTCTTAGATCAACTGAGGGTTCAGAAAAAGAAAATAAACAGGAAATCGGGAATCATTTTGTTTTCTCTCTGGCTATGCTCCTCTCAACTTGTCTGTGTGTCTGTCTTTCTGCTTAGTTGAGTATGGTAGTGTGCAGATGTGTATCTGTCTTTGTCCCTTCTTCCACCTTGGTGTCTTTTCTCCAGAAGCCCCCGCTCCCATCATTTCTTCTCCCAGAATGAGGGTAGAATGGTGAATTTACTTTGGCTTCCAGATTCATTGCTGAAAACACTGCATTGAGCCTGGCTCAGATAGTGTATCTGGCCTGGAACCCCCCCCCCCCACAGTTGGTGAATTAGACCCCACACAGACCTGCTGTAACCTGAAATTCCCACCCTGCAAATGCCCTCAGGGACCTTGCGTCTTGCTGAAGAGCTTAGTGTTCCAGAACATTACATTCCACAGGACAGGCCAAGGACGGAAGCATTGATTTTCAGTGGTAACATGCCAGTGCAGTCTCCTCTGTGTTGTCCTGTGTCCTGTTCTGTCTCAAGGCCAGAAAAAGAAAAGAAAAAGTTTTAGACTTGACAGGAGGGGGGGATATAAAGAGCCCCCATTTTTTTAAATTTAACCCCCAAGAAGGGAAAATAAATTCTGTAGAATTAACTCACATCAAGAAAAACATGAGTAAAATAACCTGGTGTGAATATTCATCCACGGCTTGACAGAAGAGCAGGAGCAAGAGGACTGACTGCAGTGTGTTGCTAACAGAGATCTCTTTCTGAAAATTGCATTTTAAAAGAATTTGTGATGAAGTCTGTTGGCCAAAACTGTGGGAGACTTTTTGTTGTTGTTGTTTCTCTTTTTCTTTAATCTTGGCATTTTGGATGCCCAGCTTCCTGCTGAAATGCATTTCTCTCGAATCACAACAATCCCAGGTGGTTTGCTTCCCTCACACCAGGCCCTTAGAGGCTGACTCACTACAGAGGGCAAGAAACACATTATCCTGACAAGTGATTGTCCTTTGTACCGCAGTTTCTGTCCATATGGTGAAAATCATGCTTAACGTGTTATTAATTATTCTTCTGTCTCTGGTCTTTAAAGAACAACCATACATTGTTTGACCACATCATTTTCCCTATTGCAAGAGTGTTTTCTTCTCTCAGACTATGACTATCACCTTCTAAAAGCACTTGTCCAATTGAATTCTCTGTGATGATAAAATGTTCCATATCTGCACTGTCTACTATAATAGCCACTAGCCATACGTGCACATGGCTAGTGGCGACTATATCAGAAGCGGAGCCAAACCTCTTATGGTGTTAGCAAAGAGTTCCAAAGTACACAACTGTTTCAAAACCCCAAACCATCAAGGAATGTAAATATGTAAGTCTGTACACACACACACACACACACACACACACACACACACACACACTTTCCTTCTGTAACAATACTTTCTTTTGGGTTTTCTAATCATTCTAAATCATTCATCATTATTTGTCATCAAATCTCAGCCTCACTAGAGAGCCATTATAGTTGCAGAGGACTCAAGAAGGTAAAATGTGACATTATTTTTTAACTTTCCTGTTCTCTGAGTAGCTAGCATACAGGTACTGGGAAGCACAATTACACCTCATATCAAAATGATTGTGCATTGAACAGGAACAGTCATTTCTGATGTGAACTTTTCATGGAGATTTTCAACAAATCTGAGCCAACCACACTTTCTATTCTTTAGCTACTATTACCAATGTTTAAAATGAATTAAAGTCAATAAAATTGCCATTTTGTTTATATATGTCAATCTATGCTTAATGAGAGGGTTTAAGGTATCTGTAGCCTGTAACATGGAAAGAGATCATTTCTGTCTGATCGGTGAAATGAAACTTATAAATTGTGCATTTAAAGGTGATTATAGTAATAAAATAATAGTGATTATTATCATTACTGCTACTAGTACTTATTGAGTATCTATCATAGCCAGGCAAGGTCTTAAATGTTTAACTTTATATATCTTACTCAATTTGGTCCACACAATAAGCCTAAGAGAGAAGTACAATTTTTATACTCTTTGTACGTACAAATGAGATAAAAAGAAGGTAAGTAACTTTCCCAACCTTTGCCTAAGTGGACATTCAAATGCCCACAGTCTAACCACAGAGTTTAAGCTCATAATTAGTATCGAGTCCACCTTATGCATGGGAAAAGCAACAAACCAGATGACTAAAATGTTGTTTTCAACAACATACAAACATGAGCCTCAGCAAAGAAAAATTCTAACCACTAATTCTGGTCATATTAGTTATTACTCAGCAAAGAAAAATTCTGACAACTAATTCTGGTCATATTATTACTCTATTAATGGCTTCAAAAAGTTAGCACTTATACTGGTAACTACGTTCATGTACTTACTGGACTTCAAGATAAAAAGCTTCTGCACAGCAACTGAAACAGCAAAACTAAAAGGCAACCTTAGGAATGGGAGAAGATATTTGCAAATGACATATCAGATTAAGGGTTAGTATCCAAAATCTATAAAGAACTTATCAAACCCAATGTCCAAAAAACAAATAGTCCAGTTAAGAAATGGACAGATGATATGAATAGAGATTTTCTTGAAACAAGACATCCAGACAGCTAGCAGACACTGAAAAGATACTCAGCACCACTTATCATCAGGGAAATACAAATCAAAACCACAGTGAGATACCACCTCACACCTCACACCAGTTAGAATGGCTAAAATTAATATCATAAGAAATAAGAGGTGTTGGCAAGGGTGCAGAGAAAGGGGAACCCTCTTGCACTGTTGGTGGGAGTGCACACTGGCGCGGCCACTCGAGAAAAGAGTAGGGAGTTTCCTCCAAAAGTTAAAAATAGGACTATGCTATGGCCCAGCAATTATACTATCAGGTATTTACCCAAAGGATACAAAAATATAGATCTGAAGGGACACATGCATGCTAGTGTTTATAGCAGCATTATCAATATGAGTCAAACCATGGAAAGAGCCCAAATGTCCATTATCTGATGAATGGATGAAGAAGAGGTGGTGTGTGTGTGTGTGTGTGTGTGTGTGTACACACACACACAATGGAATATTACTGAGCAATCAAAAAGAATGAAATCTTGCCATTTGTAATGATGTCAGTGAAGCTAGAGTGTATTAGGCTAAGCAAATAAGTCAGAGAAAGACAAATACCATATGATTTCACTCATATGTGGAATTGAAGAAACAAAACAGATGAACATAGGGAAAAGAGAAAAAGAGACACAAACTATAAAACCGACTTTTAACTATAGAGAACAAACTAAGAGTTACTGGAGGGAGGTGGGAGGGAGTTGGGTAAATGGGTGACAGGTATGAAGGAGGACACTTGTCGGGATGAGCACTTGGTGTTGTATGTAAGTGATGAATCAATGAATTCTACACCTGAAACTAATATTATACTCTATGTTAACTAACTGGAATTTAAATCAACACTTGAAAAAAAATAGTACACTTATTGACCAGAGTAATTAGTTGCTGAAAGTGACAATAAAGTAGTTGTCAAATACTGTAAGGCAAGCCAGTCTTCTCTTGATTGATATTATGTTAGTATTCATCCAAGATTTTTAAAGAATACATTGAGAAAAAATTACATTGTATTTCTACATTTTGCTAACTATCCTATTATAAATATATTTATAAAATATTTATATCTTATTATAAATAAGAGATACACTAAGTTCCCTCTCTTCTGGATACATTTTCTGGCATTGGTATTCATTGACCTGTGAAGTCTGTCTGTTTATTGTGGTAAGAGTACTTAACACCTACTTTTTGAATAGATTTTTAAATACACAATGCAGTATTAGGAACTAGGTAGTGTTATAGAGAGGATCTCTAGAATTTGATTATCTTGCAGAGTTGAAACTTTATATATACCCTGTAAACAATAACTCTCCGTTTCCCTCTCCCAAAAGGCCTTGCAACATGACAGGGTTTCTTTCCTTTTTTAAGGTTGAATAATATTCCATGTTATGTATGTACCATATTTTATTTCTTTTAATTTTCTTAATGTTTATTCTTGAGAGAGAGAGAGAGAGAGAGAGATGGACAGACAGAGCATGAGCAGGGGAGGGACAGAGAGGGAGAGGGAGACACAGATTCTAGGCTCTGAGCTGTCAGCACAGAGCTCCACGTGGAGCTTGAACTCACGAACTGTGAGATCATGACCTGAGCGGAAATTTGACGCTTAACCACCTAAGCCACTCAGGTGCCCCTGTACCATATTTTCTTTATCTGTTCATCTCTCAATGGACATTTAGATTGCTTCCATATCTTAGCTACTGTAAATACTGCAGTGGACAAAGTCTGTCAAACTAAATAATTTGTTTCTCTCTTTTTTGACTAGTCTCTGATTTTCTTTTTAATTGGACCTTCTTTCCTATAACATTTCCTACAACTACCTAATGATTTATACTACCTGGTGAAAATGGCTACTTTTGACTCCAAGCTCAGAGGTTGCCTTTTTCCAGCTTAGATGATGCATGCTCGCCTTTGACTCTGGTCGATACTCTTGTATTTTCTGTAACCCCTGTTCCTGCCACCTCTTCTGGGTAGAACTTTGAAAGAGGGCTGCCCAGATGAGCTTGTTTTTGGGAAATTTGACTGTACACGGTTAAAGATATGGGACTAGGAGTAATTAGGGGTAAGAATCTCAGTTCTTTTCCTTTCAGCCTAGAACAGGGAAACATCAGAGTTTGAAATCACCTCAAAGATCATCCTGAATCTCTTTTGCCAGGATTACTCATCTGTTTAAACATCTTCAATGACAGAGAAAATCTGGTACTGCATCAAGAAGCTGACTTTGTTTTTCATCAGCTCCAATCATTAGAATGCTTTCTTAAATAAAATGTTCATTATTAACTATTCCAAGTTGAATCTAATTCCTATCTTTCAGGTTAAAAGTAAGTCTAATATGTTTCTTATATGACAGCTTATGAAATTTTGCCAAGAGTTCTGATGTATCCCTTAACTCTTTTCTTCTCCAAGTTAAGTATACTTTTTTTTTCTTTATCAAGGTTCTTCATCTTCAGGATATCCATGCACTTCCCTTTCCTGAATTGTCTCCCCTGAGTTAATTCAGTTGATGTCTCATTTGCTGCTTAGAAAGAAACGTACGATGTAGCAACATTTGATCAACCAGAGTAGGCTGGGAAGTCTTTCTCCTCTGTCTTGTATGTGCTCTCTCTAATTATGAATCTTTAGGTCAACCGAATGAACATTCATATGGCTTTTTGAAGTCTTCCAGAGTCTCTTTATCAGTTTCCCAATCATTAAAATTCTGACAGCCACTTGGGTGTCAGAAAAATAAAAATACCATAAATGGTGGTGTTTCTTTTGTTCTCATAAATGTTCCTAAAGTTTCTAAGTCCTTGACTATGAGTTCCTTGTTGAGGCCTAAATATCTTATTGATATAGGTTGCAGGTTTTTTTGTGTGTGTGCTGGTTAAGAGAAGTCCTAGAATGAGACCTACCATTTGCTAGTAATGTAAACAGGCAAATTGCTTAAGCTAAGTTTCTGTTTTTTCCCTCTGCAAAGTGGGATAATGATTAATCTACTTTATAAGGCCATTACAGTCATATGAAACAGTATACGAACTACCTAGTGTGTTGCTCATGTTAGTGATGAGTAAGCTATGAACTCATTTGGAGTCCTCATAGAAGAAGCACATGATTTAGTCAGACTTCTAATCACTGCAGTTTGGATTATGACCTCACTTTTTGCACAAAATGAGATCCAAAGAATTAAAAAAAAATGCTTTGATGGTCATTTTGTAGTTGATAGCTTATCATGGTGAATGCAGCCTGAAAGAGGTCTTCCCAAGACTAGTGCAGGGACTGTCACACCCTATCATACTTGTCCTTGAGTTGACTTCATGGTCTTTTGGCTCATACCTTAGTCACTCACTTTCCCAGTTCCAGTTTTCCAAGAAAGGAAATGAGCCACACATGCCTGATCCCAACTACAATAATGGGGGCCCATACTGGGCGCAATTATCTGTTAGGAGTGAGCCTAGGCCAGCCCTCAGTAGAGAAGATGACGTCATGAAGTAAGAGCTGTGTGTGGAGCAACTGTCCTCAGAATGGTTGGGGAGGAGGGAGTTGGACAGTGGTTGATTTGTCTAGTATGGTAGTTTCCTTTTCCACCTTCTGGAAGATGATTCTAAAGCTTAAATTGTTTAGGTGATTTCAACAATGATTAATGGTGTGATGGTAAAAGTTTAACAACCAGCTCTCTGTGGGGGAAGAGGACAACACTTATTTCTAGTATTTGCTGATTTCTATACTGTCCATATCTCTCCTATCACTAATTCAAGCTACCAAGTTGAAGTCATTGAATGGGAAGTCAGTGAAAACAAACTCGCAAAAAGATACATAGTATCACACCATTATATTATTGTCAACATAAAAATACATTAGATTTTGATAATGTTAAGACCATAAATAAATATAAAATATAATGTAGTAATTAAAGGGTAATGACTTTTGAATATTTATTACCTTTACTTTAAAGTAATTTATCTAATTGTAAATCTATATATTTTTGTTATTTATAACAGCTGACAGAATTTTCCAAAAGTTAAAAACTGGCTGTTAAAAGCTTGTGCAACCTAGCTCTAGTATATCACTGTTGCCAAGATGAGACCATTCAAAACTTGGCTTCTTCCCTTACAAACTGATTGGGGAAATTATGTTTTTACATGTGAGCTAATTAGAATATAACTCAAGACATTATATACTTAAATATCAAATAGGGAAGTGTAAATGAGACATATTTTATGTATTTCAGAGAAGGGGGGGTCTCAGGTGCACCAAAAACCAAGAATGCCTTTTCTACTATTAGTATCCTTGTTCTGTTTATCCTCAGTTTCCCAGGACATACTCTAGAGTACTCAAACATAAATCCAGACAAATCAGATTCTCCTAGGGTAAAATGAAATAATGTTCTTTATTGTAGTGTCTTCTGAGGATCTCTAATTGTGAGTTGTAACAAATGATTAGAAGATTATTTGGGGGAAGCTGAACTGAGAATTGCCAGATCCCATAAATCAGGTTAATAATTCATAAAGTCTTCACTTGAAGAGAATTATTTGCAGACTGGATTGATAGACTATTAGAAATAGTCAATGACTGTTCATGGGAGACCTTGAGAAAAGTGATCAGGAAAAGTGGCACTTGGGTTTAATAAACTTGAAGCTGCTCAGATACATCTCGTAACTAATGGATTGTGACATATGTAGCCTGGGCTTTGACCAGCAGTGATACCCAATGCTGTAATTGTCTTGCATATAGAGTGTCTGTTTCCAAAGAAAGTTGTTGCTGTGTTGAGAGAGTAATTACAAAGCTGCCAGAAGGAAGAGCAGTCCCGCCACCAAGCTCACCGTGATTTATTGGGTGTATTTGTACTCTTAAACAGATCTGTCTTTTTCTTCATGGAATGTTTTCACACTTCAATATGAATCTCTCTTCCCCTGAGCTCACCTTATTTGTGTCTGAAATATTGATCTGGTTGACAAAGGACAGGGCAGTATAAGTGTGTGTGTGTGTGTGTGTGTGTGTGTGTGTGTGTGTGAGAGAGAGAGAGAGAGAGAGAGAGAGAGAGAGAGAGAGAGAGAGGAGGGGGGGACTGTGAGAGTACGCATGTGTACACGTACACAGTATTCAATAACATGACCCTCTCATATTATTTTTATGATCTAGGGAGATTTGGCACAGACACTGCCCTTTCTCCTTGAAAATTCCACTGATAGTTTCTGCCTTTGAGAAACAAACTTGATTGTGAGAGTGAAAAAGACCTTCAGTCTTCTCTGTGGCATTTGTCCATGGAGTCTGCAATAGAAATGATTTATGAAAGCCCACCAATGCAAGAAAATCATAATCTTTTTGACAAATTCCTTTACTTCCATTGTAGATCAGCAGTTTTAGGAAGGTGGTCTCCGTGGTATCCTAAATGCTAAAAGTCTTCCATCACACAAATGCATCTTGCTAAAGTTGAGAAGAACCTTGGAAGGGTGTAGTTCCCCCTCTCCCTTTTACAGAAGTAATCAAAAGTTGCTTTTAGTTAACTTAAGCATTTTATCTCCCAGGAAAGATGTCTTCACTTCTCTGGACTTGGAGTCACCAAGGAACAGTAGAAGGTGTTGGTTCACACCAAACCTTTGCTAGACACATCCACTTTGCATCTGCCTCTAATGTTTTTCTCTCCTCTCACAAAGGAGAACAGTTGTGTGCCTCTTCACTTTTTATTGAAATTTTCAACAGAAGCCTTAGAAAAGTTAGTTCTTTTTTGGTGGAAAAAAGAGGCTTGTATTCTATTTGCTGAAAACCCAAGTGGATCAAATTGTGAAAAATTTTATGACAAACTCAAGGTTATAACTCAGGCAGTTGGGTTCAGTATACTTCTTCTGTCAGAAGGAGCTTGTTGACAAATCGTTCTTATTGCTAATCGGCACAGGAAAATAAAATCTGTGGTAAAAAACCCCAACTAAGGTGTACATTGTAGATTCCTTGCTTTCTAAGGAACACAGAAGATGACCATTATTTCAGAAAAGGTTAGTGGTATTCCTGTCCTCAGAACAAAGGCATTAAATAAGTGACCTCTCTTAGCCCCTTCTACTCTCTATAGTAACAGATATTGTGTGATTATGACTCGGTTTTGAAATTCTTTTCTTTTTATAAACCCTGTATAAAGCTTAATCATTGCAGTTGAACTAACCTAACTTTCAGGCTGTGGGTATAGCAGACAATAAGCTTGACAGTAACTTGGAAATCAAGAGACATGGCTTTTAATTCTGGAAAACCTGTACTATGAGGTGGTGAGCATACAGGGTGCCTGGGTTGGTCAGTTGGTTAAGCATCCGACTTCAGCTCAGGTCATGATCTCCTGGTTCATGAGTTTGAGCCCCACATCAGGCTGTCTGCTGTCAGCATGGAGCCTGCTTCAGATCCTGTCTCCCTCTCTCTCTGCCCCCTCCCCAGCTTGTGTGCTCTCTCTCAAAAATAAAATAAACATTTGAAAAAAAAAAGGATGATGAGTATAGTTTCTTTAAGGAAAAAAATTGCATTAAACTAATCCACTGTTTTTCTTGAGGCATTTTATAAGTATAAGAACATTAGATGTACTGTAATTAAGACATTTACATAAGATTTGTCACCCTTCCCCATCAGAGGATTGAGAGAAAAATAGAAATAGCTGAGAAATAGAAAACCAAGTTTAGAGGAAATGTTTTTTCTCCCTGAATGGAGAAAAAGTCATAGTGTATTCCCAGGGACAAAATTCCAAGGTTAGTTTGACTTAATACTTGAATAAATGATTTAGGAGTAGTATTATATAGGAAAATTGCCGGTTTTCCAGAAAGATGTGTAAAACCAATGAGCAAACTTAACAAAAAACTAACAAAGCCTGTTTATTCAATGTTTTTTGAATGCCAACCATGTGTCAAGACTTGTTGGGGGGGGGTACAAATAAACAGTTCCTAGTTTTAAGTGGCTTATAGTCTAATATGTGATTAAAACATATTGCTGTAAAACTAGAAGATTAAGCAGAAAGTATTTCCTTTCCCTCCAGAGGAGTTAGGTAAGTAAAATAGTATTTTCAGAGTGCAGAACCTTTACTTCCAGCTTGAGAGAAGAGGAGAGTCAAGTTTTCAGGAAGGTGATGACATTTAAACCTGACCTGTAGACTTCTAGTCTGCATTAATAAAGTACTAGGACGTTCTAAGCACAGGGAACACAACGGCAAATGTAGCGTGGAAAAAGGCAGGAGCAAATTATATAAGTGAGCAGTAAGGAATTCAAGTTTTTGTGGTAATTGTTTTCTTGTTAGCACAGAGTATGTGATAAGGACAAGTAGAAAACGCAGTTTGGGTGAAATTGTGAAGTGTTATGAAATGTCAAGTTAGAAATTTTGTCCTTGACCCTGGAGGCTAAGAGTTCTCTACATTTTTCTTCCTTAGCACATATGACAGAGGACATTATAATATGCATTACGTGGTCATAGCAGAAGTTATATACAAATAACTATAAACTTCTCAAGAAATCATATCATCATATAAGTAAGCGTGATTTTTAAAGATAAGAACAGTCATGAATATGTTTTAATATTTTTAATATAAGTCATTCTCAAACGTTAGTGTTTTAATTATCAAATGCTAGCGAATTACTTTTGACATATGTCAAAATAGATGACAACACTCTAGTATGTTGAAGTAACTGGCTTAAGGTTTGCTGCTACAGGGCTTGGGAATATTCTGTTTTAAGCATGAAAATGTCATAATTAGAGCAAATTTTTGTAAATACTTTACAGTTATTAGAAGGTAAATGAGTTTGCTAATGGTAAGAACACAGAGTACAGGAAAACAATGAGACACTATTAAAATATCTAGTCAAGTGATAATTGGGACTTGAACTTGGGAAGCAATAGTGAAAATGGAGAAGAGCATGGAATTGTGAGCTATTACAGGATGATGTGTCTTGTGACCTAATTGGATTAGGTACAAGAAGGGAGTAGTGTTGGGTGGCAGAAGTCATGAGAACAGTCACAACTTACATAAAGATTCAAGTGAGAATTTGAGTAGGAAGATGGTGCTATTAAAGAAATTATAGGGGCACCTGGGTGGCTCAGTCGGTTAAGCATCTGACTTCAACTCAGGTCATGATCTCACAGCTCATGAGTTCGAGCCCCATGTGGGGCTCTGTGCTGACAGCTCAGAGCCTGAAGCCTGTTTCAGATTCTGTGTCTCCATTTCTCTCTCCCCCTCCCCTGCTCATGCTCGCTCTGGCGCTCTCTCTCTCTCTTCTCTCTCTTTCTCAAAAATGAATAAATATTTAAAAAGTTAAAAAAAATATAAATTCAAGAGGAAGAACACGTTTAGGAAGCAATAAAGCAAGTTCAGTTTGGTATAAAATGAAATTGTAGAATTTAATATACAACAGAAATTCAACAGGCAAATTGGGGTAGAGAACTAGCAATCCAGAGAGAAGTAAAAAGCCAGAGATTGTGATTTGGTAGTCATACATGATGAGTGATAATTAAAGCCTTGAAACTGAATAAGATTACCCTATTTTTTACTCCTTAGATTACCTCCCTTGATAATTAGTTTCTCGGGGTATCATTTACATTGAGAGTTCTAGAGAGGAAATGAATTCAGAGAAAGAGAAAAGAATTCATAGAGTTAGGGGAAAAAAAAGGAATTCTACAAAAGCCAGGAGACCAGAGGAGATCAAGCTGAGATTGATCCATTTTATGAAATCCTGTGTGAAACTTGAAGAAAATAAGAATGGTGAATTTGGAGAAATCATTACTTCAAAAAAGTAGTTAATGTAGAATCTAAATAACAATGGCTGTTGATGGGCAGGTAAATAGCAAGGGTAGGCTTTAATTTCAAGAAGTTCAGTAATGATTGGAAGTAGTGAGACAATGCTCCTGAGCATATATCAGGATGGAGAGACCTCTTTTATAATTTTGGGTTTGAAAAAAAGTTGGAGTGAAGATAACACACAGTAGTAGAATAATGACAGTGGAAGGAGTGTCAAGAACATGCCTGAGTCTAGTGTAAGAGCCATCAAAAAGTGTGGCATGCTCAGGGAAAAGAAGGGATATGGGTAGTTTTGTTAGTTTGGGTTCTCGAAGAAACAGATAAATGGATTTAGATTTGTAGGAGATCTATTGTAGAGACATCTTTAAAGGATAAAGGGAAGAGATGTGAATAGATAAGAAAAGCCTTCAAACCACAGTGTAGGTCTGATAACTGTTACAGGAAAGAAAGAAGACAGATTGCATAGGAAGAGTCTCAGACTAAGTACAGTTCCAAAAAAGTTTTAGCCAGACTAATGTGAATTCTTTGGTCCAGAGCCATCCATCTGAGGAGTCCCACATCCCTCAAAAAGGGACTTGTATTGCTCATATTACTACCATCATCATGTTCAGTCTTTGGCTGAAAAATACCTAGGGAAAGGGAGGCCTTGTTATAAATGTGGTGGTGGATTCAGAGGTCAGCATCTAGGACTATCAATCAACTCTACTTTCTGCAGCAGATCTAAGTAGCTCATTGTCATGGCTACCATGTTAGTACAAGTGCATATGGTTAATTTCAGAAGGATTGGTCAGGGCAGTGATTGGTTATGGAAGTAAATAGTAAGGAATAAGCATTCTAACCAACATGTCCTTCTGATTCTCTGTGTTTAAGGGAAAAGGAACACATGCTACTGTAGAGTGTTTTATTAAACAGATGATCTTGGAGCATCACAACTCAGATTGTTTAAGAAGCTAGTCTTACAAATAGAAGACTGTCTTTTAAGGTATGCTAGAATGGACGACTGCCATTTATGCCTCAAATATCACAAAGACAACTAAGATGGGAAGTGGCAGCTCTAAGGGATTTTCTTGAGACTGCTTATTCTTTCTACAATGGTTAATACTCCTGTAGTTCACATCACAGCTCGGCCGCCTGCTGTTTGTATCATGTTGGATTTGTTGCTTAGTTTTCTTGCTCTCAATTTTCTTCATCTACAAAATGGGAATACAAAGTGGCTTAGAGAGTTGTATTCATTTATATTTTGTGTGCACTTTACTTTTAGTTATAAAAGTGCCATTTCCCTTCTTCCGTTAAAACTTTAGTTTTAGGCCTTGGGTTTTTTCTCCTTCAATAATTGAACTATCAACATTTGATTTCCAACTTGGTCCTTCACTAGTGTCCACCATCTACCTGTACCATCACTGCCACTGCCAAATCTACCATTTCTTTCTTCTGTTCTTCTATCATCATCTGTTTTCTATGTGCTTTTGTTATCTTATGGATTCTTTTGGGGAAAATTGCAATGACAGAATAACTTGGATGCTAAATTTCCTTTATGTCAAGCCTATTTCTATAGGACTGCTTCAGGAAAAAGTTGAAGAGAAAAAAGTTATTTGTTCCCAATAGATCAGGGAATCCACAGTGCACAATGGAAAGGGCAAACAAAGAGGAACAGGTAAGCATGGCTTACACTAAAGAGTAAAGAATTAGAGTCCAAAAAAAGATTGAAGTTTAGATTTGTCAATAAGGTAATACATTTCAGTAATAGGAGTTGAAGCCAAAAGCTAGAAATTACCTAGAAGACTGATTTCCTTAACTTCTATTAAGTGTGGAGTTTATATTTTAAATTTCTCATGTAGTTCATGTCTCTACTCTGCAAGAAATATATATGGTATAGCAAAAAGTACAGACCAAAGAGAATTGTTTGCAGTCCAATAAAAATGATCAATGAAAATAAGGAATATTCCTCTGAGCATAACAAGATAGTTATTACTCTTTGATTTGGAAATCCAAGGATTGAAAGATAAGACAAATTAAAATCATGAAACATTTATGTATTCATTTATTCTCACTATACTAAAGTCAGAAACTATTTTTATTATATTAATACCTTTTCAAAGTTTATTTGTTTTGAGAGAGAGCGAGTGGGGAGGTCAGAGAGAGAGAGAATCCCAAGCAGGGTTCTCACTGCCAGCTCAAAGCCCAACGTGGGATTCAATGCCACAAATCATGAGATCATGTCCTGAGTTGAGAGCATGACCCAGGCTGAGATCAAGAGTTGGACGCTTAACTGATTGAGCCACTCAGGCACCCCAGTCCTACTTAGGAAGAAGAAAGCTTATAGAAATAATTAGTGATATAATTATATCAGTGATATTGATATAATACTTCCTGAGGGAAGTCATAGAGACAGAGAAGACAGCTAATATTTAAATATCAACCAAATGTCATGCAGTGTGATTGGCAGTATACTGGTATTCCTTCATTTAGTTTTACCAGTAAACAGATGAGAGAGGTATTACCAAACCCATTTTATACACGAGAAATGTATGGTCTAGACTGAGGTTGGTGAGCAAGTAGTAGGTGGTGGACTTAGTCCTGAAATCCAGTTCTGACTGATTTAAAAATAATGTTTTCATATGCCAACTACTAAGTTATTTTTTTTTCATTATTCAGAGCCATAAGTTTTGAGGATAAGCTAAGTGTGTTTTCAGTTTTGGTCAATTTTAAATCATGGGGTTTAGTAGGACTGCTCACACAGGCCTTTTGCTATCCATCTTAAAGACAAATTGCAGTACTGAATGGACCAGAGAACTAATAAAATACCACATTCTCTTAGTTGTGAAATTCACCATGTAGAAATAGACCCTCTGACCGGATTAGTACAAGAATCATACAATGTATACAATATTTATTCCATAAATATTCATTACTGATGCTGAAGATGATAAAGAGGAAACTAAGATGTAAATTAGGCAGAACCACATAGCATATCAGAGCTCTTAACACATCTTTGGAGGGCAATAAGGACAGATGACTTGAAGTATCAATGCATATGTGCACATACATACAAATATCATTTACCCCCCTGGATGAGACCAGTATAATTTGATTCCAAACACATTTGAAGTTATCTTGACATTTCAAAAACATTCTTGACAAAATTGTCCATATTTATCTGTATGTGAAGCGTTTTTCCCATCTGTACCAACCATCCACTAAATGATTTCAAGAAAAGGGAAAAAATGCAGATGAAAAAATAAGCAAAGCTATTTTAAAGGATGTTCGATGAGGAATAAGTGCTGCCTCTTCAGTAAAGACCTCTCTCTTCCTCTTGGGCAAGGCCAGTCTCTATAAGTCCTTTTTAACCCGGTTTGTAAATTGCTGTCAACTCCAGAAATGTAATTTTATAAATTAAAAAAAAAAAAAAAAGATGACAGAAATTACCTTACTACTGTAAAAGGAATCAATACATTCTGAATTTTGACTTCCAAGAACATTGTTTGGGGACATGTTATTTACTCTATGTAGGGCTACAGGCATTCTGGATGAAACAGATATCCTGTAATTTGAACCACTTCTGTTAACTGAGTTTTTCTGGTGTAAAGAAATAAGCAATTTTTTTTAATTCATCACTGGAGAAATGTTCTTTTATCAACACTCCAAAAACTTGCTGGGAATATACTAGTCTCTACTAAATATGCTGTAAGACTGAAGATTATTTAAATAAAATGTGAGGGCTGTGTTACCATTCATAACATGTTAATGAATTTCTATATCATATGGACTTTCACCTCTCATCACCAATGTGTCCTTTCTTTGCCGTGTTTTCTTCAACTAAGTAACACTATGAAATCATTGATGGGATCTCTAATAAACAGTTTAGCTTCATCATAGCACAATTCTTGAATTTCCTAGAATCTTTATACAAAATGTGCCTGAGATAAGATATCACTAAATACCTGGGATCAAGACCTTGCTAAAAAGGCAATTTACTTTCATATCAAAAAATTGCCTGAAATATGGTCAGAATATTTATGTTGTGGTATATAATTTGATGCCTCTGTCTCTATTTATAGAAATGTTACTGATTTCTTTGTTGGGCCTTCTAGTTTGAAACCAGTTTTTGGTACATTATTAACTAAGAAATGGATTTATCATAAAAATCCTGTATCTTGGATTTAGTCATTCTTGCTGCCTGGTTTTCTTCCAAAGTTTTTCTGAGGATAATCCAGACCAGAATTAGTTCAAGAAAGGTGCTTCAGTTTGCTATATCGTTGTGAAATCTCATCTGGTCCCAAATTAACTCTTGCTTATAAAACCTCCCTAGAGTACTGTAAGCACTTGTATGTGTCTTCCTCCACCATTCCCGAGGGCTAAATGTTGTGGATTTCTCAGGTCTGCCATAGGACTAACCACTCTCTAAAACAATTTTACATTTCAAATCAATCTAAACCAGATTGTATCTGCCATGGTGTAAACTAGTTGGCCATGGCCTACCAGAGCAGAAAACAGGATATAATTTTGAATAGCTGTGTAACCTCATGGGAATCCCATATGACTAGAAAGTCATTTGATAGTAGTAAGGTAATTTATGTCATCTTTTTCTATTCAAAGATTTTGTTCTATCACATTTATTCAAATATGACACCATTGTTTTGATGACTTAAATGGATTCTGGTTCAAAAAGATGTAAATTTCTAACTATGAGTTCTGTTAAATAAATGTCCCTTTTGTATGTGTGCTTTTTAACAATCCTTGACATTACTCAGTAAAAACAGGAACAATATGTATTAATAAATTTGCAAAATCCACTCCCTTTTTTTACTGAAACATAGATACCTATGTCTTAGGAAGAACTCTGTTTGTTGGTACAATATTCTAAGCAAATGTATTAGTTTTCTATTGCCACTATAACAAGTTATCACTAACTTAGAGGCTGAAGATAAGAAATATTTATTATCATACAGTATGTCAGAAGTGTGATGCAGGTCACATTGGACTAAAATCAAGATGCTGGCTGGGCTGCATTTCTTCCTAAGGAAGAATGCATTTCTTTGCTTTTCCTAGCTTATGGCCTCATTTCTCCATCTTCAAAGCTGACAATAGGGACTCGAAGCCTCTTCATATTACATCACTCATATCTCCCCTCCTGTAGTCAGGCATCCTTCTGTTTCTCTCTTCTACTTCTCTTCCACTTCTAAGGCTCCTTGTGATTATATTAGACCCACCCACATGATTAAGAACAATCTCCCCCTCTCAAAAGCTTTAAATTAATCACATGCAAAGTCTCTTTTACCAGGTAAAATAACATTCATAGGTTCTAATGATTAGGCCATGGATACGCCTGGGAGACCATTATTCTGCCTACCACAGTGAGCAAGATTTCAGGTAGACTTAAGAGAAATCACAAAGAGCACTTCCCTAAATGATCCAGTTGATCACTGTTTTCCTCCATTAACAGTGAGGCACTGTGTTGTATGCACACTATCACTGTACCTTTAAATATGCTGTTGTATAACTGTTGTTCTCTAACTTTAGGACTGATTTTCATCCCTCATCCATTTATGGAAGCACAAGTCCACAGGTTCAATACTTTTTTTTTTTTTTTTTTTTTTAACTAATGAACTTAATTGCAAATGAAGGTTGTCTCCTTAATCTCTTTTGTTCTCAGGCTCAAAGTACATTACTTGCTAAGTCCGGGATGAAGAACTAGAATGGGCTAGATAGACATAGAGGAAGATTTATGGAATGATTTGTAGCGTGTTCACTGAAACATGAGTCATATCTGAATTCCTACTGAACTTTATTTGTGCTTCTCTTAATATCTAGTGTGTTTTCCATGTACGAGATCTTATGATCTTGTTTTAAATTTGATATTAAACTCTTTGAATGCAGAATCACTTAAGAACCAAACTTATCTAGCATATTATTTCATTTAAATTTTGGTTAGTTAACATCAGTGCAATACTGGTTTCAGGAGTAGAATTCAGTGATTCATCACTTACATACAACACCTAGTGCTCATTCCCAACAAGTGCCCTCCTTAGTGCCCATCACCCATTAACATTTTTTTTATTGTTAGAGTTTCCATAATAGCCTGTTCTTATCCATTTAAATTTTCAGAACTCTGTGACATATTGTCCAGACCACCCCTCTTTTCCAGAGTTTTGAGTGATAACAAATTTGTGCTCATCCTCTTCCTTGAGGGAATTGCAAAATGCTCAGGACGGGCCACTCTTAATCTATTCCATAAACATACATTTTTAGGGTGTCTCACCTATTCCCTGGTCAAGCTCAACTGCTAAGTTTACTCTCCTTGTTAAAAGATGAGGGGTGCCTGGGTGGCTCAGTTGGTTAAACGTCTGACTTTGGCTCAGGTCATGATCTCACAGTTCATGGGTTTGAGCCCCACGTTGGGCTGTGCACTGACAGTGCAGAGCTTCATGCCTGCTATGAGTTCTGTGTCTCCCTTTCTCTCTCCCTGTCTGCTGCTCATGCTGTGTCTCAGTCTCTCAAAAATAAATAAAAATTTAAAAAAAAAACATTAAAAGAAGATGAATCCTTGGCAGATTTGCTCTCCTTGCTGGGAGTGGATGATATGGAAGCAATTTCATGGTACCCTCCTGTCAACCTTGCCTTTCAAGGCCTCTGCCCCCCGGGGAGACATCAGAAATAGGAAGGCAATGGAACAAGAGAGGGGAGCAGGACTGGCTCAGACTTCTCTAAGCATTGGTAGGAAAACTCTGTTGTGGAACTCTGTTCTGCCAGACCAAATGTCTGTTGTTAACATACCTTTCACCATTTCAGAAAAAGAAAACTTCAAAATATATACTTTTACTCATCTGCCTGGAGTCACTGCAAATAAAAATAAGTTAAAATGGGGAAACATGAATTGAGGTGTACAATTGAATACACCCAGAGGAAGACTGGCTGTGAGTGATTTAGAGCATAGAAAACACTTAGGAATCTTGCTAAAATACTGATTCTGATTCAGTAGGTCTGGGGTGGGATGTAAGATTCTACATTTCTATGAAGCCTCAGACAATGTGAATTCTGCTGTTTCTGATATCACATCAACAAAGATTTAGAGCAATATGTACTCCATTTTGTGGTGATAATAGGACCACCCATATACAAGGAGATGAGATGAACAAGGATCTCTAAACTTTGCTGTGACCTCAGTATTGCAGGGTAAGGAAAAACATGCATGTAGCTGTATCTGAGGAGTGTATTTGAGTTCCCCCCATGACGACCCAGGAGTAGTATGTCTTGATGGCTATAGCACAAGATTGAAAGTGAGTGCTAACTGACCTCCTGATTCATTATATAAGCCCTATATAAGTCACTTTATCATCCTAATTTTCCTTTTATTTCTAAAATAAGAATTCAGATACTTGTCCCAGGCTTCTTTCACAGATGCTGTAAGTATTAACAAAGGACTACTTTTAAGAAAGTAGATACAAATAGAAGACATTATTACTACTTGCTGTCATCTCTTTTCTACTTACCATCTAACTCCCTTCTTACCACTTATACATGATTTATCTTTAGCCCATGTTCTATTTTCTTGGTATTCTTCTCATGTGACCATGTGATATATTATTGAAATGCCCCAACTTCTTTTATTGCTAATTATATATTAACCAGGTTCTGACTTCATTCTTCTCTGTATTGAATCCTGGTCCAGGCATGACACTGACAAAAAGGATTCCTAGAGCTCAGAGGAAATTTTGGCAAATGACAGTTCTCTTTTAGGGCTGTTAGTCTTAATGGAATATTTGATAAGATGGTAATAACCCCTGAGATCCTTTTATAGCAAACCCAGAGGCAAAATATATATATATTTTAACAGTCTCCATGACTTTTATTTATTCATTTCAGTTTTTAGTGAGGTCATTTCTTGGAGGCATTTCCCATTGACCATTTCTTCAAACATGCTAAACATGCATGGTCAAACTGTTGATATGTATAGACAGTCTTTCTTCATATGTATGATTCAGTGTCAGTTTAAAGCTCATTTCTTCAGCTCCCATTTAGAAGTGGAAAACTACTCACCATCCTCTAGCATATCTTCTCTGATGATCTGTAGAATCAGCAATTTGATTCCTCAAACACGTATTCTCACCTATGTATCATCTATTTACATTCTCCATTTTGATTTTCTTACTCAAAGACAACTTGTACCTCCATTCCAGTATCTGATGGTTCAGGTGTATTTCCCCTTAGAGAAAAAAATATGTTTCTTGTTCTTGTCAATTATGTACAGCAGAATATAATTCTTCATATATTTCAAACATAAGTTCACTGTTTAACAACATGAATGGGCAGGCAATATAAACATTTGGGGAGATAATGATAATAACAATGGTAAGTGTTAAGTTATTCAGCTCTTTATTTTTCCAGACTCCATGCAAAATGCTTGACACAGGAGTTCTAATTTAATGCTCGCAAAAATCGTGTAAGGAAATTAATATCCTCATTTTGTATATGTTGACACTAAGGTTTAGAAATCCTAAGCAATACTGCTTATGGTCATAAAAAATAAGTCACAGACCCTGTACTAAGAAATAAAACATTCTCATTCTAAAGCCTGTGCACAATTTTAATCACCACACTAGATTATTTTGGCAAAAGTTGACTAACTCTGGGTCTGGACATTGCCACTGTCCAAACAGAAAATACATTTGTGTCTCAGGTGAAAGGCCTTTTAATGTTCAGAGTGTCATTTTGAGACCTTGATTCAAGCTGAATTGTTCCAGGATCCACCTATATCACATGTGAAATTAACAGTAAACCTGTTCCATTACACCATCAACTTTAATTAATATGTTTATAATAATACCTTGGAATTTATTTAACCAAAATAATAATTTCATTTAACATAATGACTTGATGCACAGGCGGCACTGAATTGCAGCATCCCTGCTGCTGTTTCCAGGACATTTACCATATAGCTAATGGGAAATCACCTTTCTGATCCTGCAACACCTGTTAATGTCTAGTTTCACCTCAGAAGCCGGATCTCTTTATGTGAAGTTAGGCAGCTCTGGTGAATTAAATAGGGACCAAGTGAATTATTAATTATTTTAATAGCATTGTTATGGTTGCTTTGTTATTAAAAATTTTGCAGTGCTGCAGTAAGAGTTTCATAAAGCACATCCTTCATAACCTTTACAAAGTGTTTTGAGGACCCAAATGATCAGTGGTGAGTCTGACATAGGCCAGGCAGATTTTGGATGTCTTTACACTAAGGGATATCCTTTTTAACTTCAAGCCTTCTCCTTTCTGGAGCCATTATGAGTTGTAGTAGAAAAATCAATGATCCTCTCTGCCTTATCCCTTAACTTCATTTTCCATGCTTTATCAGTAAAATAAGGACTATTCATATTTTTAACAAGCGAGTAAGAAGCCTGAAGGAGTGTCTTCAAATATCCCTTAGCAGAGTACTTTTGTGGGGAAACAATAAGGGATCAAACTCAAGTATGAACCATGGATAGTTAGAAAAAAAGCTCTTCCACTTAATTGAGGTGAACCAACTGAACTAGGTCAACTGATTGATAAGATGGCAAATGTAGGGGGCCTGGGTTGCTCAGGTCGTCAAGTGTCCGACTCTGGCTCATGGTTGTAAAATGGAGCCCTATGCTGGGCTTGGTACTGGGTGTGGAGCCTACTTGAGATTCTCTCTCGCCCTCTCTCTCGGCCCCTCCCCTGCTCACACTTTCTCTCTATTAATTTATTAATTAATGAATGGCAAATGTAGCATAGACTGCTAGTTGTCCACTAAAATTCACGTTCTCCTTCCTCCCTCATGTTAGAGTTGGGTACATGACTGCTTGTTTACAGCCTATTATTTCCTAAGTATTTCCCATCCTTCCTTTCCACAGTTAAGTCCTTAGAACATGAGTGGAAGTGATAAGTGCCATCCTGTAGCATAGGCCATGAGATAATGGTTGTGTTTCCTTCATGTTCTCTCTACCCTCTTCTCACAAGCAAAACATAGAAGTAAGTGTCCATGACCTCATGTCAACTTAGTAGATGAATATAGGATACTAATGGCAAAGTAACAAAATGGAAGGAACTTTAATCTTTGAATGATGGCAAATAGCAAAGCTCCCCACCAACTTGGACTACTTACCTTAAGACTGTTCTGTGAGCAATTAACAAACTTTTGTTTTTTAACAGCACCTTAGATTTTCCCTTAAATAATAGAGACTAAAATAACCCACACCATTTGTTAAAATGAATTGAATCTAATACTTGTTTACAACATAATATCTTATGGGAAACAATAATACTTAAATAAATCTCATGAAAATACCAAGAGATTTTAAGGGGAACTACAGCTAAGATGAAAAAAAAGCTGTTAATCTGATGTAGTCCGTAAGCTGCTTTCAAGGAGTAAGGCATTCCAGCATATCTCAGAAAGTACAATTAGCAAGAAAAAAAAAATGTATTCTGTTATAGAAATGCATAAAACTTAGTTTTGATGTATGGACCATAGCCTCATCTGGTTAAAAAGAAGATATTTAACATGACTTTGCCTCTGCAATTGTGAACCTCAATAATTATTCGAATATTTCATGAGCAATTATTGCATGCTAAATTCTTGTTAATGCTCTTAATTTCTGAAGCTGTTTCGTATTTAGTGAAATGACCTTGCTAAGCTTAACATATCCCAAATAACTTATGGTAAAGCAAAATATCAATGCAGGACATAGATATCCAAGGTTCCAATTATTGTTGAAAATGGTATTTTTGTGAAGTAGAATAAGAACACCTCTTATCTTCTGTGTTCATTTTTACTGATAATAAGTGTTAGTAGAGAACATGTATAAGCATGTTGGAATGGTTTGTAAAAGAAGAACAAAACTACATAAGAAATATAATTGCCAAAAAAAATTCTTCTGGAGAAAGGGGTTACTTAACATTTTATATTTCCTTAAGTCCAAAAAGGCAGTGACATCAAACACTAGGTTGGTTTTTGTGCCAATTATTAATGACCAGAATTAAAAAAAAAAAAAAACAAAAAAACTGTCAACACTCCATTGGTACGTGGAAAGAGGAAACCATTTCAAAACTCCCTGAATATCAGGTTTAAAAGGTAGAAATCTCAGGATGGTGATCTTTTCTACCCTTTCCCACAAATGCTATGCTAAGCTTAAATGGCCAAATTGAATGCATGAAATTATCTATGAGCATAACCTTGAAGCAGAAGCGAAGCTGAAGTTCAACAAATATTAAATGAATTTGAAAAGTATGAATGGGAGTTGAAATTATTGAGAAACTTCCTTGAATGTACGTAAGCCATTGATTCTCTAGATCTTGATATATGGGTGCTAGATTCTCTATCAATAGGGAATCTTTTAAAAAGATTATCAGAAATCTCTTTACATAAGTGAATAATCCACAATATTCTTGTTTAAATTTACCACTTAAATTTAAATTTAATAAAAGATCAACTTCTATGGATAACTCCTACTCAGTATATCATATTATTTTCTCAGTAATGAATACAAGCAGAGGTCAAAGTAGCTCCTCTGAATCAGCCTTATTAGATTTCTGAAATTCCAAAAATATAGATAAGGGTAATAATTGTACATGTTACCATGTTGAGTCCATTACATTTGTCTAAAAAAGCAAAAAGGTTATCAAAGAAGAGACTTGGAGTCAGAACAGAGTATTACAGAAAATGCTATCTTATTTATATAGATATCTTCAAAGACATTTGAAAAGATAGAATGTCCCCCTCATCTAGGCCGATAGAGAAAAATAGGCTATACGTTGTGGTCTGTACTCTTATTTACATACAGAAGACTCCAGTCTACCTTTTTAAAGCATAAAATAATTTATTAGAAGACAAAGCTATCTCCAAGCTGTTGAGAACCCTAAAGAAACAAATTCCAGGCTGTACTCCCAAGAATGACTTTTAAAATCACACCATAGAACTAGGTCATCAAGTGAACTGCTATCTTTGCTATGATCTAGATTCTGGAAAGCTGCTGAATCAGGAAGCTACCCACTCAATTAGGAAGCTGTTATCACAGCTGTCGGTACCAGAACTGCCCCCAGTCTGCTTTGGTCAGGAAGTAGTGATTTTAGGAAGCTGCCACTGAAAATTAGTAGATCTAAAACCATGCTTATTTTATTTATTTATTTTTTTTGGCCAGAATCCTTACCAAAATATGGATACCTTGTGCCTTGCCCTTTCAATGTTTCACAGTCTCTAATCAAAGTGTTACAAGTTCATGTTCTTCATGATACAAGTAACAAAAGGTAGCTGTAAAGGAGCCCAGGGAATATAGCCACCACCCCCCCTTTTCTTTTCAAGATTTTCAGCTTCTGTCTGCCAGTATGTTATAGGGATAGATATTTAACAAGCCATTCATTGTATGTGCTACAGTCCCTTAGGACAGGGGCTTTAGTGTAGATCTCCTTATTTCCTGTTCAAGTTTCCCAGTGGGCTCTATCATAGATGTGGCAGGTAGATAGATCCTTTGAGGTAGGAATGAGTATCTCAGGAACTGAATGCTCAAGAATATTATTCTTGATGATGCCAGTGAATAATTTAATATTAGAGTACATATTGAGTTCTATGATCTTGATAATTTTAAAACTGATTGTCTTGTATTCAGCTTATTCAGTCTTAGCAGAGACTGAAATGTTCACAGATTCCCATGAAACACACATTTCTTTTGAAAGTTTTATAGAAAATGGTGTGATTTAGCACTGTGAATAATGATGTGTATTTTTGCCCAAATGAATTAAGTTAACCCCTATTTCTTTAGGTCCATGTTAATTGTCAGGCTCTATGAAGCAATAGCTAAAAAGATATGGTGCCTTCAATATAGGAAATCACAACCTCATTGGACAGATTCCAGTTATAGGACTTCATAGTAAAGTAAAAACAAGATGAAGAATACTCTTTCCTGAAATCCTGGTAAAACTGCAAATATCCTCTGGCACCAAGCTTATAATAAGGAAGTCCCCTGGGCCCCTATGTGAAGTGCTTTTTTTTTTTTTTTTTTTTTTTTTTTTTTTTTTTTTTTTTACTATGGCAGTCTCCACTCTGACTTAAGGGATTATAATTTAGTCATGACTCCAAACATAGGCAGAAGGATATTGATTACTTTAGTTTTTAAAAATGGTGCCATAGTACAGTATCTCAAACTTAGTAGAATGTTAGTCTCACTATTCCAGCCATTAAAAGATCCCATTCTGGGTGCATGACTAACTGGAAAATATGCTTATGTATCCATATTTTCCCTTCATTCATCTACAGTGTTTAAGGTAGTGTTGTTTTGCTTCCATTATTTTTAAGAGAGTTTGTGAATTGTGTTCAGCCAACCATAGTGAATTGTCATCAGTTCTCAATTAATGTTTGAGGAATGTGATGTTTGTTATGCCTATCATAACTACTTTATATGATTCATTTTTTCCAGCACATTATATCCCAATATATTGTCATTATCATTTCAACTCATTGTTTTGTATATGGTAGTTCAATAAAAATATATTTCAGTAATATTTTAAAAATGATTATTTATTCCTGGTGAATGGTATGCAGGGTTGGTTTGACCTCAGGTGGTTGGATGTGAAGGTCTGGGGTTACAGAGCCTCCTGTGACCTTTAATGAGATCAGTAGAAAGACTTTCCTGGCAATAAGGACCTATGTGTGTTTATATATATCATCTTTTCTGTGACCGTCGCTAACTGTGATGCTCCATTTCCTTCCTGGCCCACAGGCATTGTGTCTCAAAATCCATTTGATCCAGTGTGACTGTAATTATTATTTCTTTCTTTTTGACTCAGCTAATTGTATTTGCAGCCTTTTCCTCTTCTTTGCTTTGCAAAAAAGTCCCTCAGATGGTGTTTAACAAGAGTGCATAAAACAAGAAACAAATTGTTCTTGGGAGTGCTATTTACCTTTTTTATTTTCTGCTTTGTTAGCAATGACACAGAGGTTTATTAGCAAGAAACAAATTAATTACAAAGACAGCCAATCACACACACACACACACACACACACACACACACACACACACACAGAGTAAAGAACACAACCGAACCATCTTCTTCTGAGAAAGAATAAAGGTGTAAGAGGTACCTTTGGGCTAAAGGGGCTTATTGTTTTATCATTATTTGATTATACTATATTCCAAGTAATTGGTGTGGTCCAGTAACATAAGGGAATTCTATATTTTTTCCCTGTGAAGAAATGGAGCCAAACTTGCAATACCTCACAAATGTGATGAGATTGAGCTCCACAGCACTGCTATTGCCTCAAAAATCTAATGCATCAGAGGAATATCTTGGATTTTGAATAGCAGATAAGTACATACAAATCTTGGATTAAGAGGATCGATCTTTGCAAAAGTTCCAAGACAATGGCAGAAAAACTCAAAAATATGTGTGCAAAGATTAGGGCTCTCTGAGAGGGATTGTTCAGTGTTGAAATGCACACCTTCCAGTCAATGTTGAACTGAATTCCCAGAGAACATTAAAATAGAAATGTAGTACATCCCAAAAATCTCAGCTGGAAGGGGAGGGAGTACCATACAACTAAAAAACAAACAAACCAACAAAAAATACAACATTTCTAATATTAGGTGATCTGAAGAGTCCCTCTCTAACTAGGGATCGCTTTAGTCACTAGGAATAAGACCTTGAATTACTCTCATGGTAATTCTCTCCTAAACATTTGAAGGGTACATCCCATGAAGGGTAGAGAGAAAGAATTTGAAATGTGCTAGATAATTCCATAGTAAGAAATTCAATAAGCTAGTATACAAAAGAGATAATAGAATAAAAACTATTGACTCCTAGCCATGATAATTCCTAGTAGAAGTTGCAACAAAGAAGATTTTGCCTCATTATAAGGAAAAATATACAAAAAATTAAAACACTCTTCGATAATGAAATGACTTTTCTTATGAAGTGATGAGCTCTTCTTCACTATAAAGATAAAGCAAAGACTAGATGGCTATTAAATATCCATTCATTGATTTATTCAGTCATGCATTTATTTAACAAATACTTATCTGGTCCTTGCTTACGTGTCAGGCATGTTAAGCTAGAAATATGAAAGATAAAGTCAACTCAAAAATTTTATGGAAGTTCTGAGTTTAGGGAAAGAATTGGAAAATAAGGCATTAATAAAGTTTGAAGCAATTTTAAATGTATGTGTCTTAAATCCCTGAATTGTTTACACTTGTAAAACTGAGATGATTTTCATCCAATCCAATCCATGTGTTGGAGTAAAATTCCCAGTCTTCTCTCTTGTGGCTCCCTCTTCCTTTTTAGCTTATTGTTCAGTAGATATATTTTTTTTAGACAGATTGAGTCAGGAACATTACTTTGGTGTTCTTGTTTGCATGGGAAGTTGTCAGGCCTGATCTGACCTGCCTTTCCATCAGGATTATAAAGGTGACGGATAGTCAATTTCAAGGATTCATGATCCATTTTACCATGGTGCTTCACCTTGCAGCTAAGTAATACAGCTGTGATAAAATCAGCCATAATCACTGCATCTTACTCAGCCCTGCCTTGGCTATAAATACTAGTTTCATAACAACAAAAAAGCAAATGAAACGAGAAGGGAAATTGAAGAAAGATGAAGGCAAATGTGAAGGTTTATTCATAGTGACTAATGGGAGAATGTGTTTATGGTTTTTGCCCTATCCATTTTTTTGTAGAGAGAATGGAAACATCACACATTAAAGAAGTTTGCTTGCAGTTGATTCATCAAAATTAATTATAAGTATTTTATCAAGCATTCATATGCATTTAGAAAAATTATTTTTAGCACTATACACTTGGAACAGACAGTTAAACAAATCCCAGCCAGGAAGGCCTTATAGTTTAACATACATATACGCATATGTGCGTATACATATAGCAAACCTCTTTTGGGGGGACAGATATAGAGACGATGGCATAAACACTAAATATGGGGAGAATTGAAGAGACTGATAAAGAAGTCTTGGAACCAAAATTATTTACTCATTCATTGTTGAGCCACACAGTGTTCTAGAAGTGAAAAGAAAAACAGTGATAGAACCAGAGAAAAAGCAAGCCCTCAGAAAGCTCACAGTTTAGAGAGACAGAAAACAAAACAGCTACAGCAAGAACAAAAACTATATATATATATATATATATATATATATGGAATGATGGGAAAAAGAAGAAAGATGGAAATGATGGAAATATGGAATGATGGAAAAAAAGAAATATATATATATGCATATATATATATTTCTATATATATATGGAATGATGGAAAAAAGAAAAGAAAGAAAAGGAAAAAAAGAAAACATACAGAGGAGAAAGATGTAGAAATAATCAGGCATGCATATATATATGCATATATATATTTATATATATATATTTATATATATATTTATATATATATTTCTATATATATGTATATATATGGAATGATGGAAAAAAAGAAAAGAAAGAAAAGGAAAAAAAAAAAAGAAAACATACAGAGGAGAAAGATGTAGAAATAATCAGGCATGGGAAATTTTTCAGATGCCCTCTGAAGGTATTTTAGACACCTCCCTGATAGGTTGATAGTTGAATAAAAAATATTGAAATAAGTTAAGAATAAGTCATCCAGATACTTGGGGCATGAAAGATCAGGTTCAAAAAAACTAGGGCAGGAGTGTGCCTAGTATGTGTGAAGCCCCATTCATAATATTTAAGGAGGCTGGTGAGGCCATTGTGGCCTGAGTAAGGAGGAGACAGGGCCAGAGGGGCAACAGCAGTTGAGATGGGAAGGGCCCTTAGAACTCTTCAGGAGGCCTGGAGCTTCTGCTCTCAGTGAGATGGTAAGCCACTGGAGTCTTTTGAGCCTATCAATCATCAAAGTGGAGATATCAAATAAGGAATTAGGTCTTTGAGGTAGGATTCCAAGGGAAAGGTCTAGGCTGAGATACCCTAGGTCTATAGAAAAGAGAAGCCCAAGACTGAGCAGAGTACAGCAACATTTAGAGATGCTCTTATGGAATTTGTAATTGACCAGCTTTGTATCACTAGCCCCTGTGATTCTAAATTTCTTCTTTCCTTGGTTGAGCTCTAACATATAAGCATTCCAGTTCTGCAGATGGGGTGGAATAATCCCCATTATTATTATTATTCCCGTTGTGCAGGTGTGGAAATGGAGGTTTTGAAACATGAAGTGTTCTTTTTTTTAAATTTTTTAATGTTTATTTAGAGACAGAGTCAGAATGCAAGTGGGTTGGGGCAGAGAGAGAGGGAGGCACAGAATCTGAAGCAGACTCCAGGCTCCGAGCTGTTAGCACAGAGCCTGATGTGGGGCTCGAGCTCACAAGCTGTGAGATCATGACCTGAGCTAAGTCTGATGCCAAACCTACTGAGCCACCCAGGTGCCCCATGAAACCTGAAGACTTCTGCAAGATCATACATTGAGTAAGGTTTATTTCATTTCAAAGCTGTGTCTCTTTAATCAAAGATAACATGGCTGTGAGGGGCGCCTGGGTGGCGCAGTCGGTTAAGCGTCCGACTTCAGCCAGGTCACGATCTCGCGGTCCGGGAGTTCGAGCCCCGCGTCAGGCTCTGGGCTGATGGCTCAGAGCCTGGAGCCTGTTTCCGATTCTGTGTCTCCCTCTCTCTCTGCCCCTCCCCCGTTCATGCTCTGTCTCTCTCTGTCCCAAAAAATAAATAAACGTTGAAAAAAAAAAATTAAAAAAAAAGATAACATGGCTGTGATGATGTTCCTTCTCATGAGCTAACACTCATAGTCCTGCTAGTGATTCTCTCTTGTTTTTGTCAACAAGAATTACTTTTGCACTTCAACTCTACTCCCACCCACACCCCTTTAGTACTATGAAAGAGCTTCACATTGAGATTGCATGATGTAGGTTGTTAAGTGGGGAGCGGGGAGGGATTCTAATGAGCAAACAGAATTGGATTCAAATGTATTTACTAGCTGTGTGATTGTGGGGAACTTAACTTCTCTAGTCCTTTCACCTGCCTAAGAGGTATTTAACCACAAGAGAATGCAAGGATTAAATAAGAACATACATGTATAGTACCTGGAACAGGGTAGAATTGCTAATGCTGCTCTTATCTTCATCATTATTATGAACTGCCTCCTACCTATTCACCATTGTCCCCAAATACTGTGCCCCACCTGCTTGTACTTTGCTATGAAAAGCTGGGTTTACCCCTTCCACTGCCTTCCAAAAATCTGCCACTCCCTACCTCAGGCACTTTCCAGATCTTGGTCTTTATGCAACTCACACTTTTGCTTCCCATTATGCCTTATATTATGGCATCCTTCATCTTGCATGGAATTCTAAGTGCATTATAAATCCTTGTAACAAAACCATGAGGCAGACTGACTTGGTTATAGAACACATTACAGGGAGAAGCAAGGTCTTTATCATTATTTTTTTTCAATATTGAATATTTACAGAATTTGTGTTATGTATTGGGTACTCAAAAAACATAACACACAGCACCAGCATTACCACTGCCCTCTGTAAGCATTTATTTTGAACACAAGTCTCCTAAATCTCACATCACTGAGCTGAGTGTCCCTTCCTTGCCACTATACCTACACACCCAATAAAATAAATTCATAAAAAAATGTGAATTAGGTAAATAATTTCCAGAAAATATATTTTATAGCTGTTTATTTATCCCCAGTTCATATTGGATTATTTTTATTAGGCAGAATATATATGAAATTAATGAAATTGTTGCTGAATTATGAAATTAGACTTCTCATGCTGCAGTTGCCTTTTTTCCTTCAGTATTCCCCAGGCTGCTAGACTGTATTTCACTCTTCTGTTGTTTGCTAACTTTAAGGGTTAACTATCAATTCCCCTAGGCCTCTCTCTATCCCATCCACTTGCACTATGTTGTTTGTTTGTTTTTTTCATATACTCTCTGGTAGTCTATCTGTTTTGAAATGTATCATTGCCCTCTGCTATCTTCCTCTCCATTTCCCTCAGGTTTCCATTTCATGTTCCAGTTTGTTTTATTTGGATTCCCTCTACCCGTTTCTCCTCCTTTCTGATGTCACTTCCCCACTGGCAGTCTCTGCTTCTCCTTCCCTGCAGCTCTTTCAGTATTCAGTGTCAGAATCATAATGACATAATGTGTTTTAAAGATCTCTGTAAAGTGTAATAGGCTAACAAATGTTATTTGCTATTTTACTGTTTTATCTTGGAGAGGAGCAAGGTGAGAGACAGGAAATAAGGGGTATAGAGGAATAGGTATATCTTTGGGAAAAGTAAAAGGATTACTACTGGATTTAGTGACTTGGTAGGAGCAAAGCAAAATCTCCAAATACATTGCTCTGAAGAGTGAACGAAATTTCTATGTTGGATGGATGGATGTAGATTTCAGGAAGCTTTCAAAAGTATTTGTATATGAACTTGAAAATAGCTGATAGGAGGGGCACCTGGGTGGCTCAGTCAGTTGAGCAGCCGACTTCAGCTCAGGTCATGATCTCGCGGTCCATGAATTCGAGCCCCGCATCGGGCTCTGTGCTGACAGCTCAGAGACTGGAGCCTGTTTCAGATTCTGTGTCTCCCTCTCTCTGACCCTCCCCTGTTCATGCTCTGTCTCTCCCTGTCTCAAAAATAAATAAAACGTTAAAAAAATTAAAAAAAGAAAAGAAAATAGCTGGTAGGCACCAAAATGGTCTGTCTACTTAAGACAATAAATAGAAAAATATAAACGTAAAACATTGGTAAACAAGATGAGTTCTGAACCTCTATTGCTGAAGCAGGAGGAACTGGAGAGTAATTGTAAATCAGTAATATGAACCCAGTGTATTTTTATAGCTAAAAAAAAAGACAAATTATGGGCATTATTAGAAAAGTTACAAGAAACCAAACCAAAATGCCTCTATGCAGACTTTGTTGCCAAAACACATAATACACAGGATTCAGCTGGTGAGATTTAGCATTCCTAAATTTAACCAAATAGTGAAGAAACAGCCAAATGAAAACAGATTCTTTTTTTCAGTTTAGAAAGGCAAACGCCGAGACAGATTGCAATATGAGCATATGAGATCAATAAGTGTATTTTTTTCACACAGTGTGTTTCATGGAGCAGTAGTTACACTAGTAGTTAATAACTAATTTGTGTAAATGAGAATTGTTTGTATTCCAACAGGATTTCTCAGAGAGTTTGATATTCTAGAATTTATTTTTAATGTACAAGGAGCATGTGGTATACTTGGTTTCCCAGCCTTATTTGACCATGGAATCCCTTTCATATATGTAGAACATCTTACAAGACCAGAGTTCAAATGACAGCCTTTAAGAATTTCCACCCCCCCACCCCGGGGCACCTGGGTGGCTCAGTGGGTTAAGCATTTTGGCTCAGGTCAGGATCTCACGGCTTTGTGGGTTCAAGCCCCACATGGGGCTCTGTGTTGGCAGTGTGGAGCCTGCTTGGGATTCTCTCTCTCCCCCTCTCTCTGCCCCTCCCCACTTGCACAGTCTCTCTCAAAATTAAATACACAAACAAACAAACTTTAAAAAAAGAATTTTTTCCCATGTTAGAGATAACCTCTTAAAGTAGGAAGAACAAGTGCCTAGATTTACAGACAGCCTGGAGTTATGAAAGCTGAAAATTAAGTAAGTTCAAGCAAGCTTTTATTAAATGTTTGTATGATCTATACATAAGGAGATCCAAAATGATGAGGTACATTTTAACCTTTGTTGGAAACTTCAAGATCAACTGACCTTTCAAATAATACTATTGGCAATTCAGGAAAGCTAGTAAAATGAGTTTATTATGACCCAGTATGTAAATATTTATTTCCTAATATTTTTACTTAAATGAATTAGCTGACTGTGCCTTTCAAACTGGAGATTTACATAATTCAAGGACAAACACTGCACAGTTTATTTCTTCGATAGTAAGTAATTTAAAATGTTATTCCCTGTATAAGAACAAAGTCAAATGTATCCTGGAAAAAATGCAAAATTTACAATAATTTTAAAGATAAAATACCAGATGTTAGAGAGAAGTTAAAATTTTGGTAGACTGTGCACTCAGATCCCTGAGGGAACAGTGGGTTTCTCTTAGGTCCTAGGTATTCTTGGGTGCTAAAATTTGTGATGCCTTGGCTTTAGAATAGCAAAGTAACACCTGGGAACACTAAAAACTGTTTTTAATGTATTTTGAATAAAATGTATACAGAAAATCCATTCTTTTAATAAATTCCGAAGACGTATCTCTGCCTTATTGGTAAGATCCATATGTCAAAGTTGATGAAGTTACACTACCCATTGTCTCTGGTTGAAAACTACTTCTTCAGTGAACTCAAACTGAACTTCATTGATTCACATGATCACAGGATCTGTTCTAAATGTAAGAAAAAAGAATGAGATGCTGGGCTTGATATTATCATGTCTCTAATGTGAACTTAATTCAGATTTAATGCAATTACTCTGTGTTGATTAAATCTCAAGCTGTTATTAAAAAACTGAATTATTGAGGTTTACCACTTCTATAACAAGTTTGGCCTTCTACATTGCACCATAAACCTTAATCATTATGTTGGCAATAATCGCTTTGCGGTTATTTAACATAAATTATTACTTCAGCTCCTAAAATGAAATGATGCAGCATTACGTTGTCCCTACAACTTGTAGGATAGCATGCTATTTCTGCTTGAATTTTTTAACTCTTAGCATGGAGCCCTTTTCTTTGTTTCGATCTACTGAATACTAAATAGAATAATATCATGGCTCTGGCCATAGGGTTTCTGCCTCTCTGCCACATCTTAATGTTACTAGGTCACATATATAGACTATCATCCAGCTTTTAAGGTTCTTTTCTTTTTCATGGGATGGGTAGGGGCTTATCAGCACAAATAGAGTCTTTAGTGGTAAAGCATGAGGATTTGGAAACCAGCTATTTTCTTTGTCATCTTAATTATAAACTATCCCCTCTATTCCCCATGTTTTCACGAAGAATTAAGAAAAATAAACATCAAGTGACTACATTATTTTTTTCTCTTTCCCTTTTTGTTTTTGCTTTGCTTTAGCTGAATGTATACTTAGGTAACGATTATTTATGCAGATATTTTTAAAGAATTGTGCTTGAGCTTAATAATGGCAAGGAGGAAAAGAACAATTGAGAATACATGCTCTTGGCCTCCTGGGGTATACTGTCTAGTTGGGAAGGTTGTAGCTACCAGTTTTCCTATCTTCTGAAATCATACTATAAAACTAGAAGGAGGGGCTCCTGGGTTGCTCAGGTGGTTAAGTGACTTCAGCTCAGGTCATGACCTTGAGGTTTGTGGTTTCGAGCCCCATGTTGGGCTCTGTGCTGACAATACAGATTCACTGGATTCTGTGTCCCCCTCTCTCTCGGTCCCTCTCCTGCTTGAGCTCTGGACTCTCTCTCTCTCTCTAAAAGATAAATAACCATTATTTTTTTTTAAACTAGAAGGAAACCATGCTTATTTTTTGCTCATCTCATCCTAGGTCATAAATCATAATTATAACTCTTGAGGATATTTTAAATTAAGATTAATATAAAGTTTTATGTATGCCCCTCCATTTGGGATCTGAAGGTCATATTTTGTACCTGGTTTCAGGTCTCTCCACTTTACTCCCCCTTTTTCCCTTATAAAATAGAGAGACTCTCTTTCAGATATGCAGTAGTGTCTAAGGATGCTCAGTTCTTGCTATTATTACATTTTGGAACAGGATGAGCCAAAGTTTAAATCATGCCTCTGCTATTCATTTATTTATGTGGCTTTGGAAAGTCCATTCAAGTGTGTTGAGTCCCGCTTTCTCATCTGTGAAATGTGTATAGCAATGCCTACTTTACAGAACTGATGGAAAGAGTTGAGGCAATACAAGTAAGCCACCAAGCACAGTGGCTGGCATGTTGTTTTTGTTAGGCAAATGGCAGCCTTATTATCTATTATTGATGATGGATTTACTGTACAGGCAACCTATGGGGATAAAATAATTCCTGTACATAAACAACTTGTCAGGATATGCATTTGGTGTCCATTTGTCTTAGAATATTGCATGAGACATTATTGAAGAGTGGCCCACATGCTACCACCTCACCATCATGTACCCACTGTAGGCATTTCAATCAATCATAGTAAGCCCAAACATAGCCTTATAATTTTTTTTCCCTCAACACTATGTTCCAGGCAGCTACTACTAATCAATCACTATTGGCATGAAAGATAAATCCTATTTGCCATCTAATAGCTAAACAGTGTGGTTAGGCAGGTAAGACACAGTGGTTTTAAGAAATTAGGAGCAAGGAGAAGGCATTTTATTTAGAGGTACAGGGAACTATGAAGCAAGAACCTTCTCCGGAAATGGTGAAACACTAGCTAGAAGAGTCTGGAGCTCAGCACGACAGAATATGAGGATAAGTGGGTAGAGGGTTGACAAGTTTGCCAATCTATTCACTCTGGATACTGTGCCAATGCCAGCCACAGCCAGCTCACTTCAAAGGGCAGTGATGTACACAGCAATGTATTTGTCAATGATTTACCTCCACTTGGCAGCCTATTTCATAGCAAAACAAAACTAACCAACAAGAAGTTTAATTTCTTCAAAGGCACTGTTCATATGGACCTTCCCTTGATTTAAAGTGTGGATCTGCACAGATTCATCCTCTCTGACTCTAGCACACCAGACCCTAGGCTGTGCCCCTGGCATGGCTCTCACAGAGTTGGACAAAGTTAACATGAGATAATCCTCCTTCAGGGGACTAGGGAGATTTATAGCACCTTTTTAGGTTTGATAAAGTCACACTCTTTAAGGGGAAGTTTTCTTGTCTTAACTATGAACTCATGTACAATGAATTGTAAGCCCAAACACATAACCGTTTAAAAGATGCTGCAGGAGATCAAAGGAGCAATGTTTCACAAAAGAATGGAAAGCCCTTGCTGCTCTGGTGATCTCTAAGCCTCTCAGACACAATCAAATATTCATTTCTTTGCATTTGGTCAGATAGCAGGAGTTAAGGTTCATGAGCCTGCCAAGTAGCATATCAAAACAGAATACCTCACTGGCTGCTCCTAAGACTAGTGAACTTTCACTGTGGGATTTGCAGGCTGAGCTGTACATTATGTCCCTCAATCTTGCAATGGATTAGCTGGCCTATGGCGTCACTTTAACATGTCTGAGGACTCCAGACTTTGAGGACCAGAATACCTTGAGGGAGCTTGGTCAGATCTTGCTGTCAAGACTCAAGGAACTTGCGGCATGATGGCTATAATGAGTCAGACCTGGGTTCTGACCCATGTAAAATAAGGATCCTGACTGTTCACTGAAGGCTGAATTGTTCTATCTTGGATGAGATGGTAGGCATCCCTTGCATCCATTCTAATAGTTTTGGGTTGTATGTAAGGAGGGAGTGGTAGGTATCACTCTGATTAACCTTAAAATATTAAGCCTTATAGGGGCACCTGGGTGGATCAGTCGGTTGGGCATCTGACTTCAGTTCATGTCATGATCTCACAGTTTGTGAGTTCGAGCCCCTCTTTGGGCTCTGTGCTGACATCTCAGAGCCTGGAGCGTGCTTCGGGTTCTATGTCTCCCTTTCTCTCTGCCCCTCCCCTGATCATGCTCTGTCTCTCTCTGTCTCTCAAAAATAAATAAATATTTTAAAAAACATTAAGACTTATAGATGTATAAATTTTAAAGCAAAAATATTTCATTCTCTCTTGATTTTGTAGGTTTCCAACTTAGGCCAACTTGAAGAGACCATGAGTTTCACAAAATATGCTAGTGGGTTTTATTTATTTATTTTTTTAATTTGTTTTACAAATAAGTCCTGCATTCTTTCATGACTTAGGCCACATCTGGAGTCAGGAATGACAAATGGAACTGGTTAAGACTGTGCAGCATGTCCCTTAGGATGAACATTGAAGAGAATGGAAATAGCCTAGAGAAGACTCGGGGCAGATGCCTATTTAAAAATAGTAGAAGTTATACCAAATCAGAAAGGACATATTTTATATAGAAGAACTTGTCTACAGGTGACATTTATTAGAAAACAAATTTTGTCTAAGAGTAGGGAAGAATATTTTGGTTAGTCAGACTAAGAATAAAATGAAGCTTGCTGTCTGGCAACGTAGCGAATTTGTTTTCAATTGAAGATATCAAATAGAGATTGCCTGATCACCCATCAGAGACACTCCAAAATGTCACTGTTTCCTAATAATAAGAGGTGTCTTAGAGTATACAAATTCCATTTAAAAATTCAATAATCCTATCTTTGACCCTGAAACAGGATAATGTAAAGGAGGTTTAAATTTAATACTGCATATGTTGAAGTATATAGGAAACTCCGTTCTCATGAATTGAAACCAGAGAGGTAAAGTTGAACTAAAGGTACAAGCAAAGAGAAAGAAAGAACTAAAAAAAAAGCCTCTGGCTGTTTTCCAAAGTTGGTGATGAGAGATGGAGCATCCTGCCAGCCCGCAGGGAGCTGTAGCCAGCTGGCACAGAAAAGGGCTGGGGGCAGAACGGCAGAATGGTCCAACAGGAAAAGGAATCTGGAAGTTTCTTTGTGGATTGTGGGAGTGTGTGCATGCATGGGTATGTATGTGTGTGTGGGTGTGTGCTCGCGCATGTGTGTGTGTGTGTGTGTGTTAGAGAGTGAAAGTTATTTCTAAGAAAGGAAAGAAAAAGGGAATAGCCTAAGAAGGTAAGTCACAACTAAGAAAGGGAGCATCAACAGTGGAAATGGAGGCCAAAAAAGACAAGAAAATGAACCTAAAAGAAATAAGCAGAGCACACATGGAAAAGCAAAGTGACAAGGAAGCCAGATCTACTCTGGCTCAAGTGGCAGAAGGACACATTCAATTTAGGTATGGCGTCAGCAGTGCCACCTCTTCTAGCCAATGGGCTCATCTGAGGACCAGTTATGACGGGATTCAGCTGCAAATGTTTGCTTAGCAGGTTCATCCCAGGCTTTTGATTACATTATTATTATTATTATTATTATTATTATTATTATTATTATTCCTGGTCTTAACAGAATTAGCAAGTAAGATGCTGGACATTGCTCCTCCATTCCTCCTTTGGATAGGTCATTTGCATCTAGAAACAGCTCCATCAGAAGCCCCTTGCCCGGGGCCTGTTCTTTCTGGGACCAACCAAACCACACATTCCTTCAGATGGTGCACCTTCCTGTGTGGCTATTCTTGGGTTATGCTCCAAAACTGAATAGTACCTGAGAGATGTCATCTTCTTGGTGAGCAGACATTTTATCTTCTAGATGCTCTTATGATAAATTACCCATGTTTTATGCTAATGAGGCTAGGTTATACGAGTCTTCAGGTTGTTTCCTTCCCAGCCAGGCAATGGACAATTGGACAGAGATTTTCTATATATGTATAAAACACACACACACACACACACACACACACACACACACACACACACACACCCTTTGTTTTATTGTCCAAGCCAGTGTCTGTTCTAACCACGGACATCAAATCCAGTCAAAATGAAAATTGTTAGGGCTTAGAAGACATGAGTGTGAGTCTTTGTCACAGTAGAATGTAATAAATTGATATGTCTTTTTCTAAATACACTTCATCTAGCTCTAGTAATATAATCTTTCCAAGCATTGGATTATGCATCTAAGAGTTTTTTGTTTTGTTTTGTTTTGTTTTTGCAACAACAGAGAATTATGAAAAGGCCATTAAAGGTCTAACACTTTGAGTTTTCAGGTCTCCTCTGTGTCATGTACATTCTGGAGATGACTTAATTTTAAAATGGGAGAAAAAGAAAAAATTATTGCTGGTATTATGATATTGAATAAGGTTTATAATAGCAATAATCCCCCATGAAAACAGTTGTTATCATAGTTAATGCCCATTTTGTCAGTGTGTTAACCTTCCCTGGCTCTGCCTCGGGCCATTAAACGGTCAACCATTTGTTAAGCACCCTGGAGCAAGCAATTTCAGGGGGAATATTGCTGAGCTCATTTGCTAAGTAAAGCACCTGAGAAGACAGTGATAAACTCTACACAGGTACATGTACATGCACACCACTATGCATACCTTTCCTACGTCCTTTAAGAATACCATGCTCTATCATTAGTTCCAGGACAGACACAGCAGTTCCATAGACCCAAAGTGTCCATTACTCACCCAGGCTATCTCAGACTTAGGCTCTTCGGCACCTGCCCAAGCTGTGTCCTGCCATGCTTTCCGTGTCCAACTGGTATCATTGCTTAGGGTGTTTGATATTTTAACTCTGATCCACAAAAGTAGGCCATGCCTTTAAAATGCTCAAAGGGTGTAACTAAAAACAGAGTACAAGTGATGTTACTTGCATGCAAAACAGGAAATGGAAAGGATAAGATACCTCTAATATCCAGGAACATCTGTCCCTGAAATCGGTACAACTTAGCAAAAAATTACTTCTATTGCTAATTTAGTGTTATTAGATGCATTCAGGTTTTTTGCACATATTATCTCTTTTAATCATAATAACATCTTTATAAGGCTTGTAACTGATGGGAGGCAGATACAGAATTTGAACCCAGGCTCTTTGACTTCAGTGCCAAGCTCTTTGTCACCATGATAGAATGCATCAGTCTCCACTTCAAAACAAAACAGGCAAGAGTCCTAGAAAGTGACTGGCTCCTATCTCATATGCATTGCATGTCAATTCTGTACCTGACCAGACAATAGGAATCACAGTGGTTACTAACACATATTCGCTGGTCAGCTCTTAGTTATTGTCCAGGGTGGCTGTGCTCAATAAATTTTGCCCAAGTGTGAACTGCTTTTCAAAGTCACAACAAAGCAGAATTCTGTAACCCAAATACTGATCAAGAACATAAGAATGGATTTTATTAAAATTTGCTTAGTCTTTTCCTTTAGAGACAATTTTATATTCTGTTGACATAGACCCTCATTTGATCCAGAATTACAAATCTCTAATTTTGAAAAGGATTTACCTAATTAGCAAAAGGTAGCTGCAACTATTTTCAACTACTTTGCCTCAGGGTAGAGCTATTTCAACCCAGTGTCATTTCTGAGAAGAATAATACAGGTGTATTATGTAAGTTTTGACATAATTAGTCATTTCATTAATGAAATAATTGGACCTCCTTAATCAAAGGTGGAACTTCTTCCTTAGAGCTTAGTTTGAAGAATCAAATGGGCGTAGCAGTAGGAGGTACAAAGATTGGTTCAGAGGAGACACACAAAATTTTAATGAGGGAGAAATCTTTTCTTGTTAAACTTCTAATTTGGAAAGCTTTATTCTATTTTTAATTTTTACTTCTCATCATCATTTTCACCATAGTTAACATTGTTAACTGGTAATATCAGATGAGTACCATACATAATGCATGAAAACAATCACAAAGGACAAGCAGGGGAACCATAGATTGTTTGCCAGGATTATGGCTAGTCCTTGATTTCTTATATTGACAGAGTGAAGCCTGAGAGCATATTCTGTAAATCCAGAGATGATCCTAGGCTCCCCATTAGTCATTACCTTTAAATGTCTCAGCAACCCATTACTTTCAGATTAGAAAAGCCTAATTAGGATTTAAAGACAGTGGATTTTCCCCCATATATCTAAACTTTACACAAGAACTGCTTTAGAGTTATGACCAAATCCCAAACTCAAGCTTTTCCTATCACTTGAAATGTAGTAATATTTTGTTGGAAGAAGTAGGGAGTTGGTTCATTAGCATATGCTTATCAATTAGGTGCATAAATGGTCTTTTTATCATCACTTTGCTGTCTAGGGTTTTTCTTACTTGGCGTTCTGTCACAGAAAGCCATAGATATCTTGGTGTTTCTCAGATTATGTAAAGTTTCCTACCTCTTCATTCCAAGTTCTCTAGAATTAAGGTGTTGAAAAGCAACAAAAACATAGGTGATCAGTGTGAAGGTAAGTAAAACTTGGATGTGGGATTTCTGCAAATTTAGTAACATAAACAGACACTATAGCCTAAAGTTGTTCACTTGTGCTAATTTTTTAAAGTTTGTTTTGAGAGAGAGAGACAGAGACAGAAAGAGAGAGCACGTCAATAGGGGAAGAATAGAGAGAAAGAGAGAGAGAGAGTGAGAATCCCAAGCAGGGTCTACACTGTCAGCACGGAGCCCCATGCGGGGCTTGAACTCAAGAACCATGAGATCATGCCCTGAACTGAAATCAAGAGTCGAACGCTTAACCAACTGAACCACCCAGTCACCCCCAATTGTGCTAATTTTTAAAGAATGTCAAAATCAGATGTAAGATGTTTCTAAATGATGTGGTCTAATGACAAAATATAAAAGTTTGCAAACAAAGTTTTCAATAATTAGACCAAATTCAAGGTAATCCCTATAATAATGCCATTCTTGTTCCTTTCTTTATGTTATGACCCATTTTCTTAAGGGCGGAAGTGGTAGAAAAGCCTAAAGTCGAAAAAAGGTGGAATTCTGGGTGTGCTTTTTGAAATGTGTGCTGTGTGTTGATTTCACACCATGTGTCTTGTATAGCCAGGTTGAAAAATGTTGACAACATTTGCTTTAAGGAGAACCCATGGAGAGGGCTTCTCATACAATGTCAGGACCAGTCGAACCCTGGAGTCATAATCAACCATACCAGGGTTAGGGCTTTCAGCAGGAGCAAGAGCAGAGTGGCATTCCCCAATTTGCCCCTCTCTTGCTTCTCTTCAATAGCTGCTCTGAGATATTAATTTTGGATGAAATGTCCTCATTGCAGCAGTGCAAATATGAAGTGGCAAAACCTGGTTTAAAACTGAACTCTGTGCCTGTGTACTCAAAGGAGGCATTCCCTAAAGTAATCCTACACTGGAAGGAAGAAAGCCAGTTGCCCCAGGGAGAGGAGATCATTAATACTTCTTGGAATCTCCCGGGCCTGTGGCCTATGAGAAAGACAGAGTCTGAATGCAAGTAAAACATCGGCAGGGTGTCAGGGCATCAGAACGAACACGGGCAGGCCCAGAACCGCAGGTGAATGTGTTTGTATGACCCGAGTCTGCTTTTTTGTACAGGGAGGGAGGCTGTGACTCTTCATCTCTGTACTGGGAGTCAACAGAGTGGGCTGTATTGAAAACTGTTTTTGATTTGAACATATGGGTATATTTCTCTGGTTCCCACTTTGCTTTTGTAACTCTCCCAGCTGCCTGGAGCTTTTCTGCACAGCCTGCTTACATTCATTGCACACTGAGTTTTAGATACATGGGTTTTTAAAAGTATAATTTAATAAAACCCTGGAACAGCAACAGCTGTTGTTCATCCCCTTTGTCCTTTTTCTACCAAATTTGCAGCTGTTTAGAGTAAGACAGAAGTGGCATTGGTATGGAAGACTAGAAACCTTGACCCAACGGAATCTAGCCTCAGTTTTTCTCCAACAGTAGGAGAGCTACCTGGTCAGGACCCCTCACTTCTCATAAGTTGCTTTCTATACATATGCACCCATGGATTTATATTATCATTTTTACCAGTGTCCTGAGTCAGGATACTGTTATTTGAACCCAGGTATCTCTGACTCCAAAGACCAAGCCTTTTCTTTCAGTGTGTTATCTTCTCAGGTAAAAAAAAAAAAAAAAAAAAAGACACCATCACGGCCACTACCTGCAACCCTAGGTATTAGGTCTTAACATTTGGGAAAACATTAGTGCTCCAGAAAAAAAAATAAGAATACAAAAATTAAAAAGCCACCTGTATATGAATGAGTAAGAGTTTGGTTTGGGGCAGCAAAGCCCTGGAGCCTGCCTGCTCTGTGCTACACTCTTCCCCAAGGTCAGCTGCCTGCAAAGAACCAAGAACTGGTCTATTCACCTGAGATGAGATCTGTCGTTTAGTCAAAAATCTAAACGCTTGTGGGGCACCTGGCTGGCTCAGCTGGTTAAGTGTCCGACTTCAGCTCAGGTCATGATCTCACATGATCTCGAGCCCCGTGTCAAGCTCTGTGCTGACAGCTCAGAGCCTGGAGCCTGCTTCAGATGCTTGTCTCCCTCTCTCTCTCTGCCCCTCCCCTGTTTGAGTGCACAATCTCTCTCTATCTCAAAAATAATAAATATTTAAAAACTTAAAAAAAATCTATACACTTGTGAAAAAATTATTATCGGGGCACCTGGGTGGTTCAGTTGATTAAGAGTCTGACTCTTGGTTTATTGGTTTCAGCTGAAGTCATGATCTCATGGTTCCTGAATCAAGCCCCCTGTAGGGCTCAACGCTGACAGCACAGAGCCTGCTTGGAATTCTTCCTCTCTCTCTGTCCCTCCCCCACTCTCTCTGTCTCTCTGTCTCTCTCAAACAAAAAAGATTATCTATTTTTCATTATGCATCTGATATTTCTAGATCACAGATTTAGGAAAGAAGAAATATGCCTTTCTCATTTCCATATGTATAAAAAGGCCCTCCAGCATGGATGCACTCTATATTACAAATGAATCAAGTATGTTAGCTATTGTTACCCTGAGTTCCATAACTATGAGAATTTGTAAACTCTAACTTCCTTGCTTAAAAAAAAAAAAGATTGCTACTGGCTGACAGAAGTTTGACAGGTTAAAGAAAAAAAAAGCCCTATTTACACATTTTGTTTTTAAATTCAGAAGCATTTATAAAGCATTACAGCCAAGGATGCCTCAATAATTTAAAAGAGTTTTTCCAAAGGAGGTCTTTATGAAGGTGCATTAGCATGTGCAAATTAAGATTCCCCATATACTATGGAATAAAAGCAAGCATTTAGAGATAGCCCAAAGGCTAATTAAATACATATCTTCATGTGGGCTTCAGTAGATGGTAATGCATTTAACAATGCTCCCTTGCTTATTGCTTTCTCTGTATGAGAATGGTTCTTGTCTTTCATTTTGCTACTACCAGATCTTAGGTAAAACAACTATCACCTAAAACAGTTCTTTAGAAAATGGTTTTCTGCCACATGGAGAGTTAGTGTCATTCTAGTTAATGTATCTGGGAGATATTTTCCTTATCCTGTAGATTATTCTTAAATAAATTAATAACATGAGGTTTTAATGACTCAAACCCCAAACAAAATAAAGATCCAGAAAGCCAGTTGTTAGTGTATGTAGGCCATTGTGTTTTATGTGTGACAAAAGTAAGGACATGTGGAAAGATTTAGGAAGCCTGTCCTCGCTGCACTATAGAAGCTGCAGCTGCGGTATGGTCCCCTGTCCCAGCACCAGTACCACATGCTCTTGCACACTAGATGTAATTATTTACATGGTTGAATAAATGCCCTTTCAATCAGAACCTGTGAGTTAACATGATTCTGTCATCAGTAACCTCCTCCATACTTCCACTGCCCCCCTCCAAAAAAAACCTGAGGAAAATAAATGTAAATTGATTCAATAAAAACTCTTCCTTCACTAATATGCAAATTAAGAAAGAGCCATTTGATTCAGAGTGAAAATTGATACACAAAGATAATAGACATATAGTCACAGAGGCTTCTCAGAAGACAGAATTTGATGTATTGTGATTGTTCAGCTTTTTTTCTCTCCAGGAGGTCATCCCCTCCCCATCGTATACTCCTTTTCATTAATGTAACCATGAAAACAAATGCACTGCTCTTTTTTTCCCTGATTGGTCTAGACTTTCTGTATCAGACCTGTTAATGGCACCAATAATACTCATTTCCCATCATATCCTCAGGTTGAATGTAAATGCATTGATAATATTTATAGTACAAGAACAAGGCAGGGGTATTAACACTTATTATATGAACAAAAATACGTAAGGATGAACCAAAGAATGTATCAATATGTAGTAAACCATTTGCTGCATTTGTCTCTAATTCCCTATTCTACAATTGAGGAGTTCAAGAGAAATAAGGTTGTGTTTTGGCTGAAATTATACAAACAGTATGAATAAAATAAGGAATGATTACTGGACCAAAGAATTCTTTAACAATCTCCATTCTCCCTTCAAACCCCAGCTCAGCCGTTTCTTTTTCTTCCAAACACTATTACTGATCTCCACAGGATGAACAGGTTGCTCCTTCTTTGTTCTCTCACATTACCTTAGGTGTGCACTCAGCATATGATATCGACATCTGGTATTAATGCATCTCTCCCTTACACTAAACTGTAAGATTTTTGATGACAGGAACAAAGTTATATTCATCTGTACATCCACAGCATCTAGTTCAATGCCTGCAATGAAATCAATTCTCAGCAAAAGCTGTTGAATTAGATGGAATTATTTTAAACAGCCAACTCTCACAGTGCATTTATATGTGATTGATATACCCCAAAATATTTACTCATAACTTTCTGGAATATATTATGGAAAGTGACATATAGCATTAATGACTTTTTTTAGAGGCTAAATCTTGGCCAGCTTGAGGTGCAAGACATTAGTTAATTTTGTGCAAAATAAGCACTTTGAATACTATGGTTTTACTTTCAACAATTTTATAGGGATTAATATAATAACTGACCATCAGTGATGAGCCTCCCTAAAACCAGGCAAGAGGATGAGTGATAATTAATCCATACCAAGACATCCTCAGGGTTGCCAAGTGTTGTGAAAAATCATTTATTTTCTGGTTTTCTTTTAAATACTTACCATCTTATACCAAGAATAGTTTGCTATCAAGACTAGATGATTAAGGGTGAATCTACTGAGATGATGTCTATAATTAACCCGGAAAATAGTCCCAGATCCTCAATTTTCTCCTGCCTGGTCATCACTGATGTTTAACTCCCCTCTTTAGAAAGGGAGGAACCATCTCCCCCATAAAGGCATCAACATATTTCAGAGAAGATAGAATTGCATCTCCATTCTTCTTCATGTCTTTTATTTTCTGTGAAAATCCATCCAGAGTCATCTGACAAAGCTGCCCTTCATGCTGACATAGACCACTTCCCTCAAGTCAGGGCCATATGGACAATTGAAATTTAATTTCTGGCACCCCCTGAGTATCAGTGTGTGTAAATATGCCTGGACTTGTTTCAGGAAGGACAACTCACATCAGTTATCATTTCATATCTTTTAATATTTATATTTGAAAAAAACACACATTTTATACTGGTCATGGTCAAAACAGCATGAATTATATCCCATCTAAGCAAAACTATCTGAGGATTCTAAGATAAGGTAAAAGTGGCTCTTTTACATTTCAGTGGACCAGAAACAAGAATATGCTTCATTAAGATAAAATCACAAGTGGGGCACCTGGGTGACTCAGTTGGTTAAGCATCTGACTTCAGCTCAGGTTATGATCTCTCAGTCTGTGAGTTCGAGCCCCACATCAGCTGTGCTGACAGCTTGGAGCCCAGAGCCTGCTTCAGATTCTGTGTCTTCCTCTCTCTGCCCCTCCCCTGCTTGCATTCTGTCTCTCTCTCAAAAAATAAATACACATTAAAAAAAAATTTAAATGATAGATCACAAGCAGTTTGAGGGTAGGGGACATTTCATTATTTGTCTCTACCTTACATAGCTCCTTTCATGATATTGAGGATATACACTGTTCAAAATAAATATTTGCTCATTTATTAACTATCAGATTCGTTATTACAGACAGAAAGCCACAGTGTGAGGTTCTTCCACCCACAGCTCTTATTTATTTATTATTCCTTCTTCATTTCTAGAATTGCTCCTGGGACATATGCATGATCACACTCCCTTGTGTTCCTAGGTGGCCTCAAGTTGCCTGCCACACTTCTGATCACACACTCTGTGTGAAATCATACAGCCTCTTAATGTGACAGCTCCAGGGGCTGAGATGAAGCCAGGAAAAAGGCATGGCTTTGTCAGTCAAATAGCTCTGAAAACGCTGATTTCTCTAAAGGTTGTGATTTTTCTGGGATCCCTCAGATTTCTCTGATGTTATTTTTCTAGAATTCTTCTATTTTGGAAGCAGTGGAGTCTACAGAACACATTTATCTGAGACCCGGAAGCTCAAGGTTTTATTGTTTGTTTCTGTGTTTGCATTATCATGGCATTTCAATTAAGGACCTTTAATAAGACCCTGAATATTTCACTTTGTGATTTGGAGGATAAATAAAATCATACATCTTAAGTTCTTAATTCTATATAAACAAAAGAGCTAGAACCTATGATAATATGGCTCATAGTTATATGGCTTTAGGGCACTGCCACTGAACCTGTATAACTACATATGGTCAAGAAGCTCAAAAAGTGGTGAGCATTGTTAGCCCTTCAGAACCTAAAACACAAGACCCCATTTTGCAAAATTTCAAGTATTCTAACTATAATACTGAAATCACTCATGACTTGGCAAATATTTCTCCATCCCTGAGTCAACACTTAAGGAAACAGAAAATGTCTGTCATCAATGTCTCTTCTTCGTGTGTGTGTGTGTGTGTGTGTGTGTGTGTGTGTGTGTGTGTCTTATTGGGCATCAAAATGGAGTATTGTTTTACCTTGATTATGCCTGTACACTCACAAAGCAAAATTACTTTCTGCATGATGGCTTCACAAAATGTCTATCTAGAGCACATACGTTAATAGCGCTAAGTATTGGACTATTAACTGACATTTGAATACGACTTTTGTAGAAACTTATCATCCTTAAACCCATGAACACCTATGGCCTCAGAAATTTCAGGCTAGTGGGAAACCCTTTAAAGTTTGGAAAGATGTAGAGCCCCTTCATTTATTACTTATCAGAAAAAGTCATTGGTCAACCATTAACACCTATCATTTCTCCCTCACCCCATGGACTCCAGCAATCTGACTATGACCTCTGCTAGAAGAAAAATAACTAAATCAAGGAATGACAACATTTGGGGAACAATGCTATCATTTAAAAAGTATTTGTTGATTTGATTTAAATGTGCATATTACTTAAAGAAAAACAAAACGGTATTTACTCTTTCACATGTGACTTCCAGCTGATTCCTGCATGTGGCTATGAGTCTTAGTCTGAATCTAGTGTAAATCACTCAGTGACAAATATTTTCTTTGTTTCTCCATTTATTCACACCTGGTTGTAAAATATTTCCCAGTTGCAGTTCCATTCATCTTCACCCCAGCAGGGTGTCTGCACTTTAGTGATCCTGCTAGGTTGGCTCCACTTTGCCAAAGGCTTCAGGACAAAAGTTGCCATGCTCGTGATGGCTTATAGCAGATGAGGGACCTTATTTGAAAGGAGATGCACCCTGGAGGCAGTCAGTATAGGATTCCCAGTAAAACTCAGTCTCTGAAGAGATAAGGTAAACAAGACCATATTGGAATGAAACCTGCAATGTCTAAGAGGCACGGCCCTGTGCCATGTTTCATCCCACCCCACCCTATTCTGTTACCCTATTGCTTCCTTCGAGGGCCCATTCTCCACTGGCTTGCTCAACATTGCCCTGCTCTTGCGTGTCTCAGACCAACCACCCAGCTCTGCTATCCCTGCATCTTTCTTCATGCCTTGGTTTCCAGGTAGCCTACTGGCTGTATATATCCATGCTGTCTTCTGGGGCTCTCGCATGTGAAAGAATGAAGATACTTTCCTTGCCATAGTAAGGTCAGAAACTGTTAGCAAAAGAACCTGGATATTGATTCTTGCCTTTAAGGCCCAGTTCAAATGAATCTCCTCTGTCTTTCCAGAGCTCTGGCCCATCCTTCTGGTGTAGGACCTGCATTATGGTTATAGTGTGTTGATTCCTTATCCCTTTAGACTCCTATCTTCTTCAGATAGGACTTTGACCTTCGGATATTTAATGCTTAAAATGATGCAGAATATGTGGTAGGTGCTCAAGAAGTTATTTCAAAGTGCATTAGCCCTCCTGGGTCATATCATTAAATAGTGTTCACCCAGGTCTGTGGCTTTATCTCTTTCCATAACTGCAAGCCAAGGGCTTTAAGGGATTGGGGAAACTTGACAGTCAGCTGGAATGGTAGAGACCAGGTCAGACTTTTTTATCCCTGTAGGTTTGGAATAGAAAACATTGGTGGATGGGCACCTGGGTGGCTCATTTGGTCATCAGACTCTTGGTTTTGGCTCAGGTCATGAACTTGTGGTTCATGAACTCAAGCTCTGCATGGGGCTTCATACTAACAATGCAGGGGGCCTGCTTGGGATTCTTTCTCCCTTTTTCTCTGCCCCTCCCCTGCATGCATTCTCTCTCTCTCTCTCTCTCTCTCTCTGTGTGTGTGTGTGTGTGTATGTGTCTCAAAAATAAATAAACTTGGGGGAATAAAGAAAGCATTAGCAGAGCTGAAATGCTTTAAAAAGGACAATTGGGCTGAATCAGGTAAAATAGAAATTACCACATACTACAAAATTCCAAATGGTAAATGATATATTTTTTCTGGTTTAAAAAATTAGAAAAAATGAACCAACAAAAAACCTGATCGCTCTTTCTAGCCTATGTTTTATTCACTGTGCCTGCCTTTTCTGGCTCTGACCAGAAGAATGCTCTGTCAAAGGTATTTCGGGTCAGCTTGCTTTTTCCCAGCACATAAAAGTCTCCATGGGGTCCTGTGTCGGGAGTTTATCCTCATTCACGGTCAGGGTAACAGGAGGGGAAAAAGAAGACCTACCAGCTACTTCCATTTGAAGGACAGAGAAAATGTACATTGAAAGATGAATTCTATTCTGGACCTTATTTCATTACCACCTCCTGCCAATTATGTGGTGGGAAAAAGGATGATGTTTCATAGAATTTAATAGATTTCTGAGCTAGAAGGCACCTCAGAAATCACCCAACACAATTCCCTTATTTTATAAATGAGGAAACTGAGGTTAGGAGAGGTTAAGTGACATGTGCAGGAGGTAGTAAATGGCAGAGCAGGGCTGGAATCCAATTTTCCTAACTACCAGTCAGCCCTCCTTCCTGCTGCCTCCATGCAGCCCAGAGAAGCACATAGCTCCATGTGGTTCCTGTCCCCTTCACCCTGCTTTCCTTTGCTCACTTAGGTGTCTTCTCACTATTCGGGGACTCATAACCCCCACGAGTCTTTCTGCATCTTTCAAATTCACTTCCAGAAAAGTGACTCACACTGTCTTTTTATGTGACTATTAAGCCTTAATATTAGGGCATTTTTAAACAAAGCTTATAAAGATTTTGAAATTTAAGAATAAATAAAGAATAAGGATTCTGTATAATATCAGAGTCCAGTTAGCCTTAGTTGATGTGACATCTTTCAAAAATAAAAGTGATATCTACACAAAGCTAGAAGAAAAAAAACAGGAAGGTAAACTCTAACATCTAAGTTTCCTTTTCCCACAGTCACTCAATTAACAGATTTTATCTTCATCTCTACAAAATATGATATGCTTTACGCCTAAACCAGCATAGTTAGTTGGGTGGATGGATGGGTGGACAGACCATCCGACCCGACCGACAGATAAGTAGATCGGTAGTAGATAAAAGTTTTGACAGAAGAGTTTAGCCTATACGAGTATGTTTTCCACCTAAAAATATAATAGATTTTTTTTTCAAAATCACTATAGATATAGATATATATCCATCTCACTTTTTAAATAGCTGCATGTTATTCAGTTGTGTGGATGACCAATAATTTATTTAAGGTAGTCCCCAAATTTTTTCCAGGTTTTCCGTTATAGGTAGAAGAATCATGTCCGTATGTCTGTGCATGCACACACATGCACATGCACACAGACTTTTGCAAGCCGAACTATAATAGTGGAGTTATTGGATTAAAGGATATGAGCACTTGAAAATATGACATTTTGAAATAGGGATTGAAATGTCTAAAGAAAAAGAAAACTTCAAGTAAGATAAAGAAATCTTTTATTATAGCTTTTTCAGTCATCTCTCCGAGGCCCCCAGAAAAGAGGCCAAAGAGTGAGAAGCAGGATTCCCAGCATAGCAGCCTTTAGTATCAAGAGGAGGGTGAAGGTTCAGAGTCCAGAGACCTGATCATAGATTGGGAGCAAAAATTAGGATTCTAAAGAATTTGTTTCAAAATGGCTACTTAGGGTTTATATGACACATTTCGCAAAGAGGCTCAACCACTCACACACTGTGGGACATAAAATGGGCCTCCGTCTATGCAAATTTCTTCTTCGTCCAAGCAAGCCTTCATTGCCTGGTGCGGCCACCACAGACCTCTCTCTGTGCAGCGATGATGCTTCACCAGACAAACTAGCAGGAAACCAGGTAGCATTTCTTAAAGGTTCCAAGATGGAGACTGTGGGGTTGTTATCTACTTGCTTTTTAAAAGGATACAGGCTCTCCTCACTCTTCTTCTCTTACTCGTTTATTAGTAACTAGTGCAGCCCCAGCCAGCGAAGAGCAGCAGCCAAACTCTGATCAATAATGTATCCGTCTGTATCTGAATCAAAGGCACGCTGGTAAGGAAAGCATAGAGTACGTTCAATCATAATGCACACCAGCAGGAGCCAGACAGCTGAGAGGGGCCTGAGTTAGAGCACAGAGAAGAGAGAAGCTGGGCAGGGGGTGGAAGGCTGGGGAGAGAGACCCAATTGTTAAAAACAATACAGTCCTTATTTTGAAAGGTTGGCATTTCAAAGGACAAAGGAGGCTCAGAGCTTTGGGAAATCAGAATCACAAATCTCTCTCTCTCGTCTCTCTTTCTCTCTATATATATGTATCTATATCTGCCTCGGGAGTGCAGGGGTCAAATGAAGCAAAAGTCCTGGGCAGTTTTTTGGATAATTCAAACAGAATCTCTGCATCACCTGAAATTTTCCAATGTCTCTTTAGCCTCTGTTTTCTGGATAATGCATCAGGCCTCTAACTGAGAGTCAAGGATTCAGAGTTCACATACTGAGTCCCATAATTTGAACCTATAAACCATGCAGCATATCTCCCAAGCCATTGCATCTGAGCCATACTTTTACCACTTTCTGTACAAAGAAAAAAAGTTTGGGTTCAAATGTTGGAAATAGAAATAGAAATGTGAGAGCTGGGAGAAATCTTATAGGTCATTTAGCCCAAAACTCTAATTTTGTAGATATAGAAACTAAGCCTTCAGAAGCAGCTACTTTAACTAACATCACATAATTAGGACTAGATCTCAGACCTCTTTGATTACCATCTCAGCCATCCTGCTTACTGCTCTATGACCAGGCGATGTATTCAGCATTTCTTTTTTGTTCATGGGAGAAAACAGGCAACCAATGTTTCATTATTGCCTGGAAAAAAAAAAAAAGATGCATTTACATCTTTCTACAAGTGGATTAACATTCAGTAAAGAAAACAGTGAACTGAAATCTCTAAGATAATATGATTTCTCTTGTTCCACATACTTTGAAGTCTATCACTATTTCAGTAAATAGACTTTACTTGGAAAAAAAACTGTGCTAGGAAGGGGGAACAGGATGAAGAGAAAAGATAAAGAGATACTTTATTCTGTGGTCAAATGTAAATTACTTTTGTATCACCACCACTTTTAATCTTTTACCGTGAATCTGAGCTATGTGGGGTTCTTCTATATCTGGGCTTAACATTTTCATATATACCCAAATGTCTCTGTGGTTTGTTTATTTATTGTCTGTTTCCATTTGAATGTAAGACCTAGAGGGCACACAGCATGCCTGTTGTTTATACTTATGTTATTTAAGGTCACACTAGCTGCTGTAAGGTAGGAGTTTATTTCTAGCTCACCTCAGGTCTAAAACCAGTGTTCTTATTCCTGTCTTCTAAGTGAGGATTCTGCATCTTTCTTCTAATGATTTCACCACCTTCAATTTAACTTCCAAGGTCAGTGTGGTAGGTGAAAGATTGTGGAGAATCAGACGTGGCAGGAGCAGAGGTAACACTTTCTCTTATATTCCATTGGCTAGTCACAGTTCCAAACCTAACCACAAAGAAGGCTAGGAAATGTAGTCTAGTTGTGTTCCTAGAAGAAGACATGGGTTCAGGGATCAACCAGCATCTCTGCCACACTACTCTATAGCCAGAGCCTAGAAAAGTGGTCAGCTCATAATAGGTGCTCAAAAAATAACTGTTGAAGGAATTTTTAATGGATGAATAGTCTATCCTTCTAATTCTCTTACAATTCCATAGGTTAAGTAATTAAGTGTGAACTTCTTATCCAAATAGAAATGAGAATTCATTATGATTCCATTTTTAAAGAGGGTCTTATTACTTTTCAGCTCATTTGATTTTTCTTTCCTCTCTGAAATGAGCCTTACCTGAAAATAACTTGCTTTTCATGAAAATCCGTTTTTGCAAAAGTAAGGCTAATTGTATTTGTCTGATGTCCCTTCTCTCCTTCTCCAAATTCTCATAAAAGATTTGACCATATGGGAACAGTGTGGTGAAAAATCTCACCACCATGATACAAGCAGATTACTCAAAAATCTATGTCCAGAGAATGTAGATTATCTGCATTTCACATGTGCAGTTTAGAGTATGATTATTATTTTATATTTTAAAATATAAGCTAGAAAACCTACTGAGCCTGTATAAATCGTATAAGAATCTATCCTAGTGTGTGAATATCCAGAGCAGGCCATTGGGCAAGCTTCTCTGATTCTTAACCAACCTCATGTGCAAAGTTTCTTCAGTTCTTCTACCTATGCTTTCTGACTACATATCAGACCTGATCCTTTGCTTTTTATCTTCAGCTGTGCCACAGAACAGCAGGTACATGTCGCCAGAATAACAACTGTGTAGCAGAACAGCTGCCTAGGGCCCTGGCTCCCTGCCTTCAACACCTTAAAGGCTCCGGGTTGTAGCTACAGCCTTTGAAATAACATTTCTTTGCAAGCTTTGTATCCTCCTCTGACCTTGCCCTTTGCAAATCCCCTCATGTCAACAATGTAGGCTCAGGTCAGCTGGCAGGATTATACTTTTCCTTTACTACAGGCTGCTGGAATAAGATAGATACAAGCTATTGATTTAAGGTAGTCACAGATCCATGGAGTAGTAAAAATTAGAAACTTGAGCAAGTGGCTGTCTCTAAACTTTCGTGTTCTCATCTGTATAATGGGTTGAGGGTAACTTTCTGTTGAGTTAGGGTTAGAAAATGGATATCAAGTGCCTGCTCTCCAAATGTTCATTTTTCTTCTCTTTACTCCACACTATCACCTGTACTCCTTCCCTCACTCCTAGCATATGGAAGTTTTATCCTTCTCCAATTATTAGCATATAAATTTCTGTACTTCAAGCAACCTCTTCTGAAATCCATTCATTGTAATGCAAAATCCATTTGACTACCTTCCCTGTTCAAGCATTCTTCTTAATGCTTGAACTGGAACCATAGTGTCCAGAACAGTAACCTCTAGCCACATGTTGCTATTGAGAATGTGAAATGTGGCTATTCTAGATAAATATGTGCTTTCAGTATAAAACACACATGATATTTCGTGAAGACTTCATAAACAAAAAGAATGTAAAGTATCTCAGTGTTTTGTATTAATATGTTTTGAAATGGTAACCCTTCAAATGCATTGGATTACATCTAAAATATTATTAATTTCATCAGATTATTTCTACTTTATAAACATGGCTCTTAAGAAATTTAAATTAACCATGGGCTTGCATTCCTGGCTTGCATTGTAATTCTTCTAGACAGCATTGCAGTAGAAGTTTTCTCTGACCCAAATTCTATATTTCAAATTTCTCCTGCAACAGAGCCCTCTCCTCTCAACCGCCATTCCTTCTTATAGCTCCCCCATTTTCAGGCAGATCAGTTTTTCCTTCTTGTCTAACATGGACAATATTAAGACTTTATTTGTTTATTTATTTATTTATTTATTTATTTATTTATTTATTTATGAGAGCACAAGCAGGGGAGAAAAGCAGAAGGAGAGAGAGTGAGAGAATATCTTAAGCAGGCTCTCCACTCAGTGCAGAGCCTGACACGGGGCTCAGTCCCATGACCCTGGGATCGTGACCTGAGCTGAAATCAAGAGTCAGATGCTCAACCGACTGAACCACCCAGGCGCCCCAAGGCCTCTTTTAAAGCAAGAGGATTGAAATACCATTTTAATGTTTCTAAAAAAGTGTGTATCTGTATCATGTATGATAAAAAAAAAATTGTGGTTAAACAACCTGACCCCATAGCTACTTAGTTGGAAGAGATGGACTCTGAGTCCTTCTGACCTCTAAAAGTCTTATGAATAGGGATTTGGCAGAAGAGGTGGAAACATTTGGTTCTGGATTTAGATTACATAGATTCAAATTCTTGCACTGCATTAACGTGAATCTGTAACCCTAGGTAAACCTCTTGAGCTCTTGGAGTTGGTTTTTGCAATAATAAATATGTCTTTGTGAAAGTTAGACTTAAATTATGTAAAATATCTGACATATAATGAGTCTTTAATGAGTGGACCATGTATTATTTCACATGACAAATCATACTGCTAAATAATTCACTGGTACCACTGGGACTGGGACTATGGGCTGGGGTGGGCACTGGGGACATGTAAATTCCCCCAGTCTGTTATCCTCTATACCTTTTGTGCTTCAACTCCATCTATTTCTACTCATTTTTTTGTGGATCTGATTTTCAACAGATGCATATTAAAAATATCCATAATGATTTGAGGGTGATACCGAGATGCAAAGAACATTAAAGATATAATTCCTGAGGTTAAAAGAATACTTTTAGTCCATATTTTGTTTCAAAGATTATATTTAATCACAGGAGGCAACTGGTTCCATGGTCTAAAATAAATAAATACATAAATAAATAAATAATAAATGACAAAATTTCACATTCTTCTTACTCAGTGGTATGAATGAATAGGTTGAGCTTCTCCAAAATTAGTATGGCTATAGTTCAAGAAACACCAAATAACTTCCAAACAGTAGGACAGAAATTAACAAAGAAAGGAAAGATGTGAAAGGTTCTATTCCTCAAAGTGCTTTAGGAGTCATTTTTAGTAGGCTAAGGAGCTTTTATTTTAAATACTATACTCTACTTTTCAAGATTTCTGTATGTATCAAAATTTGTGCTGACCCTTAGATGACAAAAGTAGACATGATAGAAACTAAGGCAAGACTCATGAGTGGCTCAAATAGGTCAAAGAAACCCCAGACCTGCCTTTTAGATCCTGGATTCATGATTGCCAATTGAGTTTTGGTGCCAAGGCCTCCATGAGAGGTTGCCATTGACTGATGATTTCCTAGCACAGGAAGGCCAGATTCCCTTAGGTTCTTTGATTCACCATCTATATTCTGACATTCAGTGCTTCTTTTCATGATTAACTGAGGCAAAGTAGGCTAATAGTAAAAGACAATGAGACCAGGTACATAATGTCAAATCTCCTAAGTTGGTCCTAATGTAATCCTGCTGAGATAAAATAGACTTGTGACCCAAAGAAAACAAATTCAATTGTGTGTGAACCATGAGAGTCCCTAGAGCTGGCACTGCATTTTGAAATCATAAACATATACACGTGTGCGTGTATATGTGTATAAGTATATGTATATATGTATGTATATGTATATGTGTGTGTGTATTTTTTTTAATTACCACCAAAGCCTTCGGTGGGCTACTAACATTATCTTGGTCAGGTAGTAACTTGAGACAGTCAATAAACAGGTTGTAGGACAAACAGCATCTGCCTGAATACTTAACGAATCTTGCAGAGTGCAGCTTGTGCAGACCCTTCTGATGTTTGAATTCCTTTCCTTGCTATCACCAAAAAGCAAGCTCCTGGGATTCCTCAAGACCAAGTTGAAATGGGACCTATTTGTGAAGCTTGCTACTTTCCTGTCACACACTTAATTGTTCACTCTCTTCCCCATCAGCTACCATAGCACTCTGTGTTTGTTTGGTTTTGCAAGTGCTTCAAGAACAATATTTGCTCATTTGTCTTTGTACCCACTGTATCATACACAGTGCCTGGAGCAGGGTAGACATGCACACAGTGTTTTTTTTTTTTTCTCTTTTCTTTTTAAAATTTTATTTAAACTCTAATTAGTTAACATAGAGTGCAATATTGGTTTCAGGAGCAGAATTCAGTGATTCTTTACTTACTTATAACACCCAGTGCTCATCTTAAGGGGACTCCATAATACTCATTATCCATTTAGCCCATCCCCCACCCATCTCCCTAGATCAGCCCTGTTTGTTTTCTATCGTTAGAGTGTTTCATGGTTTCCCTCTCTCTTTTTTTTCCTTTCCATATGTTCATATGTTTTGTTTCTTAAATCCCACATGTGAGTGAAATCATATGGTATTTGTCTTTCTCTGACTGACTTATTCACTTAACATAATACTCTTTAGCTCCATCCACATGGTTGCAAGAGGCAAGATTTCATCTTTTTTTTTTCCTTAAAGTTTGTTTATTTATTTTGAGAGAGTGTGTGTGTGAGCCAAGGAGGGACAGAGAGAGAGGGAGAGGGAGAATCCCAAGCAGGCTTGATGTTTTCAGCACAAAGCTTGATATGTGGCTCAGTCTCATGAACCATTAGGTCATGACCAGAGAGCCAAAATCAAGAGTTGTTTACTCAACCAACTGATCCATCCAGATGCCCCAAGATTTCATTCTTTCAGATAGCTGAGTGATATTCCATTGTATATATATACCACATCTTTTTTTTTATGTTTATTCATTTTTGAGAGACAGAGACAGAACATGAGTGGGGGAGGGGCAGAGAAAGAGGGAGACACAGAATCTGAAGCAGGCTCCAGGCTCTGAGCTGTCAACACAGAGCCTGAAGCAGGGCTCAAACCCATGAACCATGAGATCATGACCTGAGCCGAAGTCAGATGCTCAGCCAACTGAGCCACCCAGGTGTCCCCATGTCTTCTTTATCCATTCATCAGTCAGTGGACATTTTGACTCTTTCCGTAGTTTGGCTATTATTGATAATGTTGCTATAAACAGTGGGATACATGTTTGCATTTGAATCTGTATTTTTGTATCCGTTTGTATCCATTTGCTGGATCTTAGGGTAGTTCTATTTTTACTTTTTTGAGGAACCTCCCTACTCTTTTCCAGATTGACTGCACCAGTTTGCATTCCCACCAATAGTGCAAGACAGTTCTTTCTCTACATCCTCGCCAAGACCTGCAGTTTCTTGTGTTGTTAATTTTAGCCATTCTGACAGATGTCAGGTGGTATCTCGTGATGATTTTGATTCATATTTCCCTGCTTTTTTCATGTCTGTTGGCCATATAGGTCTTCTTTGGAAAAATGTCTACTCATGTCTTCTGCTCATTTTTTAACTGGGTTATTTGTTTTTTGGGTGTTGAATTTGATAAGTCCTTTATAGATTTTACATGCTAATCCTTTATCAGCTTTATCAGATATGTCATTTGCAAATATCTTCTCCCATTCCATAGGCTGCCATTTAGTTTTGTTGATTGTTTCCTTCACTGTACAGAAGCTTTTTATCTTGACGAGGCATCAATGGTTAATTTTTGCTTCGGTTTTCCTTGCCTCCAGCGATATGTATAGCAAGAAGTTGCTATGGCTGAGGTCAAAGAGGTTGCTGCCTGTGTTCTCCTCTAGGAATTTGATGGTTTCCTGTCCCACATTTAGGTCTTTCATTAATTTTGAATTTATTTATTTGTGTGTGTGTGTGTGTGTGTGTGTGTATGATATAAGAAAGTGGTCCAGTTTCATTCTCCTGCATGTCACTGTCCAGTTTCCCTAACACCATTTCTTGGAGAGACTATCTTTTTTCCATCGTATATTCATTCCTGCTTTGTCAAAGATAAGTTGATTACATGGTTGTGGATCCATTTCTCAATGTTCTGTTCTGTTTCATTGATCTATGTGCCTGTTTTTGTGCCAGTACCATACTGTCTCGATGACTACAACTTTTTTTTTAATGTTTATTCATTTATTTTGAGAGAGAGAGAGAGAGAGAGAATGCAGGGAAGGGGCAGAGAGAGAGAGAGAGAGAGAGAGAGAGAGAGAATCCCAAGCAGGCTCCGTGCCACCAGTTCAGAGCCTGACTGACTACAGCTTTGTAATTCAACTTGAAGTCCAGAATTGTGATGCCTCCAGCTTTGCTTTTCTTTTTCAGAACTACTTTGGCTATTTGGAGTCTTTTGTGGTTCCATACAAGTTTTAGGATTGTTTCTTCTAGCAATCAATTGTTTGCTGATGTTATTTTGATAAGGATTGAATTAAATGTACACATTGCTTTGGTTAATATAGACATTTTAACAATATTTGTTCTTCTAGTCCGTGAGCATGGAATGTTTTCCCATTTCTTTGTGTCTTCTTCAATTTCTTTCATAAGTGTTCTATCGTTTTCAGAGTACATATCTTTTACCTCTTTGTTAAGGTTTATTCCTAGGTATCTTATGGCTTTTGCTATAATTTTAAATGAGACCGATTCCTTGATTTCTCCTTCTGCTGCTTCATTATTGGTGTATAGAAATGCGACTGATTTCTGTACATTGATTTTATATCCTCTGATTTTGCTGAATTCATGTATTAGTTCTAGCAATTTTTTTTTGTGGAGTCTTTGGATTTTCTACGTAAAGGATCATGTCATATGCCAGTAGTTAAAGTTGTACTTCTTTCTTGCCAGTTTGTATGCCTTTCATTCCTTTTTGTTGTCTGATTGTTGAGGCTAGGACTTCCAGTACTATGTTGAACAACAGTGATGAGAGTGGACATCTCTGTCATGTTCCTGACCTTAGTGGGGAAGCTCTCTGTTTTCCCCCATTGACGATGATATCAGCTGTGGGCCTTTCATATATGACCTTTTTTATGTTGAGGTATGTTCCATCTATACCTGCTTTGTTGATGGTTTTTATCAAGAATAGATGTTGTATTTTGTCCACTGCTTTTTCTGCATCTATTAAGAGGACCATATGGTTCTTATCCTTTCTTTTGTTAATGTGGTATATCACTTTGATTAGTTTGACATGCACACTGTTTTTGAAAAGGCATGTTCCTTTTCTGAAAAGCTAAGGTTGATATGATTGGGTCAATCAATGGATAAACTGATCTAATTCCTCCTACAGAATGGTGTTTTAAAATGTATTTACAGAAAAGTATAAATGACCTTAAGAAATTTCAAGTTGTCTTTAGTTGCCTTGGCAGAATGGTACTTGATGAGAGAGAAACATGTTGTCCAGTGAATTATTTTTTTCCTACAATTTGCAGTAAGCAGAACTGCCATTTTGACTTCATCTTAACTGAAATGAAGATGAGCTATCTTTCATTGGTCCCTATTAGGATCCCTGGAGAAAACTGATATCCCTTTCAGTTGCAGAATACAGAGTAAAAGCATTTTATTTTTACTTTTTCCATGTTTATTGATTTTTGAGAGAGAGAAAGAGAGAGACACAGCATGGCAGAGTGAGAGGGAGACACAGAATCTGAATCAGGCTCCAGGCTCTGAGCTGTTAGCACAGAGCCTGAAGCAGGGCTCAAACTCACAAACAAGATCATGACCTGAGTCGAAGTCGGACGCTTAACTGACTGAGCCACCCAGGCACCCCCAGAGTAAAGGCATTTTAAATGATTCATGAGTGTAGCTATTTCCATGCATGGATATTTAAAATTTTTTCTTTACTACTGCTGCTTTTTTTGTTACCTTTAAAATGTTTAATTAATTCTAATGTTACTTTGAGAATTCTTCTTTCTAAATCTTTATCATTTTATTACTTTAAGTGCCTTCAGCACAGGGCTCAGTTGTTGCCATCTATCTGATGTATTTTCAGGAAAATAGGGAAGGACTCTGTAATCCTCCTTTTATTTTCCCAAGTAGCTCACTGATGTTTGAAATTGTAAAACTAGATATCCATTCCCTTGGCTTAAGACTTGGGCCCCTTATTGATGAGGGTGTGGAGAAAAAGGAACCATCTTACACTGTTGATGGGAATGTAAACTGGTACAGCCACTTTGGAAAACAGTATGGAGGTTCCCTAAAAAGTTAAAAATAGAGCTACTCTATGATCTAACAATCATACTACTGGGTTACCAAAGAATACAAAAATGCTAATTCAAAGGGATACATGCACCCCTATGTTTATAGCAGCATTATTTACAATAGCCAAGATATGGAAGCAGCCCAGTGTCCATCAATTGATGAATGGATAAAGATGTGATATATATACACAATGGACCACTATTCAGTCATAAAAAATAATGAAATCTTGCCATGTGCAATGACATGGATGGAACTAGAGATTATAATACTAAGTGAAATAAGTTAGAGGAAGATAAATACCATATGATTTCACTTATATGTGGAATTTAAGAAACAAAACAGAGGAGCAAAAGGGAAAAGAGGAGAGAGATTGAGAGAGAGAGAGAGAGAGAGAGAGAGAGAAACCAAGAAACAGACTCTTACCTATAGAGAACAGACTGATGGCTATCAGAAGGGAGGTGGGTAAGATCAATAAAATAGATGATGGGGATTAAGGAGTGCACTTGTGATGATCACCAGGTGTTGTATAGAATTGTTGAATTACTATACTGTATGTCTGAAACTAATGTAACACTGTATGTTAACTAGAATTAAAATAAACATTAAAAAAAACAACCTGGGCCCTTATTAAAATATAATATTTTATGATAGATAAAACATTTTCTTTCCTTAAATCTATATGATCCAAAATGCCATTTTATAGCATTTATCATATTCATTTTCTATTATACTTATTTATATATTCCTCTTATGCCCCTACTAGTTTATGGGCTTCTTGAAGTCAAGGGTTAATTCTTCATCTTTCTATGTTCTACTTTTCTCAGATAAATCTTCTCAGGTGGATTAAATGTTGGTTATAAGAGATGACATACATAAACCTATTATAAAGTCAGATTAAGTTACCAATTATTTGGCTAAAAATCAGAATTCCATAAAGCTGGAGAAATTGCAACCTATTGAACATATCTTCACCTGAACAGATGACACCTTCAGCTGTGTGTCACTTGGCTTCATGAGGGCTTACATAGTAATCATGAGAACTGACACAAATAATCTTTTTTGCTAAGGCTTCCATTGTTCAAAGTTGGACATTCCCATATCTTATGCCAGACAAGTGGGAGTAGAATCATATCTTCATGGGGGAGGAAAGTTGTGTGGATGCCTAGGCAAACTAAGCTCTCATTCATCTCTGCCTCCAGATCTATAACCTCTCAGAAAGCCCATTTACCTGCAGCAGGACAATTTTTCAGTCGTCATTCCATGGCTGTCATTTTATAAAAAATTGTTGATACACATAGGAAGGACTGAGAAAGAGGAAGTGGAATTAGTCCATAAAGTCAGTGTTCTTATTCACACAAAGAAGAAAACAGATGAATCTCAGTGAGCTCAAATAACATACTTTTGGATTACACAGCAAGTAAATGAAAGAACCAGGTTCTTTAACCCTATGTGGTCTAGCTGCAAAACCTGGGAATTTTCCAATACATCATGCCTTTTCATCACTCATGGGTCTAATAATGGAAATAACCTATTCAGTGCTTTTCATATTTAAAAAAAAGATTTTCAACATATTTTCCTTTCTACTTTCTATTTATACTTAGTCTGACTGTTTCTTTCCCATTTGGTTGATTTTTTTTTTAATCCTGGCCTTTTGTTTTCCTTTCCCCCCTCCTCCTGCTCACTCATCTCTTCCTTCTTCCTCATTCTTTATTTCTTTTCCACTCTCTCTTTTCCAATTCCATTAATGAAAGTAGATAATAACTTGTGAATTCAAGTGGAACTTCATTTCTGAAACTGCACACTCATGCTGGAACCCATTAAGCTCGATAGCGAGAAATGAGAGAAATCATAATTATCAGGCCACTAAAATACATGAAACATAAAATTTGTCAGGGAAAGTAATTGAAATTATTGGAGCAGTTGGGCCTGGTGCTGAGCAGACCCTCAGTGATAATGGAAAGGTTACGGGTGATGTTTAGCAATGCTGATGAGGTCCAAGGTGACTCTACTTTACCATAGTCAGCAAATTTATGCTCAGCTTATATTATTTTACTAATCCATCTCTGGAAATTTGGAGAACAGTGGGGTTCAGGGAGCCCCTTCAACTGTCCAACAAAACAGGTACAGAGGACTTGTTCTTTTCTTCACCTTGTTAATGAGTTTTTTCCTTACTTTTCTCATTCTGTTGTCTTTTCTTTCCTTGAAATTCATCTTCTCATTTCACTTCTTCCTCTTATTCTTATTTCTTTTAGGTTTTTTCTCCATCCTTCCCCTTTCTGAGTGCTACTTTTTTCTTTAATCCCATCTAAAATTATTTGACAATTTGTTTGGTGTGTAAACTGTACTCTTCACCAATGGCAACTCTATAACCTAGGATCAGATTATTTTCTTTCCCTTGACCGAGACTGCCTGCCACTGAGATTAAAGCACAGCCCAAATCTGCACATACAGATGTTCCTGCTGGTATTATTACTAAGCAAATGCTGTTACTATGCATCTTCTGCTGATGTTATCTGAGCAGATATTAATATGCAGGAAAGAGAAAGAGAATGATTCTCCTACTACCAACCTTAAAATTCTACAGTGTGTCTCTGATCTCAGCAATGTAAGAATTTTAAGTAGTCAGGGATACTTATATTCTGTGATTATGGTATAAGGGCTGAGACAGAAAATATCACCCAGGAGGGGGTACAAGTTCATGTGAGGTAAATCAATATATTCAGACCATGAGAATAAGACATTTAAACATTTTTATTTATTTATTTTGAGGGGGAGAGGGGCAGAGAGAGAGAGGGAGAGAGAGAATCCCAAGCAGGCTCCATGCTGTCAGCACAGAGCCTGATGAGGGGCTCGGTCTCACGACTGTGAGATCATGATCTGAGCCAAAATCAAGAGTCGGATGCTTAACTGACTGAGCCCCCCAGGCACCCTGAGAGAGAGTAAGATATTTTTGACAAAGGTACCTGAATAATACTGGAAAATGTTTAAGAGAGTCATGATAGTTGATAATAGTTATAGGCTGGATAAGTGTACATGTATATAAATATGCATGGTATTAATTGGTTGCCTCATAACTTTGTCCCATATCTCCTTTATGGAAATTTTATATTTACATCACATTTTAATACTTTCAAAACTGTCTTTGATCCATGCCTATTGAAAGTATGGAAGCTATTATTAGTCCTATCCTACTGCTAAAGAAACTGAGACTCTAGAAGATTAAATGATATAGACACTGTCACTTGATTAGTGAGTGGCAGATATTATGTCTCTTATCCTTTTAGTCTATGTTCTTTCCATTGTGCCTTATGTCCAGTTCTTCTAGTAAAAAAATTTTGATTTGGGTCTAAATGGTGTCTTGGTTATTTGAAAGTGTTCAGTGACCTCATTTGGACAACTTCTGTATCTGAGTATGTGGCTAGCCAAAACATAGCTACACTGGCATCAATGCTGACAACTCGCTGGTATCTAATCTTTCTCAGAGGAATGAATTCTAGTTCCAAAATCCCCCACCAAGTGGTAGCTCAGTCTCTGCTTAAACATTTTTACCAACAAGTGGCTTCAGGGCTAGTCTGTTCCATTGTTGGATAATTCTCTCTCTCTCTCTTTTTTTTTTTTTTCTATTGAGACAAAAGCCATTGCCAATTCAATGGGATTCCAGCCTTTAGAACACTCCGAACAAATCACAGAGACAATTACTTACTTATAATATATGCCAGCTTTGGGTTCCAACACTGGAGATGATTTCTTCCTTCTTTTACAGTTGCAGCCTAGTCCGATTCCCTGTACTAGTAGTGGAGAGTAGTTGAGAGGCTCTGGGGTATGAAACCTGAATCTACCTTGCACTGTTCAATGTTATGTCATTTACTAATTTCTGTGTGCCTCAGATTTTCTTAGTGCAAAATGAGTATGATAATAGTATCACCATATTGGTCTTGGCCACGAATACACGACTTGATATATACGAAAAACTTGAAAGATGGTGTGGCACTTAGTAAGCAATAAATACAGATTAGCTATTATTATGGTAATGACAATATGTCAGGATATCTAGATCCCTCTCATGTGCCTCTTAGAATCTTCTTCTCCAGATTAAAACCCTAGGTTCGGTAGGTGGGTCATTCATTTGTTTATTCATCCGGAGTTGACTGGGTGACGTCCAAGGCCCAGGTATGTGGCTAGCTCTGGAGATGAGAGAGTGAGCAAACAATCCCAGATCTAAAGGAGATCACTGTCTGGGAGATGCAGATATTCACAGAGATAAATGTAACTCAGAAAAGGGCTGTGATTTGCATATGTACAAAATGAGAACACAGTGCATCTTTTCCCAATTGAGCTGGTGGTAGGGCTATAGGGGAAGACTTAGACTTTCTCTAGCGGGAGCCCTTAATCAAGGCTTATAGGATAAGTTAGAGCTAGCTGGGAGACAAGGAGAGGGAGAAAAGAATGCCATTTTAAATAGGACATGTGCGGGTACAAAGGCATGGAGACAAGAGGCATTTGATGGGCACTGTAAGTGAGAGCCAGGCTCTTACAGGCTCTATTTGGGCGGGGTGGGGGGGAAGGAAGGTTGACTTTTACCTTGATCTCTTCTTGGCAGCCTCATTACACTGGAATAAATTAAATTCTAAAGTCTTCTTTTACATGTACTGCTATTAAAGAGAGTTTGTTTGAACAATAAACAAAAAGCAGGGCTTTCAAGGCCCAGCATACAGGCTCAATCAGTAAGGATGCTGGGAAGAAATCAGGGCCTACAGGAGGGTGCAGAACACCTGATGGGAAAATTGGGGCATTGTTTCAAATTCCTTTGTGCACCGGATTCTTACATATGAAGTTCTGAAAAATAATCATATAAAATGGAAAGTTTTAAAGATTTCCTAATGATAACAATAAGAGAGAGAGAGATTCTGAAAAGCCAGGTGATTCATACCTTAGAGATTCTTAGAAAGAAATGGTCAATTACAAAAGAGTGCACTAAAATTATTTTACTGCTCTCTGAATCCCTGTGGCTGTTATAGAACTTTAGGGATGAATATCTCCTGGGTGTCACGTAAGGACAATCTGTGATCACTTTTCTGGCATTTTCTCTGATTTCATGTCCATCACTGTACTCAGAAAAGTGTTTTTACTATTCCATTGAATAAAGAAAATTACTACATCTGTAACATTAATGGCTAAGAACTAAATAATAGGGCCCTGAAAATAAAGTTTTACTTTATAATGGGTCATAGGAATAAAAATAGACTGGACTCTATAAATCCTTTTGAGTATCTGCAAAACATACATATAAACACCAACTATCACAGGGAAAAAAAATAATTCCAAGCTCTAGGCATTCGATTGTCATCCAGTGTTCCCAGATTGCCAGGATGATGGTATTATTTCAAACCTGAAATCATCTAATGAGAGTACCTGCTACTCTGTTGTTTAATAGAGGGTTGCCATGTTTATTTTACTATTCCTGTAGAATACTTCATTTTGCCAGTACAGTGAGGACCTGTGTCATGAATTACCTCAACTGTAGCTAATGGGTACCACATTTTGTATTGCCAGAGTATTTATAACAAGCATTTATATTTATGCACATATAAAGACATATTTGTATAAATAATTTCTATTGTTTAGTGCTAATAGTATATGTGCCTTACTCTAGAAACATCAGTAAAAAGGACACTTTCTGTTGCTCTAAGTAATACAAGAACAGAACTTACAGTTTTGTACAAGTTGTATAAGTAAAAGGAACCTACAATTAAGGGCAGTTTGGTTTTTTCCCTATCCCACTTTATTCCACAAGGAAGGTACTGATCTTTAGTGGAAAGCTGGAAAGTATCATTGGAACATTTATTATAGCCCTCTATTCAATAGATAAGGAATCCCTCTCCCAGTGAGGAGTACTCATTTGCCAAAGTTTTCCCAGTTAATTAATGCACCACTCGAGTCGAACTCAGCTCTTCAGACCCCTGATCAATGCACTCTCCAACTCAACATTGCCTTTTCTAGACTTTGCCATTTCTTTGTAAACTGTCTTCCTTGTAGAGGTTTTGTGAGAGTTAACATCTTCAAGTGTGTTATTGTGTATTCCATCCAGCAGCATAGGAACAATAGTAAAAACATACCCTCGTGCATTAATTTAAAGTTGCTTTATTAAAAGGATTCATTTCATTTAAAAACATGCCACAAATAATATGAATAAAAATATGTTCTGAGTTTAATAATGCAAAATTTCTATCTTGTTAGTGCTCCCACACTGAGAACACCATATAAATGTGGAAAATAGGCACTTTTAACAGAATTTCTAAAATCTGATGATGCTCAGTAACTATGTCAATTAGGAAGAAAACATATCTCAGAGTCATTCCTTTGAGCACCAGAAGCTCTTTTATGTTTGGATGCTACTGGCAAAAATATTCCTGGACACAGCAGCTTTAAAGCTTTTGAGCAACAATGAAATTTCATAGGAAGAAAGGTTAGAGCTGGGAGCACACCAGAGAACTAATTGCTAAGAGAGCTGCCTTTATGTATACACTGCAGTAATTCCTAGAGACACCATTTAGAAAGAGACAATCAACAGTTCTGTATTGTAGACATGGTGTCCTCCAGAACAGGGGCAAAAAGAGTGGTTCTTATGGCTCTGTGGTTTTGCTGAAAGGCACAACTGTGGATCCATAACAGGGCATCATGCAGGCAGTCTGTCACGGTGGGGAGAAGGGGACAGCTCAAGCTTTATAATTCACAAAAAAGTGTCATTCTTTCCCCCAGGGGTCTTTCCAATTTTGACAAAACAAGCTTAGTTTTCTTTGTTAAGAAAAACTTATGGAATATAATTGATATACAATACAACAAACAGCACTTATTTAATGTCTATAATTTGACAAATTTTGACATGTTTACATACCTGTGAAATTATAGCACAATGAAGTTAATAAACATAGACATCACCCCAAATATTTCCTCATGCTTCTTTATAATACCCCATGGCCACACCTTCTCTTCTTTCTCCCATCTCTAAGCAACCACTCACCTGCTTTCTGTTCCTATAGATTTGTCTGAATTTTCTAGAATTTTATATAAATTAAATTGATCCCATGTATAATTGAACCAAAAACCATATGTTACCTAGGACTAAATCTAACCAAAGAGGTAAAAGATCTATACACTGAAAACTATAGAAAGCTTGTGAAATAAATTGAAGAAGACACAAATAAATGGGAAGACAATCCATGCTCATGGATTAGAAGAACAAACATTGTTAAAATGTCGATACTACTCAAAGCAATCTATACATTCAGCGCCATTCCTATCAAAATACCACCACCATCTTTCACAGAGCTAGAACAAACAATTCTAAAATTTTTATGGAACCAGAAAAGACCCTGAATATTCAAAGCAATCCTGAAAAAGAAAAGCAAAGCTGGAGGCATCACAATCCCGGACTTCAAGCTGTATTACAAAACTGTAATCATCAAGACAGTATGGTACTGGCACAAAAACAGACTCTCAGATCAGTGGAACAGAATAGAGAACCCAGAAATGGACCCATAAATGTATGGCCAACTAATCTTCGTCAAAGAAGAAAGAATAGGGGGGTGGGAGGAAGGGGAGGGTGGGTGATGGGTATTGAGGAGGGCACCTTTTGGGATGAGCACTGGGTGTTGTATGGAAACCAATTTGACAATAAATTTCATATATTGAAAAAAAAAAAGAAGAATATCCAATAGAAAAAAGATCGTCTCTTCAGCAAATGGTGCTGGGATAAATGGACCACTTTCTTATACCACATACAAAAATAAACTCAAAATGAATGAAAGACCTAAATGTGAGGCAAGAAACCATCAAAATCCTAGAGGATAACACAGACAGCAACCTGTTGGACTTGGCCACATCAACCTCTTACTAGGCATGTCTCTAGAGGCAGGGGAAATAAAAGCAAAAAATGAACTATTGGGACCTCATCAAGATAAAAAGCTTTTCATAGCATAGGAAACAATCAACAAAACTAAAAGGCAGCCTATGGGATGGGAGAAGATATTTGCAAATGACATATCTGATAAAGGGTTTGCATCAAAAATAACTTACCAAAGCTCAATACCATTAAAACAATAATCCAGTGAAGAAATGGGCAGATAGCATGAATAGACATTTTTCCAAAGAAGACAGCCCCATGGCTATCAGACACATGGCTCAACGTCACTCATCATCAGAGGAATAGAAATCAAAACCACAATGAGATACCACCTCACACCTGCCAGAATGGCTAAAATCAATAACTCAGACAACAACTTGGAGAAAGGGGAACCCTCTTGCACTGTTGATGGGAATGCAAACTGGTGCAGCTATTCTGGAAAACAATATGGAGGTTCGTCAAAAAATTAAAAATAGAACTATGCTATGACCCATCAATTGCACTACTAGGTATTTATCCAAAGGGTATGAAAATGCTGATTCAAAGGGGCACATGCACGTCAATGCTTATAGTAGTGCTATCAACAATAGCCAAATTATGGAAAGAGCCTAAATGTCCATCAACTGATGAATGGATAAAGAAGATGTGGTTTATATATATAATGGCATACTACTTGGCAATGAGAAAGAATGAAATCTTGCCATTTGCAGCATTGTGGATGGAACTAGAGTGTATTATGCTAAGCAAAATAAGTCAGCTAGAGAAAGAGAGACATCATGTGATATCACTCATATGTGAAATTTAAAAAGCAAACCAAATGAACCTAAGGGAAGGGAAGGAAAAGTAAGATGAAAACAGAGGGAGGAAAACCACAAGAGACTCTTAAATGCAGAGAACAAACTGAGGGTTCCTGGAGGGGAGGTGGGTGGAGAGATGGACTAAATGGATGATGAGCATTAAGGAAGGCACTTGTTGGGATGAGCACTGGGTATTATATGTAAGTGATGAATCTCTGGATTCTACACCTGAAACCAATACCATACTGTATGTTAACTAACTGAATTAAAAACAAAAAGGGAATGGGATATATATATATATACAATGGAAAAAAATAAATCAAATCTTACAGTATGTACTCTTTTTTGTGTGACTTCTTTCACATAGTATACTTACCCTGAGATGCATCCATGTTATTGCATATATCAAGAGTTCATTCCTTTTTAATGTTTATTTATTTTTAAGAGACAGAGACAGAGAGACAGAGACAGAGCATGAGTAGGGGAGGGACAGAGAGAGAGGGAGACACAGAATCCAAAGCAGGTTCCAGGCTCTGAGTTGTCATTGTGGGGCCTGACACGGGGCTCGAACTTATGAACCGGGAGATCATGACCTGAGCCGAAGTCAGATGCTTAACTAAGCCACCCAAGCACCCCAGAATTCGTTCCTTTTTATTTCTTTGTCCTGTTATACTGTATGAATATATACTACATATTGTTGATCCATCTGTCTATTGACAGACAATAGATGTTTCCGGTTTGTTTCCGGTTTGTTTGGGACTATTACAAAGAAAGTTGATATGCACATTCATGTACAAGTGTTTCTGTGGGCATATGTGCTTTTTATTTACTTATTTTTTTTTACCTACGAGAAAAACAAATGGATCATACAGTAGGTTTATGTTTAAGTTTAGACATATTTACAATGGGGAAAAGGGGCGATATTGCTGATTCAGTGAAATAAGACCTTTCAGCAAGTTTTATGGGGAGATGGCTTGACTTAGAGACGTTTGCTCCTGGCTTCAGGTACTTACAACTCTGATTATAACAAAATTTTTAAAAAATCACAGGGTCCTTTATAATATGGGAAACACATATATGAGCAAAGAATTAAAAATACAATTTCAGAAGGGCCCTGGGCAACCTGAGGCTTGTCCAAGGACTCTCTAATGTTCTAGTGCTCTCTAGTCCTTTTCTATGCAAATCATGCGGTGTGAAAGAGAGACTACAACTCATCCTCACAGTGGAAATGTGGAGCTTCCAAAATGAGTGACTTATTACTGGATAGTTTTTTCAAAAATATAACAGCCACCAGTTTTAAAAGTATGTATTTGTGTTAAGCTAACTAATTCACATACCTTCACATACTTTTTTCACATACTTAATATACTAATGTGAAATATTAGTATTTTTCATATACTAATTCACACAGGATCTTTTCTCATTTTATTCATAGTATCTCTGTCAAAGAGTCAGAAAAAAATGAATTTCCCCATTTATAGTAGTAGAAAATGGAGCTTAACAAAGCTTATTAGAAAGACAGCATGCTATAACAGACAGAATACCAAAAATAGGGCTCAAGCGCAAGATTGTAATCATGTGTTCATTATTTGAGTACTAGGGGACCTTGGGTAAATAATTGAATTCTCTTAGGCTTCAGTTTCAATCTTGGTAGGGTAAAAACTTTGGGTGGAATCAGGTTTGTCAAGTTGTATTAGAAATACGGTCTTTTCAAGGTCCTTTATATATATATATATATATAGAGAGAGAGAGAGAGAGAGAGAGAGAGATTATATAATATAGTTTATAGGTATGGTTGTCGAAAATGAAGTATTTAATTCCCTTATGGAGAGTCACACGTAAGTACCATATTAAAAGTTCTGAGATTTCTTCTAGTAAAGAGCCTTTTTAAACTGTGGGTCACCTAGCATTTCCCAGAGTTGTTTGCCCCAGAATCCTTTTGCATATCAATCTCCTAGTTACTAACACCTCATGAAATTCTTATTCTAAAAAACACAGTGAGGAACCCTGAAACAATCTCTTAAATTTCTGGCAGCTCCCACATAATCTCTGTTCCAAAAAATGTTACTCTTACACATTCACAAAGAAAAGCATGGAAGAAGGGAAATGAGAAGCTGTTTCTTAACTCCTTGCCCATTGCTTTTCCATTCTACCAAGACTAACCAGATCTTTTCTTGTGCTGCCTTCTGGTAGCAAGTCTAAAGCTCTCACCACAGGCTGAGGGGCAAAAGTTTCTAGGACAGCAAAGTCCTTCAGCCTAATTCTGAACAGGACAGAATTTGCCAGAATTCATTGTTTCTTCTTCTAGATACATTTCCTTCAAAAGCAGTGCTTGCTTGACGGAAGGCTCTGTACAAAGCGCCGAATATCAGCTAAGGTCGTTAGAGGAACCCGCGTTACACTTCCTGATGAGTTGTGTGTAAACTAAAAACTTTATTTGGAAATAGCAAGGCTTGTTCCACTCAGATAAAATAAAGCAGGGGAATACTGCATTGCCAGCCAATTTCTTTTTCAGTCTTTGTTTCAGGCCATGACTATTCTGTTCCCCAAATCAGCAGGGGGAGACGGTTTCTGTGAAGTCTGTCTTAGACTCCCTCATTTAGAAATTTTCACGGCACCAGAAAACAGTGTCTAGAGAATCCCAAAGAACAAATGAGAGGAAACGATCCCCTTATTTCTCACCCCCTATTCTGTCACTAAAACAGCAGGGTCCTTGTCTCACACAGAGGTAGTCATACAACTCTATTCTAAAGGAAAAGCAAAGTCAGTAATTTTCTCACTAGTGCTTCTAGTTTTGCCTTTAATTTCTTCAGGACAATGAAAATAATGACATTCTGAACAATACAAATAAAGATTGAGCTTTATTCTAAGTATCTGTATTACAAAACTAAACCATAAAACTCAGCTTCAACATTTCAAGAAATATGCTGGCAAGTGCATTAAATATATTTAAGCATATATGTAAGAAATTTTAAGGGGGGAGGGGAAACAGGTGAAAGATGCAAGCATATGAAATGCACAAATATGCAACTTGGATTGGTTTCAAAATAAGTTTAAAGTGGTTGAAATCCAGCCACTAAGGTGTTCATTCTCAATGCCTACTACCTCTGAAATGTGCTCTCAAAGACAGCTCTGCTGGCAGATGTGAATCCCTTCTCCAATTACAAATGACACTACTGAGATCCACACATTGACTGATACTCAGCGTATGTAAGATTCAGAACTGGATTTTTAGGAACTCCGCTGACAGCGTCATGTTCTAACCATCAGTTTTTCTTTTCTAAAGATGTAAGGCATATGCCCATTTATTTTCCAAATGAACTCTATAAGATTTTTTGATAATAAATGGCTTGAAATAATGGGTATCATTTGGAACTTCTTATTGAAGGAAGCTGAATTCTTCTGCTGGATCATTCTCATTTTGTTCACAATAATGGAATGCAGGTAAAGTGTGAGGGCAGGGTTGAGGGAGGCTAGTCTCTTATCTCTTGGTCATATTCTAGTCTACTTTCAACTATTAAACTTGCATGTATTTTATTTAATGTAAAATAAATAATAACACCTTTCCTTCCCTCATTCACTATTTTTTCATCTTTAAAAAGCTCTTGTTTCTAGTTGCCATGGTGATGACACCACTGTGATATTTGTTTGAGTGAAACACTTTCATCTCACTGCCTTGAAGACAACAGTAGAAGGACCAGAACAAATAATTGACAGTCTAGCCTGCTAGCTGGAATACAGGAATATAGGACTTGTTCTGTGGCCAAAGGACAGCAGCTTTGATAAGAGAAATTATCCTCATAAGGGTAATGAAGGGGCAACATCTCATAGTGTAGTTTATTTTATTTTCTTTTTCAGTTGTGTTTTGTTTAGTTTTGTTTTGTTTTGTTTTGGAAAAGAGTACAACGTCATGTTAGAAGTAAATAGGCATTGTTTAAAACTGAAGTCATTTATAGATAAATTTGCAGAAGATCTGCAAAATTTGCAGAAGATCTAAGAAGAAAGGCAGACCTTTAAGAGAAAGCCCCTTTTTACTCATAAGCAATGAAACAGAGAAGGGGCACCCTTTATAATCAAGGAGGCAGTCCCTAAAATGGTACCTTGGTTTGCAGTTATGGCCAATCCACTGAAATGGGTTTTGAATTTGTGGCTGCAGTAAATGCCATGGGGTCATTGAGAAAAATAGACACACTTCCAACTGCTGCACAACTTAAAGCTTATTTGTTGTGTGCAACTCTAGTATGTGGACTCTGGCATGTAAAATCCATAATGAGAATCACTTTCAATGAACTTCAGTTCACAAAGGTACTCTTATTATAAGCACATTTAACTATGAAACTGAAATTTTAGGAGATAGGTTGTGCTTGTATCTGCACCTTATTTCTCAGCTTTCCTTTTGCTAATATCACCTTTGCAGAACAGCACAGAGGTTAAAGAATAGCCTTTGGAATTCAACATACTGTAGCCTGAAATCCCACCCCTTACTTTCAGTGTGAACTTGGGCAAATGAGTGAACATTGCTGACCAAAGTGAGAAAACTAATGGCCTCAACATAGAATACTGGGCTTGACGGGACATTACAATACATGTGTTTTTTGTTAGACATCCTTTCAGTTTTAATGACAGTGGGAAAAATGATACTGGGTTTTGGTTGATTCCAAATGTGCACTTTTCCTTTAAAATCAGTAGATGCACAGGGCACCTGGGTGGCTCAGTCAGTTGAGCGTCTGACTTCGGCTCAGGTCATGATCTCCTGGTCTGTGAGTTGGAGCCCCACATTGGGCTCTGTGCTGACAGCTCAAGGCCTGGAGCCTGCTTTGCATTCTTTGTCTCCCTCTCTGTCTGCCCCTCCCCCACTCATGCTCGCACTCTCTCTCTCTCTCTCTCTCTCTCTCTCTCTGTCAAAAATAAATAAAACATTAAAAAAATCAGTAGGTGCATTATCACAGTTAAAATGTTTATCTAAACAAGTCTGGGGCAGGGGTGGTTTTGTAGAACTGGTGTAGCAATGATTAGAGTTGGCTTTGCCATTGAAACTGGTGTTAATTTGGATGAATGCTTTCCCTTTTCTGAGCCACAGTGACTTTACTGACAAATAAGGAAGTTAGATAGTTGACTTCTGAGGGCTTCTACCTCTCTGAATGTTATGCCTCTTTCTCTGTTGGGCTTGGTGGTATAATAACACAAGGATCCCCCTTCTTAAGGAAGCCTAAGAACCAACTCAGTCTTAAATTTATAGAATCACAGTGGAATGGTGGTTTCCAGGGCCTGGGAGGAGATGGGAGAATGGGGAGTTTCTAATCAATGGGTATAAAGCTTTAGTTAAGCAGCATAAATAAGCTCTAGAGATCTGGTACACAGCATTGGGCTTAGAGTCAACAATAATGGACTGCACACTTAAGCATTTGTTATGAGGTTAGATCTCATGTTCTTACCAAGTAAAATAAAAGAAAAATAAAATTAAGATAACTTCTAAAAGATTAAGACTTCTAGTTTAAGAGCCTGTGAGAGCTGGAGCGAACTCCTCAGAGAGGCCTTGTGAGGAGTTTCCTCTTTGATGGGATACGTGGGCTCCAGCATCTTTCTGGGTTTCATCCATTTTCTGGTTCATGAAGTTTTGTTGTAACAAGTAGTAAAAAAGAAATCTGTCTCTAAAACTTAAACAAACAAATGTAATAAAACAAGTGGAGGAGGACTTTCCCCAAGCCATTCTTGGTCCAGTGCCAAAAGTAGCTATAATGATTCATAAATCATATGGAGTGTGATGGAGATGACTGAATTTACAACCATCTCCTTCTCTCAGACTTTTAATTATATCTGCATTCCTTTTTATCTCTAGTCTTCCAAAAAAGGTCATTCCTGTTTACTGTTTGTATCTGTATATTTTGTGTCTATTTTTCTTTTAAATATGAGAAAACAAAACATCAAAAACTTTACACTCTAGATGACTGAAAGATATTTTGTTTTCCAATTTTAAAATCCTCAGTCTCAGAACATTCTTTACTCTTTTTCTTTTTCTTCTTCACTAATGTACCTTTCACAGGCATAAAGGAATTACACATCAGTTTTTCCCTTCATCTCTTTTGCTCTCATCTACCTCGAAGTAGATAAGAGTATCTCATGCACACATCCACAGTCATTATATGCTCCAGGGATACTAGTCACATAGTTTAAGATTTTAATGTGTTAAAAGAGTAGCAAACAATATGCCAAGAAGAAAAGTACCAAAGATAGCTAGGAATTGATTTATCTGTGGGTGTTAACCGAAGTAGGGTAGCAAGTACTCTGCACTTTCTCTATACAGTACCTGGTATTCTGGAAAGTTGCACATAAATCACACCTTTAAAAACTGATTTAGATGTTTGGTTCACCAGAATAGCATTAGAAATCTGGCCATATGTTTTCTGGGCCTCTAAAAGCTGAAGTAGGGATTGTGACTCTTACTTTACTCCTCCTGTTTCTGTAAATATACTTGATTTGAAGAGTTGAGCATAAAAATCACTGAAGCTTTTTTTCTTTCAAGTTTCATTTGCTTTGTAAATAACACAATAGTTTTTAAGAAAAATCACCTGCCAATATGTTGACCTATTGTTAGAAATAAAGTGAATACATTCTAGGTAGAGTGGCTTTCAAGTGTTTTTGACCATGACCTGTAATTAAAAAAATACTACTTAGTATCCAGATACACAGAAATATACATACATACATACACACACACGCACACACACACACACCTTTCAAAGTCTCACAAAGAAATGTTGACCCTCCTATGCATGGCATATTCTATTTTTCCATTCCTTTCTACTCCACTTCTTTAAAAAAATGTATTGAGGGGTGCCTGGGTGGCGCAGTCGGTTAAGCGTCCGACTTCAGCCAGGTCACGATCTCGCGGTCCATGAGTTCGAGCCCCGCGTCGGGCTCTGGGCTGATGGCTCAGAGCCTGGAGCCTGTTTCCGATTCTGTGTCTCCCTCTCTCTCTGCCCCTTCCCCGTTCATGCTCTGTCTCTCTCTGTCCCAAAAATAAATAAACGTTGAAAAAAAAATTTAAAAAAAAAAATAATAAAATAAAAAAAAAAAATAAAAAAATGTATTGAAACCTGACAAATTGATTTTATAACGTACTAATAGGTCACAGTACGTTTTTTTGAAACATAGGGTTGTAGGCAAATAGTAGTAGGTCAAGATAAAGCATGGAGAAATTGCATAAATAAGTGACATAAGTTGAGATTTGAAATATTAAAGCCCCGAACCAGGCAAGTTATTTAAGTGAATGTAAAAAATCAGAGAGAGATAAGAGAGTATATGTTCCCATGGGAATTCTCTTTAGCTAAATTAAATCAGAGCTCTGTCCATGACAAGCACTCAAGTATTTGATAGAAGATTGCAATCTCCTAGTTACACACTAGTTTCCCATTTACCTGAGACTTGGTGGTGGTGAGGGTTTGTCAGTGCCAAGTTTTTGAAAGACTATTTAGTAAGAGTAGCAAAAAGAGAGTAGGCCCAGCTGTTGAGAAAAACCAAAAGAGTGGGGTGATATGTAAGTCCTGTTTGGCCTGGAATATGATAGGAAGTCACTCAGGACTTGCCATGTTAGCCAGGTGAGGAAGTAGGGTCTTATAGTCTGGGATTCATATGGACAGATTAACCGATTAACCAGGTCTCCATAATAAAATGGAAAAAGATTAGACATGGAGGCAAGGGAGTTTTATTCTAGCTCTTTCCCTGACACCAGTTTCAGACTTAGCCTAGGATTAGTCACTAGGCTTCTGTAGTCCACCTTTCTTATATGTTTGACTCTTAAATTATTATCCATTGTAACCATTTTGTGGTCTTAAAATCTAAGACATAAATTCAGGTGTAGACCAGAGAGAGTTCAGGCAGTTTCATTGGGAGACCAGAGACTGCAAACTTAAGACCAGAATGTAGACCTTGAGAAGGGGAGCAACAGGAGAAATAAACAGACCTTGAGTGTCTATGTAGAGGGGGGTCAGAATATGGGCAGTGATTCTGGAATAAGAACAATAAAGTAGAATTGAAACTGAATATGTTCCTGAGTCCTCTCCTTTGACACTGCAGTTCTTTATTAATACCTTACTAGGACCTGGGTCCCTGTCAGGAAACTGGTGAGATGGAGATATCAGTCAGACCCCTACAATGAGATACGCATCCAGAGTGAGAGAAGAGAAGTAAAATTCCTGTTCTTTCCATCTAAACTGGCCCAAGGACAGGATATTTTCTGTAAATGACAGCCAATTTTCCACAAAAAATTTCAAACACCAAAATTTGGACTATCAAAAAGTTTTCTATTCAGTCTGTGACCTGACTCCTTTTTATTTAAAAAAACATATAATAGGGGCGCCTGGGTGGCGCAGTCGGTTAAGCGTCCGACTTCAGCCAGGTCACGATCTCGTGGTCCATGAGTTCCAGCCCCGCGTCAGGCTCTGGGCTGATGGCTCAGAGCCTGGAGCCTGTTTCCGATTCTGTGTCTCCCTCTCTCTCTGCCCCTCCCCCGTTCATGCTCTGTCTCTCTCTGTCCCCAAAATAAATAAACGTTGAAAAAAAAAAACATATAATATTTATTCATTTTTGAGAGAGAGAGAGAGAGACAGATTGTGAGCAGGTGAGGGACAGAGAGAGAGGGAGACAGAGAATCTGAAACAGGCTCCAAAGTCTGAGCTGTCAGCACAGAGCCTGATGGGGGGCTCGAACCCATGAACCCTGAGATCATGACCTGAGCTGAAGTCAGATGCTTAACAAACTGAGACTCCCAGGCGCCCCCTGACTCCCTTTTAAAAGCATTCATTTGTGGGATTTTGCAAATTTACTACTTAAATTACAAATGTGGATTTTTTATAGTCTTGTTTAAAGCACGTATAGTTTGGACTGTCTGCATTGGAAATCAAGCCACCCCTCTGAGGAGTTCATTCAGTTTATTTGTTTATTCACCGAATATTAACTGAGCACCTGTGATTTTCTGAGGTACTATATTAGCCTTGAGGCCAGAACAGTGAATAATACTGAGATTCTGTCTTCAAGGATTTCATGGTTTAGTAGGAGAGATAGACGTATAAATAGATAAATTGCAATACAATGTGATAAGTGCTTTAATAAAGATAAGAAATGATTAATATAAATGAAAACCAAATTAAGCACATTAAGCTCTTCTCAAAAGAAGAGAAATTTGTTCATGTAAAATATTATTATTAAACTGTATTATTCTTCAATTCCCTAAATGATATTTGAAGATAATGTCTTGCTCTTTTCTCTTCTAGCCCCATTAGTTTTCATTTTTACTCCACTAGGATGGTTGTGTGCAAGCAGACACATGAGATACATGCATAGGTGGACTTTGTTTTGTCATTTTACCTCCATTTCCCTTAAAAATGTCAACAATTTTCACAGTTAAAATAAGAACTGTAATTAAGAGAGACAAATCTTAAGACATGAGAGTATTCCCTCTCTCTCTCTTTCTCTCTCTCTCTCTCTCTCTCTCTCTCTCTCTCTGTTTCTCTCTCTCTCTGTCTCTCTTTTTCTCCCTACCAGTCTTGTCCTCTTTGAGGCAACTAGAAGATACTAATGGGAAAGAAAAGAGAAAAATAAAGAAAGAAAGGAAAAAAAAACTGAGCAGGGAATAGAAATGTGGAAGGAATGAAAGAATACCAGAAATAATAACAACTAATATTTATTGAGTTTTTACTATGTGCTAGAGAGAGCTCTACCCTTTAGGTATTTTAATTCTTTAAGTCCTAACAACAACCCTATAAGGCAGATCTATTATTATTTCTGTCGTATTAATCAGGAAGCTGGGGCATAGGGAGGTTGATTAACATCCCTAATGTCACATAATCAGGAAATTCAGAGCCACAAGTTGAATCTAGCTGACCCCAGAATTCATGATTTAACAACTGCACTAGGCTATGTTGAAAAATGATACCTCACACAAATTTTTTTGTTAAAAATTCCAGAAGTGATATTCATATGAAATATTTATTAATAGAATGGAACACAGCTAGCAGGAGAAGGAAATGAAAGAATGAGCACTCTGTAACATCTCGTTTCCTCCTCTGTATTTTTCGTTTGTTGCTTTATCTTGCAGACAGCATAAATCATGACTATAGAAAGGATTAGAATTTTCAAGAACAGTAAATGTCTACTTGGTATCTATACTTCAATTTTTTTTTGGTAGAAATCTTCCTATCTACCACACAAGCCAAATATAAGAGGGAAAACAGCTTTCTACTTTTGTATTTACTAGAACAATACAGTTAATTGAGAATAGGATCACCTTAAAAAGGATTACCATAATACTAATTGTATTTCATTTGTTCAGGTCCACTTTTCCATGAATACAAATATTAATTAAAGGACTGGATTATCCCCACTCTCCTTGTAAGGAAGACTGAGGCACCAGGCAGTTAAGTGACTGACCCCCATCCCATGGAAGTGGTCAATTTTGGGCAGAAGAAGAAGTGAAATAGATGGGCTCTAACTAATATCTCATTGCTCTAGTTCAGGATATTGTTCTTCCATTTAACTGGTAGGCAGGGAGTTCAGAAAACTGACACATATGTACCCATTTGAGATCCTTTTGAATACACTCCTACCAAGTCATCAGCTTTTTCTAGTAAGAACATACAGCTCAATTCTGCCCTGATTCTTCTGCCCTTGGCCTCTCATCTAGATGTGCAAATAGTTTTTCCTTGACTCTCAGGAACTGATGCTCCCTTGATTGTTAGTTTCTAGTGGTGGCCTGATGTGTATGATGCCACATTATCCTGTGTCCTGAGCCTGAAGGGTCTTGTATTTTTGAACTGAGGGGGAAAAAAAAGCCTGGAGATTGTCCAATCACCTCTTCCCCCATTTTATCAATAAAGAGGCAGAGACTCCTCAAGAATCTGACTCCTCAAGTAGATGTCTTGTCTCTGATCCCTTCAACTGCTAGCAGTAATTACAGGAAGACTTCAAGGCTATCAGGAAGCCTTTGGGCTCTTGTAGCAGGATTCTTGCACAGAGAGTTGTGATACTGAGGCTTTTCTTTCCAGGAAGCAATTTTATTCATGCCAGCACAGCTCAATTGGGTTCGTACCAGAAGAGCTGAGTCCCGAATGCCACGTGGTGTAGTTTTCTATATATTTTCTACTTCTTTGTCTCCATATATGGTAACACAGGAACATGTAGTCTGATTAAGTGGTCTCATGTTACAAGGTCATGAGAGAGATCGTCACGTATTAGAGTATGGCGTATAGCCAGGTCGCCTTGAGGTTTTTTGTTTTTGTTCTTTTTTTCTTAGCGAGGAAGCCCTACCACACTCTCCTTTTTCACTTGCATATTTTTCGCTCTAATACCAAACAGTATGAGGAGCTTCCCTACCCACAGGATCCTGCTAATGAAAATACCCTGCCACTCATGGCAATGGTTTCCCTATGGAAGAGCACTGAACTTAAAACAAACAAACAAAAAAAAAACGAAAAAACAAAAACAAAACATAACAAAACCCCTAGGATCCAAAACCTGCCTGTGATATCATGCTGTGTGACGTTGGGCATTTGGGTTAATCTCTGATTTTCAGCATCCACATCTGTAGAGTCACATATATACAGGGTTGTTGTGAGGATTTACTGAAATGATAATCACAAAGATTCTGCTATTTTTCTCTGCTCAGAAGCTTTCGTTTGCCTTTCATTGCCTTTATGATAAAGTTCCAAGTCCTTAATTTGGCCTCAATGCCCTGACATGATTTCTCTTGCCTGCCTTATCCTTGTTCTCTTGTTCCCAAGAGTTCTAGAATTCCTTCAGTTCTTCTTTAAGTCCAGAGGTCCATGTTATCTCTTGTCAGTGGGTCTCTTGTTTTCTCTGTCTGAAACTCTGTCCTTAGCCTAGCTAATTCACATATCGGGACTCAGCAAACACGTCATTTCGGTTGGTGGGGTTACGTGTTTTCTCTTCCCAAGGCCTCATTCTGTGTTTTGTCAGTGTCCACCATTCTAATGAGCACTTCTGCTCTTCCTCTCTAAGTTGTAAGTATCACAAAATTAGACTCTGTGTGCATCTTGTAAACATCTATATCCCCAGCACCTAGGGAAGTATCTGACATCAGGTACAAGGACATCTGTAGGCTCTTTGATTGTCTGTATATACCTATCGCACATAAATGCATTACCAAGTGCATGAATATACCTACAGAGTAGGGCTAAATAAGTGGCATTTGTCTGTCTAGGCTAAATAATTGCTAAAGCTCTGTGGCTGCTCTTGGTAACCACCCTCCTGGCCGTAGCAACCATAATATATACAAGACATCATTGCATTAACCTTTCTACTCCAAGCGAATAAAGTATAGCTTAGACTTCTTAGACATTCCCTCTGGCCTGTGTACTGAGTTGGACTCATTCTGCTGCAACTCCCAAGTCCGCAGAAAACCTCATCCGGCTCCATTGTCAGCTAACAAAGGATCAACCCATCTCTTATCTCCTTTAAACTGGCGGCTTCAAAGTAAGAGCAATGTGCATCAATGTAAGCTCCAATCAGAGTTGCAAGTCACTTTCCAACAACTTTATCTTTTCACCAGTTTATCTTTTCCAACAACTTTATCTTTTCACCAGCTGGCATAAGTTTGACAGCATTGCTAGCAGTCTACGCTGTGGTTATGCCATTGTGCATAATACCATTCAGTAAGACTGATTTTAAAAATATCATACATGGCCCAAGAATAATCATCCCATTCTTTTGCTACCCTTACTTAATTATCTGCATAGCTTTTGATTGTCTTAGAGTTGAATTTCATCTTAAGGAATAAAAAAGCCTAAGAGTAAATAGTAGATATTTATGTAAATATTTTACTTCCCCCAAACTGTTTACTTGGACTTAATATGACCCTGGTTTTCTTATGTTTTACACAAATTTAGCAGGTGTTAGTGCTTTGGAGTCCATTTTGCAGTCACACACATGAATTCCAGTTAAACAAATGAAGTGAAATTTATTTAAACAGACTGGATTATTTGTATCCAAGGAGACTCACTTGGACTAATTTAGTTTATGCGAGAATAGGTTAATCTCTTCAAATAAGTCATTGCTTTATTCTGAATTGCCATTGCATCCCCAGCTTCCTCACCATTTTGCCTGAACTATAGATGGATGCTGAATTCACCTGTTGCTACTGCAGTCAACTGTTATGTTACCTTGGCAACTTGGGATACTCTAGTTTCAAAGAAAACTAGAAAGCTTTCAAAGAAAAATGAGACAGTTAAAAAATAAGTATGGAGATTCTTTTCATCTGAATAGCTGTGTCTTTGAGAGCTCTTCCTGAAAAGCAGCCTGTTGTTAGCTGATGTGACCAGATTATTGAGTACTAAATCCGTGTTTCCAGAGGAGAGTGTGTGTGTATGTCTTAAATTGATCATTCAGGTAGTATGATTCATCTGTCTCTCAGTAATTTTAGATCATCTTCCCTCGTTGTTTGAAACTCATTTTTTAACTTAGTGAAAAGCAAAATGTAGTTATGCAAAATATATTTTTTCCTTCAATTCTGAGACTTCTTATTTACTGCAGAATTTTATGGATAAACTTATCTTTGGAAGGAACAATTCCTTCCCCTAATTGGGGTTGTGTTCACATAAGATAAAACCAAAAAGGAAGATGTTAAGAAAAAAGGGAGGGGGGGTAGATTTAAAAGGGAAAGGAAACCTTTTACATTTGTTTTATTGTGGAAGTATTTTTACAAGACCTGTTTCATAGAAAATATTTTTGTGGATGAGTGTTTATGACAAAATAACTGTGTTCTTTTTTTGTGACACTAGGAAGTAAGAAGGTATTTTTAGTTGTGTGAGATTTTCTCTTTGTTGGAAGGTGTAAAACATGCTGTGATCACATTGCTGCACCTATCTGTTTTCTATGGAGGACTGGGTCAGAGGGGTCAAAAAGCACGTCGAGGGCTTCCCTTTATTCTCTCCTTAATCCAGGCATAGTATTTCTATTAATTTCGAGATTGTTAGGATTCTTTTTCAAGTCTCAGACAAAAAACAATTATTGATAGTTTTTGGGACTGTCTCAACTTGAACCACTGGGCCTTTTCCATGAAAGCTTTCTTCATGCCAACTCTCTTTTCCTGTTTTGTTGTTGTTGTTGTTGTTGTTGTTGTTGTTGTTATTGTTGTTTTTAACATTGCATGACTGGCTATTTACTTCCTTAGTGATGCCATTGCAATCACCTGCTCCTTCTACCCAGGGAGGGCACTTCCTCCTCTGGACTCCTGCAGCACCCTTTCTTTCATGCTATACCATTTCATCACTTGGGTTGTTAATATGTTTTCATGCTTCTCTCTCTCTCTCTCTCTCTCTCTCTCTCTCTCTTTCTTCTTTGAGCATCTTGAGCCCTGGGACTGGCTTTTTTATCTTTGTATTCACATGCTTATAACAGTGAGTGGTACATAATAGGCTTTCAAATTGAGAGTCCCAATATGTATGATAATAAATGAAAAAAAAATAATGATTTCATATTTTAGGATCACTTTGAATTCTGATTCTGTCATCCATTCCAGTTTGGTGTTACCTACAAATTTCCCAAGATTCATTCTCTGTTTACATCCAAGCCATTGATAGATATAGAACAGACGATACAGAGGTAGGTATAGATATAGATTGGGATGGCCTATGGCACATCTTGGAAAACATACCTTCCGTCTACATTTTACCCCCGATCAATGTAACATTTTGAGAAGAGAAGGTCATTAAATATTTCAAATAATTTCACATCTATCAGTCAGTCAAGTGAAATAGTACCTTGACTATATTCTCTTTATATTTTTCATATGCTTTTTCATATTACTTGGCTGAAAATGGGCAAAAAGGATCAAAAGACTTCTCCTGTTTGCTGCTTTATGGAAGAAAATTTATTTCCATCATAACTAGTAATAAGCACTCATAACTAATGTGTCTCCCAGTTCATTCTAGAATTTTGCTAGAAATCAACATTGAATTCAGCAATCCATAATTTTTCCCATTTCTTAAAATTGGGATTTTTGTCCACCTTTAATCTCTATGATTTAGTGCCTATTCTTTTACGTTCTTGCAATAAAATCTTTCCGGGCCTGGAAATTTGAAGACATTTAAATTGCCCAGGTAATAATTTACTGCCACCTCATCTGCCAGAACTTTAATTCGTTTTTACAATGTTTATCTTACCCCTTCTACAGGGAAGATTTACTTTCTTGCTAGAGAAGATGGATGAAACACAGGAGTTGAAAATCCTGGCTTTCCTCTTAAATTTGTTGCTAGGTCACTATCTTCCTTAAGTCACAAGCTTTTCTGAATAAACCTCACAAATATAGATACTTTTCTTTTTTGATTTCAGGATATTTCATGAACCTGAATCTCATTCTGGCCAGAAGCCTTCTTGACACTATGTATACACGTTCACAGCACATATAATATCTGTCTCTTATGTCTCACTTTTCATTTTTTATTGCACGGTTTTTAAGATATGAACAAAAGACCCTTGTATGATTATATTAACTTAATCACATCCTTCTTTTCTGAAAATAGTGATTCAAATCATTTCTACAATTTGTCATCTTCGTTAGATGCAATTATTTTTAAGCAATTTTGATTTGGGGTGGAAGGGGTATTCTATGCAAATTTACTCTGTACAAAATTACTTCCTTCAGAAACTTCACTTTTCTGTGAATCTGGCTTTATTTGCCTTTGATAGAGACATGGCTGTAATTATTCGAGCCCCTGCTTTGTTAGGTTCCTGAATTTTTATGGAAAGTCAATCCTCTTCCCAGCTGCCCTACTTATTACATCCTATACAACTACATACATATGTGGGAACAGAAACACACTTCCCTCCAGGAACTTTTTATGGAGTATAAATTCAAACTCATTGTCCCTGGACGGTTTTAAAGACTGAACGGAGAGAAACAGTCATTTCACAATAGATTGAACTTCAAAGTATTTCTTTAACTGAATTTCATTTTGATATAATATCATGTCCTATAAAGTATATCACAAAACAAGAAACATCCCTATGGAATTCATTGCTTTGCTAACTCACAGGATATTGCTGAGGCTGCTGTCATATTTCTATGCCCCCCACTATAAGCTACTTCTATATTATGTACTAGAAGAGTTATAATTTCCCAGTGAATCTTTAAATTGATTCTGCTTTCCTCTTCAAGAAAGTTAAGATGCAAATTTGTGACTCTCATTAAAAGTGTGCAGTATATTGGGGCGCCTGGGTGGCTCAGTCAGTTAAGCGGCCGACTTCGGCTCAGGTCACGATCTCGCGGTCCGTGAGTTCGAGCCCCGCGTCGGGCTCTGTGCTGACAGCTCAGAGCCTGGAGCCTGTTTCAGATTCTGTGTCTCCCTCTCTCTGCCCCTCCCCCGTTCATGCTCTGTCTCTCTCTGTCCCAAAAATAAATAAACGTTAAAAAAAATTTAAAAAAAGTGTGCAGTATAAAGGGGTGCCTGTGTGGCTCAGTCTGTTAAGCATCTGACTCTCGATTTTGGATCAGGTCATGATCTTGAGGTCTTGAAACTGAGTTCTGTGTAGAGCTCCCCACTAAGCATGGAGCCTGCTTGTGATTCTTTCTCTCCCTATGTCCCTGCCTCCCCCCACCCCATTCATGCTTGCACTCTCTCAGAATAAACTTAAAAAAAAAGTGTGCAGTATAGGACTTCATGCTTTGCATTTTAGTATTAGCTTCGTATTTTGAGCTTATACCTCCAGTTACTTGCCATGTCCACATCTTTGTGAATCGCCACAAATTCTTTTTGTGATAGTGTAAGATAAAAATAAGATAAAACTATCCTGTATTTCTTCTTCCTCCTATTATAAAGTTACAATGGTACTTTCTCCTAAGGGCCCCTACTTTTTCCAGTCCAATCCTGTTTCTTATTGGTCGTCATTGAAACCAACTATCATATACATCATCTGTGAAATCAGCAGATAGAATATTTTCATGTCCATTATAAACTTACTAACACATAAATATATCCAGTGGGCATTAAAATCAAATGCCATCTGGGTACTTGACATGCTTTTCCTTCTTCTAGCCTGTCAAAAGTTTATCAGATGCTTTACTTTGGGTATAATATTTTCTGCAGAAGTACAATTAATTGAAATTTTTCATCATTACTGTATTATACCTCTGTGCTAGCCCTATAATATATATTAGGAAAACATACATCCCTGCTTGTGAAATTCCCATAACAATATCACCTGTTTGTTTTTCATCCATTTGTGTAGTGTGTGTGTGTTTTAACTTCAGTTCTTATGTCAGGTGGATTATTGCAAAACTAGAAAGGAGGCAAAAACTCTTATTTATTTACCTGAAATGCACATTTTGTGGAGTTTTTTGATGTTGGCTTCGGGGTAGAGTCTGAAGATTATACTCAGGAAGCATATTCTATGAAGCATGTTAAATAAGCAGCATGTTTATATTCTTTTATTTTCAATAATCCAAATGGTTTGCAAGTTTTAATCTAATCAGATATTAGATTTAGCCTGACCTCATTTCTCATTAAAATTAGGCCAACTTTTTTTATAGCTGTTTCCAACTCTCTCTTTCATGTTTTTGAGGATTTAAAAAAAAATTTTTTTTTCAACGTTTATTTATTTTTGGGACAGAGAGAGACAGAGCATGAACGGGGGAGGGGCAGAGAGAGAGGGAGACACAGAATCAGAAACAGGCTCCAGGCTCTGAGCCATCAGCCCAGAGCCTGACGCAGGGCTCGAACTCCCGGACCGGGAGATCGTGACCTGGCTGAAGTCGGACGCTTAACCGACTGCGCCACCCAGGCGCCCCATCATGTTTTTGAGGATTTTAATAGGAGTGTTTGATTTTGGTCATCTGTATTAGATTCAAATCCAGTTCCCATTTACTTTCTGTTTTGAGGCAGCCTCTGGTCAGCACTTCCTTGAGATTCACAACGTCCCTCAGTTTTGGCAGGAGAAAGAAAAAAGAGAAAAGCACAGAAGTAGAAGAGGGAACATATCAAGGGACTGTGTCCTGGCATAGTCACGTCACGTCGGTGTCCTTACCTGTTCATAAGCCAACTCTGAAGACAGTTCCCAGTAGGAAGCTTAAAAATGCTTTGTGCTCCAAGGAAACATTGTTGAGGAACCCAAGGCGACTGAGAGTCAACAATCATGAGGGCGAAAGTTATAAACATATTGTTGACATGTATAAGAATATAAAATACATAGGCATCATTACTTTTATAAACCTAAGCAATTTGGATGGAAAAGTAGAAAGCCATTGTTACTAATCGCCACTTCTATTGTTATAAGACAACCAGCAAAATGTGTGGCTGCAGTGGGAAGGTTTTTGATTTTGTGGTTTCAGGATCAAACTTCGCACTGGGTGCCTTTGAGTTTGGACATTCAAGCCAAACCTTTCAAGCTTTTTGACATTGTGAAGTAACAGTCTTATAAGAAATCAAAGGATGAAAAATTCCGTGCAAGTGAAGGTTGGCTCATGCATTTTAAAGGCAGGTTTGACTTGAATATATTAGGGTGCAGGGTGAAGCTGCTGGTGGAGATAAGATGGCTACTCAAGAAATAAAAAAGAGAGACATTCTGTTTTCAAACCCAGAAGGAAGACAACAACTTGATCTCTAATATCTATTCCTGCTGCAGGGAAATTTACAGTGAGAAAAGAGGGCAACAAAATAACTCTCGGAATTATTTTATCTGAATTACATCAAATGATCCAAATTCTTCTCGAAAATGGTTTTCAAAATCCCTCAGACATGTTTTTCTAAATGCTAATAATTTCATAGAGATGGTATTTAAACACCTTTGTTTCCTAATTTGTTGACAAAAAAGCAGAAAATCATAATAAATGTTAGTATGTATCTCCTGTATCATTCTAGTACATTTTTTATGATTTATTAAAGTACTAACCTGTACAGTTCAAATATGAACAATAACTTTATGGAGAATTTATTAAACTGTTCTAAAATAGGAATTTTGTTGTGACATAAACTTTACAAGGTAAGATTGCTAGATCAGCCCTGGAATTTTCCTCATCAGATTTCATAATTCTTACTTAAGGAAAAGTTTTAACTTTGTTGTTGAGATAGAATTTCTTGGATAACTACAGCTCCTGTTTAAGGAAATTATTATTTTTTATCTGGTGCATTCACTGTAGTTAATAAGGCGTGATTGGATCCATGGTGATGAAGAGCATATAAAAGTGTAATATATTATTAAATTCACCATCTCATGTTGATGCAGGGTCAAAGTTGAGAAATTAAGCACTCATAAGCCAAAAGAAACTTTAGAATTTTAAGCTCTGAAACAAAATGCATTATGCATTTAAAAAATAAATGCCATATATTATGATAAGCATTTACCAGGAAAGGGAAAGAGTATGCAAAATATAAATTTATATATGTAGGAGTCTGCAAGAATTGAAAAATCACCATATTAATAACATTGGAAAAAAGTATTTTGGCATGCTAAATCCTCAGTTTTAATGCTGCTTGAATCCTGTATTCACTATTTTTATTATTCTACTTAGATAAAGTCAGTATGCAATTGAAAAGAAAATATGAAAAGCAAAGCATATACAAAGCCACATAATAGAAAACACATTTTTTATACCCTCCCCCAGATTAATTCAGGATTTCATTCCCACCAACCATCATGATTTACGGACAGCCTTCAATTAATTGCAGTCATCACACTATATTATAATTATATATTTCCTTGCTTTATTCATTTATATCCACTGAGCCCTCTATGTGAAAGGAATGTCTACCTCTGCATCCCAGTGCCTAATCTCTACACCTATTCAGTGTATGACACATAATCAGTAGTCATTATAAGTTGTTTGATCACGGAACAAATATATGTATATGTGAATGTAGGATAAAGCACGGAGTAGGCAGAATGTATGGTGCTTTGGGCAGAACTATAAATTTGAAATATTTTTAGATGTTGTGGAATTCACGTACTAAAAAAATTCACTTCCAGATGTTATTTAACTGTAACTTAAGGGAAAGAGTACACTTCCACCAGTCCTTTGTGCAAAGGCCATTCGATCCAATGGAAAATTTCTTAATTTTATCATCTTTGGAAGAAACCCTTCCATCCTGACCGTGCTAATTAATCTGGATCCTGTCTAGTTCCATTCTGTATCCTGGAAAGTGATGTGCAAATGCATGATGTACCCATGTGTTGTCACACTATGTTTTGTTTTGCTTTGTTTGCAGTGCAAGGTTGGGTGTAATGCTTTTGGTTCTTTTCATACAAAATTCCAGAGAAAGCACAGCATTTCATGCGTCTCTTGGCCCAGGCAGCATTTTCAGCCATTGTGTTCAGTGAATAATGCACTTGCAGGTTTTCGTTTTGCTAGTGATCACTTAGAGCCCGTAATCTTGTAGTTTGGATTATTTCCCCCAAAACTTATTACCTTACATCTACTCTCGCTAGATGAAGCTCATATGCTGATATGCCACTTTCATGCCCACTTACCGGGACACGGAGGAGTCTTCCTGAATGCCATCCCTGTCACTTCAGCATTTCCGTACCCACTAGAGCTTACTGTCATGTGAGCATATAGAGATTTCACGACATATAACCTCTTTAACTGCATTTAAAAAGATACTAGAAGTACTAATTGGTTTCCGAGCAAATGCCTTAGATGGTTCAGTGTGGGGTACAGTAAACAGGGTTTGTGGCACAATTCTGAGACTCTTTGTTTCACAGAAGTTAGTCTTTTTTTCCCCTCCGCATCTGTCAGAACCAACAGGCATTTCCTCCTGTGCATCTGTCTACTTTTTTTGCATCTGTGAGCTTTGGGCTGCCTGCCTTCTTGGGTTAGCTTGCTTCTGGCAGAGAATGGATATGTGCTTGTAGATGCAGGGTCCTTGACCTTGCTAATCTTTTTGACTGGCTTTTTTTTTTTTTTTTTTTTTTTGCTATCACAAGCTTTATTGATGTATGATTGACACATAAAAACTATATATATATCTGTGGCATACTGTGCAATGTTTTGATATACATATACATTGTGAAATGATTGCTTTTGAGCTGTTTGCTTAAAGTGTGTGATCTATCAGGAAAGGGGACCTGACTGTAGAATTAAATAGTAACATAGACCTTGACTTTACCTTCTATTTGCACATGAATGAGTAATTTCGTTGGGGTTTCTCCCCCCATCTGCAGAGGAGATCCTAATGTCTAAATACAAGGTTTGGAAGATTACATGAGAGAGCATATTGCGTATCATGGTGTATCGTATTTTATATCATTTACACAATGAAGCACAGTCTTCAGGATACTTTATTCCCTTCTTGTCTTATAGCTGTTTCTCCTTTAATCTGAACCTCATTATTTTCCCCACTGCCCTGATGAGGCCCGCTCTCTTTTACGATGCCCATCTGACCTCTTGTCCTTGTTTTCCTGATTCTGTCATCTACCAGGTGACTTCTGTCCAGTGTGGCTAATTTCTGACTAAACATCCCCCTCATTAGGTAGCTTTGAAAAGAAAACAACCTCACAAACAGGTTTTAGAAATTCTTTGATTCTCTATAAATCATGCTTGCCTATTTATTTTTTATTTTCCCAGATCATGCGTGTCAACTACTTGGGCGTAATTTCCCCTTACATTATCACCAGCATATACTGAACAAAACACTCCTGCCCAGATGCAGGGGTCTTGGGAATACAGCATGGAAGTGATCTTTGAAAGTGCTGCCAGCATTGGAGACTTTGGGGTGGTTCTGGTTTGGGCGGGAACGTTCCCCATAAAGGGCTAGAGTTAAAAATAATATGAAGGGCAAGTTGCTATTTTGGTGGAGGAGAGGACTTATAAATCAAAATCCTCTGTCAGAAGGATAATCTATAATTAGGAGGGTCTAGTGAAAGGCAAGGTGACAAGTATATCCTATCCAGGCTGGCCAGCCACACACAAAGTAAGATAAGGTGATAAGGTTAAACGGAACAATTCTAGGCTATTAGGGAGATCCCTTCTATTTTTTTCTTTTCTTTTTTAATTTTTTTTAGAGATAGAGAACAAGCGAGTCAGGGAAAGGAGCAGAGGAAGAGAGAGAATCTTAAGCAGGCTCCATGATCAGTGTGGAGCCCAACATGGGGCTCTATCCTACAACCTTGCAATGCTGGCCTGAGCCAAGCTCAAGAGTCAGACGCTCAGCTGACTGAGCCACCCAGGTGCCCCAAGGAGAACCCTTTTAGAGAGTACGCAATCCAGTGGCACAGAGGAAGTCATCAAGGTTAGAGTAGCAGTGTGAACTGAAGCAGAGCACTCCACGCCTAGTTCCAAAATGTATACAGTAAACATGAGGAGATTTGGAAACCTGAAAAATATAGAACAGTAACTTACTGAGCATCTGAGGGCTTTATGTACATTGGCTTAAATTCTCAAAACAAAAAATATTCTTAAGATAATAAAGATGGCTTAGTTTGGGTTGTTCCCAAATATGACTCTTAGAAAATATTTGGGTGCAAGCCAGTAAAGAGTCCATTAATAAACCCGTGACCGCTGTGAGAGATCCTACCGGAGACCTCTGAGTAACTATGTAGAATATACTTCAGAATTGTTCCTAAGAAGCAAGGACAATGAAGTGTTTAGCCACAAACTCCCATCTTTCCTTGGTTGAGGACTACTCCTGGAAACACTAATTTCCCTGAACTACTGTTTTGCTCTACATGTTGGAAGAAGCTTTCAATGACTAAAGAAACAGAGAAACATAGGTGCTAGAGGGTAGGGAATTGTCCATGGCAGCTATCAATGACTTCCAACGTTGACTAAGAAGCATATGGGTGGGGCAATGACAGTGTCTGCTACCAAGGGGAAGTATATAATCCTTTCCATGTAAGCAGCTGAAGAGAGGGAGAGGCTCTGTTCAAAAACACTGATATCAACATATGATATTGTCTTACTTCAGCCACTCAGATCCAGGACCCGTGGTTAAGTTGCATCAGTGCATTTCAGTCTTTTCCACAAAAATTAACATTACATCAGGACCAGGAACTAGCATTTACTTTATGTGCTTCTTTACTACCCAGCGCAGTGTTTTCCTGAAACGAACTATGTTCATTTCCAGTGAGATTAGAAAGCAGCTGCTCCATAAGATCCCCTTTTCCCTAAAAAATCAGAGCATTTGCTAATGGTAACCTGCTTCCCCATGTCTATTTCCATAATGCTTCCAATCCCAGAGGATCCAAATACACAGAATTAGCAATTACCGTACAGCACATTTAGCGTGCTTAGAAGCCTCTTTGCCCACCGTTGGAATGCGGCCACAGGGATGGAGCACAACAGCTGTGCAGTAGCTACAATAACACACTGTAAAAACGTGCGATGCATAGCCTGACTGGTATGTGTTTCCCATATAGCAGGTTGCACATTTGCAGTCTCAGAGTCGCCTCTAGATCACATTTGAACTTCTAGTATCAAGAGTACATAGTAATATTTAAAGTAATTATCTTTAGGAGGATAAGAGCAATTCATACTATCCTTTAATCTTGCCCATTAGAATCGGAAGTGAGAGCAGCAGTCCACAAAGGGCCAATGTCTTTGTTATGAAACTGAATGCCCAGTAAGCAGGAACCTGTGTCCTGGGAGGTATGTATGCTGTGCCGTGTAGGGTGATGATGGTGACATCACAGGCACGTAAGTGGTTATTTGTAGTATGCAGACTCTTACACATATGCTATTTACTGCTCATAAAGCACCCACTTTGCAGATGGGGATATAAAGACCCAAAGAAGAGATGCATATCACACAGGGTCACAGAATTGTAGCAAGAAAAGTGTAGGCTTCAAGCCTGTTTGTTGCTTTTGTACCCTATGTCATTCCCACCACACGGGACCACTTCTGTATGTAGTGAGACATGGGCCTGTGGAGGGTTCAGTGGCTAACCAAGTGAAGTAAAAGCCCACTACTTCCTTTTAAAGCATCTTATACATTGTAAGTGGAGAGTTCCGTGGACTCAAAAATGTACTAAACTAGGTATCAGAAGATGATTCTTCTAGCCCTGGCACTTGTGCTTACTGGTGTATGATCTTGGATTAGTCACTTTATATACATGAGTCTCCGGTTCCTCTCTGTAAGTCTGTGAATTTTGATTGCTTCCATGGTAATTTTCCATACTTTTGTAACAGAGATCGTAGACATTTAAAGTGCTATATAAAAGGAAGGTAACCATCACTCATTGAGGACCAGACACTACCCAGAATTCTTTGTACATTTTGGTTTTCATTAACTTTTCCTACAGTTAGTTGTAGGTAATGAAACCTATTTTACATGAGGAAAAATTAAAGCTCATTGAGTTGTAGTTTCTTACCAGAGATCACAAAGCTTCTAAGTGGGAACAGAACTTAAACTCAAGCGTATGTGATTTTGAGCCCTGTGCTGTCTTCAGTGCATCTGAGGCCAATCCCAGGGTCTTCCCTATCATGGTGTGGAATGGGAATGTTTACCTGAATCTGTACTAATGCAGATCATCAATGAAAGTAGAAAGTCTGCAAATGTTCAGACAATCAGGATTTCCACCTCTCATGGAAAGAGGGTTAGCCAACTCAAGTTTTAGACACCAACAGGTCTGTCTCTTCTCCCTGACCATGATCTTTTCTCCTTTGCCCTCCCCATTCTCTTGTCCCAACATTAATGCTTTATCTCACTGTCCACCACTGATTAGAACCTCCATTAGGCCCTTGGGAAGGAGTAGTTCTTGCCCTCAAGAAGAGATGACAAGCAAACAGGCAGGTATAAAACAGCATGCTCATTATGCACCTCAAGAGAGGTAAGCTTGGGAAAGTGCTATTGGAGACAACCTGGAGACTCAATCTGGAGAACAGCTCCCTCCCCACCCACCAATGAAAAGAAACCCCTAACTCCTATTCATAATAAGGCACAAACATGTGAATGATAGGGTTGGAAATGTTCCCTTTCATCAGAAGTGTTTCCAGACTTGTAATAAAAACATGTAGCAACCTGAGTGACTTGAGGACTAACCAATCAGAGTAGAGACGGGTATGCAATGAGACCCCCTGCTCTGCCAATGTGAATTTAGCTGCTGGAGCACAGGGAAGGCCAGGAGGTCCCAGGAGAGGGCTGTGGTGGCCACAGCTGAGGAGGGGGGTAGGGACAGAGGTACTAGAGGGTCAAGATGGTGGCTTGATTCTGCAACTGATGTTGAGATATACCAGAGTTTTCACAACTAACAACTCCTCTAGTACCAGTTGAATACCAGTCCTACTATTTGCTTTTAGAGGCCACTCCTCTATTTGCATTAAGCTTTCCTGAGATCTGCCTTAAGCCCTGCTATGATATTTCATGCATCTATAGGCCACAGAAAGAGGTGCCCCAGTAATCACTCCATGTGCACAGCCACCTGCTTTATGAGTGGGTAATACCACATATCTACAGGCTATGAGAGAAACCTTAGAAAATTATTCCAAGTTAAGACTTGATCAGAGGAGAATCGATTGGTGACTTGTGAACACTCCTTGTTTAACTTCAGTGAAATGGTAAAAAGCATAACAGCATTAAAACACTTTTACGCTCTATCATTGAGAAAGCAGTTTCATATATACGATGTTATTTCCTTTTCACTGCATTTCTGTGGATTGAGCAGGGCTGTTATCATTATTATCCCAAATTAACAGATAAGGAAATGGAGATGCAGGAAGTATAACTAACAGAGTCAAGCAGTGAGCAAATGATAAGATCTGGTGACTCCTGAGGAGGTGAAAATGGGCTTTGGGTCTGAGAGCCTGAAACTGAAGTCTGGCTCCACCTCTATTGCTGGATGACCATAAACAAGATCTCCTTGAATCACATTAGCATCAGCTCCTCTTTTGTCAATTAGGGAAGTGTCAGTTATCTACCTCTTCGGCTTGTCTTGAGGTTTCAGTGAGGCAATGTTGGGATGCTACACAGTGCTTGCCCACAGAAAGCGCTCGATCAGTGGTGGCTCCTCCTGTTAGAAAGCTGGTCAACAGACTCCTAACTCCATGTCCTTATCACTGTGCACCGCCTTTTTTACACCTACTCATGATACACCCACAAACCCCACCTCGTATTAGAAAATCAAAACAGAATCCTGAATAATTTCAAATACCAACGGTTGTTAGTATGTTCTTTTAGTACTAAGTGCTGTGTGATAATATTTACATATTTAGTGCCAATGACAAAAGTACTAAGGAAAACAAACCCATATAAGCAAATAAAAATATTTCACATTTTGATTTCTAATATGTGAATCTCTCCATTCTACAGAATAGTATTTGAAGCTCCTTATCATAGTAAGATATTGATTAATTTTACAGACAAAACATTGGGACTAGTAAAGTTCTAGAGAATGGCAATGCACATATCACATCCAGAACGATTTGTTCTCTCAAATCTGTCTTGTGCAATAAACCATTCTATACAATTTTTCCACTGGGTTTTCCAAGCTGTCAACCAGTGGACTTCAACTCCTCACATTTTGTTTTAGGAGTGGGGCAGGGGAGGGTATATTGGATAAAAAGATGAGTTTTTCATAGTCTCCTGAACCTAATAAGATTTGTGTGTATCTTTAGAAGGTGCAAATTTCACGGTCTAGGAAGGAAAATATTTCATTTGAAAACCTTTTCTGAGATGATTGAAAAAATTGCCAAAACAATTCAAAAATGGCTTAGAAGACAGAGTATGGGTTAAAATAGGGATGTAATTCCTATCTTTGTATTTTATTTGAGGCAATCTGTTCCTTGCTCTGTGAGTCAGTAAGCATTTTGCTTTACTCTGTATTTGGAAATTGCATACATATCCCTAGACACTGAATTCTTCCTAAGTTTCTTGGACACACAACTACTAGTCACTGCTACTAAAAATTCACTGCCATTGTAGGGTTCAGCACTAGCTGTTGAATAAGAACTGTTGTAGAGGACATACCCCATCTCTGTCTTAAAGCTCTGCAAATCTGGATTTCTCGGCCTACCACAACCACACATGTGACTCATTAGCTGTCTTAAGCTTATCAAAACTATAGGGTCAAATACCCAACCTAATTGTTTTCTGGTGCTTAAAAAATACTGGGCAGCTTCAAATCTCAGTGAGTGGCATCATATGAAATTTCTTCCCAAAGCAGAAATTCCTCTCTGAGGTATTTCAGGACTTCCAAAACTGGCCCCCTGTTTTTCAGAGGGAAGACTTAGGGGCCAAGTAAAATTTGCAGAAGTAATGCCTTATTTACCATTATTAGATCTGGTGCTCATTTGTTTTTAATGTTTATTTATTTTGAAGAGAGAGAGAGGGAGTAGGGGAGGGGCAGAGAGAGAAGGAGACACAGAATCCAAAGCAGGCTCCAGGTTCCAGGCTCGGATCTGTCTGCACAGAGCCCAGTGCAAGGCTGAAACCCACCAACCATGAAATCATGATCTGAGCTGAAGTCAGACACTTAAGCAACTAAACCACTCAGGTGCCCCAGATCTGGTCCTCGTTTGTAATAAAAAGTGTTATCTCTACAGTTAGCACCTTTCAAAGTGCAAGTAGTCCTGAGAGAGGGAATCTCTGAACTTCTAGCCTTCAGTTTTGCCTTAGCTTTGGCTGTGTTCTTCCCTGTTTCGGAGTATGCATTGTTCCCTTTTAGTTACTTAAATCCTGGGCATTCTTCCAAGCCCAGATCAAGCTTTCCTCACCTGCTACAGTTTTAGCTTCCCCTTTCCCTTCTCTGAACAATCAATGAATTCGCCTGTAAGTTTCACCATAACACATTTGAACGAATAACCACAAAGGGGAGAATTAAAGATAGAGAGGTAGATGCTACTGGGAAAGTTAATGTAAGGAAAACTTTTATTCAGAGCAGCCAAAAGGGGGAAATAGGTTGGCTTGTGAGGTAATAACATCCTGATCACAGAAGATAGCTAATAGTTGGCTGAACAGTGGTTTGGGGGCCCTGTTCCAGGGACTCATCTATTAGATGTGCCATGAAAAAGACTGTAGGATCCCTGAGATTATATCATTTTATACTTTCAATAACATGTAGATTCATTGAGAAGAAGGCTTTACCTTATGCTGCTTTTGAATCTTAAAAAGCAAGACATGTAGCAGGCAGCACTTAATTCAAAAGTGATTGATTTGTATTTGTTTTGCTAGTTCGTTTCCTCTTATATCAAGAGGTAGAGGGCAACAAGGAAAAGACTTGGAGAAGAAGCTTACAAAAAATGTCATACAAAACTTGCAGCATATATAAAATAAGCTTAAGTTATAGCTCTTCATGTGATATCTTTCATTACTTTTTACTAACAGAGACATGCAGTCTAGGCCTCCTGATTAAGGTGATGCCAGGTCTGGTCACAGGAAAAAACAAAAATCTGAAAAATTCATTTATAACTTGATACCACTCAGAAAAAAAGTTCTCTTTTATTCTGAATTCGTAATTCAATCTCATTGGTTTCTTGCCTTTTCTTAAGGATGATATGATAAAAAAGAACTCGTCCTTATGGTATTTTGTTGTGATTGTTGTTTCAAAGAGCTCACACCCTTTCTTATTTAATCCTCAGTAGAGTCCTATGTAGAAGTTTTCAGTAAAAGTAATACCTTGTCAATTTACCAGAGGAAACTAAGGCTCAAAGGGGTTAAATGACTTGGTCAAAATCATGCAGCCATTAATAACCACAACCCCAATCTTTACTCTTAAACCCACTGATTTAAATCCATAGTAACACTGGCAGCATAATATAATGTATTTTCTTAAATTTCTATTTATTTATTTTGAGAGACAGCATGCATGAGGGAGGGAGGGGCAGAGGGAGAGGGAGAGAGAGAATCCCAAGAAGGCTCTGCACCCTCAGCACAAAGCCCGACATGGGGCTTGATCCCACGAACCATGAGATCAGAGCCAAAATCAAGAGTCGGAGGCTTAACCTACTGAGCCACCCAGGTGCCTCTAATGTAATGTATACTGCAACTTGCAAGGGTTGATAAGTCAGCTTAATCTAGGCAAAAGAAACTTTAAATACAAATATTTATGTACTGGCAGAAGAACAGACACTCAGATCAATGGAACAGAATAGAGAACCCAGAAATGGACCCACAAATGTATGGCCAACTCATCTTTGACAAAGCAGGAAAGAATATCCAATGGAATAAAGACAGTCTCTTCAGCAAGTGGTGCTGGGAAAACTGAACAGCAACATGCATAAGAATGAACCTGGACCACTTTCTTAACACCATACACAAAAATAAACTCAAAGTGGATGAAAGACCTCAATGTAAGACAGGAAGCCATCAAAATCCTCGAGGAGAAAGCAGGCAAAACCTCTTTGATCTTGCCTGCAACAATTTCTTACTCAACACATCTCCGGAAGCAAGGGAAACAAAAGTAAAAATGAACTACTGGGACCTCATCAAAATAAAAAGCTTCTGCACAGCAAAGGAAACAATCAGCAAAACTAAAAGACAACCGACTGAATAGGAGAGGTTATTTGCAAATGACATATCAGATAAAGGGTTAGTATCCAAAATCTATAAAGAACTTACCAAATTCAACACCCAAAGAACAAATAATCCAGTGAAGAAATGGGCAAAAGACATGAATACACACTTCTCCAAGGAAGACATCCAGATGGCCAACCAACACATGAAAAAATGCTCAACATCACTCATCATCAGGGAAATACAAATCAAAACCACTATGAGATGCCACCTTACACCTGTCAGAATGACTAACATTAACCACTCAGGCAACAACAGATGTTGGCAAGGATGTGGAGAAAGAGGATCTCTTTTGCATTGTCGGTGGCAGTGCAAACTGGTGCAGCCACTCTGGAAAACAGTATGGAGGTTTCTCAGAAAACTAAAAATAGAACTACCCTATGACCCAGCAATTGCACTACTAGGCATTTATCCATGGGATACAGGTGTGCTGTTTTGAAGGGGCACATGCACCCCCATGTTTATAGCAGCACTATCAACAATAGCCAAAGTATGGAAAGAGCCCAAATGTCCATCAATGGATGAATGGATAAAGAAGATGTGGTATATATATACAATGGAGTATTACTCAGCAATCAAAAAGAATGAAATCTTGCCATTTGCAACTACGTGGATGGAACTGAAGGGTATTATGCTAAGTGAAATTAGTCAGAGAAAGACACAAATCATGTGACTTCACTCGTATGAGGACTTTAAGAGACAAAACAGATGAACATAAGGGAAGGGAAACAAAAATAATATAAAAACAGGGAGGGAGACAAAACAAAAGAGACTCATAAATATGGAGAACAAACTGAGAGTTGCTGGAGGGGTTGTGGGAGGGGGGATGGGCTAAATGGGTAAGGGGCATTAAGGAATCTACTGAAATCATTGCTTCACTATATACTAACTAATTTGGATATAAATTTAAAAAAATAAAAAAGTTAAATCAAAAATAAATAAATACAAATATTTTAATATGTGATATAAGACCATTTTCTGCAGTTAAATGTTGTTAGAGTGCATACATGTTTATGCATCTGAAAATGAGTTTTATTATACTAATCTCAAGGATTGTAGAGAAAATTTAAAAAAATCATGGTAATGTTAACAAAAATCACAGAACTGTGCAGTTGTGTTTTCATGTAAGAGATATCACCAGGAAAGATGCAGAGGAGAACGCACTTCTGTCAAAACTGTCAACATGTTGAAACTCAGAGTCATTTAGAAAATTATCAGAGGAAACAAAGAACAAAGGATAAATCAAAGAATGAAGCAAAAATATGAATTAGATTAAATGAATGAATGAATGAATGAATATAAACATAGGGAAATTTTAAACTGTAGTCTCTGAGGCAACTGGATGGCTCAGTTGATTAAGCACCAGACATCTGCTTAGGTCATGATCTCATAGTTTGTGGGTTCAAGCCCCGCGTCGGGATCTGTGCTGACAGCTCAGAGCCTGGAGCCTGCTTCAGTTTCTGTGTCTCCCTCTCTGTCTGCTCACTTGCTCTTTCTCTCTCTCAAAAATAAATAAACATTACATAAAAAATCTTAAACTGTAGTCTCTAGGGGTGCCTCGGTGGCTTAGTAGGTTAAGCATCCAACTTTGGCTCAGCTCATTATCTCACAGTCTGTGAGTTTGAGCCCCACCTCAGGCTCTGTGCCGATAGCTCTGAGCCTGGAGCTGCTTCCAGCCTGCATCTCCCTCTCTCTCTGCCCCTCCCCCATTCACGGCCTGTCTCTCTGTCTCTCTTTCTCAAAAAATAAATAAATATTTGAAAATACTTTAAAATAACTAAAAATAAACTATATTTTCCAATGCACAAACTTGGCGGGCACTTTCTCTTATTCTTTGTGTACAGAGTAGGAGTTTACACGCCTGACTGAGAGCACACACCAGAGTGGAAGGGATCTACTACTTAGTGCTTGACCACACTTTACCCTCAGCCACCCACATGTCATAAGAAACAGGCAGCAGGGCTCCCAAGAGCAGGTATGTATCCTCACTGGTGCTTCTTAAGTGGCCATAAAGAAGTTGGCTGAGCATGAAATTTCATCATTAAAGTTTATGCTTTTAGTTGGGAGGAGGGGAGAAGAAACAAAAATCAAGACTAGGAAAAAGAGGAGGAGGAGAAATCGCTAACAGCTCATATGAGAACATGATGTAGTTCCTAGGAGACAGGTAAATTTAGGGAGGGGGTGAAGAAAGACATTTGTGATTCTGAATCCAATGTGTGCTGGTGGCCCTGACCCTTCCCGTCATCCAGAATGGAAGAGCAGGGAGACTGAAGAGGCTCTTGAACATGATGTGACAGCTGGTGCTTTGCTCCATTGTGAGGAGGGAATGTGACAACCTTCTCTAATCGTGAGGGGAATGGGGTTCCATTCAGGGAACTCAAGGATAAAAGTGATAGTTGAGAGGAGAGTTTGTATTTCTGTAGGAATACCATTCTGTTGAATTGGTTTGGAAATGTACACAATGTTACTCAGATGACAAGAAATGCAGTTGCTCTAATATTTCTCCCAGTCTTCTTTGTGCTTAGCACACTTAGGGGGTATGGGAGGGGGGTGAGCAGGGGAGGATGTATTTAACCACTAATAGTTTCTTTGTCTCCTCAGGCCTAAATAGTCTATTTTGGATATCCAGGTATCTTTTACATAAATACAGGTCTTTCTCAACTTATGATGGGATTACATCCCAATAGAGGCATAAGTTCAAAATATCATAAGTTGACAATGCATTTATTACACCTGACCTACTGAACAATAGAGCTTAGTTTAGCCCACCTTACGTGTGCTCTTCCTTTAGCTCTTTTTTGGGCAAATTGCCTCGCACAAAGCCTATCTTATAATGAAGTGTTGCATATCTCACGTAATCTATTGAATACTGTGCTGGACGTGAACAACAGAATGGTTGCATGTCCATTATTCACCCTTGTAATCATGGGTATGCCCTGCCAGAATCATGGAGAAGTATCGTACTACGTATCTATAGCCCAGGAGAAGATCACAATTCAAAATTCTAAGTACAGTTTCTGCTAAATGTATATTGCTTTCGCTCCATTGTCAAGTGGGAAAACCGTTAAATTGAATCTTTGTTAAATTAGGGACCATCTGTGGTGCCATTCACATTCACACTACTTTCTCCAGCAGTGGCCTAAGGTGGCATCTAGAAGCACAACATAATTTTGGAATGGGTCCTGAATGTCAACAGCGGGGCTCATTTCTGCAGTGGGGTGACTGCTCTGGCCTGGGCTCTGGCCTGGGCTTTGGACAGATATAATGCTCTGGTCCTGCATGACTTTTGGGAGGGATGTGCTGACAGGAACTGCTGGACCTGGTTCCAAACCTCCACTTCTTCATTCCAACCCTGGCCTCTGGTGATTGCTCTGTCCTCTCCGCACCCTCACATCAATGCAACAGAACCCACACAAATGTCCAGATCCCCAGCATGCCACATACAAGAGACAAGGATCCAGGAGCACTGTCTCAGAATCATCTCTCTGGTCAACTTTCATCACAAGACCATTACCACCCTCCCCTAATTAGACTGGAGCAATCTAGTACAACTCTCTTTTTCCAGGCAAAAAAAAACAAACAAACAAACAAAAAAAAAAAACACAAAGAAAAAGGGTAACTGATCTAATGTTTCTAGATTTCTATTCAACCTTTCCAGTACAGCAATGGCAAAAGCCACCTGTCTAACTTGCCTGATTTCTCTTCTTCCACGGTCCACCAGCCAGCCAAAAGAGGTCATCTCTCCTTTTCCTCTCTAGAAGGAACTTGCCCAAACTTTATCTTCCAGTTTCCCAGAGACACTAAACATCAGGCTTCACTGTAATGGTAAATGGCTTCACTGTAATGGTAAACAAATCTGTTTACCAATAAGAGATCACGTAGCAAGGGATATTTACAAATTATTATCATTATATTTATACCCTGTCATAAATTTGAGTCTGTTATAGTAGTATAAAGTTCATGAATTACTTGCCACTATTGGAAGCCTGAGATAGAATGAGATGTTAAGTGAAAAATCATATATATTCATTCTTTAAGGAACATTTTTGAAATGCAATGTCGGGAAAACTCATATGGCTTCACATGAGACAAAACATTCTTTCGCTAAAGGGAAGTAAAAAAAAAGATTGAAATGCTTGATTAAAACACACACACACATTTAAAACAATGGTGACAGTGGGGCGCCTGGGTGGCTCAGTCGGTTAAGCGTCTGACTTCAGCTCAGGTCATGATCTCGCAGTCCGTGAGTTCAAACCCCACATCGGGCTCTGTGCTGACCGCTCAGAGCCTGGAGCCTGTTTCGGATTCTGTGTCTCCCTCTCTCTCTGACCCTCCCCCGTTCATGCTCTGTCTCTCTCTGTCTCAAAAATAAATAAATGTTAAAAAAATAAAAAAAAATAAAACAATGGTGACAGTAAATATTTAGCATCTGAAAAGAGTGTCCAATTTCATCCCAGAGAGAGCATTTTCAGTAGTTTATCACTCCTACTGCCACTAAGGCATTTACACAGACACACACACACACACACACACACACACACACACAGAAATATTGCTCTAAATCACCATTCTTCAGGACTGTAAAGCTTTACTTTTACACTGGCCTCATTTTATTTAGTTCAGAAGCAGCTGCAAGATTTACCTAGTTCTGTCTTTGGGAATCATTAAGAATGGGTAGACAACTCTTTGTACTGTTAGTTGAAACATTTTCTTGAAATAATTGACTAGCATAATACTAAGACGTTGATCTTAATGATTCAACTACTGGATATCCCTTAAGTTTGAGAAAGACTTTATAAGAATAGAAACAAAAATAATTGTTATCTACTGATGCTTCTACCAAAGATGCTACTTTCATTAAAATATTTATCGAATGTTAACAGTAGTTTGGGCACCTTGATTGGCCCTAGATATACAGAATAGAAAGACCATTCTGATCTTCAGAGCTCAAATACAATTCTATTTAGCAAGTTGTTTCATTTCATGATTCTTCTTTATGTCTTTTTTATTTCCGCCCCCCCAAAAAAATAAAATTAACACACACACACAAATTTAATTACCAGTTCTTTTTCACCTTGGATATCTGACAGTTGTGCACTATGGATTCATAAATGAGTCACATGCACATATACATCATTTTGAATATGGTCTCTCAGTAATTATATTTTTTTGCATACTTGTTCATTTACTAGGAATAAATTATTAAGAATTTAAGATAATAGACACAGTTATGATTCTTTGGTACCACAATGCGATTCTTGTTTTTAAAAAGAGGGGGGAAAAAGGCTGATGTTTCAGGACCTCATTTTTAATCATATTCTGAGTAAACATGTCCTTGAACTATTCTGTCTTTGAACTTTTTCTGTTTTCGTTAGGGCAAAACTCCCTTAAGACTGTACATGCCAGTGTCATTAAAATACTGCTTTGTATCTATTTTTTTAAACCCAAAGTGAGCACAAATAAACACATGCAACATTAGTACACAGTTGTGCTTTTACACTGGTTAAGGGAGAACCAGAAATACTTTTTCCCTGCCTGAGATTTTAATTGCAAAAACCCCTTCATGGGTTTACATTGCATATCCAAGATTCTGTAAACTCCTGTCTCCATTTTATATTCTGCTGGCCTCCTCCCTGTGCATTTCAAAATCAGAACAAAGAGCCAGTCAAGGAAAGAAAATCCTTACAAAGTGCTGTTCTAATACAGCTGCCTCCTACTCTTCTTCAACCTAATGTTTATTAGCTTTTTGGTTTTGTAATGAATTGATAAGGAGTTTATAGAGATTAAAAGTCCTCACAAGAGTCATCACCTACCAAAGCAAATTCCACTGGCTTTGTAGGTGAAATGTGGTTGTAAATGGAAGATGGATGAAAGAAGCAGAACAATGTTAGCCTTATGATCCTACTGCAGAGAAGGTGGGGGAAAAAAGTGGTATTTAATTCCTTCAGTGTCTTGAGAATCTATCACTCAGACAGAACCCTTAACAGAAATCTAATTCTCCAGTTGCTGGACAAAGTTAATTAATTTGCAAATATATTTCATCTTCTAAGTGACAGCCTTGTCTACTGTAGGCAGTGAGGAAATAGAGGGCTGAAACTGGAGCATGAAGTGCTGTCGGGCTCACATGACATGACTCTAACCCTGGAGAATCGAGGTGACACCAGCTCGTTACATCTCCTCTAAATGAGCTCCTCGTAAAAGGGAAATATTTTGATTAAGGTAGTGAGGGGGGCACTTGCAATGCTCTCCATGTGCTGCTTCTAATTGCTTTGCCATACACTTAAGTTTCTTCAAAGGAATGATGCCTGCAGGGACAGGTGCCCTTCTGATTTTTGTCATCAGCCTCAAGGTGGGTGGGGAGTTGTTTACTTTTGTTTCCTGATCCCTCTAGTCACTGCTTTAATCTCCAGGGCCTTCATTTTGGATCTACTCATCCTGAATGGGAGTCTTTCTAATTACTTTAGTTAGAGACTTGCACTGCCAACTTTCTAGCACAAGATTCAGTAAAGACCCTGGGATTCTAGGTTGGTGCTGTTTCTATGTATAGATTTCCAACTGTGAGGATCCCTTCCCAGTGTCCGAATCACTTTATAGACCTGTATGTTTCTATGGCATTGGCAGAATAATTACAAAGTCAAAACTGAGGGGGAGGGGGAAATAAAGTCTACATTCAGACTAGAGTCAGGCTCTCTCTCATTCCCAACCTAGGCAGTTCTGTCGTTTGTAAGGCTGGACTTCTTGGCCCCATCTGCTGACTCTGTAACATCCCAGATGCTAGTACACAAATCAGGAGAGCATGGTTATCAGCATAATGAGCAATGAGGAGGACAAAGTTGGACAAGGACAAAGTTGGAGAGTTATAAAGGAAAGATACCATGCAGAGCTTTGTGCCATATGATAGACCATGGCTTGTACTGCAAGTGCAATGAGAGGCCAATGAAGATATTTAGATAGAGAAATTAAATGACTTGAATTTATGTTTTTACATATACTGTGGATATTGTATGGAGGATGGATGAGCAAGGAGAAAAGTAGAATCAGGGTTGCTGTTTTGAGAGGACTAGTCCCTGAAGATGGTGGGTTGGAAATGTTGACAGACTGAAGATGTATACTGGAAGTAGAAACAACAGGCCTTGCTAAAGGATTGAATGTAGAAAATGAGGGAATTGAAGGAAAAATGGGAGCATCAAATATGGCTACTAGGTTTTTGGTTTTGAGCAACTGAATAGACATAAACACCAAAGAACTCAGTCTTCTTACAACATGGGCCTTAACATGATTTTATTGGTTCCTGTCCAAAGGGGAGCATGGCCACTAACACTCAGTTTGGTGATCAGACCTTTAAAACAAACTTTTCTGGTGTTTTCTCTCTGTTTTCTGCCCTTGAGATATTATTGTTCTTTTCAGCAACTGCATTGGCTAGGACCACCCTTGTTACTCCATTCTGGATATCCTCATAGGTACACTGAGACTTAATCAGTTCACAAATCCCTCTTGGAAAAACCCTGTCTTTTGCACAGACACATGCCTCCATCCTCTGCTATTGTTTATTCTAGTCCCACACCCAGCACTTGCCCTGCCTTTGTGATGGGTATAGTTTTAGATTCTATCTCCTTTCATCTTGAATCTATTTCATTCTGGTTTACTGAGCCTTTTCCTGCTTAGTCTTGAAATAGAAAAGATAAATACAGTGGTACCAAAATCTGTATCAAGTTTTTACAAAAATTTACCCTCACTTTGTATCCAGCACAGCCAGAAAAACATACTCTGAAAAGCACCCGCCCCCCCTTTGGCTGTCCCTAAGCACCACCAGCATTATAGAAATATCAATTGCTTTATCTAAAGCACTCAGTTCATTAATAACCAAAGGCATACACTCTAGAAATAATTACACAATTGTGAAAAACTATAATTAAAAGGATTCCTAAGAAAAAAAGGAAAGAGAAATTTTATTTAAAAGAGAAAAGGAAAATAAAGAGAGAGAACTGTGTGTGTTCCTTTCCAAAGACCAGAACTATTCCATGCCTTGTTAGTGGGCATCCATTTGAAAATTTTAAGATGTACATCTCATTTACTATCTTGCAAAGGAGAAAAGCAAAAGTTCTGTTTCTCTTCATTTGGCAACCATAGATTTATTTCTAGGAGACCTTTGCAATATACCAATCAAATGAGTTGTAGCTAAATGATCATTTTATTCACATGCTGTAGGTCCAGTGAACTAATGAACAGGAGAACTATTTTCTTCATTCACAACTGTAGAATTCTGCTACACAAAGGGGCGGGGGGAGGAGGAGGCATAAGGGGGAAGAAAAGAAAAAAACACTTTTTCAAAATTGGTGTTAAAAGAATCCGTAGCCAGTTAAAAAAAAAAAATGATCAATCACCTCCTGCAATCTAAAAATGGGGATATAAAGCAATTTTTATAATTCCAGATAGCACTAAAAAGCTTGAAATTGCTTCATTCTTTTCAAAGAAAACATTATTCTAGCTAAACTTTCCACCCAGTTGTCATGACAACCTTGCGGTTTTCTACCATGTAGAGACAATTAGATATTAACCTAGGCATTTAAGAAAGACACTTCTAAGTTCAAGAAAGACTTGTTGATTTGTGTTTGGCTGAGTGGACCAAAGAATGACTATTATAATTTTGCCTGGAGCTAATATTATTTGAGCCTTCCAGGCTATTGTCTTAGAAAGGAGTAGCTCTGATTTTTATAGTACAATAAACACAGTCAAGAGAAAGAAGATATAAATGGGTGTGTTAAACAGTACACTACCAACTGGAAAACTAGAGAAAGTTGTATTTTTTTGTATTTCTTTAATATGACTGACATCACTGTAGATTTATACAAAATGGGAGAGTAATTTACCTAAGATTTAATTGGAGAAAGAAGTGGCAGGGAACTGTATCTCTATGCTTTAACAAACAACAGTTATTAAATCTGCAGCCCTCTTTCATTTTCTTATATATCTTGTTAGAGACAGCAAGGGAAGCAATGAGATGGAAACCACCTGAGAATGCAGAAATTAATCCTTCCTTTATTAGGGTTTTTGTCTAACTGGCACTCTTCCTTTTTCAATTCAGGTAATAAAATTCTTTTTTTTTTTTTTTTTTTCATTATCTTCCTTGCTATTAAAGTTTTTTTTTTTTTTTTTTCCAACTTACCTAATACAGCCAGAGTAGAAGGGTGGGTGCATATGGTTGGGAAGGAAGAACTTTTTAGATTAAATGGACTCCTAAAATGGATCTGAGGCATTGTTGTCATTGAGTATTTAACTCTAATACCATGCTATTTCCCTGTTTAATGTAGATGTTTACATAGACTAGAGCTATCACCCAAATATGTGCCATAAAGATGAGGAACGTGGTAAAATGCATTTAAAAATGTGACTATAAAAGAACAGTAATTTTTGTTTGAAAAAAAAAGTTAGGGTTTTTCTCTTCAATGTACTAACCCAAGGAAGCAATATATTTTCTCATTATGCTGTCATTGTTCAAAATATTTAGGGAGCTCTTCTCTTGGAAATTGCTTCTAGAGTCTCTTGCATGTTATTTCAATTGTCCTAAGAAAAGCAAATCTGTATTCTTTGAGAGTAAGCCAAGTCTATTAAAAAGGTGGATATTAAAGTTTGGAAAAACCATTTTTACTTTACTGGGTTTTTTCATATTTTTAAGGAGCAATGAAGATGGTATTTATGTGTGCCTGAGTGAGGGGACATGGGTGGCTATATTAGTTTTCTAGGACTGCCATAACAAAATACCACAGATTGGATGGCTTAAAAAACAAAAATGTATTTCCTCACGGTTTTTGGGCTGGAAGTCCTAGATCAAGGTTCTCACTGGCAGGGTTGTTTTCTTCTGAGGGACATGAGAAAAAGATCTATTCCAGGCTTCTATCCTCAACAATGATGGCTGTTTTCTCCCTGTGTCTTTACATAGTCTTCCCTCTGTTCATGTCTGCATCTAAATTTCCTCTTCTTATCAGGACATTAGTCACATTGGATTAGTGCTTCCTTTAATGACACCATTTTAACTTAATTACCTCTTTAAAGACTCTAGCTCCGAACACAGTTACATTCTGAGGTACTGGGGTTAGCACTTCAACCTATGAATTTGGGGTGGGAGGAACACAATTCATTCCATAACAATGGATATGACTTCTTAATAGGATTTGATTACAGTTCCCACAGAGAAGTTTCTGTGAAGGAAAATATTCATTGGATGTTGTATTAGTTATCATTTGCTGCATAACAACACATCCCGACATTTAGTGGCTTAAAAAAAGTGTTGTTGTGTTTCATAGTTCTGTGGGATGGTTAGATGATTCTTTTGCTGGCTCACCCAGGCTCACTTATATGGCTGCATTCAGCTTGAGAGCCTTCTGTATTGGAAGATACACCATGGATTTATTGACCTGTTTGGCAATTAGTTCGAGAGGAGGGATACTAAATTCTCTTCGTAGGGACTCTCATCCACCAGTAGGCTAGGCCTACTTTTTTACATGCCAGTCTCAGAGCAGTGCCCCAGGAAAGCACAGGAAAAATCTATAAGGTGTCTTGCGGCCCAGACTCTGGAACTCATGTCCTTTATTTCTAGTGAAATAAATAAGCCTTGGAAATACAATGTACAGCATGGTGACTATAGTTAATAATCCTGTATTGCATGTCTAAAAATTGCTTAAGAGAGTAGATCTTACAAGTTCTCCTCACAAGAAAAAAACCTGCAACTATGTATGGTGATGAATGTTAACTAGACTTATTACGGGGATCAGTTCACAATATATACAAATATTGGATTATTATGTTATACACCTAAAATTAATATAATGTTATATGTCAATGATTCCTCAATTTTTGAGCAATGGATTTTCTTTTGGTCAGAGTAAGTCATAAGTTAGTCCAAATTCAAGGAGTTGGGAATAGATTTTACCTTTGATGGGAGGAAATACAAATAAATTATATTCATATTTAATTTAACACACATGTATAAATTCTGTAATTTTATGCCATACTTTTTAATGGCATATGAACTTTTTGGAGGGAAATAGTGGCCCACATAAGTTGAAGTTTAGTTAGAGGTTTCTTTATTTTTTTATTTTTTAAAATGTTTATTATTGAGAGAGTGTGAACTTGCAAATGGGGGAGGGGCACAGAAAGTAGGACAGCGGGGGGCGCCTGGGTGGCTCAGTCGGTTGAGCGGCCAACTTCAGCTCAGGTCATGATCTCGTGGTCTATGAGTTTGAGCCCCGCGTCGGGCTCTGTGCTGATGGCTCAGAGCCTGGAGCCTGTTTCAGATTCTGTGTCTCCCTCTCTCTGACCCTCCCCCGTTCATGCTCTGTCTCTCTCTGTCTCAAAAAAATAAATAAACGTTAAAAAAATTTTTTTTTTAAAAAAGAAAGTAGGACAGCGGGTCTAAAGAAGGTTCTGCACTGACAACAGCGAGCCCCATACAGGGCTTGAACCCATAAACCACAAGATCATGACCTGAGCCAAAGTTGGTTACTCAACCATCTGAGCCACCCAGGCACCACAGTGGCACACATAAATTGAAACAGAATTTATTTTTTTTAATTCCCATTATTTAGCATTTGAAAACATTTTATTCCTATTTTGTTTTTAAATCTTACTGATTTTGATTAAGTATTGAATAAATCTTTAATAAAAGTAGTTTGCATTCTTCAAGCACACACTAGCTAAATGATGAAAGAGACAACCAAGGAAGTTGCTGAAGAGCAGAAAACAGAGGCTCATAGATAGAGTGTCTTAGATTATTTCATGTTCTAAGGAACAGAAAGATATCATCACTCAGGTAATAAAGCCTTATTGTAAAGAAACTTGAACAAATAAAGAAACATTGAAAATGACCTCTCCATTGAGATCCAGCCCCAGGATAATACCTAGAGTATTGGTACATCTTAGTAGGCACATGATATGGGGTATGGCAACTGTATTAGTTTCCTGAGACTTCTATAACAAATTACCACAAATCTGGTGGCTTAAAGCAAAAGATATTTAAGTTTTCTGGAGGCCAGAAGTCCAAAATCCAGTAAAGGCTATGCTTCCTTTAGGAAGTCTAGGAGAAAATCTTTCCTTACCTCTTTGGCTTCTGGTAGCTGCTCCAGAATTCTTGGCTTGTGGTTGTATCACTACCATCTCTGCCATTATTTTTACATTGCCTTGTCCTCTGTGTGTCTGTGTTGTATCTGCTTGCCTTCTCTTACCAGGACTTTTGTGATGGCATCTAGGCCCTACCCAGATAATCCAGGGCAATCTACTCATGTCAAAATCCTTAATTACATCTGCAAATAATTTTTTTTTCCAAATAAGAAAATTTACTAATTGCAGGGATTAGGGCTTGATATCTTTGGGTGGCCATTATTCAATGTACTACAGCTATCACCAACTCCAAGCATTGTCACATCTCTTAAACTGACCTGTTGTAGAAGACCAATAAAATGTAAGAAGGCAAGAAATGGAACTGGAGGGTATTATGCTAAGTGAAATAAGTCAGTCAGAGAAAGATATCATATGTTTACACTGATATGTGGAACTTGAGAAACTTAACAGAAGACCATGGTTGAAACAGAAGGGTGGAAAATAGTTATAAACAGGGAAGCAAATCATAAGAGACTCTTAAATACAGAGAACAATCTGAGGGTTTATGGGGGTGGGGTGGAGGAGAGGGGAAACGGGTGACTGGCATTGAGGAGGGCACTTGTTGGGATCAGCACTGGGTGTTGTATGTAAGCAATGAATCACGGGAATCTACCCCCAAAACCAAGAGCACACTGCATATGCTGTATGTTAGCCAACTTGACAATAAATTATATTAAAAAATTTTAGAAATGAAAAACCATTAAAAAAAAAAAAAAGAAAGAAAGAAATGTGTGGATATTCAACTGTGTCAGCCTGGCCATGTTTATCCTTATCATCAGACCCAGGACTATAGTCCTCCACTCACCCATGTTCCATATAAATATATGCAGCTCATTATCATTTAGGATTCCTCTAATTTAGGATTCAGAGGACTTTCTCAGTTGCAGTAACTAGAAGATGGGAGGATATGACCCACATTTGTGTATGTGTGTGTGTGTGTGTGTGTGTGTGTGTCTGTGTCTGTGTGTGTAAATCCCCTTGTGTTAGAATACCTGCATTAATTCTCCTGAATCCCAGTTTAGAAAAAGCAGCAAAACTCAGAAGAAAGAAGAGCTGAACCTTCCTCTGAGTTTTAAGGAGACACAGAAATGTCCACTGATGCCTTCCTAGATGACAACCAGACCACAGAACTCTAACTCTTGTATCCCAGAGACAATCTAGAAGGGCAGGAATGGCTCCATGTATTTTGGAGGCCAACTGATCCCATCTTTGTTCTGTTAAAATCTTTGGGCCAACTCTTATCTCTCATAAAAGTGCATATTCATGATATTTCACATATAATTTTGGGAGATATGGTAATTGCAAGTGTAACCTAAGATAGATTATATGTTTTACGAGAGCAGGAATCTTGGAATATTTGTATTTCAAGTGCCTAGAACAGAACCAGGGTATCTGAAGCCTTGTAAAAACCTTGCTTTGAGAGACTTTAGCAGGGACAAGAGATTTAATAAAAGCTTTTCTGTGCAGCACATTCCCTGAAATGTAGTTAATGATTTTAGGTTTATGGCTACTGGTTACCACATATAAGCATACTTAACTAAAGCCCGAGGCCATTCTAGTACTTTCTTTCAAAGACTTTAATTTATTTGTAACAGAGTCATCATATATAAGTCAGGGCAAGTTTGATAAGACAATCTGTAAAGGCTGTAAAATTTTCCATATGCCTAAGAATCACCTAGATGGTTTGCTTAAAATCTGCTTCCTGAGCCAACCACTCCAGAAACTGCAATTCAGTAGAGATGTGCCACAAACGTGATTCAGATTCAGATGGTAGAGGAGAGCATTTTGAGAAACACTGTCTGCAACAACATTCCAGAACTTCCAGGTTTGATATGCCATGTTCTAGCAAAGGCAACATAGGATAGTACTCAATAGGTGGCATGGGTGATATGGTGAACACAGTAATGCCAAAAACAGTGCCATTCTAAATTGTTTCCATGATGCTTTGAAGAAACGTGTCCTTTAAGTTGTGAGCCCCTCTTCTGGCCATAATAATAAGATATTGTTTACTACAACAAAGTAGCTACATTTGAACCTTCATCAAAAGAGAAAATTTTTTTGTTTTACAAGAAAAAGAAATGGAACTCTATCTTCCTTGATGTTTGGTTCACTCCTAGACATCTGTCATTTCAGGATCCATGTCATTTTTTTCAGCCCCACTTTGTAATCCTTTATCAAAGAACATGCTGGCAGTTTTTGAAAAGATTTGAGACACACATCCACACAAAAGGACCTAGAGAGAAAGCTGTACTTTTATTGATGGAAATGAGCTGTCTGTGTGATCATCATGTTTCCATCTCTACATCTGGAGAGTAGTTCTCCATTACAGACAGTTATGATACTTTAATGAAACTACATGTTCACATTTCACTTATATCATCTATCTTTATCTAAGTTAACTATGTCAAAAAACAAAATAAAATAAATATTAGAGGAAAGTATTGAACCTATATTTGAACTCCTTTTTTTTTTTTTCTTTGTGGGGATTTCAGAAGCAAGGTCATGCTTTAAAAATTTAGAGTAATGGGTTATTTGCTAAGATTGTAATGATCAGATTATCCTCAGGCAAACCAGTAGAAAAAGGGCCATGCTTAGCAAACCCTGCTTCTAACAGAGAGCATCAAGAGCTGACTGACGAAAGTGGCTGACCTGGCTTTTTCTTCTTTGAATTGAGGGTTATTAGTTACAACCTGTAGATGCTTCCTGAGGTGACTGTTTCTGGGTTTGTCTTTGACAAAGTATCAAGAAACCTGAAAAAAAAAACTAAAAATATGCCACTATGGTCTCTCAGTATACACATATAAGTGACAAACCTTTAGACAGCTCGGATTTTAGAAGACACATAATTTGAATACATATGTACATTGTCCCTTTTGTAAAAATGTAGCGTTTGGGGTGTCTGGGTGGCTTAGTTGGTTGAGCATCCAACTATTTTGGCTCAAGTCATGATCCCAGCTTCTTGGCATCGAATCTCACATCAGGCTCCATGCTGATGCTCCCCTTCTGCCCCTTTCCTCTGCTTACACACTGTCACTCTAAAATCAAAATCAAATCAAATCAAATAATGTAGCATTACATGCTATATTTATTTTTTTAAGTCACAATCCTCTCAATTATGTCTTTGATCAGATTTTGTTATTCACTTCTAATAAATCATAATTATAATCAAGTCCTAGAGAATTTGAATAATATAATTAATACATTTGCTCTGATAGGTATATATCAAACTGAAGTCCCTGGAAACAGAGAACAGAACTTATTTTTAATCATGTATACAATATTTATAAAAATGGACCCTGTGTTAGCTTCAAAGAAAATCCTCAATGAATTTGAAACCAAAAAAAAAAAAAAATAAATAACACAGATTTTTTTTTTTTTTAGCTAAGCTGTGATTATTTTTAGAAACCATTGGCAAAAAATACAATCTGGAATACCCAATGACATGGGAATTAAACAAAATCAGCAAAACATATATTTTGAACAACTTATATCTAAAACAAAATGGAAGTATAGAATGCCTAAAAATAGTGATTACATTAAAATGTTTATAATTTATATTAAAGATGTGTTTGAAAGAAAATGCATAGCCTAAAACTATTACATTACTAAACAACAATACTTGAGAAGTATTCAACTGAAAATATAGAAAAAGAGAAACAGAAAAATCTAAAGAAATTAAAACTTTAAAATTGACTGATTAAAAATGAATGACAAATCTAGGTGCTGATTTATTTATTTTTTATTTTTATTAAAAAAAAATTTAATGTGTATTTACTTTTGAGAGAGAGAGAAGGGAGAGAGAGATGGGCAGAGAGAAAGGGAGACACAGAATCCAAAGCAGGCTCCAGGCTCTGAGTGGTCAGCACAGAGCCTGACATGGGGTTCGAACCCACAAACCATGAGATCATGACCTGAGCTGAAATTGGACACCCAACTGACTGAGCCACCCAGGTGCCCCGGTGCTGATTTATTTTAATTTTTTTTTTTTTTACATTTATTTATTTTTGAGAGACAGAGAGAGACAGAGCGTGAGCAGGGTAGGGGCAGAGAGAGAGGGAGACACAGACTCAGAAGCAGGTTCCAGGCTCTGAGCTGTCAGCACAGAGCCCGACGCAGGCCTTGAACCCAGGAACCGTGAGATCATGACCTGAACCAAAGTCAGACTCTCAACTGATTGAGACACCCAGGCACCCCCTGGTGCTGATTTAAAAAGAAAAAAAAAAAAGAAGTAAAGATATCATTATAGCAAAGAAAGCACAAAATCAGAAACAAGGACAGATGAAATAGACCTTGGAAAAAAGGAAGTTAAAGAATAATAAATATTTTCTAAACTTCTTTCAAAAATACTCTGAAAACATAAATGAAAGGAAACAATTTTTTTCAGATTAGAAATTATCTAAATTTAAATAGGTATATATATATATATATATATATATATATATATATATATATATATATATATTATCAGGTAGATTATGAAGAATAAACTTTGAGAAAGTTATCAAACAGGCAAACATCATGAAGGAGGCAGGCCCAAAAACTTGCTGAGGTACTTTTTTTTTTCCAAGTCTTCAATGAAGACACTTTTAATACTATATACAAGAAGGAAACCACTTATTTCCTTCTTAAAAACAAGTCTGAACATAGCCCTTAAAAAAAGAAAGAAAAGATTGTTTTATCATATGAATATTGACACAAACATCATGAAGAAAATATTACCAAAATGATTTCAGGAGGAATTAATATAATATTATACTATGATCAGGTGGAGTCAATTTCAAAAATGCAAGGATGGCAAGTTTGGGATTAACTGATTGCTAGGCAGCTGCCTGGGATGGGAAGGCTAAATTGATTACCTACCCAGTACAGCATCTTACAAGAAAAGCATAGCATTTCCTAGAGGAATATGAACATAACAGGAAGGTGTCATTGACTCTGAATAATTTTTTCTTTTTAACTAGGCTCCGTGCTGGGCATGGAGCTTGAATGTGGGGTTTGAACTCACAACCCTGAGATTAAGAACTGAGCTGATGTAAAGAGTGAGACACTTAACTGAGCCACCTAGGCATACCTCTGAATTTTTAACCTGTCCCCTGGACAGCTACAAGATTTAGAAGCTGAATCAATGTTATCAGATTAGTTAGAATCAGAAATGCAAGGATGGTTCAATAATGAGAAATCTATTAAAATATTTCAAGTTTATGAAAAACTTAACAAAAGAAAATGTTTATCTTGATAAAGGCCAAAAGAAAATGGAAAGAACATATTCAACCTCCGCTTCAAACTTTAAAACAATTTATAACACCTTTGCCTCAATTGAAAATATGGAGACATTCCTGGCATGACGTGAATACATTTTGTATATTCAAAACCAGGATCTATGATTAATGGTAAAACATATAAGGCATTCTCATTGCTGCTTTCAAAGGAAACATTACCACTGTCTACCCCCCCCAAAAAAAAAAAAAGTCAAAAGACAAAGGTAAGTGATAAACTTGAGAATGTTTTATCATAGAGAAAATAAGACAAAGAGCTAATATCTATAATACAGAGTTCCTAAAATTAAAAAAGAAATCAAAAGGACAGCAAACAAAACAGTCATGAATAGGAGTCACACTAGAAAAGAAGTATAAATAAATCTTAGGTCATCTCAACTTATAATCAAATAAATGCAAATTTAGACAATTATATATCCATAAGATAGGCAAGATTAAAATTTTCTGTAATATCCCAAATGGGTAGGGGAATTGGGAAGTGTGCACTAACATATTCCTGTGATGAGAGTATAAATTGGCACATATTTTTGAAAAAAAATTGGCCATATCTAGCAAAATATTAGGCCTACATACTCAATGAGCCAGCAGTTCCATCTCTAAGATTTTTCTCCCATAGATTTACTTGTACCTGTGAACAAAGTTGAGTACAATGATTGTCATTGCAAAATGGTTTTTTTAATTCATTAATTTATTTTGATTGGGGGGGGGGCTTGAAGGAGCAGAGAGAGAGGGAGAGAGACAGAACCCAAAGCAGGCTCCACACCACTGGCGCAGAGCCTGATGAGGGGCTGGAATGCACAAACCATGAGATCATGACCTGGGTGGAAACCAAGAGTTGGAGACTTAACTGACTGAGCCACCCAGGCGCGGTGCAAGATTATTTTTAATAGCAATAAAACTGGCGATCTAAATACGTATAGAAACTGGTTACACTGTTACATTCATGTGCTGGACGAAGGAATGCTACATATACTAATATAAAAAGGTGATCATAATATATTGACAAGTAAATGAAGTAATTGATTCCATTTGTATAAAAAATACTAGAAATACTAGAAGAAAACAAAACTGAAGCAGGGGTTTTATTTTGGAAGTAGAAAAGGGGAGTCTAAAGGGGAAGAATTTTATTCTCCTTTTTTATAATCTCTGGCTTGTTGTTTGACCAACATGTATTAACTTAGTAGTAACCAAAATAATAATAATAATAATAATAATAATAATAATAATAATAAATATTTTTTAAGCTGTGAATAAGGAGGGAGAGATGAGCCAGCAGCAAAAGTGGTATGTCTTATTCCTTTTGGACTTGATAATGCTGTCAATAAGTATCTCATAAATTTTAGCATATAAGGTAGTACTTTTAATGACTATGGATCCATAATACTCAGTATCAAATGTCAAGCACTGAGTAACTATGTATCAAATAAGGAAGTGTATTCTCTACCTTTACCACAGAGGCATTTGGGCAAAGAAAATTAATTTGGGACCTTGGTGCAGAATATAATGGTTTGCTTTGATATTGGAGGAAATGCATTCTACTTTTTTTCAGATCTTTCTGTATCTCTGTCAGAGCAGATAGTGTTAATCAACATGGGTCCTAAGTCAGTTGTAGTAAAAAAAAAAAAATGCCTACTCCAGAATTTTCAGAGCCTTAAATCTGGGATAGATCTGTATGTGCTGAAATAATAAATAAATGAATATATATATATATATATTCATATTCTTTAAGTAGAGAAATATCTGAATGGTCAGGTTCTCATTTCACTGTTATCATGAGTCAAATGTTTGCTACACATATCTCCTCTTTCTTGTCCTGTTCTTTCTGGAATCTGTCATTTCCTATTATTTACTATTTTGCTTAGCTAAAATATTTTCTTTATCTCTGTTTATTGACATTTCTGAACATCAATTGTATGAGTGTGCTCTATTCAATCATTCCCTGAGCAATGATGTATCAAATTCATTAAAACCAGAGACTAACTTGGAAAATGAAAGAGGAATATAAAATTAACTCTAGAAAATCACTGTTAAAGTTTTGCTAATTTTAATGCTTTTTGCTTAGAATGGAGATGGGGTTAGCCTTTATGTCATTGATGATTTATCTGTTTACTGACAGAAAATATCCAACTTACCTTGCTTATAGGAACGCAAGGTTCTCCAAATGAAGTAAAAAAAAGAAAAGAAAAGAAAAGAAAATTCTAACATCTGTCAGGATTATTCCTTCCAACCCTGATTTTTCATTTCCCATAATGAACCTTCAGGTATATACAGTCATCTAATATGCCTTCTTAATTTACCCTCTTGATGTCTCTCCCAGTGTCTTTGTTAATGAAGACTTCTTACTGCACTCAGACCATTGTGATCTTTTCCTTCTTTATGTTTCCATGGAACCCTCTGTCACTCATTGTGAGTCTATTTACCTTCAACTTAATGGAATTTCATGCCACTAAGTTACTCTGACCTTGAAGCGACTTAGTCTCTCTAGGTTTCACTTTCCTTATCTACAAATTTAAGCAGCTGAAGGAATTCAACTGTTTAGTCAACAAGTATTATTATTATTATTATTATTATTATTATTATTATTTTTACTAATGCCCACTTTATGCTGGCCCCTCTTCTATGTGCTGGGGACCTAGCAATTAAAAACAATTTGCTACTCCCTTGAAGTTTCATTCCTGTGGGGAGAGAACACAATATTAGCAGAGTAAATATGTATGTTATATGGTGAGTTAAATGATGGTAAGTACTATGAAGACAATAGGTGAGGAGAAGTGGGATTGGAACACCAGAGGAAGGTCAGCAGTTTAAATGAAAATGAACTTCCAACCCTAATATTCTGAGTTTATATGTATTTATATATATATTTATATATATCCCTCAGGAGGATGATACGTTCCAGGAGAGTAGGAAATGCATCATCAAGGTCTGCTTTTTTGTTTGTTTGTTTATTTATTCATTTTGAGAGAGAGCACACATACACATGAGTGGGGGAGAGGCAGAGAGAGAGAGATGGAGAAGGTAGAATCCCAAGCAGGCTCTGCAGTGTCAGCCCAGAGCCCAATGTAGGGCTCAAACCCATGAACCACAAGATCATAACCCAGGCTAAAATCAAGAATTAGATGCCCACCTGACTGAGCTACCTGTGTGCCCCATCAGGGTCTGTTTCATGCTATGAAGAATATGGTAAAATGAGTGAGAGTTTAGGTTTTGAAGTCTTAAAGATTTGGACAATAATTCCAGGTCTGCAATTCACTTGCTCTTTGACCAAACAAGTTTCTGAATATCTCTGAGACCTTGTTTCTTCCTCTGGAAAATAATATCTAGCTTATAAGATTATTGTGAGCATGAAATTAGAACGTTCATATGAAGACATCGTAGTGCCTGACCCACTGTAAGCACCCAACAAGTGGGAGCTGTATCATTTACTCTATATAAAAAGTCGATATCCATTACCATTTTATTGAATTAAAAGGTATTGAATATGTTATGTACTAAAATTAAATGTATTCTTGGGGCACCTGGGCAGCTCAGTCAGTTCAGCATCAGACTTCGGTTCTTCATGATCTCACAGTTTTTGGGTTTGAGCCCTCGTTGGGCTCTGTGTGGGCAGCACAGAGTCTGGGATTCTCTGTCTCCCTCTCTCTCTGCCCCTCCCCTGCTCGCTTACTCTCTCTCTCTCTCCCTCTCTCTCTCTCTCTCTCTCTCAAGAATAAATAGTTTAAAAATATTTTAAAAAATAAAAATAAAGTGTATTCTCATAAATGAACCCTCTGGAATCTTTCACTTTCTCAGAACTCCTTTATCCTTATAGGCTACATATAACAGGGATATTAGGTATTCAAAAAGTGGTTCTTAGGGCAACAGGCAAAATCTAAATCAAATCTGTAAATTATATTATTTTATTAATGTTACTTATCTGACTCTGATCATTATATTTTAGTTGTGTAGAAGAATATCCTTGTATTTAGGACATTCATGCTGAAATATTTATGGGTAAAAGAGGATAATGTCTGCAACTGACTTTCAAGTGGTTCAAAATGTGCTTGTGTGGGTGTGTGGGTATGTGTTTCTGTATACATTTGGGAATCTGAGTAAAGGTAGTATGAGAAATCTTAAAACTTGATTATAAGTCTGTTATTACGTCACAATAAAAAGTTATAATTAAAACATATATTGTTGGATAAGTAAGTGTCTAAATAAGGGAATATGACCATGAATTAATCCTGTATCTTTAGGAATCACAGAATAAAATCACTTAAATATCTGATATGCTTGGTCTCCTCTGCTGGACCCTAAAACATTTGTAAGCTAATAATATAGGGGAAAATGAGTTTTCAGGTGTTTCATATTTAGGCATCACATCACTGAAATGGAAATCTTGTGCATATGATGAAGATTTTAATAGCTTTATATCAGCAGTATCAACAATAGCCAAATTATGGAAAAAGCCCAAATGTCCATCAACTAATGAATAGATTAAGAAGATGTGATATATATACAAGAGCCAAATTATGGAAAGAGCCTGAATGTCCATCAACTGATGAATGGATAAAGAAGATATGGTTTATATATACAATGGAATACTACTTGGCAATGAGAAAGAATGAAATCCTGACATTTACAGCAATGTGGATGGAACTGGAGGGTATTACGCTAAGTGAAATAAGTCATTCAGAGAAAGATATCATATGTTTTCATTCATATGTGGAACTTGAGAAACTTAGCGGAAGACCATGGGGGAAGGGAAAGGGGAAAAAATAGTTACAAACAGAGAGGGAGGGAGACAAACCATAAGAATCTCTTAAATACAGAGAACAAACTGACAATTGATGGGGGATGGTGGAGGAGAGGGGAAATTGGGTGATGGGCATTGAGGAGGGCACTTGTTGGGATGAGCACTGGGTATTGTATGTAAGCAATGAATCATGGGAATCTACCCACCAATCCAAGAGCACACTGTATACACTGTATGTTAGCCAACTTGATAATAAATTATATTTAAAAATGTGTATGTATGTGTACACACACACACACACACACACACACACACACACACACTGGAATACTACTCAGCGATGAAAAAGAATGAAATCTTGCCATTTACAACAATGTGGATGGAACTAGTAAGTGTTATGCTAAGTGAAATAAGTCTCTCAGAGAAAGACAGATATTATATGATTTCACTTATATGTGGAATTTGAGAAGCACAACAGATAACATAAAGGAAGGGAAGGAAATATAAGATAAAAACAGAGAGGGAGGCAAACCATAAGAGACTCCTAAATACAGAGAACAAACTGGGAGTTGCTGGAGGGGAGGTGTGTGGGGGATGGGTTTGGTGGGTGACAGGCATTAAGGAGGACACTTTTTGGGAGGAGCACTGGGTGTTGCATGTAAGAGATGAATCACTGGGCTCTGCTCCTAAAGCCAAGACTACACTGTATGTTGACTAACTTGATTAACTTGAATTTAAATAAAACAAGAAGAAGGAGAAGATGAAGAAGGAGAAGAAGGAGAGGAAGGAGAAGAAGGAGAAGAAGGAGAATGGGGGTGGGGGAGCCCTAATGTATGTGAGACACCTGAACGCTATAAAACCCAAGGCACAAGCACCAAAAAAAAAAAAAAAAAAAAAAGCAATCTTGATGATGAATGTTGCAAACTGTCATTATATAAAACTGCATTCACATTATGAAATTATATAGGAAAAATAGAAGTCATACTACAACTGATAAAGCCATGTCCTTATATTTCTTTGCCTTCAACAGAGGACAAATGTTGTGCCAACTCTGCATGCTTTCCCTATTTCAGCTTTATATGTAGTTTGATGTGACCTACTAGAGATTCACGTATTTGGCCGTCAAACTACATGAGATGTTTCATTATCACATTCTTGTAAGTTCTTTAAGAAAAAACAAAAATTAAAAATAAAAGGCTTTGAGCCTCCTATCCCCTTACTTTGGGCATTATCAACTCATTAAAATTTTATACTCTTTTCTAATTAGATGCAGAATTTCTCAATGTGACAGATATTCTAAGAAACTATGGATATGGAGCAATTGAATAAAACAAAATCATCCAAGGAAATACCTATACCTTTTTATATTTTCTTAATATGTTCTACATAATTTTTTGTTAGTCTATACATGTGTCTATTTTGATATGTCAAGAGCCCTTGTGTTTCTCTTTTCTAGTTTTATTGTCTGAAAACAGCCACAGTCATCCAATCAGAATTATATATATATATGTGTGTGTGTATATACATATATATATATATATATGTATGTATGTATAAACACACACACACACACTTTTCTCTCTAGAAAGACCCTTTCAAAGAAAGAAAAAAAGATATGCCTAAATAGAAGCCCCTTTAATCAGTTACAAGAGTGCTGTACCAATTACTTCCCTACAGGGTGACCTTTTCATCTTTTAATGGCATTTTGGAATAAAATCGCCCTAACACGTTGGGAGTGTTATGTGTGTCACATTTCCAATTCTATTTTTTCTCTTGTTGGCACTGAATAAGGCCTAATGTATTCATGACCTAATTAGAGTAATTTTTGAATAATAATGACCTCCTGGGGGAGACTTTTTTCTTAGTACTATTCAGACACATTAACTAGAACAAGTGTTTCTTAATTTTTAAGTGTTTCTCTGGTTATTGGAAGTATTTTTGCTTCATTTAAAATGGAAATTATGTAACAGGAGTCCCTAGAGGAAATGAGAAGCACTTTGTTTTAGTTTTCTTGATGCTTTCTTCTCTTGAAAATGCAGTATTCCTGTTATGTGCTGTTGCTGTGCTTGTGGTTTCTCTCATTCTTATGGATGACACTGCGTCCAAGAAACACCTATCACAGCACTTGGGAAAAGGAGCTTAAACAAGTCAGCCCCTTTTGCAGCAGTGTCTCTGGTTTTCAGAATTAGTGTCACAATGGCTTTTATTCCAACCACCTCCTCTTTTACTATCTTATCCTTTTCTTAGAAATAAATCATAAAGGACACAACAACAAATATACATATGATTCCCAATTCATGAACTATTAAGTAGTTTTAATTTGAGTAAAACTTACACTGTGTGTGTGTGTGTCTGTCTGTCTGTCTGTGTGTCTGCGCACCCACCCTCCTTCAAGACCAACATCATGCCCCTCATCCCCATCCAACTGGAAGTTTGTGCTGTCCACTCATCCTTCTCCCTGTAGGGATCTGCCCCTTCCCTAATCTGACTTGATGGCACTCACTCCCACAAGGTCCTGTCATATCCCTCTAACCATCTGTCATCATTAAAATACCTTACATCACTGAACTCCCTTCTACCTCTTCACTTTAATTTTTTTAATGTTTGTTTATTTTTGAGAGAGAAAGACAGAGAGTGAGCAGGGGAAGGGCACAGAGAGAGGGAGACACAGAATCAGAAGCAGGCCCCAAGCCGTCAGCACAGAGCCTTACACGAGGCTCGAACTCACGAACTGTGAGATCATGATCTGAGCTGATGTCAGACGCTCAACCGACTGAGCCACCCACGTGCCCCTCTACCTCTTCACTTTAGTGGAAACCTGACCATTCCTTGATAGCCCAGATAGTGCTCTATCTGTCTTAAATGGTAACTTTTCCCTCTATATCTCCCATCTAAAACAGGTCCTTAAGGTTGAATTAAGGTAGTTGGCTTTTCTTCCCTCCTCTTTCAAAAGCCTTAGCTCCTCTGCAGCTCCTCGTCAGGCTATATCATCCAACACCACTCTTTATTTCAATCATATAACAATCTTCTGTTTTCCAGATTCTGGGAACTGGCTCACATTTTGTTAAAGAAGCAGTACAAAGCCTATGATAGCACATGAAGTTGCTTTATACAAATTAGAAAAGATGTCACCTCTGGGTAAACCTTAAAATAATTCCTCTAAGTTACACAGACTGCCTCCTGTATGTGGACAAAGGGGGCATTTTCACATTGCAGTTGTGACTCTGGCCCACCTGTGTTCCCAAGGATGAGCAGCTTGGCAAGCAGGAGCACATAAAGTGTTCCAGATCCCATTGCGCCCCCTGGGCTGGGTGTTGTTGTGTAGGGCAGCGCATACATCCATAAGCAAGCCCCTAGCAGCAGGAACCTATTGTGTATGAATGTGTTAAGATAAGATAGGAATATTTAAGGTAAATCCTAACCCATTTAAGCAGATACCTCAAAGGATAATTAGTTACTTCCTCAGTGCTTGGAGTAACTATCAGAGATGGAGTAGTATCATGTTTAGAACAACTTCATTTAGCATGGCATTTCTTATATTGTTAAAAGCACTAGGGTTAATTTTCTAATTAAAAACAGTAGCCATTCATGAAAAAAGGAAATTCTCTTCCATGAAATGATCCTGGAACAAGTGGATATCTGCATGTGAAAAAAATGAAACTCAACCCCTACCTTGCAATATATAAAAACAGGAAGGATCATAGACCTAAACATAAAGACCAAACCATAAAACTTCTCAGAAGAAAACAGAGAATATAGTGAGATCTTGGGATATGCAAAGACTTCTTACATAGGACAGAGAAAGCACTAACCATAAAGAAAATGGATATTTAGACTTTATAACAATTTAAAACTTTTGCTCCTCAAATGACACCACTAAGAAAATAGGCAAGCCCTAGACTGATAATATATATGTAATATTTATTATTTTTATGTATAAGATTTAAATATATTATTTAATATATTATATATGTATATATCTGACAAAGGGCTAGTATTCAAAATATCTAAAGAATTTTTGCAATTGAATACTACAGAAATAAGCAAACAAATAAAACTATTAGGTAAAAGCCTTGAATAGCACTTCATAAGAAAAGGTATGGAGGGGCGCCTGGGTGGCTCAGTCGGTTAAGCTTCTGACTTCAGCTCAGGTCCCAATCTTGCGGTCTGTGAGTTCGAGCCCCGCGTCGGGCTCTGGGCTGATGGCTCAGAGCCTGGAGCCTGCTTCCGATTCTGTGTCTCCCTCTCTCTCTGCCCCTCCCCCGTTCATGCTCTGTCTCTCTCTGTCTCAAAAATAAATAAATGTTAAAAAAAAAAAGAAAAGGTATGGATATTTTATGTTCATAAGAAAGTAGTTGCCATCAGTCATCAGAAAAATTCAAACTAATTTCATGAGATATCATTTCCCACTGAATAGAATGGAAAAAATGTTGAAGATGAAAAATGTGAAACAACCAGAATTCCGTTGTTGCTGGTGAGAGTGTGTGAAATGGTATTATCATTTAAGAACACTTTTTGACTGTTCTTTATAAGATTAAACATTTACATACCCAGTGACTCCTTTCCAGAGAAATGAAAATATATCAGAATATATTAATTTTAATGGCATATTAATTCTGATCAAGAATGTTCACAGCAGCTTTATTCATAATTGCCCCAAACTGGAAAAGTGCAAGTGTCCATCAGTAAGAGGAGTAAGTAAATTTTGATATTTTCCTACAATGGAAAACTACCAATAATAAGAAAGAACAAACCACAACCATATGGACAACCTTCAGAAATATTTGAACAAAAGAAGCCAGAGACCAAAAAGTATGTACCATTGACTTCTACATAAATGAGGTTCTAGAACAAGGAAACGAACCTTCAGCAGTGGTAAAACAGAGCAGTGGTTAGAAGAGAGATTGACATAGAATATGCACAAGGAAACATTTTTGTAATGGAAATATTCTACATCTCAATGATGTGTGATTTATACAAGTGTCTTCCTATAATAAAAGTCATCAAATTGTACACTAAGATCTGTACATTTTACAGTATATAAATTATACCTCCAAAAAAAAAACCCATAAAAGTAACTATAGGAAATGCATCCTTACCCAGATACATAAAAGTCATTTTCTCTCCGGTTACACAGTTCTTACATTTATATCTGGGTACTCATCCACCTGTTACATTAGCCCAGTTGGCTAGTAAGGTTTTCACACCTTCCATCTTATTGGTAAACTCTCTGAACTATCTAGAATTTGGGCTCTAAACAAATTCCAGCCTAAGAACTTCTGGCAGACTCATGACTTTTGCTTTGAGAAACTGTTTCTTTTTTATCCTAAAAACTCCCCACACAAAATCACTCTGGCTACGATCACCCAGAGAAGAAAATGCATGTTGCAATTCTAGCCTGGAAGGGTCCAAATATTCACACAGATGTAATTGGCAGACTTTTGAAAGTTCAAGACTAACACAGTTCTGTGTGGCTCTGAATTCTGAGTTTCTAGTTTATTTCTGCTTCCCAGGTAAAAGTTTTCTTCTAGACCGATCTTCATGCCAGGCTTGATCCTGCCTTGAATTCAGAGTTCCCTACCTGATGGCTCAGAAGAGAATTTAAAATAAACCTTTATAAATAAATTCAGTGTTTCTCAGTAAGTATTTGAGTTTCTGGTCTGTGAAAGACACTGTACTAAGCCCTGTAAAAATGCCATGTCTTCTACTGCCATAGTTTTTTCTATCCACCTTGACCTTTTGTATAAGTACCAAAGCTGTGACGTAAAAGTCTTAAGAAGAGATAAAGGAAGGCTGTGACCATTTGAGGTATTTTAATTGCTATTGAACTATACAACTCAGTGTTCTTTTCTGTGTGAAATCCAGGTTTTATTAAACTGAATTAATCAATAGCAGTCTAGTTTCAGAGGGCTTCTAATGCAGTCCTGGGGGATGGGAACAATATGCCCCACTGTATCCCTCACAGTGATTTGTGATGACTGAATGATCAGGGCTGTCGGTCTGTGGTGATCATAACAAATTTACCAAGAGATCTCGCAGCACTGGTTATGAATGCATAGAGCAACTTACCATTACAGTCAGGAATACCCTAAATGACTTTGCTACATCTCCGTAGAACTTGGCATTTAGTTCCTACTATGACTCCTATAAAACAGAAATAACTCTTAATACCTTCTCCCATATTGTAGGTTCATTTTAAAAGGTGACAAAGTCACAGTTTGAAAATGCAGGCATCTTTCACTAACCAAATCTATTCAGTTCTTGAATTTGGATAATAAGAATTTCAATAGCATAGTCAGGCAGCAAGGGATTTAATTGCTTCTGCATCATCTTTGTTTCTTTTATATAGGAAGTTCAGAAAGCAAGGGATATTTTGTAAATATATCAAACTTGTCTCTATCCTACTTTTGGATAGTGAGAGTTTGGAGAACTAGAGGAGGAAGGTTTGCGGCTTTATGCTATACTTTTAGTTTTACTCTAAGGTATTCCAAAATACAAATCAGCCCCAATTTCTCACCAGGTGTATAGCTATAAGGGCCTGAGTATTTATGATAGAGTCTGAAATTGCAATCATCTCTTTAGCGCATGGTTTAATTGCACTGGAAAATTCGCTGTCTTAATAGAGTTATAAGCAGTGCACATGGATTATGAATTTATGTATATGGATTATGATTTTATGCATTTGAGGAAGAAAAAGGCACAGATGGTTGGGCTCCATAAAATATTTCATTGGTGAATCAAATAAGCACAGGTACAATTCAGGCAGGTGGGAGTGAAAGAAAAGAAAGGGAGAAGAAAAGATGTGCAGATAAATTCATTGGATTTTGACACTGTAGTAGGAAATTAGCTTTTGAATTGTTTTCTCCTTGTTATATTGTAGAAATAAAAGCATATCCTTCTTTGTTCTGGTTTTTTCCCCAGGTGAATTACACTCAGGCCAGTGGTCAGTGACTAAGAACCCCAGTGAAAGTATTTGTAAGCACACATGGAGAACACAGACATTCTTGAAGTTCACTGCAAGTGTATACTATTTCAAGTGCATGAGGCATTCATATTGTACTAAGAATTTTCTCTTGGCCTAAATGTACATGATACTGACCTCATGAACTAGGGTAAAAGCCACTTATTAGGAAGAAAATTAGAAATAAATTTCCACTTTCATAGCCAGGAAGACTGGGGCAAAAGAAGCTCGAAATGTTGTAAAGGAAACTCACAAACTGTTTGGTAGAGTCAAATTGCGATTGAACTTTACCATACCCTTGTCTGAAAAGAGAACTCTGTCTGAAGACTGATTAAATCCAGTTTCTACAAATTGCCCCAGGGTTGCTTTTCATTTATAGAAAGAGCCTGGTCAGAGAAGTAGAGAATCCTACTCTTAAAATATCACTCAAAGTAAAAGGTTCATTAATACTGAATTACTAAGAAAGGTAGTCTCTTTGTTGCTTGGTTTCCCTTGTGGCAATCTGCATGTTTTGTAATTTGGGAATTAAAAGATTGGGTGGTTTTAGATAAAGGGAACTATCCGGGCAATAGCAGCAGAATGTTAAGCCTAGGCTGATTTCCTGAGGACGCACAGCTCAAAGTGAAGCCAAAATTCTCACTGGGGCCCTGGGCTGCTGTTGTGGGGGTGCTTAGTGCCTCTTGAATTAAACAGTCTTAAAACTCCATCGGGGAAGGTTCACAGAGAAAGCCCATTTTCAAAGCATCTGGTTCCTACATTCACAAGCACATACATGTCAGTTTTATGCAAAAATACAGACAAGAGACTGGCATTCATTTATATCATCTGCACATGCATTTTTTATGTTCACTGTCTATCAGACTGTAGGCTTTGCTAAAAGTCTAGAGATATAATAGCAAAAACTGGCCCTTACATCATAGTTGGGGAAACAGAAATTAACACACAAAATAATATAGATAGCATGTAATTTTAAAATCATCAGTGCTAGAAAAAAAAATGAAGCAGGAAAAAGGATTCTGACAGGTGACAGGCTTGTCAGGGAAGATCTCTTAATGAGTTGACACAGGCAGAGGAAAGTAAGGGATGACCCATGTAAAGTTCTGGGAGAAGAACATTCTAGACAGGAGAAAGAAACAGCATGTGCAAGTGCCTTGAGATGAGAATAAACCTGGTGTATCTGAGGACAGTAGCAGGCCATTTTTGTAGGTGTGGATGAACAAGAAGTACATTTGTAGCAAATGAGTTTGGAGAAGTAAGTAGAAGACAGACAACACGGTCTTGTTCATAATATAGACTGATTATTTTCTTTAATGGAAAGAATGTCATTAATTCGATATGATCTCAGCAAATGACTTGTGAGATCACTTGAGTATAGATTCTTTGTAGGCAAGAATGGAAAACACAAGATGAGTTAAGGAGTTTGGGCAAAACTAAGGAGTTTGGGCAAAAGCTACATGGCCACTTCGGTAAAAGTGAGAGCTGTGAAAATGGTGAGAAGTGATTTTTTAAAATGCCATGTAATTTGGGGTAGCATGGGTGGTTCAGTCAGTTGAGCATCCAACTCTTGGTTTCAGCTCAAGTCATGATCCCAGGGTTATGGGATCTAGCCCTGTGTCAGGCATGGAGCCTGTTTTAGATATTCTCTCTCTCTCTCTCTCTCTCTCTTAGGGCACCTGGGTGGCTCAGTCAGTTAAGCATCCAGCTCTTGATTTCAGCTCAGGTCATGATCTCAGGGTTCATGAGTTTGAGCCCAGCACATGGGGCTCTGTGTCAGCGTGAAGCTTGCTTGGGATTCTCTTTCTTCCTCTCTCTCTCTCTGCCCCTCTCTTTTTAGTGCTCACTCTCTCTCTCTCTCTCTCTCTCTCTCAAAATAAATAAATAAACATTAAAAAGAAGATTCTTTCTCTCTCCTACCCCTTTCCCTCTCTCTCTCTCACTAAATAAATAAATAAATAAATAAATAATGCCATGTAATTTGAAAGATAAAACAACAATGCTTGTTGATAGATAGGCTGCAGTTTGTGAGGGAATAAAGATTAATCTGTAATGGCTTGTAAGTTTGGAGCCTACATAAATGGGATATAGTAATGCCATTGTTAAGACTGAGGATACAAGGGAGGAATAAGTATAAAGTAAAGGATGTCAGGAGTTTTCTTTTGGACATGTTATTGTTTATGTCTCTTAGAAATCCAAGCAGAAGTGTTGAATAGGAAACTGAATGTGTGTATCTAAAACTTGGAAGATATTGAGACTAGAGGAGAATATTTAAGATGATATTTAAAAATATATTTTTATGGTAAATCTCAAAACTATAAGATACAGAAGAGTATAATTAATTCAGATTCCCTATGACTTAGCTTTAATAATTATCAATTCATGGCCAATATTATCTCATCCATACCCCACCACATTTTTGGAGCAAACTCCAGACAGTGTATCATATTATCAGTAAATACGTAAATATATTTCTGTATATATATAGTTGGTATTTAAAACCGCGAGTCTAGACAAGATTACCTAAGGAGAGGAAATAGAATGAGAAGAATCATTAAGTTCTAGTCTCTTAACAAGTTTGATGATTATAATACAATATTATTGCCTATATTCACTGTACTGTGCACCATTCACTGTAAATCATAAATTTATACCGTTATACAACATCTGTCCTATCCTTCAACCCCATCCCCTGGTAACCATTTTACCTTCTGTTTTTATAAGTTTGGCTTTTTTTAGATTCCACATTTAAGTGATATCATATAATACTTGTCTTTCTCTGACTTATTTCACTTAGCATAATATGGTAAAAAAGTTAATGATTCCAACCACTAAAAAAAAAAAAAAATCATGTAATGTGATTGAGGTGCTAATCATCTCTACAATGGCAATCATATTATACTATTTAAGCATATCATATTAATATATTGTACACATTAAATTTGCAAAGTGTTGTATGTCAAGTATATTTTAATGAATACTGGAGGAAAAATTGAAATAAGGAGATGGATGAGGTTTGAGTCTTAACAATATTCCAAAACTTAGAGGTTAGGGAAAGACTTTAGTAAGGAAGACAAGAAGAAATTGCCACTGAAGTTGCAAAGAAACTAGGAAACATGAGAGCCAAGTAAAAATAGTATTTTGGTTGTGTCACCTGCTTCTGAGAGATAGAATTGGATAGGCACAAGTAATCGACTAAGGATTTAACATTGTTAATTTAACAAAAAATGGTTTCCCTCAAATGATCAGCACCAGGTCTTGATTGGAATAGGTTGAGGAGAAAATGCCAGAGGAAATTTAGACAGCAAATATAAATAACTCTGGGGATTTGTTGAGAGGAGGAACAGAGAAGAGGCGCAGAAGCTCTAAGACAGTCCTAGGTCAAAGGGAAATTTTACTCTTATATCATGGAAGATATTACTACATGTTAATATGCTGATAGAAATGATCTGCTATAGAGGAGAAAGTTGATGATGTAGGAGAGAGAGAGGACAAGTGCAAAGCAAAATCCATTAGTAGGTGAAAGGAAATGGCCTCCAGAGCACAAGTGCAGGGGTTGACCTGAGATAGAGTGGCGACAGTTCATCAATTTTAACAGGAGGAAAGGCAGAGTATATTGATCCAAATGCAAGCAGGTTGGTAGATTTGATGGAAGACAAGTGAGGATTATTTTATTCAGAACGCTTCTATTTTCTCAATTAAGTAAGTATTGAGATCATTGGTTGATAATGAAGTAGTGTTAGGCCTTACTGGGTATTTCAGGAGAGAGGAAAAGGTGTGAAATGTTCCTCCTAAAAATGAAATAGTAAACTGACTTGAGAGAAAGTATACACTTGCTAGCAGTGCTAAAATTCCATTTCATATATATGGCAAAAAATTAGGGGAGGTCGTCATCACAGTTTGGTGTTTTTCTCATCTATTTACACTGCTCATGTGCAGGGTCTTTAAATTAAGGAAACCAAGTTTGAGTTGAAGGTGTTTTCAAGGGATTACTGTAGGGATGAATCATGCCATCCAATCTTCATAGAAAAATAAATGAAAATAGGATAAGGAGAAAGAAACTGAAGACATGGAGATTAATGGATTAGCAGTTTCACTAAGGGCAAAGAATTAGACCAAAGAATTAGAGCTTTTAAGAATAGGAAATGGGAACAGAGTCTAGATTGATTAAAATCAAGATTTTGGAGTTGGTGATAATAATGTATAGTGACTACCACAGGAATTGTTTGCTGAGATTTGGGAAAAGATCACTGGAAGTGAAAAGAGCAAGAAATTGATAGCCCAGGCTTTTGAATTATATACCTATATGGTGAACAGAGCAATCATTCAAATCAATTCAAAGGTGGTAAGCTGATTCTAAATATTTTTAATGAAAGAAGGGATAACCAGTGGATCAGTAGATGATTCAAACAAGAAGCAATAGTAGATGTTGTGGAATGGTGACAGACTTCAAAAGTGTTTGAGTTATTGAGAGAGGAGGAAGGAGAAATAGTCTGGTATGGCAACGATGAGCATGAGAGAAGCCTACCCCACCTCCAGGACATGTTTTGATGGGTGAGGTTAGGCCATGGAAGGGCCCTCCACTGAGAGAACAACAAGGTCATCAGTGATCACAAGGAATATTTACATTACAGTTAAGGCAAGCACAAGAAGAGCATGTGGAGGGTAAAGGAGATTTTGCTGATGAGAGACTGACTATAGAAAGCAATTTAAGGGTTTAGGTAGAGAACTAAAAGGGGAAGAAGTTTAGGTCAGATTATGGATTGCATGGAGCTCTATGAGACTGAGTCCATGCACTGGTAGATGACTGGGAGGTTTATACTTCTGGTGGTGACTACAGCAAGCAGGAATGAGATCAAGATGGGTTAACACCTTCTGAATGCTGTTGTCCTATTATTATGGGTAGTTAGCTAATCACTGCCTCCTTTCTTCCCAGAACCAATCTCTTAAGTAGTTTGTAGTGGTAAAATGCTGATTTCATGGCTTGGGCATTGTGTCTTTACCATAATCACATGGGGTTCACTCAATTTCAGAGCAAACAAAGATCTATAAAGCTGTTTTATACACTTCATCAGACATTATCATGCCAAGAGGAGGGAAAGCTTTAGCAAAAGTAGATGGTCAGTAAATGGTCCCATCTCTTCCCTTCCCTTCCCTTCCCTTCCACCCTACCCCACCCTACCCGACCCCATCCCATCCCATCCCATCCCATCCCATCCCATCCCATCCTATCCCATCCTATCACTTTTTCTTCCCCATCACAAAGAAATGGAAGGAATGTTATGATATAAAACTCAGGAAATGAAAATATGCTACAAAATTCAGTCCCTGAGTTAAATTTTGTTAAAACAGCACAATTAAGACAGCCTTCTCAAACTTTATACCACAAAAGAATCATCTTGGAAACATAATAGAAATGAAAATTTCTGAGACTCCATCCCCAAAATGTTACAGATCTGGGATGTATAGGGGCACCCTGTGTTCTGTGCCATATAGGACAGTCCAGTTTATGCTTGTTAGCCTGGCATGATTATTTATAGCAATCCCTTTCACTCTCAAAAAAATACAGGTTTGGGGCACCTGGATGGCTCAGTCAGTTAAGCATCTGACTCTTGATTTTGGCTCATCTCATGATCTCATAGTTTGTGAGATAAAGCCCTATGTCGGCTCTGCACCGACATAATAGAACCTGCTTAGGACTCTCTCTCTCCCCCCTCTGTCTTCCCCTCCCCCGCTCGCTTGCGCACGCGCGCTCTCTCTCTCTCTCTCTCAAAATAAATAAATAAATAAACATTAAAAAAAAACATGGACTTATTTTTTTTTTTTAAATGTCCAGGTTTGAATAATATATAGTCACCTTAGGAATAGGCTCCTAGAATCTTTTTAAATGAAAATATTTCAGGTCATTCTCATGCAAGTGGCCCAAATTCCATGCTCCAAGAAACACCATTTTAAGGAATGACACTGTTTGTTTTGCCAATTCTGGGTATCATATCTTTCCTTAATTAGGTATGATTCCCCCACCCCAGCCTACACCCCTGTCTGCAAGAGCCAGAAGCTTTAGGAGAAAGGCAAATTGATTCATTCAGAAATGACTGGTCCCTCCTGTGATGTAACAACTGTTTGTAATGTATTATGACATCTTGAGCACGCACGCACACACACACACACAGACATGCATCCAGACACATGCACACATGCACACACGCGCACAGACAGGCTAAAACTGTCAAAGGGTGTTTGCCATGTCCCAAGCACTCATCTAAGCACTTTGCATGTATTTTTTTTTTAATTTTTTGTTTTTCAACGTTTATTTATTTTTGGGACAGAGAGAGACAGAGCATGAACGGGGGAGGGGCAGAGAGAGAGGGAGACACAGAATCGGAAACAGGCTCCAGGCTCTGAGCCATCAGCCCAGAGCCTGACGCGGGGCTCGAACTCCCGGACCGCGAGATCGTGACCTGGCTGAAGTTGGACGCTTAACCTACTGCGCCACCCAGGCGCCCCTACACTTTGCATGTATTAATTCAGGTAACCCTAAACACCATACCTTGAGCTTCCATTTCTATTATTTCCATTTTGGAGCAGGAAACGAAGAATAAAACAACTTATTCAAGATCACATGGCTAATAAGTGGTGGAACTTGTATTCAAAACCAGAGTCTCTGACTAGTAGCCTATGCTTTTAATGTTTTGTGATATTACCTCACAAACTCCTATTCTGGAGAAATACCGATCTCTGTTTCCTCCTGCCTAAGACTCTGGTGATAATCTTTAACTGTTACCCACTTGTCATCACTTTGTACTATCTTACTTGTACCTATGTATCTATGTGTCCCACTGAGTTCTAACCCATGTTTTATTTTATGAGTGACATTCAGGATCTTCAGTATTTTTAAATGGCCCTTGTCTTTTCGTTCACCAAAATCTACCAAAATTATAGGTTTTTGTCATTCTCAAATGTGCCCAGAGTAGGGAAAAGGGAACTAATATTCATTGAGTACTTAATATCAGCTACCCGGTTGGAGTTTACATAATTTTCTTATTCAGTCTCCATAATTCAGAGAGGTGATTTTTTTTATCACATTTTTTGAAATAAGGAAACTGGAGTTTAAAGGAATAAGTCATTTTCCCAGGGAAGAGAAAGTAGTGGAACCAAGATTTGAACTCGGCTGTCTATACACTGTGCTTTATTTTAACACCAGGAATGAATTAATTTTTCTATCTGGTTAACCCTGCTCCTCTTTCCTTGACCTGTGTGAATGATAGCAAAAGGAAGGATCTTATTCTATTCTCTTTGGTGAAGAGAGCTACTACTTTGATGACATCTAAGATGAAAGTAACAACATTAAAGATATCCTTTTTAGCGATATGGTGGTGTTGCTATTTGGCCATTTCACTGACAATGTTGTAAGGAATTCTAGGTCCTTCTCCTCAATCTATAAAGTACTTATTTTCTGGCATTTACCCATCTATATATGGGTTTATCCATTAGTAAATGGATATTATGACAATGTCCAGATGACTAATAATTAAATGGGAAAAAAAAATGAAACCTCCCCCACTCCTTGTTGGATATGTGTTAGGTGAGCATAGGGAGTGACAACACTAAAAACAGTGTTCTGCCTAGAACTCGTGCTTATCTATATGGTTATAAAATATTTATTCAAAGGAAGATAAATTCATCAATACCTTCCAAAAAAAATCCCTCAATACTGTGTTATAATAAGAAATATTGTCAGAATGACAGCATATAGTATACTAAGAAGAAAAAAGGTGAAGGAATAAAGCTGAAGAAAACTGACTATAGCAGACAAGGACACAGAACAAGTCCCCTGACAGTGATTGACCCTGACACAGCCCGAGTGTCTATAAGATTTTTAGGAAGGTTGAGTAACTGGGTATAACTCCTCAAAGCAATGTGACAACCTATACTATCTTGTATCTATAAAATACCTATCTTTTCATTCCTTAACTCCATGTAGAGTCATATTTTCCTCAATGGGGAAGCCCAGATTCAAGACATCAGTGGTTTTTATTCTCAAAAGGAACAAAAGATTGAATAGACAAAATATTCTTGTCATTTGCCAAAAAATGGGAAGGTCACTGAGTTTTATTGTTGGGCAAGACCCCAAAGTCCCTGCAGAGAGTATGCAGTTTGTCACCATTTCCTCAGACATTTCACCTAACAGTGCTGATGCTGCTAGTCTAGGTTGAAGGCTTCAGAATTCAGTGTGATCATGTCTGTTTCACATTAGTGCCTTTCCCAGTACAAGGCACGCAGTGCATATTCATTCATGATTTTGATTAATTCTGTGTCTGACAGATATATTACTCATGTTTCTGTGATTGTAAAACATGATGGGCTTGCATCAGTCTCTCTAGTTTATAGTTGCTTTTCACAGTGGAAAATGTGCTTGATAGATGTATGGAGAGAGAGAGATTGATAGACATATATAAGTATGTATGTCTGTATATATAAGTATGTGAATGTGTTTTAAAATATACAGTTACAAAAATTATTAGTACAGAATGAAATTAAGTAGGGCCTAACAAATAATATTTAGTTAAAATCTGAAGTGGGTGTGTGTGTGTGTGTGTGTGTGTGTGTGTGTGTGTGTCTGTCTGTCTGTCTATGTCTAATGACTAGAGATTATATGGCCCAGTGCAGAAATTACTTCTCCATCTTCTTCTTGGACAACCTGGAATTAATTTCCTCAGGTTTAGCACATGAAAAAATTACCTCTTTACCGATCCTGAAATAATTTTCTTATTCAACATCCAGTTATTTTTGGATCTTAAAAATGGATATGTGTATATATATGACTTCTAAAATATAGGTGTGTACACACATATAAATTCTGATATATATACATATATGTAAACTCTGATGTATATTTATACATCTATCTGACATATATGTGGGTGTTTCAGTTTTAGTTTAGGGAAGTTAAAATCCTTTCCTACCTATTTTTATTTTCATGAACACAAACTACATGCGTCATTCCCTGTACATGCTTCAAGGATTTTAAGATACGCTGACTAGAGTTCTCCATTCAGCATTCAGTCCACACTTGGTATCTCAGTAAAGTTTTGTTGATTGAAGCAAGAGCAGGGGTTAATGGAGTTTTCGTACCATTATATTATATATCCAATGATGATTTCAAAACTCTACAGAGACTTTTCTCAGGTTTCGAAGGCAGTTCCCACTTATTTATATTTGGCACAAGGGAGAAAATAATCATTTCATGACAATTCATGTCACAGTTCTATTTTAAGCACCAGGCTGCAATCTAAAGTGATCGTCCTTTTATTGTTGTTTTCAAAATGAGACCGAGGCTGCTTCCCATTAATCCATCTATAAAATTTGCAACAATAAGTGTGTTCTGTGTTAGATTTCCAGCTTTGCCATTTATTAGCAGTGTGACTTTGGACATATTCTATAACCATTATACACCTTGGATTTCCTATTTAAAAGAGGTGAGGGGACGATAACACATAATTTGTAGGAATAAGGATTACGTGACACGAAGCCTGAGACAGTGTCTTGTGATCTGTGGCCCTCCTGCTCTTTCACAAACTTCCCAATGAAAATGTAGAAGAGGGCTTTCAAGGCTTAAGGATCTCAGGAATCTGTTTAGTCCAACTTACTCATCTCACAGACAATGAATTGAAGGCCACAGGGGATGGAGTGACTCACACAGCTGGCTATCTGCTGGGCCAGGACAGAAAAGCTCTATGGGGGCTCCTGATTCCCCTATTGCAGAGATTCCCAAGCACTGGTTTAACCATGAGATCAAAGTGGTAACCCCAAATTTATTGTGTTCTTTCTGAATTCCTGAGTTTCTGAACATGGCAAACTAGGCAGACCTTGGCAGCAATGTGGTTTAAGGGAACAAAAGTGAGTTCTGAGCTTGTTACTAAGTAGTTATTCAGCCTTCGCTTCCCATCAGCACAATAGCTGGATCCTTTTCTTAGCTTGGTGGCATGGATCCCCACCCTTTATTGCCTCCCTGCTTTAGGAGCTCCAGGTAGCCCTACTCAATTCTCAAGCAGTTATTGAACACTTTCTATATGCCAGATGCAACACCAGGCTGAGCCTCCCATGGGTCTCTGAAAAACCACGGTCTTTTTTTTTTTTCCTCCTGGTACCTAGTTTCATCTTCTTTAGCCCTACAGGTCTCAGCAAACCAACACATTATTCTCTCAGACTTTTGCAAGATAAATTATTTAAAATCTTCCTTCTCTGGTCTTGGGAACATAGCATCCTTCTAGTGACTCTGAGTGATAACGTATCTTGGAGGAAAACTAGTTTTCAATGATCTTACCCCATAAGAACTCTGAATAGGCTATTGGCAGGTGGAGAGATATGGTAAAGTGGGAAGAAGGGGAAAACACTACTAAATAATAGTTTGGTGTCTCATTCCAGTTTGCATAAGAACCTGGCTGGTTTTTTGTGGTTTTTTTTGTTTGTTTGTTTGTTTGTCTTTTTTTTTTTTTTTTTTTTTTCTTCCCAGAAATCATGGAAGTAGAGCATCGAGGGATTATGGCTGACTAATTGGAATGAGCTAGAGTAGAGGCTATGACCCAGGGACCAAGCTGATGTCACTTTTAGCAACTTCACTTTTCCTATGCATAGGACAGGAAAAGTACATTCCAGAGATACGCTATTATGTGCTGCTGAGATTAAGGAAAACTTGGGCCCTAAAAATTCATGACAAAAGATGATTTTTAATGAGGGTTTTTGTTTACTTTCATTACTGATTGCTTACTGACCCAGTTAATGAGAAACCAGAACTTCAGTTGCAAAGGAAAATGAGGAGAAAAGTAAAAGCATAACATTATAAAATATTATCCAAAATTACTTGAAGGGAAAATATTTTTTAATCATGGAATAAAAATTGTATAAGTTGGGTATATTTTTAATTATATATGTCAGTCTTTTTTGGTACCATAGTTTTTAGAAACTGGGGTCTTACAGAGATAGAGCCAAAAAAGGCATACAAAAGGCCTCCAGAATAAATGAAAATGTATTGTCTTTAGCCTGAATTGTTCCAGCCTTCTCATATTTCTTGTAACTCTAAAAATCAAATATTTGATAACATCTTATAACTTGTGAACATATGGGTACCTGCATACACGTGCATGAGGTACTGACATAGAGAAGAATGAATGGTGTGGGAAGCAAGAATCATAGTTCCACTGTCTCTGTTCTTCCACTGTCCAACTCTGGGAGCCTCCACAGTACCTCTCTGGTTTTCCACACTCTCAAATAAACACATTGTCCTGGAAACCCACTGGTGTTCAGTGTGTTTCAACTCCACATGAGTATCAGTATGCTTCTATTTCAATAGATGCCTTTCTTCTATCAGACTTTTCCCACTTGCCCCATATTTAGGTAGAAATAAATGTCTTTAGAGTTCTTCCCCTCTCCCCTCCAGAACACTACTATTTTTTTTTATTTTATTTTTATTTAAAAAAAAATTTTTTTTCAACGTTTATTTATTTTTGGGACAGAGAGAGACAGAGCATGAACGGGGGAGGGGCAGAGAGAGAGGGAGACACAGAATCGGAAACAGGCTCCAGGCTCTGAGCCATCAGCCCAGATCCTGACGTGGGGCTCGAACTCCCGGACCGCGAGATCGTGACCTGGCTGAAGTCGGACGCTTAACCGATTGCGCCACCCAGGCGCCCCTTATTTTTATTTTTTAAATGTAATTTATTGTCAAGTGAGCTAACATACAGTGTATATAGTGTATTCTTGGTTTTGGGGGTAGATTCCCGTGATTCATCACTTACATGTAACACCTGTGCTCATCCCAGCAAGTGCCTTCCTCAATGCCCATCACCCATAGATCACTTTATAAAACAGAAAGGAACTTTGTTGCTGGGGAAATAACCTACAGGTGTCTGAAGTGTGTTTGTAGTATTTGTTTGTTGTTGTTGTTGTTGTTATTGTTGTCTGGGGAATGGGCTTATCATCAGAATTAAAGAGCTAGAAAAGGGTAGATTGGTATAAAGGAGCTTGTAGAGGATGATAGGGATGGATCAGTAAAACTGGTCAGCCAGAGCTGGAGGTTGGGGTGTGGAGGAAGAGGCAGGGGCATGTTTGCTAGTTTTATTATTTTGAGAAGCTCCTTGGAAGACTTTGAGAAATTGGATGGGACTCCTTACTCTCAAAGGGATTTTGTGGCGATCTTTTGGATTTTCTCTTGTCAAAACTTGAAATATTTTAATGATAACTGAAATGTCTTTTTAATGATTGTTAGATCCTATTTGACTCTAGCCTCATGTTGAAAAGGACATGAGGCAACACAGGTTATTAGGGTGTGTAAAGATATGATGCATAATGATTAAGTTCTTATTCCCATATAAATCTTGTTCAGCTCCCTAATGACCAGCTGCCCTGGTACCACTAAATTTGTTATAGGACTTTATCCTTTCTTTAGTGACATCACACCACACTTCCAGTGTCAGATCTGCTTTTTAGCCTCTCCTACTTCTCATTTCAGTTTCTGTCATTCATCTGCCTTGTGGGTGATTGTGTTGGCCTCACCCATGCACTGTAGCTGGAAGACAACAGCTCCAGGGTAGAGAATATCACAAAGCTGAATGCATTTTGTTTCACAACAGAGTCTGGTAATTCTGCTGAGGAAGCTATGCAGGTATCTTGCAGCAGTAGCTACAATAATCTTTCACAGACATGTACATGTTCCTGGCATAGGTTTCATTCTATTCAGCCTTTCTTTAAATAAAAGAACCTCAGATGTCACCATGGAGAAGGTGACTTTTACAGAGATAGAATGGGGTCAAATATCCTACAGACTAGGTACTCTATGTGTCTGTTTCTGTAGCATTTCACACTTTCCAATACTCTCATGTATTGTTTCATTTGATCCTCTTTGCAACCCTGTGAAGCAGGCAAGGCAAGAGCTATGGCCCTAGATGAGGAGTCAAGCTTAGAAAGGTTAAGTTAGTTGCCAAAGCCAAATAAGCTCTGTGAAACAGTCCATAGTAGGACTCTGGACTTTGGATTTGAGTCCATTTCTCTATCAACTGCAAGATGCTCTCTCTGAGTAAGTCTGGCAGAGGTCAGAACCACTGCTTTGTGTTTCACAGGGCTTTGTAGTCAGTGGTCATGTAGGATCATTTGATCTCTTTGCTTCGTTTGGTTGTTTTCAAGTTCATAACCCTTTCATCAAGGACCAATTCTAGAAAATTCAGAAACAAGGAAAAACCAGACGTTTCTTTAAGAACTTCCTTATTTGAGATAGATACCACTCAATTGCAACATATTAGAGGAGTTTGTTTATCTAGATTGCAACTCATTAATGAATAAGAATAATTAGCCCTAGATTGCAAATGGGGAAAGTGAGGCATAGAATATTGCCTGACTCTTCTATTAGTCTTTTCTTCCTTTCTTATTCTAATCACCTCCATCACATTCTAGTTATATGACTTTTGGGAGAAAGAATGCACTGATTCAATGGAAAATATAGTGCAGCCAATTAAGGCCAATTGCCTGATGTTTTGTGATGAAATTCATTGCTGTCAAAATATAGGCCTTGGACCTATGGTTTGGTTATAAAATTTAAAGATATATTAATTTCTTATTTTGAAAAGACATTAAATAAGCTCTTACTTCAGTGGCGGCTTAAAAATGATTTGTCTGGGGGACACAGTGCGGAGCCTGCTTGGGTTCTTTCTCTCTCTCCCCCTCTTTCTGCCCCTCCACTACTTGCACACTCTCTCCCTCTTAAAATAAATAAACATTATTTTAATGATTTATCTGGGAGTAGAACCTCAGTTGGGAAAAAAAAAAAACAGTTTTGGAATTTCCTTGTTTCTTGATAGAACTTATTGATAATTGTGAAACAGTAAATTCAATACATGTTTGATTCAGAGCAATTCTTCTGTTAAGTTTGTCAAAACTTCCTTACCCAGCTATGGCTGATTATTTGTCTTTCTTTTGCACTCTTTATCTTTAGTTATTTTCAATCCATTAGAAAACCTATACTCACTGAGATCCTTGTTACTTTCCACCTAGAAGCTGGAGAGATCAAACACTCAGTTTCTAGAGTAGCATGCCATAGGTTGAGAAACAAGAATTGAGGTGTCTGCCTTTGAATCTTGGGCAACCACTAAGTTCTTAAGGATTCTCTAGCCACTAATTTCACAACGTATCGATTTCCTCTTTATGAAACAAGAATTATATTCTTCTTGAAGAAGGGTTGTGAAAATAAACAATTGAACCTGCTTTAGGACTATAAGCTCATGACAATCAAGTGATTGAAAAAGACATTGATTTCACAAATATTGAACAAATAAATTCCATAAAAAATCCTGTTTTATTTTATTTTTTATTTTATTCCTGAGAATAAACTTCTAAAGATAGAGGAAATAAATATCATTTATTTGTTTTTCCTCCTTTCTTAGAATATGATGTGTATGGACTCCTTGGGAGTAATTCCAGGAAAACTTTCCCCCAAGAATCCCCCTTGAGTATTTGAACTATTAAATATTACAGGGCTGTGATGCCTCCCCCATCCTCTTATTCATAAATGATAGTTCTTGTTCCCTTCTGAGAGACCCAGAGATATTGTCCCCTGTGAAATGCTACTGAATGCGGAGAAACCCACTTCAAGGTAAAAGTGTAACTTTGGTGGTAGTAAAAGGCTGTGAGGCAAAATAAACAGCACTGTAGAGTTAGAATACTGATTTATAATTTTAGCTTTACTCCTTGATTTTGTCATATTGGTCAAATCATGTAACCCCTCAGAACTCAATTCCTTCACCTTTAATATGAGATAATAAGGTCTATCTCCCTATTCTTTTGTGAGAGTTGAGGAAGGTTATGTTTGAAATAACTTTTCCAGGGGAGGCCCTCAATAAGGATGTATGGAATTAGCTGGAATATTAGTTGCTGTGACAAGTTCTGTCTAAGGGCTATCAGGGAATTTTCAAAATCAAAGGTCAATGTCCCAAACTCTATTCTCTGGGATGTGATCATGCTTTTAGTTGTTGATAGACTTTTCATAAAAGTAAAGAATTTCATAGTCAGATAAGCTTGATGGGATCTTATGGTACAGTCACAAAATGCACATTCGTATGCTAAAGTCATCAAAAGTCCTACAATTTTTTAAATCATTTTTTATCTCAGTTTTTAGCAAACTTCCTTTTTGATGGGACACATTCTCACAGAACGTTTACTAAGTTCTTCCAGCACGTATTGTGGTTGATGCTGTCACCAAGTCTGAGAACTTTAAGAGGTCATAGAAATTATCTCGTTGAAATGCTCCTCTGTTTTCTTTTATGGCTGAGGATGTTGGAGTTCACAAAGGTTGAGGAAATTATCTGAGGTCATACCACTAATTAATGGCAGATTCAAGATCATAATAGATAAATACTCTTTTCACTATACTACCTGCTATGGATCTAGATTAGCTCTCCCTTGGCTCACCATAAACCACTCATCAAAGGTCTTTGGAACAACGATATATATGCTTTCCCCTATGTGTGAATCATCTACCATTCCTTAATGAGATCCTCAACATTTGAGCCCAATGATCCATTCCCCCACCCGCCCCCCACATCCATTTGCCTGTGCAGAGTCAATGGCATGCCCATGCTGAGTAGAGAAATAGCTAATTTAAATATCAGTTTATTCAACTAGATTCATTCAGTTCCTCTGGACAAGTGTTTATTGAGCCCCCCTTTTAATCTAGTAATGCTACAGGAGATCCCAAACTGAGAAAGATCTAGTGCTTAAGACATCTGAACCAAAAAGCCATGTTCAGAGGCTCCTGGCAGTTTTAGGAGTTCTTTAGTGATGTGTAGCAAACCTGTTAGACTTAGAAATGCATATTTTTTGTATATGTTTGGGCAGAGATTAATATCTATAATCAATGACAGAAACTATGCCCTGTGGCAAAATACACAAAAATACCACAATTTTTAGACTAAGTATCCTTGCTTAAAGTAATTATCACATTCTACCTCCTTGCTCTGATTTTTTTTGTGCTCTATTTTCTCAAATAGAATTTAGAAACTTCATGAAATTAGGGGCTTTGTCTAAACATACCTTCACATAAAGAGGTTTAAGATATATATACTTGCTTTTTATATTATGTAGAGTTCAAGTGCATTTTTAAAATCATATTTGCACAGGTGGAAGAGAAAGAGAAGTCTCTGAGCTGAAAACTGGCACCATTCATGAGAAAAATGGATTAATTAAACCTAATATAGTGTTTTCCCTTCAAAACACACTTCATGACCCTTTGAATGACAACTCTAACCACATTGTTGTTTGGATTAACAATATAAACCTTAGATCTTGAGGGACGCCTGGGTGGCACAGTCGGTTAAGTGTCCGACTTCAGCCAGGTCACGATCTCGTGGTCCGTGAGTTCGAGCCCCGCGTCGGGCTCTGGGCTGATGGCTCAGAGCCTGGAGCCTGTTTCCGATTCTGTGTCTCCCTCTCTCTCTGCCCCTCCCCCGTTCATGCTCTGTCTCTCTCTGTCCCAAAAATAAAATAAACGTTGGAAAAAAAAAAAAAAAAAAAAAAAACCTTAGATCTTGAATAAATGCCTTGCTGCTATCCAAATGACTTTTTTTTACTATTATATTTTTTATACAAAATAATCTCTGAAGTCACATGTCTTTCTAATATAGAAGTAAAAGCTCCTGCATTGCAAATGACAAATGCATTTACCTTTGCTAAGAAGTTGAGTTCCCTCATTTAAGGGCACAGGTGGCTATCTTAAAGTTACTCTTGAACTCCAAATTGCCACATACTGGAACAATCATTCATTGTTTGCTGAAAGAAAGTTTTTTAGCACTCAGATCCTGATACAAGTATGGAATAATATATTTAGGTCATTTACTAAACATAAAAGCAAATAATTTCATGGGTAATAATCTCATCATTGCCTATCACAGAAGACTAATGCTCTCAGTGCTCATGTGTCTGATTCCTTAAGTCCACTCTCCTTAACCTATCCATTGATCCACCGAAAATAATTTATTAAAAATAGTCTATTGGAAGTATTTTGGGGAAAAAATGTTATTTTTAACTTATTGGCAGTTTTGTTTGTTTATTTTGGAAGAGAAGAGAGATCACACAAGCAGGGGAGGGGCAGAGAAAGAAGGAGAGAGAGAGGATCCCAAGCAGGCCCTGCAGTCAGTACAGAGCCTGATGCAGGACTTGAACTCACTAACTGTGAAATCCTACCTGAGTGGAAATCGAGAGTCAGACACTTAACTGATAGAGCCACCCAGGCACCCCTGTTATTTTTAGCTTAAAACTGATGTGTTACACATTGGAGATTAAATATATGTTTTGTATTTCAGTAAGTATTGGGACCATCAAAAATGTCCAGTTATTGGGTCATACTGAGGCATTAATCCAGGTAAGAAATAGGGAAGGATATTAAAAACAGTAGAAGTTAACAAAAAGAAAGAAGGGAATGAAGGGAAAATTGCTCCAGAAAACATTAGAATTAAGAAAAGATTGCTGTGAAAAATAAGAAAGAATCCTACCAGTGAATATGATAAAGGTTGGTAAGATGTGCCTCTTAGGAACTAGCAAGAGTGTTTTTAAGTATTTAAACTCTGTGTCTGTCAGTGCCTCTTCGACCTCTTGAATTTTTGCTCTAAACTCATCTTCTCTGATTTCTAAAATCATAGGTAAATTTTAAGCTGACATAAATAGGTGTTTCTTAAAAACATTCTTTTTCATTCTATCATACACTCTTTAAATTTCAAACATAAGCTTTATTCTCTTTTGTATTTATGGCAACATTCGTTCATTCTTCATCTCAACTATTGGCCTAAAAACTAAATAAACAATTTTGACTTAATTTGCTATGGATTGAATTGTTGTATTTTCCCCCACCCCAAATTCATGTGTCAAAGTCCTAATCTCCAGTTATGGTATTCAGAGGTAGGACCTGTGGGAGGTAACTGGTTTAGATGAGAATGGGATTAATGATAAAAAGAGAGATGCTAGATTTCCCCCTCTCCACCATGTGAGGATACACCTAGAAGGAAGCCACCTACAAATCAGGAAGTGTTTCTCACGTGACTGAATCTGCCAGCACGTTGATCTTATCCTTAGCCTTTAGATAGGTGAGATAAAAGCATTTGTTGTTTAAGCTAATGTATGGTATTTGTTGTAGCAACACAAACTGACTGAGACAGTAATATTGTTCTTAAGTCTTGGATTTCCTATATTAAAGAGCTAGGCATGTTAGCAGCCAGGCTCACTGAAACAACCTACATTCCTTCCTTAGTTACAGTGTTACCTGAAACATTATCATTTCTTGTTTTCCACTCTGTTCTATAAAATTCTGAAATTCCTAAGACAGTGTAGCTTGTGCCGTTAAAACATATCTATTTTAAAAGTCAAAAACTTCTTCATTAAAGCCCAAAAATATTATACCCAACATATTGAGGGTGATTATTAATTGTCAAGCTCATGAGTTTCCAAGAGGTACCCTTATGAGATAAGTTTAATTAAGCAAGGCATTCTATTAATCATTTCTAATTACTCATGCAAATCACAGACGCTCTGGACTGTGGTTTAATAGCCTGATTTGTTCCCAAATGCAGCCGATGTCTGTGGCCCAATGGGTATTTCAATGAACCTATCTTCACTGATCTTGTTACTCTATCTAGATATGATACTTGTCAGAAAACCACAGCTTGATTTGTTAGGCATTACAAGTGTTTTAATGCTGAATTAAAGAGACAAAGGTAAAAGAACACAAGAAAAGGTTGTGTTGTTACATGTGGCAATACAGCTCAACAATTAACGCACATATCCATCTGGCTATATGTGCACTACCCAAGGTACTGATGCAGAAACCCATGCTTTTCTCTTCCTACATGCAATTTCTTATCTATTCACTCCAAATATGATACTGATGAAAAGATGCTATCTTGAGTTTAGCATCATCATTTATGTAAGTAAATAAGACACATAGAAGAATACCAAACTTAATTAATGTAATTCCAGATTCTTCTTTATACTAGTGGTTCATAATTCAAATATGATGTCAAAAGATATAGCTACTTCTTCCATCCCCACTCCAAATTGCTAGAGAAAATCCATGATGGCAAAAATACAATTAACTTATTTCCAAATAAATTTGTAATTTATAATCTATACATTTTGAGAAATAAAGAGTGGCACTTACTATTTATACATTCAAAAGGTGATGTTTGGTGAACACATACATTCAAGGATTGCTTATAATGATTCCACAACTTCCTAGGGGGTTTATCATAGGGATTAAGACCTTCAGACCTTCTCTGATCGATGGCAAATTTAGGTCTTTTTTTTTCAACATTTTTACTTATATAAAAATATTGAAACTTCCAGTACACCAAAAAAAAAAAAAAAAAAAAAAGTCTCTATCCTTTCTTCTCCCACACAAAGTGAAACTTACCCTCACCCCCACCTCAATCTACATAGCCAGTCTAGACAAGCCTGGGATGCCAATCACAACCTCAGTCTGCCTTCCTCTGACCCCTCTCTTTTCTGAATGCTTCTGCTTTATAATCTCAGTCTCAGTATCTCCTCTGGACACCCTCACCATCAAAATCTGCTGTCACAAAAAGTCTTGCTAAATCAATTTGTACTAAAGTATAAAGGACAGATAAGGTTATATTTGCATTTGAATAGAGATCATTGTGTTTCACTAAAGGGATTAAGCTCTGACCTGGAATTTTAGGCATCAGCAAATATGTGATCAGAGTGCCCATTCAAGGAAATTGAGCCTTCCTAGTACCCATGAAATCACACTAACTGTGTAATCACTTTTTCACCCACCAGAGAAACAGTGTGACCAGGTGGTTAGGGGCCTAGTTTCTGGGGCCAGACTCCTTGAGTTTAAATTTGGTCTCAGGCACTTTCTTCCTTATGTGACTTTTGGCATGTTTTTCCCTGTGCCTCAGCTACCCCATCTATATAAAGGGGATGAAGATAATAGAATCTACATTGTACAGTTGTAAATTGTGAAAATCCATGTGCATTGGGAGTGCTTAGACAATGCCATGTACCTTGTAGTGCTCTGTATGTGTTTGATAAAGAAAATAAATACTAGTAACAGTGGCCTTGAATCTTTGTGGTGTTTCTGTCAGCAACAAGCATTAGGTCCCTGAAGATGTCTCAGTTATTCCTTAGGACTAGACTATACAGTTGTATAAGTGATTAGGGTAGATTAGGCAAACAAGTTAAAATGATACTCTTTAAAGTATGTCCTAATTGGAAGGACATCCAAAAGGGAAAGGTAAATGTCAATACAGAGGGACAGAGTTTTCCTGAAATATGACTTAAAACATGTTAAACCATAGTTCTTTGTGACCATAAATAAATACTGCAGAACAGTTCAATGAATGTTAATATTGTACTCTTCAAACTCACAATTTCTGCCTTCTTCCCTTTTTATTTTCCCACTCCCCCTTTATTTCCTTCTTTTACTCATTTCACAAATATTATTTGGACAAATAAATATTATTTGGACAAAAAGAGTGGGAATAAGTTGTCTGGGAATGATTGGTAGGTAAAGAGCTCAGTTTTAGACACTTGGGTGTGAATTGCCAGTTGAACAATTACTTGACTATGTCCAGCCAGTGAGGAATTCCAGATCTGAGCCCAAGAGGGGACATATGCCCAAGATAGAAAAGATATTCATCAATGGGTAAATAGGAGTTAAAGATAGGCTGCCCTAGTAGAAAACATGTAGATAAAAGGAAAGGTCAAGGGAAGATCATAGAAAAATGCTAATTACCAGCTTTAATGGGGAGGGTAGAAGAGGATCCAATGAAGAAAAGTAAGATAAGATTTTTTAAAAATAGGTTAGTGAGCACCTGGGTGGGTCAGTCAGTTGAGTATCCAACTCTTGGTTTCAGCTCAGGTCATGATTTCAGGGTTCCTGAATTGGGCTCCCTGCTGGTATTGTAGAGCCTGCTTGGGATTCTCTCTCATTCTCTCTCTCTTCTTTGTCCCTCCCTGATTTGTATGTACATGTGATGTGTTCTCTCTCTCTCTCAATGAATAGATTAATTTTAAAAAATAGGACAAGAACCCAATATATTTCATGGAGAGCAAATAACTGTATATTTGGAAAAAATTTAAATGTTGAAGCTTTTTCTGGTAAGTCAAGGACTAAACTGCCCATGGGATTTTCATTGAAGTTGTCTTGATGATTTTGACTATTGTCAAAATACTTTCAAGGAAGCAGTGGAAATGAAAGCCATATTTCAGTAAGCTAAGGAGTGGATTGCAGGTTAGAAAGTAGACAGAATAAGTTCTACTGAGAAAGAAGAAAGCAGACAGCTTAAAAGCCTCAATAATATGGATTAATATGGTATTTAATGCCTACACTATTTTTTTATTGTTTCAAACGTCTGTCTCTTCTTTTGTCTGAGGCTGAAATTCCAGCACTCTGACTCCATCCTCCCAAATCTTAGTTCCATAAACATCTTTGCCTAAGAGAGACTTAAAGAGAGACAGGTAGTATGCAACAATTGTCTGGTATGTCGAAGCCAAATTTACCTGTAAATTAGGACATCCAGACAAAGACAGCCAACAGTGCCAAGTCTCGGTCTTAGGAGTAGGATCATGATAGGACATATGTAGATAGATGTCATTAAAAGAAAGTAAATAATTGAAGTGGTAAGAGGAAATGGGTAGCTTAGAGAGTACACAGAAGAGGAAAAATATACAGATCTTTGTAGAAGGCTCCTCATTTGGTGGTGATAAGAGGGAAGAGCCTTTGTAGAAGGCTCCTTATTTGGTGGTGATAAAAGGTGGTGATAAGAGGGACAGAGATGGAGTGGGAGCAGTCTGAGAGACAGGAGCACTAGAATACTGCAGCACAACAGAAGCCTACAAAGAGTGAGTCAAACATACAAGAGATGAAGGACAAACAGAAAACAAACAGCTGGCTCAAGGAGAGATGCATGAGAAAATCCATTTGTTTTCATTTTATTTTTAAGTTTATTTATTTTGAGAGAGAGAGAAAGAGAACGCAAGCAAGGGAGGGACAGAGAAAGAGAGAGAGAGAGAGAGAGAGAGAGAGAGAAAGAGAAAGAATCCCAAGCAGGTTCTGCATTATCAGTGACTCAAGGCTCCATGTCACGAACTGTGAGATCATAACTTTAGCTGAAACAAGAATCTGAAGCTTAACTGACTGAGCCACCCAGGTGGCCCTGTTTTCCTGGTTTGTATCTCTACCTTTAACTCTCTCTCCCTCACCCCCCTTCTCTGTGCTCTGTGAGTGTACGTGTATATGCATAGAATATTATGTGTGTGTGTGTGTATCAGCTTTATTGAGATATAATTCAATAGCAGATTATAAAATTCACCCATTTAAACTAAATAATTCTTTTTTTTTTTTAAATATATTCAGAGAGTAGTGCAGCCATTAGCAAATTATTTGTGTGTGAGATTGTTGCTGCTGACCTTGGGAAAAGCAGTTTCAGGAGAATAAATAGGGGTGGGGTAAGCAGTTGTCAAAGAATTAAGAAACAGTAAGGGCACAGACTGGGGAAAAATTTTTGCAAAATACATATCTGATGAAGGGCTATTATCCAAAGTAAACAGAGAACTCTTAGGAGTCAAAAGTAAGAAAACAAACAACCTGAGTACAAAATGGGCAAAAATCTGAACAGACACTTAACTAAATAAGATATACAGATGAAAAATAAGCTGAATAATATGAAAATATGCTGAATATCCCTATGTTATTAGGGAGTTACAGATTAAAGTGACAATGAGGTACCATCACATACTTATGAGAAGGGCAAAAATCGAAAACACTGACAAAACCAAATACTGGTGAGGATGTGGAGCAATAGGAACTCTGATTCATTGCTGGTGGGAATGCAAAATGGGGCAGCCACTTGTAATTTTTTTATAAAACTCTTATGGTCAACCTACTCTTACCATAAAACCTAACAATTATGTCCGTTGGTATTTATTCAAATGAGTTGAAAACTTACATCCACACAAAGACCTGCACATGGATAATTATAGCAGCGTTATTCATAGTTGACAACACTTGGAAGCAATCAAGATGCCCTTCAGTGTGTGATGGATAAATACACTTGGCACATCCAGATGATGAAATATTACTTAGCACTAAAAGGAAATGAGCTATCAAGCCATAGAAAGACATGTGGATGCAGATTAGTATGTGAAGGAAGCCAGAATGAAAAGGATACTGTGATTCCAACTGTGTCATATTCTGGAAAAAGCACAACTGTGTGGACATTAAAGAGATCCGGTTTCCAGGGGCTAAAATGGGTGGGAGAGACGAATAGATAGAGCATAGAGGATTTTAAGGGCAGTGAAATTATTCTGTCATACTATAAGGGTGGTTACATGTCATTATACTTTTGCCAAACCCACTGTGACACATCAGGAGGAGACCCTAATTTAAACTGTAGACTTTGGGTGATAATGACACGTCAGCACAGGTTCATCAATTGCAACAAATGTACCGCTGTGGTGTGAGATGTTGATGGTGTTGATAGCTGTGCATATGAGAGGCAGGGAGAATGTAGGAAATTTCTATACCTCTCATTTAATTTTGCTGTGAATCTAAAACAGCTTTGGGATTGTCTGAGTGTATAGCTCCTATTTGTTTAAGAAAGGGAGACCAAGGAAGTCAGGTGTACTTCACATTGTGTAGAAAGTGAGTCTGAACTTATACAAGATGATGTCTGATGGAATAAGGCAATGAGAAAAACAGGCAGAAGGAGAATGAAGGAAAACACTTTTCCTCTGAGACAGAAGTAAGGAAAGAGACAATTAATAAAAACAAACAGAAAAACAAACAAATAAAAAACCCCAAACCCTTGGCTGCTGAGAAGTTATGAGGAGGGTATAGCTGCATAGACATTTTGAGGAAAAGAGGAAGAAAGTGTGGAAGTTTGTATTTTGTGAGTTTGATTTCTCAGTAAAGCCAAGCCACAAAACACCCTAGGCTAGAGTAAATATTTGATGAAGGAGAGGTTTTTTAAGTTCACAGAGTTTGCTTCTCTAGTTAGCTTACTTGAGGGAGGAAATAAGGGTAGTGTCTACACTGGTTTCTTTTATTATTGTTGTCCTTAAGTTCATCTGTATCTATACTGACACATGTGGCTACTGAGCCCTTGAAAAGGGGCTAGTGCAAACTAAGATGTTCTGTAAGTGATATGAAATCTTGTATGGGGTATTTACAGGCCACCTTGGTATTTGCAAACTAAATTCTTTATGTTTTTCACAGCAACACTTTGGTAATTCTCATGAGACATTGCCAAGGTCACTTCTGAATGGTGAGAGGAGACAGAATCCCTGTCAAGGCTAGAGCAAAGTGTGGGATACAGGTCACAGGAACTATTTAGTGAGAACCTATTATAGGTTAGGATTGTTCTATTTCACATACATTTAAAAACAAACACAGTGAGTGAGTTTCCAAGTTGGAACCCTTGAACCTCTCTGAAAGTCAGTGTTTAATCTGTAAAGTGAAGCCTAAATTATCACTAACCAAATATCTATTAATCTAAAAGACATAAAGCATATTGGATATTGCTACATATGCTAGCTCATATAACTCAGGGCTTAAAACTTCCTAGTTTACCTTTGAAGTGACTTCCCTGGGATGGATTGCCAAAGTCATACAATTTATAAGTGCTCAGTGTGACCCAATGTCCATCTTCTTTCCATAAGACTACACCATGAAGGTCAGTGATCCGTCTTCTACATAATTGTCTTGAGGACTAAACAAGTTTGAGGGCTATAGCATCTAGAATTGCTCCTTGTTCTGTCCTTGCTCATTTCCAATCTCTGGAGGATGAACAGCACTCTTCTGTTCTCTTTTCTTCTCTTTGTGTCTCTACCTTTCTGAATGTTTGCTCTTCCTTTTCTCTCTCAACTCCCTCACTGTTCCCTCTCCCTCTAATTCAAGTGCTTCTTTTGTGCCTCTCTCTATCTCTGTTCTTTCTCCTGGGTACTGCCGTTCTGCTCTAATATAACCTTGTGTCCGGCCCCAGTTCTTTCCAGTTGTCCTCAAATTTTACTTAGTAGTAGGTCCAAGAGGTGTCTGCAGTATTTCTTGTAAACATTTTTGAGCAAAACTAAACACCAGTTGGAAGCAAGGGAGAAACTTGAATTAAACAAAAGACTTGGCAAACATTTTTTCAGAGTTAATTTAAATTATTTAGAATGTCTTCCAAGGGAAGTGGCATTTTGTCAACGTGTTTAAAAATATATATTCAAGGATGTTCTTGTGTATCGGGACTAATATATTCTCTGTATCATGCATTTTCATAGCATTTATGTGAACATTTCCATAGATAATGTTTCCATCTCTTCATTCTTTCACTTAAGAAATCGGGAAAATATTATTTTAAAAATATTCACTGTTAGATTTAATCATACTCCAGACACATCTTGGTTGTTTTGATGGGGTTGTGACATTGCATACTGCAAAACCAATCACTTTGTAAATTATCTTCATTTATATTTTACAATTCTGTGAACTTGATTATTAGTGCAAAGAGTTTATTCCTTTAAAAGCAAAGGTTCCCTCGGTCTACACTCAAACAAAGAAGTGAGATTTTTGCAAACACCTTTAAAAAAAAGAAAGAAAGAAAGGAAAGTATTTTGCAGTCTCTGAGCTGTGAAATATGGGGCTCTCATTAGCTGCACGGAGAGTTCCCTGTTACCACTCCAGCTGTTGACTATTTACTACGGAAGCTGGTGCTAGTGGTAGGCAAAGAAAAATGCTCATTTAGTTAGAGCTTTCCAGGTGAAGATTTCTTTGAGGTTGATTTGAACATTTGCCTATTATGAGAAAAAGCTATGCATTATTCAAATCATGACAAAACTAAAAGAATTCCCCCAAATTGTTCAGTGTTTTCTCAGATAAAATGAGTGCTAGTATTTAGAGGAAAATTTCATTACGCTAATTAACTTTTAAAAATTCATTAGCTAACACATTTTTTTTCTTTAAATGATAGATAATAGGAAATTCCACATCTAATTGTTTACAGATATATTTTAGTACATTTGTGAATATTTCACCCATGACCAAATGAAGTTGTTGCTTCCTATTGTAGTCATTGCATAATCTAATTTTAAAAATCTCCAGATCTTAAATTATCATAAAAATGGTTGTCTATATTCCAGTGGCCTCTGGGGACATATTTTTTGAATGGTAGTATTTTCATAATGAGAGATGGTATGCTGTAGTGGTGAAAAAAACCCAGCTGTCAGCTCTAAATAAAGCAAAAACCTGGATTCAAATCCTCACTTGAGCATGCAAGTGCTAAACAACCTGAGCAAGTGGCCCAACCTCTCTTAGTCTATTTTTTCATTTGTTATCCAAGCACAAAGGTCCCAGTAGATGGGTTTATTGAGTATTCTTAAGCACCTGGGTCATTAAATAATAACTTTATTCAGAAATGGCACATCCAAGTAAACTGGAGATTTTTTTTCCTTGTATTTTCTGTTGTTTTTGTCATTATTATTTACTATTGGGAAGATATTACTTTGCTAATCATCGAAAATATTATATAGTGCATTTACAAAGAGGCAATAGACACTAAGGGATTCTTTTGAAAAGCAAGATAAAATAGCTAAAGAATTTATCAAGGGAAAGAATTATCTAGTCTGTGCCTATTCACTGCCATCCTCCTCGCCTTCCAAACCGAAGCCTCTGGAAATAAATCCTGCCATCCTCTGGCAAACTCCTGGGTTTTCCACTTGCATAGCCAAGAAGTGCAAAAGCCATGTTGTGAGATTTTCAATTTGATCGTCTCACACGAGGATACCAGTGTTTTCAGACTGGAAACAGCATGTTACTACACTTTGGCAATAATGCATTAAATACAGATGGGTTTGTTTTTAGCCAAATATGTATCATACAGCCAACAGCTGTTTAGCTATTGCCAACGGTCTGTTTAGTACACAGAGAATCTGTGAGTTTCTTTTTTGCTCAAGAAAGTCTGGTGGATCCATGTAAAAGCCCCACAAAGGTGCCCAGCCTACCACAAAACGGAAGACAGAAATTGCCAGCACAGTGAAAAAGGTTTGCAATATTTGTTTTCTCCCAAATTAAAATGCCTAGTTTGTTATAATGAATAAGACTAACATGATTTTTAATATACTCAAGTTTTAATATAATTCTAGCTCTTTCAATGGATAAAGAATACCTTACAATCTTAGCAATGATGCAGTCAATAAGAATGTGTGGTATTTTTCACGTTTTCTTTAAAAGCATGAAGCACTGAAGGGTGTGTACAGCCTCAGGAACACAGGTCATCTCTACCTCATCCCTCAAGCTGTGGAGAATTCATGGGCATCAAGTATAGTATTTCTCATTACGTAGCACTCATTTTAATTTCTATTAAAGGCATCCAGATACTTAATAAAAAGGCCACATCTATTACCTGAAAAATAAAACAGGATTCTGATCTATCAAATTCATGATTGATATAACAGAGGGCTGTCACAAGACAAAGTAAAACACTATATTGCTATTTTATATGCACTTTATATGTAGATATTACATATCTATTATATCATACTATATATGTAATACATTATATATATGTGACATATATAATGTACATTATATATACATGCATATATATAATATATACACACACACACTTATATACCCCTCTCTTTTGTAAACATTGCTTTGACACAAAAAGCAAATAAAACTATTCATTTACATTTTATATTTTAGGGATACTGCCACCAGGTGGTAGTAAGGAAACATCACATTAGAAGCTGCACTCTTTTTTTTTTTTTTTTTTTTTTTTTTTTTTTCTTTTTTAACCCATGTAACCAAATATTTCTAGGTCTTCAGATGTATAGTTGTTTCATTGAAATGGATAAATCTAAAATAGTTTAAGCAATCATCAAAAGTAAAGCATCTTAAATCAATTTAAACTCATAAGGGGGAATTAACTCTTATAATACATGCAGGAGTGATACTGAAGTTTATCAAATTGGAGCTCTTAAGAATCCAAAATTACACATACAAAATTATTTATGAATTGGAATATTTATTTGGAATTAGAAATCAAATAAGCACAATTTGCTTAAGGGTCAGAAATCCATGTCTCTTATTTCTGAAATCTATGGGCATGTCCCCCCAAAAAAACTTGAGAAATACCTCCTGTTCACAGCTTCGCCCCCCTTCTCCTCTGCACTCATTTGAAAGCACTGTGCAACTCTCAGAACTCATTAGGATATGGGCAAGGGAGGAATTAAAAACTGAAGTTTTATTAACTTTATGATATACCCATCAAAAAATAAGATTTGGGTATTTCTCGGGGCGCCTGTGTGGCTCAGTCGGTTGAGCGTCCGACTTCGGCCCAGGTCATGATCTCGCAGTCCATGTGTTCGAGCCCCGCATCGGGCTCTGTGCTGACAGCTCGGAGCCCAGAGCCTGTTTCAGATTCTGTGTCTCCCTCTCTCTCTGACCGTCCCCTGTTCATGCTCTGTCTCTCTCTGTCTCAAAAATAAATAAACATAAAAAAAATTAAAAAAAAAAAAGATTTGGGTATTTCTCAGCACTTGTTTGTAGCTGTGAGGCTGAAAACAGGCAACTCTACAGTTCTTCTCAACTCCAAAATACTATTGTTACTTTCTAGCTAACCCTTAAGTATTCTTGTAACTGTGTATAGTCATCCCATATTTTCATGGCGTTATAGATCCCCAGTAAAAATTCCTTTGTTTCTGAGCTCTGGACATTTCAGTACCTCTTACTGGCCAGTGTCCTTATAGCCTCCCTCCTTTTGCTTTCTTGCCTGAAAGGATGCCTTCTCTTTCCAAAACAACGGGTTTATCAACTAACTTGCCTGGTTCTTGCCTAACTGCTAAGGAAAGCTTCTGAAAGGACATGGATTGGGATAAAGAATATTGAAGAGGAGGGAGCAGGGGTTAGAAACACAATCCAGAATTTTCTGAAAAATCTAAGTTCACACCTGTCTCATGATGTTTGTTGAAAATCTTAAATGAAGACAATATTTTGTTGGTTAAGCAACTTATATGACTTACATGACTTTGGGAAATGTTTTCAACTCTGGTCTAGATTATGGTACTTCTTTTATGAGCATAGACACTTAAAAATGTCCCAGTAGAAGAAAAACTGGAAATAAACTACTTGTTTAAACATAGAGTTTTATAATCATCGATTTTGTTATTAGAACCTTTCACCTTCATGTTCATTTCTTTGGATTCTTCCTGTCCCATTCTACTGCCTGGAGAGGTATTTTCTTGGGATTATTTAGTAGGACTCCCTCCTAAGATATGTGTGAATCTATCACGTGAATTTGCACTAAGCATTTATCTTTTCAGGACCCCATTGTAAACAGAAAGGAGATGGTAAAAACCCATCTTGTTGACTTCAGTCAGCACAGATTTCTGGAAGGCAGAGGGAGGGCCAAAATTGCTCAACATATTCTTTTCTATTTACAATTGATAATGGATATTTGAATTTTTTGAAGTAGGAATTAATGAGGGAAATATAAATTTCCAAATTTTTTCTCACTTAAAGGCAAGGTTAGCAAATACAATTTGCATGTAAATCAGCATTTACCTGACACATGCACTTCTCATGGCTTGAATAAACTGTGACATGAAAAAGATGAAAGACGTAGGATGCCTATAAAAATCTTTAAAAGGTAATTGGCAGACACTTGCAATAAATATTTATTGAGCAAAGAAATGTCCTTTTCTAGTTTTGTGTCACTATGATTCCTGCTTCATCTCTGTCTTCTTCCTACTTTCTCATTAAATATGACTTTTCTTTTATGATAGGATTCAGACCACATTCTGATGGCAGAGAAAGGAGGATGAAGGGGCCTTAGAGTAGAAGTGGGTTTTGTTTTGTTTTGTTTTGTTTTGTTTTGTTTTGTTTTGTTTTGTTTTTTTGGAAGCTGTATTTTGAAGCTGTAGAAAAAGTCTAGGACAAAGCTGAATGCCTGAAAAGCTGAAAAGGGGAGAAGAACATGAATTAGAAGACGAGCTAACATTAGATTGGCTTTACTGCCCCTTACCTCCTACCACTTTTTAAATTATCCCCATGTTGTTTGTTTGGCTACTGTGCCTTACGTTCTAACAGTCCCTCTCTTTGAACATTGTGCAAAGACTATTACATCAAGAGGAAAATTCTGCCTTAAGGTTCAGTGGCCTCTTCAACATATTTGAGGTGAAGGAGGAAATCAGGTTTAAGGATGCATTTTCACTTCCTGGCTTTTGTGAATGGATGCTATCTGGTTGGCCTTCTGGATATTGTCCAACCATTAACATTACAATGACTCACTGAATTGCAAGCCCCACCAAAATCCTACAAGCCCTTGCAAAGTTGCCATGTAAAAACTGTTTTGTTTGTTGTCCTTGTTGTCTCCAACCAGTTACCTTTATACATCCTTTTTTTCCCCCTCCTGTTCCATTAGATGTCTTTTATCATGACATTCCTTGTCACCACTAACCTATGCCACAGAGTAAAAAATGTTCTCTTATTTATAATAATGACTTTTAATAGATTGTTTTAAACAGTTATTCTAAAATCTCACCTCATTCATGAAGTCTCTTCCAACCATTAAATAGGGAAAGAAGTTCCTATGGACCAGAATCTCATCTTGCCAAATACAGATGTTACATCTCTGTCTCTCTCTTCTCAATTTACATAAAATGTAATGTAAATGAAATTTAAATCTACATGTAATTAATAATCCACTGTCAATACAGGAAGCACTGCTGCTTGTCAACTAAGTTTATGTCACCTTTTAAATCCTTTGTTGTCATTCCAACAATTGTCGCAGCATCTGCACCCGTGGTAGATTCCATCTCAAGAAACCATTTTCTTTGCTCCTCTCTAAAAAACTACTCTTCATCTGTTGATGTTTTATCATGAGATTACAACAATTCAGTTGCATCTTCAGGCCTCACCTCTAATTCTTGTTCTCTTTCTGTTATACCACATCTGCAGTTACTTCTTCCACTTAATTCTTGAGCCCTCAAAGTCATCCATGAGAGTTGGAGTCAACTCCTTCCAAACACCTGTTATTTTGATGTTGCTATTTTGACCTCTTCCTATAATACATGAATTTTTTTTTTATTTTTTTATTTTTTTTTTTAATTTTTTTTTTTCAACGTTTATTTATTTTTGGGACAGAGAGAGACAGAGCATGAACAGGGGAGGGGCAGAGAGAGAGGGAGACACAGAATCGGAAACAGGCTCCAGGCTCTGAGCCATCAGGCCAGAGCCTGACGCGGGGCTCAAACTCACGGACCGCGAGATCGTGACCTGGCTGAAGTCGGACGCTTAACCGACTGCGCCACCCAGGCGCCCCTGTACATGAATGTTTTTAATGGCATCTAGAATGGTGAACCTCTCCGGAAAGTTTTCAATTGAATTTGACCAGATCATCAGAGGACTCACTGTCTATAGCACGTATAGCCTTAAGAAATACATTTTTTTTAATAACAAGACTTGAACGTTGAAATTACTCCTCCCTTCATGGGCTACAGAATGGATGTTACATTGGCAGCCAAGAAAACATTCATCCCATTTGATGTCCCCATCAGAGCTCTTAGATGACCAGGCACATTGTCAACGAACAGTAATATTTTGAAAGAAATCTTGTTTTCTGAGCAGTAGGTGTCAACAGTAGGTTTAAAATATTCAGTAAACTATACTGTAAACAAATGTGCTATTCTCCAGATTTTGTTGTTCCAGTTAGAGAGCTAAACAGAATAGGTTTAGCATTATTCTTAAGGGCCATAGGATTTTCAGAATGGTAAACGAGTACTGGCTTTAGCTTTAAGTCACAGCTGCCTTAGCCCCTAACAAGAGAGTCAGCCTGTCCTTTGAAGTTTTGAAGCTAGGCATTGACTTCTCTTTTCTAGCTATAAAAGTCTTCCATGACATCTTCTAATAGAAGGCTGTTTTGTCTATGAAAATCTGTTGTTTAGTGTAGCCACTTTCGTGAATTATCTTAGCTAGATCTTCTGGATGACTTGCTACGGCTGCTACATCAGCCCTGGTTGCTTCACATTACACTTTCATGTTATGGAGATGGTGTCTTCCTTAAACTTCACAATCAACCTCTCCCAGCTTCCAGTTTTTCATCTGCAGTGTCCTCACCTCTCTCAGCCATCGTAGAATTGAGGAGAGTCAGGGTCTTGCTCTGGATTAGGCTTTGGTTTAAGGGAGTGTTGTGGCTGATTTGATCTTCTATCCAGATCACCCAAACTCTCCATATCAGCAATAAGGTTGTTTCAGTTTCTTATCATTTGTGTGTTCACTGGAGTAGGACTTTTAATTTCCTTCAAAAACATTTCCTTTGCATTCACAACTGGGCTTTTTGGCTCGAGGCCTACCTTTCAGCCTATCTCAGCTTTCGACATGCTTTCCTGACAAAGCTTAATCATTTCTAGCTTTTTATTAAAAGTGAGAGTTGTGCAACTCTTTCTTTCACTTGAACACTTAGAGGCTATTGTAGAATTATTAATTGACCTAATTTCATTATTGTTGTGTCTCAAGAAATAGAGAGGCCCCAGGAGAGGGAGCAAGATGGGGTAATGGCCAGTCAGTGGAGCAGTCAGAACACACACAACATTTATTTAGTTTGCTATCTTATAATGACGTGGTTCCTGGCACCACAAAACAATTAGAATAGTAACATCAAACGTCACTGATCACAGATCACCATAACAAATGTAAAAATAATTTTAAAAAGTTTGAAATATGGCAAGAATCATTAAAATGTGACACAGAGAAATGAAGTGAGTAAATGGTTTTGGAAAAGTGGTGCTGATAGACTTGCTCAATGCCGGGTTACCACAAACCTTCATTTTTAAAAAATGCAATGTCTGCAAAGTGCAATAAAGCAAAGCGTATCTAAGAAGGCATCTATACAATGAAGAACAAAGTTTTAAAAGATGTATGACATTATCATTTCATATTTCATATCAATTTTTAGGAAGGCATATGGTACATTTTAAATGAATCTAAATAGGAGCATTTGGTGGCTTAGTCGCCTAAACACCTGACTTCAGCTCAGGTCATGATCTCACGGCTTGAGGGTTCAAGCTCATGTCGGGCTCTGTGCTGATAGGTAAGAGCCTGTAGCCTGCTTTGGATTGTGTGTCTCCCTCTCTCTCTGCCCCTCCCCTGTTCTCTCTCTCTCTCTCAAAAATAAAATTTAAAATTAAAAAAAGAAAATAAGTCAAAATATATTTTGAATTGAGACCATTCTGGCTTCTCTGGAGATCACTGGAAATGTACTGAACTATCATAGAAACAAGGCTATGCATCCCTGGTTTACATGTGTAGAAGACTATTCTAAATGGATCAAGGTACACTGTCCACTTAGCACCTGGTATTTTGAAGTGCCAATTATGTAAAGAATCTTGACTGTGCTAATTTGATCCAACACAATGGCTTCAATACTTCAAAACAATGACTTCAGTACTTCTTGGAAGTGGTCAGCTGCCATGTAAGTAATTAAATTCCACTGTTCATGTCAGAACCTATTTCAGACCTATACAAATCCCAAAAGGTCTCTGTTCATCTCCTTTGGAAGTAACACCTACTGAGTCTCAGTGTGGTTTAATGAGGTATTTACAAGAGACCCCTACCCCTTCCCAGTCTTAAAGTACACACTTCTTACAAATAGAGTCCATTTCAATTGCCTTTGGAATGTTTACCTTTAATATCTCTATAAGGATTAAAACAAACATTCCTGATTAAATGTTAACTTACTTTAGGCATTTACCGCAGGCATATCAGACATCCCCATTATGGTTTGTATGTGAACAGTACTTAATGTGGAAATTACTTTTTAAAGAATTGACAAGGAGATGGAATAACTCATTTCAACATTTCCACAGGTCTCACCTTTTGGAAAGCTTATTACTGAATCAGGGAATGTGAAATTATATGTTCAAAACTCTAAGCTCCCAAAAATACAGTGTTGCACTTTAGAATACTAAAAGATTTCACTCACTTTAAAAATATTGCATAATTTATAAAATGTAAATTAAAGTCCTATTGAAAATGGCATTGTAAAAGGATGCTATCAAGCAATTCTTAATAGATTTCCCACCATTCCACAGTATCACTGGACACTTGAACAATAATAAATGTCACCAGCAGCCAAATCTTAACATTTTTAGCAAACTTTAATTTGTTTCTTTTGTATTTCTTTAAAACCCATGGCTTACAGTAACTTGGCTTTGCTTAGTTTGGATGTAGATTCATTAACTCAGGTGATGTGAAAGAGGGCAAGTTAACAAGCCCGATTATTCCAAAAGCCAGTCGTTTTTGTCAAGTCTTTTGCTTCTGTATCTCATAAGAGCCTCTGCATGTATCTACTTCCATCTGTCCTACCACCACTAACTACTTCAGGCCACCTTCCTCTCTGAAATGAACTACTATAATTGAAACTCAACTGGATTCTCTGAACTTAGTCTATTCTCTTTCCATCTATTTAGTATACTGTAGAAAGAGTAATCATTTAAAATCAGATTTGATCATCTTGTTATTCCCTTCGTAAAGCCCTTCATAAATAGCTGCTCTTTACTCTAAGATTCCAACTCCCTAATATTGTTGGCATATGTTGTTTTTAAAAGCTCATTCCTTCAAAAAAAAAAGCTCATTCCTTTCATTCTATATGTGTGTTCCTCGGTCATGAGACTGTTACTCTTCTCACCGGTAAATAGAGTCTATTTCTGTATCCCTTGAATCTGAGCAAAGCATGCGAGATCCTTTCACCAAAGTACGTGGCAGGATGGTGTTGTGGGCCATCTGAGCCTAGACATCAAGAGACCTTGAAGCTTTTGTGTTTACTGTCTTGGGATTCTTCCCGGAAACCACCATGTAAAGAAGCCTAGTCTGGCCTACAGAAGGATGATGGGAGGCCATTTGAAGCAAAGACAAACCTTCTCAGCTGAAGTTCCCAAACCAAGCAGCCAACAGCCAGCACCAACTACTTTGTTAAGAATAGTGTGCATAGGGACTCCTGGGTGGCTCAGTCAGTTAAGCATCCAACTTTGACTCAGGTCATGATCTCACAGTTCGTGGGTTTGAGCCCTACATTGGGCTCTGTGCTGGCAGCTCAGAGCCTAAAGCCTGCTTTGGATTCTGTGTCTCCCTCTCTGCCCCTTCCCTAGTCATGCTCTGTCTTTCTCTTTCAAAAATAAATAAACATTAAAAAAAAATTTTAAAGAGTAGTGTATATAGTATGCATTTTACCATAATTTTTAAGATGAGGAAACCAAGGGAGGTTACAAATAACCATCCCAAGATCAGACATCAAGTGTTGGAACCAAGATTTTAAATTCAGACACCTTCACGCACATCACCAACTCTTAAATACTATGCTACATAAAATACTCATTTTAAATCTCTTCATACCATATTTCAGACTGTTTTTTCTCTGCTTAATTATGTCTATCTATGTGACTTTTGTAATGATATTTAACCCAACTATATCAGAATGATCTCATGGCCTAAGACACATAATAGATCATACACCTCTATCATTTACCACTATGCTTCCCAGACTGTTAGGTGCTGAATAATGATATCTATTATTCCTGTGCAGAATCTACATACTTTGAGGATGAATTTTATTTTTCCAATTAGGCAAAAGTCATTTCAGAACCGAGAAGGGTGAACTTTAATTCCATTAGACCTCAGTAACAAAATATACAGGTAAAATAAGAAAATTGTCTTTTTCATGTGTCTCAAGATCTGGATTTGAAAGTCATTCTCTGCAGGTTGTGACAACAGCATCACCAATAAAGCACAAGTAAATGCCCATAAAGTAAAACACTCACATAGGAGTATAAATTCTCATATGGTTGTGAAAATATCAATTTTTTTTAATGTTGATTTATGTTGAAAAAGAGAGCAATAAAGAGTGAGCAGGTAGGAGCAGGAGTCCTCCTGTGAGAGGAGGACACAGAATCTGAAGCAGACGCCAGACTCCGAGCTATCAGCACAGAGCCCAATGCAGGGCTCAAACTCATGAACTGCGAGATCCTGACCTGAGCCCAAGTCAGACGCTCAACCAACTGAGCCACCCAGATGCCCCTCAGCCTTTTTGTTCATAGTCAAACCTCACATATGTAAATTCATATGAACTTTGTAAAATAAACTATCAAAAATATGGATGATAACTATGCATTTGGTATTTTGTATATTGATAAGTACATAGGTGTGCTTGTTTTGGCCAAGTTGGGCTGTCATACTGCTCGGGAGTATTCAAAGGTGAAGCAGCTTAAACGCCAAAATTTTTTACATCTTCAAACTCTAGTATTTACCTGTGAATTTTTGCCAAACCCAAACTCCTCCAGGAAGGGTTGATATAATTTGCTATTGTATAGCGACGATTAGTTAAGAGTATTTTTCTCTTTATTTTACATATGAGGAGAGAAATCCTTCTATTTCTGAAATGATCTATTCGTTTACACAACAAAGCCCAAAGTCCTTGACATGACATTCAAAGCCTTTGTGATGAATTTCTAGGCTACTGTCTGGATATCTTCCTGACACACCTTGCATTTTCTTACTTTGATGCTTTATCTGTGCCTGGAATGTGAATTTCACATTCCCATTCTCCTCACCTTGTTTATTCTCTTTTTACTGAAAATTTTTGACATCCACCAAATCATATGACATCTTCTCCAGGGAGACTAAACAATGTCCTTAGTAAAACACAAACTTTCTCTTAGGTCTTCTAAGAAAACTGTGTTATATGAGAATCTCTGAATCAAAATATAAGATACTCTGCCTTAATAGCATTTGGAGAAAATAGTAGTGACTACATCATAGGCTTGTTTGAGGAATGAAGTGAGTTATTCTACATAAAGCACTTTGAAGACTTGCAGGTATATAGTAAACATAACTAGTATATAAATGTTGGTCATTGTATTTACAGTTGCTAAAAAATAATATATAAGTAGTTGTACGTATGGTTGCATAATTTTATAAAGAGTCATCAGTAGCTCTATGTAGATAAAAGGTAAAAAGAGAGAATGGTATAGAGTGATTGCACACTGGATTTGCATGTGTATTCAGTTGCCCAAAAGCAAAGTCTAAGACAACCAGATCAATGAAGTGTATGTAACCAAAATTAAAACTGCTGACCTTATAGGGTTGTCACCTCAGGTTTAAAACAAAAACAAAAACAACAAATAGAAAAAATTACACTGAAAGATGGGGGAAAATAGGTTACTTTATAGGCCTTTGCCATGTCAATTAATCAGGTAAATTATCAGATTAACTGATTAAAATCTCTCCTCAAATCAAAGCTGATCCAGAAATAACCTTTGTTAAGTAAGAATTGATGATTAAAAAAGAAAGAATGGGGCACCTGGGTGGCTCAGTGGGTTCAGCCTCCGACTCTTCGTATCAGCTTAGGTCATGATCCCAGGGTTCCAGTTTTAATATAATTTTCCACTTCAATGCTTTTGTCAAGTAAGAGCTAAGGGTTAGTTTAAAAGCAAACAAAAAATGAAGTCTATTGAGAAGAAAGAAAAGAAAGGAAGGAAGGAAGGAAAGAAGGAAGGAAGGAAGGAAGGAATGAAGGAAGGAAGGAAGGAAGGGAGGGAGGGAGGAAGGAGATATGGGACAGTCATGATCAGGTCACGATCAGTATCATACCATATCTGCATTGGGCTCCAACTGAGTGTGGAGCCTGATTAAGATTTTCTCTCTCTCCCCCTTTCCCTCTCTCCCTTTCTCCCTCTACTTCTCTTCCCCTCTTGCTTATTCCCTCTCTCTCTCTCTAAACAAAGGGAGGGAGGGAGGGAGGGAGGGAGAAAGAGAGAGAGAGAGAGAGAGAGAGAGAGAGAGAGAGAGAGAGAAAGAAAGAAAGAAAGAAAGAAAGAAGAAAGAAAAAGCCCCATTCCCACCCCTAGCCCATACATGCTGCATGTGTTACCCAGACTCACTTTGCTGGCAGCATTCCTGGGCAGCTCTGCATAGCAGCCTCACCCTCCCCACCTCACTGTGGCCATCTGTGATATCTACAGTGACGCTGTCCCATCCTGCCAACAAAAGGACACACTTGCTCCCACCAGGCCACACAGCATCCACAGAACAGCAAGGAAGAGGACTAAATATGCAGAGTTTGCACTTTCAAAGAAGACAGAGCTTGAACTGGTCTGACCTGGCTAGGCAACCTTTCATTATCAGCTCATGGCAGGTTCCTCTGCACTTGGACTTCTAAAGACTGAGGAAGCCTGACCAAGAGCTCAGACCAGTCTTGCTTACGTGAACATCCAAGCATTCTCGTATCAGTTTACATTACATTGGGACTCTGCCTGGGAGTCTTGTAGTGAAGCGAAAGGGTTTAAGGACACCCAGAGATGACCGGTTATCTTAGGTGCTGCTGCAGGACAGCAGGTCCTCCCTGTCCCACTGCTCTGCATAGGCAGACATTACCTTCATTGGCTGGTTGACTTTTGCTCCTGAAGACAACAATAATCAAACAACATCTGAGTAACCACCTTGGGCAGCTAGAAAGAGTGCAGTGGCTCCATCCTGAGAGATGTCAAATTCAAAATGTTAAAATCATCTTTCATGTTTATTTTAAAAGAAATTAGATTAAAAATACATACATTTAACATAATTTCCACTTCAAATCTTTTGTCAAGTATGAGCTAAGTGTTAGTTTAAAAACACAAAAAATGAAGTCTATTAAAGAAAGAAAGAAAAGATCTGGGGCAGTCAGAGAAGCTAGAATTACTGAAGATCTGAGACTTATAAGTAGAATTTCTCTGGGAATTTTTATCCATATGATACCAAGGTGAAACAGCCACTGTCTTCACTTTGGCAGAGGTAAACCCTCTAAATATTTAACTGAATTCTCTGTATAGGGATGTATGTGTGTAGGAGTATATGATTAATTTATTCACTGAATATTGTATTTCCCTGAGCAGTTGTACTTTGTAATAAGCCTAAAACCTCAAAATTTAAGAAAAATATCTCCCCATCCTATAATCTGTAATAAAGTACAGACTCTAAGTAGTGGATGTGTTTTACCGATTGCCACCCCATTACCGTTACCATGACTTATCCATAGTAGAGTCTCGATAACTATATGAAGTGTACAGTAGGACCATTCTCTCACTTGATCATGTAAAAACTCTCAAAAATAGATATTTCGAATTTTTCACAAAGATTGTCACAATGCTATACATGTAACAGGCCAATATTTTGTGGATTTAGTGAGTTATCATATCAGTGTATTCCAAGAAAAGAAAAGTTTTTGTTGTTGTTGTTTTATATCAGCAGTACATATTGAGTACATACAATTGAGTACTGTTATTTCCCTTTTGTTGTGTGATCCGCAAAATCAGCTTTTTATTTTCCTAAGAAAAAGAAAACATTTTTGAATAAATTTTTATTTTAATTCCGGTATAGTTAACAGTGTCCTTACATACAGATGTCCATAACATACAGATGTCCATATAGCACTGAGTGCAAATGTCTTCCTTAATCCCCATCACCCATTTAGCCCATCCCTCCACCCATCTCCCCTCTGGCAATCTTTAGTTCTCCACAGTTAAGGGTCTGTTTCTTGGTTTATCTCTCTCTATTTTTTTTCTTCCCTCTTTTGTTTTCTATCTCAGATTCCACATATGAGTGAAATTATTTGATATTTGTCTTTCTCTGACTTACTTCACTTAGCATTGCACTCTGTACATCTATTAATGTCATCGCAAGTGGAAAGATTTCATTCTTTTTTCTGGATGAATAATAGTCCATTGTGTATACATACCACCTCTTCTTTACCCATTCATCTATCAGTGGATACTTGGACTGCTTCCATAAGTTGGATATTGTTAATAATACCGCTATAAACATAAGGGTGCATATATCCCTCTGAATTGTTGTTTTTGTATTCTTTGGGTAAATACCCAGTAGTGCGATTACTGGGTCATATGGTAGTTCTGCATATGGTAGTTCTGATTTTAATTTTTTGAGGAATATCCACACTGTCTTCCACAGTGGCTGCAGAAATCTGCATTCCCACCAACAGTGCAAGAGGGTTCCTTTTTCTCTACACCCTCTCCAACATTTGTTTCTTGTGTTGTTGATTTTAGCTTATACCTAATTGTAGTTGTGAGCTGATACCTCATTGTAGTTGTTATTTGCATTTCCTTGATGGTGAGTGATGCTGTACATCTTTTCATGTGTCTATTGGTCATCTGTATGTCTTCTTTGGAGAAATGTCTGTTCATGTATTCTGCCCATTTTTAATTGGATTATTTGTTTTGGGGTATTGAGTTGTATCAGTTCTTTATATATTTTGGATACTAACCTTTTCTTGGATATGTCATTTGTAAACATCTTCTCCCATTCAGTAGGTTGCCTTTTAGTTTTGTTGATTGTTTCCTTTACTATGCAGAAACTTTCATTTTTATGTAGCCCCAATAGTTTATTTTTGCTTTTATTTCCCTTGCCTCAGGAAATATATCTAGAAAAATGTTGCTACAACCAGTGTCAGGGAAATTACTGCCTTTGCTCTCTTCTAAGATTTTTATGGTTTTAGGTCTCACATTTAGGTCCTTATTCTACTTTGAATTTATTTTTGTATGTTATGTAAGAAAGAGGTCCAGTTTCATCCTTTTGCAAGTAGCTATGCAGTTTTTCCAATACCATTTGTTGAAGAGACTTTTTCCCATTGCATATTATTTCCTGCTATGCCAAAGATTAATTGACTACATAATTGTGGGTTTATTTCTGAGTTCTCTATTCTATGTGTCTGTTTTTGTGCCAGTACCATACTGTTTTGATTACTACAGCTTTGTAGATAACTTGAAGTCTGGAATTGTGATTCTTCCTATTTTACTTTTATTTTTCAAATTTGCTTTGGCTATTTGGGATCTTTTGTGGATGCATACAAATTTTAGGATTGTTTGTTCCAGTTGTGTGAATAATGCTGGTGGTATTTTGATAGAGATTGCATTAAATGTGTACATTGCTTTGGGTAGTATAGACATTTTGGCAATATTTGTTCTTCCAATCCATAAGTTTGGAATGTCTTTCTATTTCTTTGTGACATCTTCAATTTTTTCATTAGTGCTTTGTATTTATTATTTTTAAGTGTATTTATTTATTATGAGAGAGAGAGAGGGAGAGAGAATGAACAAATAAGTTGGGAGGGGCAGAGAGAGAGAAAGAATCCCAGGCTGACTTTGTGCTGTCAGCACAGAGCCCTATGCAAGGCTCGATCTCACATACCGTGAGATCATGACCTGAGCCGAAATTAAAAGTTGGATGCTTAAAACCAACTGAGCCATTAAGGTGCCCCTTATCAGATTTTATAGTTTTTCAGGTATAGGTCTTTTACCTCTTCAGTTAAGTTTATTCTTTGCACTTTATTATTCTTGGTGCAATTGTAAATGAGATTGTTTTCTTAATTTCTCTTCCTGTTGCTTCATTATTAGTGTATAGAGATGCAATAGATTTCTGGATGTTGATTTTGTATCCTGTAACATTGCTGAATTCATATACTGATATATGAATCTAGTAGATATACTAGAATTCATATACTAGATATATGAATCTAGTAGTTTTTTGGTGGAGTCTTTAGCATTTTCTGTATATATATAGTATCATGCCACCTAGGAAAAATATTAGATCAAGTTTTTTCCACCCTATAAGTCTTAAACTTTAAGGCAGGATTTTACATTAAGTCACATCTTATTAGTTTCCCCAGTTTTTCAGCCTGTCAGAATCCTTTTGAATCCTCTATGATGGTTTTCCTCTCTTATGTTATTTGTAAATGTGATCAGCATTTTTTCTGTACTTTATCCTAAAATATTAATTAAATGTACAAGAGTATGGACAATATATGAACCCAAGATACATATTCCTGGAGTTCTTACTCTATGCTGACATAAGGGAGACAATAAAAAGAATGTATGGCTTATTCTTTTTGGAAAACTGGCAAAGCATGCACTACTAATTATATTAGGGACCCGTTCTTCCTATTTGAAGCCCTGTATATCACTTTCCTATCTTATCTATTTTGTACATAGCCTGAAGTTTGCAAGTAAATAGCTTTACTTTCAATTTAAATTGTCTTTAGCAAGCAAGTTTTGTAGAATACATATTTGTCATCAAAACAAACAAAAGGGTCGGACGTGAAAATAAAATGATAATTGGATTTAATTGGACATAATTGAATGATATCAGTATATTAAATTTGTATGGCACTTGTAAACACAAATCACTTCTTAGAACATATCTGGAAGGTTCATGCGTCCTGTATTCAGATTTGTGAATTTAGAGTCATCTTTTCTTTATAAGTAATGATGCATTTGTGTATTTGTTACAGGTCCTACATCTTTTTCTTTCTTTTTTCTTTTCTTTTTTTTCTTTTTCTTTTTTCTTTCTTTTTGCTATGCTTTTAAATGTTGATAAACTTTTCCTCTTACAGAGACAAATTGTCTTCTTAAGAGTTTTATTTTTGTCATCCTGGAAGATACAAATAGTAAGAGCAGATTTCCTTTGTTTAGGATTTATTACGTCAAGTAGTACTTTACATCACTTTTTCTCATTTAATCCTCCAACAAACCAAACCTTTGAGGTATATACTGAAAGTAAGAGAAGTTAGCAAGTTTTCCCAGAGTAAGAACCTTGCACATAAGAAAGCTGATTTTAAATTCAGGCTAAGCTCACCCCACATAGCAGGCTCTTCCTATAAATTTCTCATATCCATGGTTGCATTTATCTTCGCATACATTTTTTTTTCCAGAGTTTTGGAAAAATTACATTGACTAAACAGATGTCATCCTGTTTATCACTTGACCCACTAAACTACTGAACTAAGTTTTCTTTTTCAAGTACTGTGTACTGTGCTCACCACCAACTCCCAGTACTTCTCTTCTGGCAAATCTTACACCTTGATGCCTGCAGCCTTAGCCAACTACACTGTAAAATAAACACATGGCTCAAGTGCATCTTCTAATTTCCATTCTCAGTGACAGATTCAATGCCATGCTACTCCATCTCTTGCCTGTTCCACCTGCCTTAAACCTTGGATCATTCAAATTGATAGTCAGCTAAGTGATTATCAAAACAATATCTGATCTGACTCTCCTATTTAAAATTCTTTCATTGCTTTCCATTGACCTTAACAACTTAGGATATGATATTAACCACTTAATAAGTAATATAGGGAGGTCCCTTTGGGATTTAAACCTTGTTTGTCTTTGACTCTCCTATCTGATCACACCTATCCTGAAGGGCAAGCTCCAGGCAGGGTTAGTCTGCCACACTCTACCTTAAGCCTGGCTCAAATCACTCATACCCTACCCCACCTCTCTTGCCTTGCTAACATCAAAAATAGGGGTCCAGGATTTGTTTAGAGGCTCAATGATTACATCAAGAACTTGGATTCTGTGGTAAATATGGTGAAAGGTCTCCCTTCAAGGAAGTACCTGCAGCCCAGCTGTGGGTCACGCGCTCTGCAAATAGCTTCTACCTTTCAACTCCTTCACGGTCAACTTCAGCTACAGGGAGCCACTTTCCCCTTAGCACATTCTTCCCAGAGAGGCTTGCCTGTAGAGACTGAGCAAGATCGAGGTGGGAGGCTAAAGGTATGGCACACAGGCCCATGCGTAACACTCTGATTGGAAATCCTTTCTTTAAAGTTCACTGCATTTTAGCTGAGACTTTGCCAGGCCTGCATTAGAGTTTGGCTTCTTCCTCTTCCCAGTTTGGCTTCTTCCAATTTCCTTTCAGAAATATTGATCCCTACATACTGTCTTAGTTTTCTTCTTCTTCTTTTTTTTAATGTTTATTTATTTATTTTGAGAGAGAGAGAGAGAGAGAGAGAGAGAGAGAGAGAGAAAGACAGAGAAGGGAAGAGGCAGAGAGAGAATCCCAACCAGTCCGATGTGGGGCTGGAACTCATGAACCATAAGATCATGATCTGAGCTGAAACCAAGAGTCAGACACTTAACTGACTGAGCCATACAGGTGCCCCTCTTAACTTTGCATCTGCAGAGTACAACTTCCAACTTTTTCTGTCATCTTTAGATGTTGTCTCTCCCCATTTCACAGGATGGCTGCAGCAGTTTCTAGAATCATGTCCTTGTATGATACTATACAAACGTCATGTGGACAGGGTTGAAGCAGTCAGGGCATCAAAAGAGCACTTTATATCATTTTGTAATGGAAGGATGTTTCCCATAATTCCCCAGCAGAATTAGCTCTTCATTTTAAAGGTTGATATAGGGTCACATGACTAATCTGAGATGTAAGAGAAGCTAAGAAAGTGAATGGATTTTTTTTTCTTAAATCTCTATCTTGAGATACCTACTCAGTAAGGAAGATGGGTCACATATCTAGAAAAGAATTTGTATATGGCAAGTTTTCAAACTTTTATGCTCATGCACCCCTGAAAAGAATTTGAAAAATGACCTATTTTTCTGCACATTATTTATTTTGCATCAAAATCTGTTTTGTTAGAAGTTTAAATATTTCTTAATGAGTGTGATATCCAACATTCGTAAACTTTTAAAGATGTTATATTACTCTTTTTTAAATTTTTTAATTTATTTTTGAGACAGAGCGACAGAACATGAGCAGGGGAGGGGCAGAGAGAGAGACACACACACAGAATCGGAAGCAGGCTCCAAGCTCTGAGCTGTCAGCACAGAGCCCGATGCTGGACTCAAACTCACAGACTGTGAGATCATGACCTGAGCTGAAGTCGGACACTTAACCGACTGAGCCACCCAGGCACCCCAAGATGTTATATTACTCTTTTTTTTTTCTTTTTTTTTCAACGTTTATTTATTTTTGGGACAGAGAGAGACAGAGCATGAACGGGGGAGGGGCAGAGAGAGGGAGACACAGAATCAGAAACAGGCTCCAGGCTCTGAGCCATCAGCCCAGAGCCCGACGCGGGGCTCGAACTCATGGACCGCGAGATCGTGACCTGGCTGAAGTCGGACGCTTAACCGACTGCGCCACCCAGGCGCCCCTATGTTATATTACTCTTAACATGCCTCCAGTGGAATCTGAATACAACAGGTTATTTATTTATTTATTATTTTTATTTATTTATTATGGGAATTTTCAATCATACACAAATCAGAATGTTCTAATGAACGTCTTATATCTATCATCTAAATTAAAATCAACTTCTTGCCATTCTTGTTGCTTATATGCCCCCCAGATATATATTTTTTTCTATTTGTTGGGGTATTTCAAAGCAAATCGCAGATGTCAAATCATTTCATTCACAGATATTTTAAGATGTATATCCGATACACAAAATTCACAATACCATTATGTCATGACAAGCACATTTTACAGGAATCCCTTCATGGTGTCTAATACTCAGTATGTGCTTAACTTTCTCTGCTTGTTTAAAATTCGTTAGTCTTCTGTTTGTTAGAATCAGTCCACACATTGCCTTTGGCTGATTGCTTCTGAGTCTTTTTCAAAATCCAGAACATTTTCTTCTTTAAAATCTGTTTTTATTTTTTTATATTAATTTATATTTATAAATTTCATTTTTAAATTTTCCATGCCATTTATTTATTGAGGATACTGCATCTTTGTCTTATGGAAGTTCCATATTCTGGGTCCAATCAATGTGTTTTCATAATTGTGTCTTCATGGTATTGTTTAACATGTTCTTCTTTCCTCCCACATTTCCAACAAACTGAAAGTTAGATCTAGTAGCTTGATGGGATTAAGGATTATTAATTTCATGAGGGCATAATAGCATATTGTCTCACTATTAGTGATATTAAAATTCATCAGTGAGGTCAGCTATTGTTAGCCTGATCCAACTGCTTGAAATTCACTATAACTCATTAAAATTGGTTTTAGCCGCTATGCTCATCATGTCCAGATTTCATTAAGGTTACAAAAGTCATACTTTCTAGTCTATTATTCTTCTTATGTTTATCGTCTGTAGTTTCCTATAAAGAAGATCTTCTCAAGGAAAAAAAAAAGGCTTTTCCTTATCAACTATCTGGTTAGTATGAAAAACAGCAAGACAAATACTTGATCTTTTCCTTTAATTAGTTTTCAGAATAATGAGACACTGCCCTAGCAAGCTTAAGGATTATGAATGAGGACTTTTTAAAAAATCATTGTGAACTTCTGGACTTTTACATGTGTTTCAACCTATTGCAGTCATTATTACTGCTACTGCTACTACTGCTAATTAATGCTCAGAATTTCCTATACTTTGGTCATGGAAGCCTGTGTAAACTATTTTTGTGTTGTTTTGATATGACTCTGGTAGTCTTTGACATTGTCTTTCTGTCAGTCATGGCAGGGTTCATGTTATGAATGGCCTGCTCCAGATGTGGAATCGGCCATTTTTCCAAAAGGCCAGTTTTTAGTTGTTGTTATTTTGTTTCATTTTTTAGTCAAAACACAAATGATAATTTAGAAACGGCACTCTGCACACACCATAGAGTTTTGATAATCACCATTATTCTAAAAAGGGTAAACATACCTAAACAAACCTCTAACAGTCAACCATCGGACTTTGTTTCTTTTTCTTCTTGAAATTTAATTCTCATTCCACAACTTCTGCATGGTTTGATTTTAATGACATATATTTTTACTTTTGAAAGTATGCTGTTAATCATCCTATCATAACTCTCTGCAACAAAAGTTATGTATAAATTAAGATATGATTGTTTTATTTCTTACAGTCATATGTCTCTAAGTCTTAAATGCTTTAGTATACCCCATAAACTTTCCATAAAAGTTAGTAAAAAGATCTACATCAATGCTTAATATATATAAAACACCTCTCGTGTAAGTATTTTTTTTATCTTAAAGATATAATGTTAACCTGTGAAAAGTAAAGACGGAACTTTTTTCCTTCCTGTTCTTGAAATCACGCAAAATATGAAGCTGAGACAGAGAACTAACCACAAAGCATTTCCTTAGGCCTTTCTCATAACAGAATAATAAAAAGGCAGAGGGGGAGCCTTTTATAACAGATTAATATTGTACAGCGTACTTCTTACAGATTTTGAATATTATAATTCTAAAACAGGTAGGTAAGGCATAGAGTCTTTCTTTGAGTTATGTATCTACCTGGATGAAATAAGGTACCATCACTTTTCTCAGCAGTTCTTCATTAGCTTTGTGATACCACAGGACTTCTCCTCAGAACCCCTGCTTTCTCTTAACAGTAGTCAAGGATGGATAAAATGAGGTCATTAGAAGAACTGTATCTTCACTCCTCAGCTACACCCTTCGCTATATTTGAATTGAGAATATCCCAGCATTGACCAAAACACCCTGCTTCTAATTTAACACATCATTCCGCAGATTTCATGTTGTCCTTTTGTCTGAATCAAGGATTCAGTTTTTTTACTCCTGTGGCAATGTCCCGTAGTAAAACTCTGGATGAGTAAGAGGTAGACCTTTCTTCTTAAAGTGGGAAAAAAGCGATAGTCAAAGAAGTAGTGGGAAAGAAGAATACCAGCGTATTAATTAAATAATATATGAAATCTGTGGATCATAATGATGAATTGGGTAAAATCACTTGTGACCGCATACCTCCCTGTATAGTTTTTGTACACCCCAGAGGTACTTCATTTTGAAGACTGCTGTGCTAAAGTATGTATCCAATAGTGGGACTGAAGTTTCCTTGATTCAACACAGGCATAATTGTATTAATCCTGCCAGACTGCTCTTTAGTTTGGCTGAACCATTTTATAAGTTCTCACCAATAAAATCCTAATTCCTTTAATTTTGTCAACAGTTGTTATTATTTATTTATTGCCAATCTGAAATGTGTAAATTGGCAGTTTTATTTTGTATTTTTCTAATTAATTTTATTCATGCTATGCATATAAGTTTTTCCTTCTGGGAACTTTATTTTTTAATTCTCTGCCTGTTTTCTATTGTGTTTTTTGCCTTGGTTTCATTGATTTAGAATTTCTTGCATGTACTTGATATTAATCCCTTTAAGATTTAAAATATCCTCTCAAATATTATTTAAAAGTACATCACCTTTCAGCTTTATCAATAGTAACTCACAGTGAGCATAAATACTTAATTTCCAGTGTGATCAGAGCCAATGATTCTTTTATTTGCTCTGTAGTTTGTGCTTCCTGGGTCTTTTTTAAAAATTATGTTCCCACCCTAAGATTCTTGCATTAGCATTATTGTTTAACTTCTCTCACATAATTGTATATCTGTTTGGAATCCATCTTTGTGTGTAAGTATAATGTAGACATTCAATTTTATTGCTCTCCATTTCATGAACCTATTTTCCCCTAATATCTTGTACATAATTACTCCTTTATATAACTATTTTATCATGTATATAGTTCCTATATATGTTTATATCTGTTTGTAAACTCTTTATTCTGTCTATTTGGTCTATTTACTTCTGTGGCAATTTTATGATTTTTTATTACTATGGCTTTATAATGTGTCTTAATGTTTTCAGGTTTTCTCTGATCTACTATTTGAAAGTAGATTTATTTATCTATGATTCTTATTTTTTCACATACATTTGAGAATGAATTTTTCAAATTTCTTTAAAATACTTCTGCTGGTATGCTGGTATTTTTACATTACATTTAATTTCTAGATTAACCTATGGATAATACATGTCTTTGTAATGTTATCTCATCCATGAGCGAGGTATCAATTCTTATTTATTTAAATCTATTCTTATAACTTATAATAGAATTAAAATTTTTCTCTGTAAAGATTTTGTACACTCTTGAGCAAGAAAATTTGTAGGTATTTTCTCTTTTGTAATGATTATGAATGGTACTAAATTTCTATTATACCTTCAAGTTGGCTATTTCTGTTATTAGATGAATATATTGGTTTGTGCAAAATATGTGGATGCTTTTGGTTTGTGCAGGTTGATCTTATAAGTATGTCAGAAATTTATTTTGAGTTCTAATGGTTTCTATGAAAAGTCTATTGATTTTTTTTCATGTAAATGATCATATCAACTGTAAGTAGTTACAGTTCTGTTGTAGTTTGTTCAATTCTTGAGGCTCTTTCTCCTTTTTCATGTGCTTTTGCATCAACCAGAACTTCTAGTACTAGATTGAATGGTAAAAGTGATATTGGGTACTTGTCCTTTTTCCAGATTAATTAGGGAGTGCTTTTTGCAGGAAGCTCATAGTAGATTTGGTATAATATCTTTATATAAAGTTCCAGAAGTACATTACTACGCCAAGTATTCTGAGAGATTTTTTTTTATTTACTTGTTTGGTTGGTTTTGTGAATATTCATAAATATATATTGTACTTGATCAAAAGTTTATTTTTCTACCTTTAGAAAAAATTGGATGACTTTTTTTTAATTTCCTCTTCAGGTAACTAATGGGTTGCCTTATGTTGATAGATTTTTTGATGTTAAATAATCCTTAGATTGGTAAATTTATTGTTTTTGTAGGCTCTTAGATTTGGTTAGATAATTTTTATTAGGATTTTCTCATGTATGCTCAAAAATAAAATCATTAATGTTTTTGTACTGCCGTTAACTAGTTTCAGAATCTTTAGAATTGCACAGTTTGTTTTGTTTTGTTTTTTCTATTAAACAATTTGTGTAACATAGGGATTATCTTTTCTTCAAAATTTTGATTTTCCCCTGTCTCCGGCCCTGGCAGGGTGCCTGTGTGGCTCAGTCGGTTAAGTGTCCGACTTCAGCTCAGGTCACAATCTTGCAGTCGGTGGGTTTGAGCCCTGCATTGGGCTCTGTGCTGACAGCTCAGGGCCTGGAGCCTGCTCAGCATTCTGTGTCTGTCTCTCTGCCCCTCCCCACTCACACTCTGTCTCTCTCTCTCTCTCTCTCAAACATAAATAAACATTAAAAATTTAAAAAAAAACATGTCTCTGGCCCTGGGACTTGTAGCAAGATACCTTAAGTTGCCATTTTAAGTTTCTGAATGGTTATTGATCAAGTTTCCAATTTTTTTGCCAGTTTGGCAGTTGTTTCCATCACCTTGGCTGTGTAACACATTATCTGAAGACTTAGTGATAAAAACAAAGATTTTTTTTTTTATTCTCACAGATTTGGAGGGTCAGAAATTCGGACAGGACTATAGTAGGATGGCTTGTTGCTGAGTGATGATGTCCCTCAGCTGGAAGACTTGAAGATTAGGAGCAGAAATAACTTGAAGGCCCATTTATTTATATACCAGACTATGGATGCCAGCTTTCAGCTAAGACTTTAATTTCTTTCCCTGTGGGCCTCTCAATCTGGTCTCACTGTGTTGTCTTACCACACCAGCTAATTTGGGCTTTGAGCTTGGTGGCTGGCTTTCCCAGAGCAAGAGAAACACACAGCATGGAAAATCATGTAGCTGTTTAGAGAGCCACACTGTATTGGTCAGAGCATTCTCATATCTGCCAAAGTTCAAAAGGAAGAGAAATGGACTTCATCTCAGATGAAGGAGTGGGAAGATTCTAGGTGCCCATTCAGACATTTAGAAAAAAACTGCAATTTGTCACAGTCATTTTTATATTCCTTTCAGATGGATATCTCATCTGTTTTATATGTATTAGTAAATGGTTGTGATACTCTTTTTGTTACTTGCTGTTTTGTCTTTGGCTATGGCCAAACTTATATTCTGCATTTTATTTAATTGAAAATATTTCCTTTTTCCTTAATAAATATTATCAGAGGATTGTCTAGTCTTAACAGAACCAGCTTTAGATTTGAGCAATATTTATTATTGTATTTGTTCTGTATTTCTTGATTTCTACCTTTTTCTTCATTAAATATCTCTCTATTTCAATTTGGACTATTCCTCCTTTACAGTGAATCATGTAGAATCATGGCTTATTTTATTTCTATCTTTATTTTTGTTCTTTTCTGGTGTTTTTAAAACTATACATTTTCCTCAAGTTCCGCTTTAGTTGTTCCCTGCCAGCTTTCAAATGCAAGTGATATCAAAGTTGCTCAATTCTAAATATTTCATAATTTCCCTGACGAGTTCTTTGTTACTTTGAGGGTAATTTAATAGCAACCAATTTCATTCTAAGACATACGAAATATCTCTGGCTTGTTTTTATTGTAACTTTTTAATTTTACTTGCAATATGGTTAGGGAACATAGTTGGATGTCTATTCTCTCTCTCTCAGAGGTTTTCATCCATTAGCTCTTTCTTATTTCTCTGGCATCCTCAGGGCTGGCTTGTGGGAATGGAGCAAATAATTTCTATTAATTCTCCAGCTCCGTCAGCATTCATTGCTGTATAAATTAAACTGAGTGGTTTTAGGGTGAAGCACAATCTCAGGCTATAAACCATGCACACATTAGGACTACCAAATGCTTACCCCAAAAAAGAAGAAAGGGAGACATGTGAGTTTGATGCTATGAGCTCTACAAATAAGAGGGGAATGAAAGGGTGGGATTAATGGTTTGGGGAAGGCCTGGAAGTAGGAATGAGGCAGTCCTAATGGTTCATGTACAACTTAGTCTGAGAGCTGGGTTGGTAACTGCTATCTGCCTTAATTCTGAACTGAGGAATGCAATCTTTATGTCATAAAAATAAAGAATTTTAAGTGTTTCTGATCAGTGATTAAATACTAAAGCAGTGATGTAAGAAAAGCAAATGGGGAAGTTAGGGGGAGGGAGAGAGTGAAGGAAACCATTGAAGAAGTGCTTTCAGAATTTAGCTAGGTGTTAATAAGAACTTGAAGTGACAGTCAAGGAGGAAGGTAAAGACTAAGATGAACTGTGTCAAGAAAGAATAAAATGACTTGGAGAATGACTAAGCAGGGGGACAAGAGAAGTCCTAGGAGTCAAAGATGACTCAAATTTCAATTAGAGTGTAAGGCAAGGAGATTATATTTTCATATTCAGGTATATGTTTGAGCTGTGACTACAAAACCACAGGCAAATGTTCAGAAGGAATTTAGAGAAGCAGAGGTGAAACCACACTGGAAGTTCTTGGTGTCCTTAGAACTGCCTTCTGCTATTCGGGCTAGAGCAAAGCAAGTTTCCCTGGGGTCCTTGTCTGCTATCCCATATTTCCAAATCTAAGGGTCCTCTCAGACCAGTATTTTCATATAAAGGAAGCCAAATAATACTGAGATGACTTTGTCATTTTAGTTGTCCACTCTACACTGGATTCCTGGGCAGAGGATTGCCTACTTCATGTTTCAAGGACTAGCGCAATCTTGTTTTCTCTACATTCCCAATTACTGTACCAAGTTACAATCCTGTCCGTTGGGAATTGTGGCTAATTAATTCTCTGTAGACTGAAATTTAACTCTTCCATCCTGAGTAAGAATGGACGGCTAAATCAAGGGTCTTAACCAGATTTCTCCCTGCATTTTGTATCCTTCTTTCTTTGTGTCTCTTAAATGCTGAATCTAATCTCCCTTCCTTCTCCTGAATTTCCAAAAAAAAAAAAAAAAAGTTTTACGTTTTTCCAAGATAGAAGGTATATAAACTGGATGTGCTGTGTATCCCTCCTGCTTGGCATACGGGATCCTAAACTATTTCAGATGCTGGATCTTTATGCATTTAAACCCCAAGGAGAGGAGAGCAGAGGCTCTCTCTCTCTCTCTGCCCCTCCCCTGGGCTGTCTGTCAGCTTTCTCCAGAAGAACCTGTCTCCAGCAGCCCATTTCCTCTGTGACAGCTTTCAGGCCTCCCAGCTGTGTCTGTCCTTGACTGTCTTCCTCTGCTTGCAGCCTGCTGGATGCTTCAGCAACTCCAGCCCAAGGGCTTACATTTCTGCTCTGGCAGTGGGTTAGCAGAGTTTGGGTATTTTCTTCTCCTTCTTCTTTCTTATTTTGTTTTGTGTTATTGTTGTTGTTATTCCATTTACACATTCTAGAACTGTCATGCTGGACCACCCCTCCCCCCAACCGCTGTCAGATCCCCCTCCTCCCCCATGAAGACAGTCCGAGCAAACAAGAAACAAACAACGTAGGAAGAGAAATTTCAAAGTGTATTCAGAGAAACGTGTTACTTCAAAGGCAGTAGCGGTAGCGAGGTCCCCCTGGAGCTCATTACTGTAGTTGGTGAGATAAGGCAGGGAGGGAGCTGCTCAGTTGGTTCCCAGGGGATGGAGAAAACGGAAAAGGAAAAAAAAAATAAAATAAAAAGCCCACAAGAAGTGCAGTTTAGTTGTTTTTTAAACTATCAACTCTATATATCCATCAGAGGTGATGAAATAAACTTTGCCCCTTCTGTCGTCCCCAGAAGCTGTTCATTCACGTGACAGCTCACTGATACCTCAAAAACCATGAGCTCTTTGGTAGATGATGTCTTTTCTACTGTGAAATCAGTGCAGCTGCAGGAAAAGGGGGAGAAAGGCGGATTACATTCTGCTGAATAACAGCAATTGAGGTGATGGGGCAGAAGAGAGGGGAAGGGGGCCGCCATGCCCATCAAACCTGCACTATACTTCAGAATGGAAAGCCACTGTGGCAGCCATGGGAACCCCAGGATGAGACTCTTTCCCTTTTGAGGAGCTGGATTTGTTGTATTTGTTTGTTTGTTCTTAATTTTATTTATTTTGAGAGTGTACGCATGTGTATGCTGAGAACCACAGAGGAGCAGAGGGAGAAGGGGCGGGAGAATCCCAAGTAGCCTCTGTGCTATCAGCATGGAACCCAACCCGGGGCTCCATCCCACAAACGGTGAGATCATGACCTGAGCTGAGATCAAGAGTTGGATGCTTAGGCTACTAAACCACCCAGGCACCCCTGGGTTTGTTTTATTAGCAAAAGTTACAATTATGAGGATATGTTTCTAGCAAGAGTGACCAGGAAGGGAAATTCTGTTCCAGTAATAATAGATTTTTTTTTCTCGTATTATAAATTGTGCCTACATCTCCTACAAGCTACTGAACTTTTTCTGTATGTCCCAACAAGCTTGTTTTGCTCACTAGACCATGACCTTTAAGGTCAAAGAAAAGGATTTTTGTATTTTGTTTACATTTTCTTTGCTTTTCCATCTCTGAACTCCTCACAGAATCCAAGAAATAAAATATATCAAACCAAATTGCTTGTGAACTTGGAATATCTTATTGCCATCTTTTTTCTCAAGTTTATTTTTCAATACATATGTAGTGAAATCTACTCCTTTTGGTGTACCATTCTATGTGTTTTGACAAATGCAGAGTTGTATAACACTACCACAATCAAAATTCAGAATGATCCATTATCCTTCCCCCTCCCCCCTCCCCCCACACAAGCACGTACTTGTGCTAATCCTTTGTAATTAAGGCTTCCCTACTCTTTATCCTGAGAATGACTAATCTGTTCTCTGTCCCTATAGCTTGCCTTTGCCAGAATGTCATATAAATGGAATCATATAGTTGTGGCCTTTGAGTCTGGCTTCTTTAATTTTGCACAGTGCTTTTGAGATCCATCCACATTATAGCATGTAACAGAACTGTGTTAATTTTTATTGCGGAGTAGTATTCCATTATATGGATATGCTACAATTTGTTTATGCATTCCTCAGTAGAAGGACATTTGGGGGTGTTTCCTATTTAGGTGGGTTATAGATAAAAGTGCTCTAAAGGTGTTTATGTGAACATAGGTTTTCCTTTCACTTGGATACATATCTTGGAGTGGGCCACATACATTTTTGTTGAGTGAATTAATGACTGAATTGACCAATATGATTTTCTTTTCTATAAGCCACATTGCTTCTTTCCTTCAGTAGGCTGTCAATGTAACAAAGCTGGTATTTCCAAGGCTTTTTTGCATCGAAATCTAGTTTCTAGGATCATTAACACAGTATTTCTACCTAAAACTTCACTTCAAATGTGAACATGATTTGATGAGTAGTTTAATTTTTATTTACAGAACTTCAAGGACACAGAATTCTTAATCCCCTGTCTTGCTCATTTGGGCTGTGCATTCTAATCTCCTTATGGTTAAAGGGACTGGTAAACTCAAGTGTGTTTTACCTCCTGAGTTTCTTTCTAGGATGTGGCCCAGCTAATGCTGTCAATGTGTAAATCCTGCAGTCTTCTTATACCACACTGCATTCAGTAACAAGGCAAGAATAGCCTATAAATCTCTTGTCCCTATGTATATATAGAGAGTAAAGGATTATTTGGGCATATTATGTAAAAGGGTATCACTGAACTTTTACTATGTATGGTATGACCAATTCTAAATCAGATACCTTTGTGAATGAGTCCAAGTCCCCTATGAATCATGTACATAGGGCTTCACTGAGCAAAACTGACAAAAATAATTACTAATTTTTATTCTTTCAAAACATTTTTTTACCAAGTAATCCCATAAACGTGCATTTTATTGGTATGAGTGCATCAAAACACTTTATATTGAAGATAGTTTAGAATATATTAATTTGAAGTGGAGCATACACTATAAATTACATTTTACACTGGTCCCTTCTTCTGAGTAATCTCAATTCTTTTTATATCATGTTGAGGCAAGCCAAACTTTAAAATGTACCACAAAGTTATCTTCATTGATAATAGTCTTCATTTGTGTCCATCATGATTGTGATCATCATGAAATCAAATGAGGTATGAGAAGCACCCTAATGTTAATACCGACACAAAGAACAGATTTGCTAAATTTTATCATCATTACCTTCAAAATAGCTCAGTTGCTCTTATCTATTTTTAGGTTATAGACCCCTTTGAAAATCTGACAAAAATTATTTTCAGAAGAAAATACATTCACACATGTGGAAACAAAATTTTATTTACAGTTTCAGGAAGGTGATAGACTAAATGCATACATTTATAAATTTCTTTCTTTTAAAATTTTTTTTTATACTTTTTTTTTTCAACATTTATTTATTTTTGGGACAGAGAGAGACAGAGCATGAACAGGAGAGGGGCAGAGAGAGAGGGAGACACAGAATCGGAAACAGGCTCCAGGCTCTGAGCCATCAGCCCAGAGCCCGATGCGGGGCTCGAACTCACGGACCGCGAGATCATGACCTGGCTGAAGTCGGACGCTTAACCGACTGCGCCACCCAGGCGCCCCTCTTTTAAAATTTTTTAATGCTTATTTATTTTAGAGAGAGAGAGAGAGAGAGAGAGAGATGTGAGAAGAGAGAGAATTTGAGAAGAGGAGGGGTAGAGAGAGAGGGAGACACAGAATCTGAAGCAGGCTTCAGGCTCTGAGCTGTCAGCACAGAGCCTGATGAGGGGCTCAAACCCTCAAACCACAAGATCATGACCTGAGCCGAAGTCAGAGGTTTAACTGACTGAGCCACCCAGGTGCCCCTACATTTACAAATTTCTTAATGATCCATGTTGAGGTTAATAACTGAAAAAACTTTTCTTGCATACACATACCTGTTTGACTTGTAGGAAGAGCTTGGATTTAAAAGTAGATGGATGGTCCTTTCCAAATACAGGAGAGAGACTCTGATGCTAGCACTTGACCAGAAGGATTTTTTTAAAATCATGTGTAAAAACAAGTAGGTTAATTAATTAATTAATGCAAGGAGAGCAGTGGAAATGCAAAGCCTATGGGAACTATAGGTCTAGTAGAACATCTTTTCCAGTGCCTACCACAGTGCCCTTAGAAGAGGCTCAATAAACACTCAAGAAAATAAGAAAACAAAGAAAGAAGGGGAGAAAGGATGGATGGGAGGGAAGGAGAGAGAAAGGAATGGAGGGAGGGAGAAAGGAAGAAAGACATCATGCAGGCAGGGCATGTATGGTAGAAGGGAGAGAGATGACTGCAATAGCGTACTACAAAAGTGACCAGAGCATAGATTATGTTTCTTTGTATGAATATAAAAAGAACATTCCAAAGAATGCCAAAAGGATAAAAAGGTTTCCTGGACACAGTAAGCTGATGTTGAATACAAATCTAGCCTTGAGTTCATTGTCACCATATGGACAAATGGCTTGCCTGCTGCTGCTGCTGCTGTCAATAGTGGTTTGGGAGGCAGAGGGTAGCTCGTTCTTTCCACCCTAGTTCAAGTTGCAGATCAGGCATGGTCTAGTCAGAAGCACACTTTTGATTTGGCTCCTTCTTTCACAGAGCAGCTCTCATCAATTTGCCAATAGCATTGTCTATCAGCTTAGTGAGTTATTTTGCTGGCTGCCATTTTCCTTGTGGTTACCTGAGTTCACATCAGTTCACGTGGAAGAAAACAATGTAGAGAACACTGCCTTGATTGTTCCCTTCAAACTTGTGTTCTGTAGTATAGCCTGTTGCCCAGCTTTGTCCCTCACCTGGTGTCTTTTTACACTTCCCCTACCTGATTAGATGTCACTGACTCCTCTCACCCCCAGGGGCTGAGACCTATTGGGAATGAGTAGTGTAATTACTCCACTTGAACCACGTGGCCTGACTCTAGGGTCTGCCTTACTGTTCATCCTGCTTAGGAAATTGAACAATTCCTTGGCTGACCAAATAGAAATTTTCTTCTTCTCACCCTTTTCCTTACCCTTTGCCTGCTTCATTGACATATCCCATCCCCTTGCTGCCACTAATCCAACTCTGCAGACCCCATCTCAGTACACCCCTCATCCCTCACCCATATCAGTAATCCTTCCCTTTCAGAACTCTTGTCTTTTTCATTATAACACATGAGTTTTCTCCCTCCTATACCTATTCTTTTCTTTCCTCTAGAGTCCTTCATGCTATTGCTTCCTCCCTCTTAAGACTGCGATCCCAGGATCCCAATCTGAGGTTCTTTCTTTCTTCTATAATCTTGGTGACTCCAAATTACTATTTGTGTTTCTTATTCTACCCTGAAGCAGAACCGCTGACCCTCCCCTTCCGCAAAATGATACTCATACCTCTCATTTCTACCCAAAGCCCTCATCCTTACTGGGTCTTGAATTTGCCTAAATGGAGTAGAGTTGGAGATGTCCTCATTGCTAATCAAGGAGTGAGGAAGGGAAGGGAATCTTCCACCCAAGTTAGCAAAATGACAGGGAAGGAGAGAGCATAAGAAAATGTGGTACTGGGTCTTTGCCATGAAGATAGTACCAAATGCAGAATTCCCTTCACTCATTCATTTATTCTTCATTCATTTTTTTCAGCAAATGTTTTTTGCCTACATATTTTACACCAAGCATTATATCGGGTCCTAGATGATAGGATGTGAGGCAGTTATGTGTGCCAAGCAAGGTGCTACTTTATAACCACTTTAAGCCTCAAAATAACCCACAGAAGTAGGTATGATTGTTATCCTCATTTTAAGAAACTACGATCGCTGAGTTTAAATACCTTGCTGAAGTTCACCCAGTTAATCAAGTAACTCCACTCTATTCTTTTTCTTCTCAATTGGGATTAAGTATAGTGTGCATTAAGTATAGATTAGGTATGGTATAATTATTATGTGCCACAAGGAAATTCTTATTTCTAAGAGGTGGGGGAGGGGTGGTGGGAAGACTTCCAAATAACCAATGTGCACATGCCACCTGTTGGTAAATTAGAAACCTATTCCTGCCTACTTGTCCTAGAGATGTTGTTATTAATTTACATATTACAAACTCATTCTTATTTAAATATTGTATTCAAAATCCAAAAGTGTGTGTGTGTGTGTGGTTTGTGTGCGTATATAATTTTTTTTTTTACATAAGAGCAATTTATACTCCCGAATTGAAAAAAAAATACTTTTAAAGGGGTCTTTCACAGAAAGCGTTGAATTAAAACTAGAACAAGTGGGTTAGGTAGAGAAAAGAAGCCAGTTGAAGAATATCTCCATCTTAAATTTCCTAATTTGTCTAGCTGTGGAATAATCTGTACAACTGTGGGTAACAGTCTTTTTTTTTTTTTTCAACGTTTATTTATTTTTGGGACAGAGAGAGACAGAGCATGAACGGGGGAGGGTCAGAGAGAGAGAGAGGGAGACACAGAATCGGAAACAGGCTCCAGGCTCTGAGCCATCATGAGCCATCAGCCCAGAGTCTGACGCGGGGCTTGAACTCACGGACCGTGAGATCGTGACCTGGCTGAAGTCGGACGCTTAACCGACTGCGCGCCACCCAGGCGCCCCTGTGGGTAACAGTCTTATTCCACAGGCACAAACACCATAAAAATCTCTAGAGTGCATCTGGGTGATTCTGCCTTGTCTGCTTTTCTGTCCTCAAGTCAGTGACGCCTGGCTTCTTCTTTGGACAAATGAAAGGGGATCCTTTGAAAGATACTCTCAAGCTGCAAGACAGAAAATTTAAATGAATTCTCTTTACCAGAGAGCATTCAACTGGGTTCTGGCTCCCCCTAGCCGCATGGAAGTGGATTCTCATCACCCAAGCAGTTCAGCTGAACACTTAACTCAAAACACTGCGTGGAAGACCAATGATTTTATCTCCTCTCTGTCTCTCTTGTTTACTCTTCTGAATCCACTGTTGTTATTGCATTCAGCTGCAGAGACGGGGTGAAAATAAAGCAGCCATGGTCAGAAGAGGGTACTCAAGGTAGAGAATGAAAAGGCAAATGTTACTGTGGGGATTGTTTTTTGAGATGCTTTATGAATGTCTTACAAAGATAACATCAATTCCCCTTGTCAATATCTTTATTGGTTTTTACCCCAAAGGGACTGGGCTGAATGTGCTTACTTACTAAAGCACCTGGGCCTCACATCTAACCTCTGTTATTTTTACATGTAATGTCAATTCATCCTTATGTAACCCGGCAGGGAGAGGGGCTGAGGGGAGTCTGGTGGGAGCCACATCAGAGGCAGGAAAAACAGCTACCTGGCAGCCGTGGAGAGAGATGTCCCAAAGGCCTTCCATACATCCAGAGCTTCTGCCAAGCAAGAGAAGCTTTAGAATGGGAAAATTAGAGACGCTTTTGCTTTCTTTCCCTTACCAAAGCCTACTGTTAACTGTTTCTGTTGAAAAACAACAGAAGACATCCCCAAGTGACTTCTAGTGCCGGCAGAGCTCTGCCTTCAGGGCACTGACATTTCAGTGTGTTTCTTTCTCTCTTATATTCTACAATTGCACAGGGGGAATTACAAAGTGCCAAACAGATGTAGTATAATGTATTGGTTAAAGTGATCCATACTCTTATCCATGATGAATAGGTAGAATGGAGTCATTGATTGTTTCTTTGAATGGAATTAAATGAAGTCTTTGAGTCTACAACTCTTAATTCAGCACCTGGTAAGTGCAAGGCAGTATTCTGGGGATCCAAACATCTAAAATCATTCAGTTGACTTCTTTGCCCTTAAGGCCCCACTGTCTATTGGAGGAAGATAGGCTCCTACACGCTAAGGGAATGACAAGGTGGAGTGGGACATGGCAGGGAATGTAAACAAGGCACTATGGGAGTATTGGGTAGGGAGCACACCTTTTGCCTGTGATGGAGACTGGGTCAGGAGAGAGCTACCAGGGACAATTTCATAGGCTGAAGAACATTTGAGCAGAAACTGGCAGAATAGACAAGGTTCTGACAGGCTCAAAAAAGACATCACAGAAAAAACAAAACAAAACAAACTTTATGAAGAAGGAAGTAAAGGTGAGAAAATTAATGGAGCCCTGCGTGGTCTTCCTGTTCCCAGTGAGAGCTGCATGGATAGGGAGCTCCAGAAAAGCTGGTGGGAGTTAGGGGTGGAGGTGTGTGACCTCATTGTGAGCCTGAATGCCTTGTGAAGAAGTTTCTATTTATTGTGAAACCATTGAAGTCCACACAGTGTATCTGAGTGAGGAACAAGCATTACTAGATTGGTGTTATAGGGTAAGTATGAAGCCTCTGGAAACTGGAGGAGAGGTGAGTAGGCTGGATACAGCTAGGGAGGATGGGTGATGCAGCAGTCCATCCCTGAAAGAGAGGAATCGAGAGTTTGAACTGAAGCAGTGGTGCCAGGACCCAGAAGGGAGCCTCAGTGCCTTGCAGGCAGGCGGGAAGTGCTCCAGAAGCCTGGACCATCCTTGGGGTGCCCCAGAGGTGGGTTTTATCCTCACTGTGCTACACTGTATTTAATAGTTGATACCTGGGGCGCCTGGGTGGCGCAGTCGGTTACGCGTCCGACTTCAGCCAGGTCACGATCTCGCGGTCTGTGAGTTCAAGCCCCGCGTCAGTCTCTGGGCTGATGGCTCAGAGCCTGGAGCCTGTTTCCGATTCTGTGTCTCCCTCTCTCTCTGCCCCTCCCCTGTTCATGCTCTGTCTCTCTCTGTCCCAAAAATAAATAAACGTTGAAAAAAAAATAGTTGATACCTGTCCCATTCTCTGGTTTTATGCTAGCTTTCTTTTCAGCAAAGCTCCACATAAATCCAGCTTTCCATTAGTTTCTACTCTTAGCACACTCATAATCCTCTTCCCTACTCTTAGCGTAACTCTATTTTGTACTGAGTGATATAGTTACTCAGAGCAAACTGGCTCGTTTTCTAGATTCAGAAATGTTAAATGAGTGAACCAAACAGGAAAACAAAACAAGATGAAAAAACAAAAACAAAAACAAAACAAAACAAAAAACACAGACTAAAGTTCCCCAAGTGGCCAGTTAGAATAAAAAATAGACACAGGTGTTCTGAGACTCAGCACTTAACCCTCAGCTACATTTGCCTCCCACTACTTTCAACCCACTAATGTCACACATGAGTTAACAATATGTAAAACCTCTGTGTCCTTCCATGGTGTGTAAAGTACTTTAGTGCTATAGTGCAAGCAACATTTAGATAATTAATGCATATCTGCTGTCATAATGCAGTGATTTTGCCAGAATGTATGTGGGAGAATGTAGATGGATTAAACACATTTATATCTCCAGAAAAAATTGAGAGGCTATGTCAAAATAAAACATCACTGTGAATAGTTTACCTTTTTATTTTTTCTCTGATTATTAGACACATTTCAAACTGAGCTGTATGTATGAATTTGAGACAGATTAGGGTTATTTATTTTTACCTAATTCCAATTAGAATACATGAGATTGTCACTTGTAAAAAAATATGATTCTGTACCAACATTACAATAGATTTGAAATTATACAAAGTACTTTCTTCCAGGCTCATTTAAGTAGTGCAGTAAGTGAAAACAAGTTTAAGAGTCCAAAGAGTATATTTGGATGTCAGCGTTTCACTATAGCCCTTCTCCCATAAACAGTAAAGTCACTCTACCACCAGAGAGACTGGGAAACTGCTCTGTGCAGTCACTTCCCCCTTCTTCCATTTTGGAACATGCAGAGAGGGAGTTAGTTCTCATGGGAAAGACTTAATGCTCTCTAAGGTCTCTTTCTGCTCTGGGATTCCGTGGTTCCCAGTTGCCCCTGGAGGTTCCTGGACTGAGAGCAATGATGCTACTTTAGGCAGGTGAAAGCTCTGACATGTTAACAAAAGCATATACAGGGAAGTTCTTCAGGAGGGCAGGTGAGAGAACCAAAATGGCAGCATCATTACTCAGCTTTTTGTGGTCATTGTTGTATTAAACTTCCACCACTTTAAAGATTCCTGGTGTGGTTTAGTGCCTCTTTGCCCATTTGGCAAAGTATGATCCCAATAATTGCTCTCAAGTCATCTGATGAGCACCCCTCCCAGAGAGACACCCAATCTCCTATAAGAAAAGATAATATTCTTCTGTGTTCTGGGCAGAGTTTAGAAGATCAAGTCCAAACCCACCAATTACTTCTTAAGGTGAGAGAGGTGCAGATGCAACATGTGCGAAAGGTCCAGGTCCCCAGTCAACAAAGGAAGCTCAGCTGAAGTGGAGTACAGGCACAGGGGATAACAGAGGAAAAAGTGTACCATGCTTTCTTTCCAGAAATTTCCCACTCTAAGAGCTATTTTTTTATTTCTACAGATTAGCAGCAGCAAATTAGCATAATGACATTACCCAGACACCTTTGCAGTTGTTTTCTTTCAAAGGTCATTGTGACTGAGGTAGAGAATGTAATGGATTAAGAAAAAGAGAGGGGAAATTACCATATTTAATATTGTTTTCACAGAAATTGACATAGTTTATGGATCAGAGGAATATAATGTAATTTACTCCTCTGTCCCTGCTGGAAAGAGAAGGGGGGGATGGTAAAGGGAAACAGAGGATGTGGATGATGAAGTATAATATTTATGGAGATGATGTAGCTGCTAAAGGGGCAACTCCTGCAGCACCTTCGGCTCTCAGGGGTGGCAGTGAACGAAGCCAGGTTAGTTACCTGTAAAATCTGGGTGTGATCAGAATAACATTTCAGTGAAATTGAACTTGGGATGGTTCCTAGATAATAGATACATGGTTGTGTGAGAAAAGACCTTGATCATAGGGCCTGCTCTGTGACATGTGCAAAATCTGTATCGCTAGTGGAGAACACCAGGGACAAGCACACGAGCTGCCTTCAGTCTATTACATACATACCAATTGCTATAATATTGAAGAAAATATTCATAAATCCTGTTCTCTTTCAGTGCTTTATGCTTCATCGCCTTTCCCCCATTTGTGGTTTATAGATGGAATGAAGAAAAAATGTAGAAAGCAAATGGCATGGAGTGAGGATGTTTCCTAGAGGCAGGATGGCAGAGTGGTGAAGAGGCAAGTCTTTCATATCAGGCAACTGAGTTCGTTCCCGGCTCAGCATTTTACTAGCTGTGTGACCTCAGTAAAATTTCCTAATTCCTTTCAGCTTCATCTATAGAATAGTACTGTTTTAGATGGTGATAGGAAAAGAATAAAAACAAGTTCATTTGCCACTAAGTTGGGAGAGGGAATAAAAACAAACTAAATAGTTTGGTGTGAGTTTATTAAGGAAAGGATGATGCAATTCAGAAAGAACAATCAGCACTGAATAAATCTTTGTATAAATCACATTGGTAGATATGATATATAGGCAAAACCATGGCAAAGGTTTTAATAAATTCCAGTGTTGATACAGTTTAAATCCTTGACACTAACTTTTGTGCTTATTTTTGGTATGTCTCAGAATACTAAAGAACCAGAAATAGAAATATGTATAATGCAACAAAGATTAGGAGTTTGTCATCTGGTCCTTTAGGGGACCTAATAAAAACTACACATATAAATAATATGAGGGAATAAGAATGAAGAGAAAAATCCATTAAGTCACTTAGAAGAACTCGAGAAAGAAGATGACAATGAAGATAATAAGTTAGGTAGAATAAAGGGAGGGAAAAGTTTCCTGAAACTAGTTTGTTTTCATAACTGGCCAAGCAAATGCTTTTACCCTATGGCTTCATCCTTTAATTTTTGCAGAAAAAGGTATGCGGACATTTCTAGGTGAAGAAATGTAATTTAACAAATCCATAACATTTACTTCTTATGAGTAAATTCCATAGGTTGCTATTAGAGGAAGTGAAGGTTAGTGACAAGAACAAGGGTCAAGTCTTGGCTTTGCTTATTCCCACCTTTATCAGTGGAGGTGATTCTCCATTTGTAGTCTAGAAATGGACCAGAAAACTGTAAAAGATAGGTAAGGGATGAGAATGCTTCCTAGTTTTAGCATATTGCACGTGGTTGTCTTGTGGATCAAATGAGATATGTTGTAAAAACAATTTTTTTTTGCAAATTATAAAGTGTCATTTAAGCTACATATAGTTTCTTACAGTATCTAAGTATATTAATCTTATTTATTCCTATATTTTCAGCTACACAAATTCCTAATCTGCCAAGGTGGATGTTGGCTGAGAGTAGAGTTACTATAGACGCATTATCACTTAGGCTAACAATATTCATGCAGGCAAAATAGTCCATTTATGTAGGTGATATAGGCCAAATTCTGCCTTTCACAGCATTTCTGTAGACTCCCTTTGGTAAAAATTTTTGTTATACCTCAAAAGCCTCAACAGATAAAATCTTCATTGTTGGTTATTTCTTTTTTCCTCCATGTCTAAGAATTACATCTACTTGTAAGCAATGGAGTTTTTAGATAAATAATTAATGGTTATTTAACAAGAGTTTAGAACTTTTCTGCCATTGTTTTGATTGCATTAAGTTCACAAGGTGACTTTTTCAGGAAATGTGAATGGCATTTACCCGAGGTAGCAGTGATTGATTTTTGTCTGTTTTTAGAAAAGCTTTTGTTTCATTATCATGAAGTAAAAAATGGAGCCTGAAGAAAATCAAAACAAATCTAATTTCAGAATACCTGAAGCTTTGATTAAACTATCTTAGGGATACTAGGTCCATTTAGTACTTACATACTATTATTTATTTATGTTTTTGATTTATGTGGAACTTCCAGTGGGAGCTCTCCTGTGAAAACCATCCTTGCAGGGATGGTATTCATAAGTCGGCAATGCACTGCTTGCTTCTTCCACTGTTATCTTACATTCTTATACCAAATCCTTCATGACAGATAAAACTGAGGGCTTGATCATGGGCAATGGTTGAGGATCCAATGACACATCTATGAAAGTGGCAGGGTTAGTTTCAGCACCTGGCCAAATTCCAATTTTGGTGCTTTCTTCTTCATATTTACAAAGTTCTTTGGAGAAGACTTTCTGAGTTAAATTGTCTTATTCTTGTTTAGCTGCAACTGTTAAGCAGCTGCCTCATTATGTTCTCCACGTGGTAAACTTTCTGTTAAAAACAGAGAGAATTACAACGTCAGAAGGGGGCAAAGAACAAAACAATGACAACAATGAGAGAGGCAGTAGGGATGCAATTAGAACGTGTGGTAGTGAGTCTTTTAAGGCTGATGTTCAATATACACTTGGGAGGCAATAATGACCCTGGTTATTCTTAGAAAATGTTATTTTCTACTCCCGTGTGGGTGTTACCCAAGACTACATGGAGCAGTGTAACTCTTAGCCGTGGGTAAGAAGATTCCCTCCATGAGTCTCATGCTTTAGAGCACCCACCCATCACAACAAACTATACCTCTCTTCATGGGGTGAGGAGTCTCTGGAGCTCAAAGAAATAAACCCACCCAGGGACTGCACCACCCCTTTGAATCTATGATAAAGTTTAGGGGACTCCAATATTCCCTGCCCAAGTAGCTCTGAATTGGCTTCCAGGGTCTGCAGGGAACTCTTCCCTGGGCCTCTTCTTCTAAGGACACATTATGCTGTTTGTGTGCACATGTCTAGGGTAGAAGCTTGGCTCTGGTTGTAGCTGTGTGCCTGGATGTGTAGCCTGGGGGTGTCGAGAAGGATGTGAGTCTCCTTATGGTGCTGACTGAGCCAGCAGTGGAAAGAAACGGGAGGAAGCTCATGGATCAGGAGTCAAGGTTGGGGCCAAGACTCCTTGTAACACCATGTTCTGTACAGTGTTCCAAACAGTGATACAATTTTCAGTTTTAACCTGGCCTTATAGGTCATTATGAAGATACATTGTCAAGGTGGGAGGATAAAATATATTTTATTTTTAGTTTGTTATCTTGGTTTAGAATGGTCAAATATTTAGACATATGGCTATCAGACCTCTATTTTTATTTTTGCTCCAGACTCTAGAAACAAAGGCTGACTTGCCTTAATGGCCAAATTTTCTTCTAACACTTTCTTATCTTTTTGTTGCAAGTAATCTAGGCATGGCAACACTATTAAAATTTCATCATTTGGGGTGTTGGGGTGGCACAGCCAGTTAAGTGTCTGACTCTTGATCTCTGCTCAGGTCATGATCTCATGGTTCGTGAGTTTGAGCCCCATATTGGGCTATGTGCTGTTGACGCAGAGTCTGCTTGGGATTTTGTCTCTCCTCTCTGCTCCTCTCCCACTTGTGCTCACTCTCTCTCAAAGTAAATAAATAAGCTTTAAAAATTAAAAAAAAATATATTCATCATTTTATTCTAATGACAACCTGAAGAAAAAGAAAGGTGTTCAGTTTTCTTCCTGGCCACAGTACTGTGTTCAAAGTTTTACTAATCCTCCCCAGCAATACTAAGTCTCAGAATATTGTCCCTGGCCTGTGAGCTAAGATATTCTACATAAGCTTCTACTCAAACTTTCCTCCATGTCCTTACTACATCCCTTTTCTAAGCTTACCATAGGAACCAATTGAGAGCATGCCTGTGAAACATTGGGGAAGCAGCAAAAGCCACACAATTGTAATGCATTCTTGTATTCTCATCTCTCAGTATCACCTCCCTTGCTCAACAACTTCCCTAAACTACTGCCCAAAAGACTACCAATCAGCCCCTTCTCTTACCAGTCATAAAGTAAAACTTTTGTATATGAAGTCCCCTCTTCCTTCCCTACCTCAAATCCACCTTACCCATAGCAAAGGAAAGAAGGTGCAGCTGAGATTATCCAAGAGAAAATAAGACTGATATCTAACATGTACGGGGCTCTTGTAAGCAGACATAGGCTGGGCACGATAATGATATAGGTAACAGGGTTATTTCCCTATTACAGATGAAGAAATTGAGGTTTATATGGTTTAAGTAACTTACCCAAAGTTGATAAGATGCGGAGTGGGTTCAAACCCACTAGCTCTAACTCCGTAGTATACTCATTTAATCACTTCACAACACAGCTTCTAGAATGTTAGATTTTCTCCTTCTGATCACCAAAATCATCTCTAGCAGACTCTTCCTGCCATTTTTAAAAGCTATTATCAGTGCTCCAGAACCTGAAGCCTTTCAAATGCAAAAACTGTCATAAAACTTCATTACTATATTTTCCCAGCTTCATTATGCCCCTTTACAGACTAAATTAAAACACACTAGCCTCTAGTTCTCTATGCATCAGATGGTCAGTGTTTTGGCCAAAAAATAAAATTATGGTTCGTTAAGTTTGGGTGTCACAGAATATGTGTTTGATTGCTTTACTTAATCTCCACATTTTGGACTAAGAAAAGCCAATATTCGAAGACATGATAGCTACATAAACACTCAGCATCTAATTTTCCTTCCTTACAAGTCTGAGTGTGGGTATAATACAATGTAATCATGGTTTAATACTAGTGCATAAATTTAGGTATGAATATATTTTTTATATAGGGGTTTGTTGAAGTTCATCCATTGACTTTTGGGAACGTGAGGACAAGTGTAGTAGCATTTAGAAAACTGCTTTATATTTTTATAGTGCTTTAGAGCTTTCTTAAGACATACTCATAGTCATTGGATTACTAGAGATATTACAGAGAAATCTTACTATGTGATACCTTTTAGGACTTGCATTTTTAAAACTCTTTATTCACTTCCAAATCAAATGAATCGATAAACACCCTGAAGTGCCTAACTGAAGAAGATGTAGCTCTTCCACCCCAATCAAGCAGACCCTAAGGATGCCAAAAAGTTGTGCTTGCTGTCCTAGCTGCCTCCCTAAATGCAGTCATCTCAGCTGTCACCTCCTTCACCAGCTCCCATACCCCCATTTTTATTTACTACCACACATTGGCTCAGCCTCCTGGAAAACAACAGCTCCATGCAGTGCTATGAGGCAGGAGCTCATCTCACAACCCTCTGTGATAGCTCTGGTAACTCTTATTATAGGTCGATAACAGCTTCATTTGTCACATGCCCACTGAAAAGAGCTCATTCCTTGTTCTCAGATTGGGTGGGATGAAAGCCAAGAGCTCCCAATGCTTCTTGTGGATGTTAAGATAGAATATAAATCGGCAACATCCAGTGGCAGATAGGAAATGCCAGAGTGTAAATCCCCAAGGGAACAACACAGCTTTCATCTAAAGCAGAAAATGATTTTTTTGGTCTAGGGACTGGAACTACCCTGTTAGGCTCATCTGGTTTATAGAATAACAGGACTGGCTGGTAATTGGAAGTCAGCAATGGAGAGTGATAAACATTCTTATGCCGAGAATGGGAGAGTCAAAGTTCACTTAAGCCTAGAGCTTTTGAAATGTCTCAGGACACCATGAGAGGTGTCGGAAGAAAATGTCATCTTCAGTGGTGCTGATGCTAGAGGACTTCTAGAAGCTGGGTCTGGGCATCTATTATCTAGCAGTGCAAGCTCCTCCTGGTGATTTGTCAGTCGGCCAAGATGCTGTTTACTACTATGTCCCTGAGTTTCCCCATTCTGTCCTGGACTGTGTTTCCTCTGGGTAGGAAATATGTCTTTGCACTAATGTTGCAAACTGAGCATAAAATTGAGGGCCAAAGAAAGATAAAGCTTTTGTGTGTTAGACTTCTGAGTATGCCCAGAGACCAAGGGGTAGGTTACTTCTGAGACTAGTCCTATTTGACAAACATGCAGTTTACCTGTAAGAATGATTAGATGCAGTGTAGGATCTTTAAGGTGAGGATGAATTTCTTGATCACCTCCAGGCCTAGCAAAATGGCTGGCACCGAATAAGGTCAATATATATTTGTTGGATAAATAAAGGAATTAAAAACTAATTAAATGATTAAATACACAAAGAGACCCTGTAATATCCACCTTCTTCTACATTAGATTGAGACACTGCTTTCTTGTAATACAAGAGTATCTGGTCTGTCCAAGACATTTAAATGCTCTTATCAGGGATAATGATCAACCAACTACCAAATTTCCAAAAATAGTCTAAATCTGTAATGTCAGGACAAGGGAAAGGTAAAATTTGATTTACAAAACTTTGGTGCATATACAACATTTTAGAAACATGTCTATTATGTAACACAAACTTTTAAAATTAAGATTGCAGAAACAAATTCACCATGAAATGATGTTTAAATGCTTCTTTGTTGTTGTTTTTTCTTTCAGGTAAGTGAAAGGTATCTTCTGAAGTGTTCTGCAGAAACTGTGCAGGTGGCAGAGTTCTCTTAGAAGAAAAGGAAGGCAGGGATCCTTCAAATGGTAATATTTCAGCTGTTCTGTACACACAGGGAAATGTCTCACATAGCCAATAAGGCTGTTGTTTTCTCTTGTGTGGTTGCACCTGTTTATTTCACTATAACATGATATGGTTTAAACCTCAAGGTCTGTGAGAATTGTGTTTTTATGTATCTGCATTTGAGAGCCATTCATATCCTAATCTAAAGCTCCTGCAGCTCTACTTTCAGCAAAAAAAAACTCATTATAAATGAATTGCTTTAAATTGAAATCTCATTTTAAACAGATCTGACGATAGCAGATACATAATTTAGCCTAAATAATATATGAAATATATATAATATATATAAATATATATATTTGTGACTAGTTTTGTAAGTATTTTCCTCTTAAATATGAAGTGCTTTATTTTTTTAAGTTTATTTATTTTGAGAGTGAGAGAGTGTGTGCATGCACCAGCAGGGAAGGGGCAGAGAGAGAGGGAGAGAGAGAATCCCAAGCAGGCTCTGTTCTGTGAGTGCAGAGCCCAACATGGGGCTTAATCCCATGAATAGAACCATGAGATTGTGACCTGAGGCGAAATCAAGAGTTGGACACCTAACCAACCGAACCACCCAGGTGCCTCTGAAGTACTTATTTTTTTATGTTTGTGATAGCATTATTGGTTTAAAGTATACCTGTGGCCTGTTAGATTTCCAGTCTAATTGAGATGACAGTTGAGACATACCAGAGATTTTAGTGGTAATACAATCAAGAGTACTAGGGGCACCTAGATGGCTCAGTCGGTTGAGTGTCCTACCTTGGCTTAGGTCATGATCGCATGGTTTGTGAGTTCCAGCCCTGCGTCTGCCTCTGTGCTGACAGCTCAGAGCCTGGAGCCTGTGTCCAATTCTTCTCTATCTCTCCCCCTTCCCCAGTCATGCTCTGTCTCTCTCTGTCTCAAAAATAAATAAACATTAAAAAAAAGAAAAGAAAAGAAACAATGTAGGGTACCAAACTAATTCCTTGAGAACTGGAGACAGATAAAAATTTTTGATTTACAAAATTTCAATGCATATACAACTCCAATTTATAGTATAAGGTCTGAAAACACTTCACATGAGACAAGAAGCAAGGGAAGTAGATATATCTAAATATTAAGTGAAAGGTTTATGAGATTATGTTATTACAGAAGATTTTAGAAGCATAATTTGCTAAATGTGCCCAATTTGTTCAAAGACTCAATTTATACCGCCAAACTAAGGCATTCTCTCTATTTTCTAGAGTGAAATCCACTTTGATGAGTTGTTAGTATTTGAGAATTCCCTCCAGAATTTTATTTTTAAATTACCTTTCTTTTTCTATCTAAAATAAAGCACTCATTTGCTGAGTATTTATGGCTAACTTCTTAGGAAACATTAAAATATTTCTTAAAGCTTCCTGCGGAGTTAACAATACAGTGCTTAGTTATTTTTAATATTCTAATACATGGTCAAGTTTCTACATGCTGATGAGAACATAAATATGTGTAATGAAATATAAGTCACCTACTATCAAAAGTGTATTTACCAAGTGTTGATAATAAGAGTAAGATAATGCAAACCTAATACGAAATGGACCCTGTTCACAAGAGTTCAGTATTTTAGCAAGAGGCACGATGTAGCAGATACTGAATAGCTTCAAAATGGAGGAATTTTTAAAGTATTATTTCTTTTAATGTGAGAAATATATGCAGGAAATTAAAGACCTAAACCATCATTCAAATTTAAGAAACTATGAAGTGATTACTTTTGAATTAAATTTATTTACCTATTTCCTTCCTGAAAAATGGAGAGTCAAATCCATCCTTATAAGAAAAATTTTCACATTATAGATGGAAAACAATAAAAATAAATAAATTGATAGGGGCGCCTGGGTCTCTTAGTCGGTTAAGCATCTGGCTCTTGATTTGGCTCAGGTTGTGATCTCAGGGTTCCTGAGTTCCAGCCCTGCCTTGGGCTCTGTGCTGACAGTGCAAAGTCTGCTTGGGATTCTGTCTCTCTCTCTCTCTCTCTGCCTCTTGCCCATGCTCCCCTCTCTCTCAAAATGAGTAAATAAACGTTAAAAAGTAATAGAACAAAAATAAGTAGAAATATATCCCTAGTTATAATATACAGTTGGCTATTGCCCTATGGAAAAGTGACAGAAAGTTCATTACAGAGTATTTCAATTTGTTAAAGTATAATCCATACTGAAGAATATATAATTTAGTAAATTGTTTTGTTAATTTATGGCAAATTAGATAACATGAATCACAGCTACAAAAGTCATTCCATCTATGGTATGGTATAAGCAAAACCCAGCAGTATGAAACCATGTCCCTCTGGGAGGCACCTCCCTCCCTCTGTCTTAAGGAGTACCTGATAACTTTTATGTGAAGGCAATAAGTGAAGGGAAAAATCAGTGAGTGAATCCCAGGGATTTTTCTTCCTCATGGTTGTCCCTAGAGCTTGGCCCAGGTTAGTTGGAGGAAGAAAGGAAGAATCATAGCCAACATCCATAGATGCTGAAGACAGAAGAGTCAGAAAAGCTGTCTAATCAAGAGCTCTTTTTCTCTATTGGAAGTTTCTTTCAACTTCCAAACACTGATTCATAGTCCAAAGATGCCTCAAGATTTGTCTCTCATTTTCTCAGTCTATGGACATCACCTACTATCTCTGTTTCTTTCTGTTACACAGAGGCAAAGAAGTATCTTTTGATAAACTACAATTCTGGTGAGAAACCAGCTAATAATAGGAGAAGCAAATTTAAGTTCCTAATTTAATTTAATTAAGCATTTATTTATACCTTGTCTCATTTTCCAAGGCATTCAGGGAGTGCAAATGTACCAAAGAGTCATCCTGCTCTTTCACATTATGATTGAAAGACTGAACATGCCAGTACTATAACTTTAGTTGATTTGGGGAACTTCTTCTCTAAGCAGGGTGACCAGTTATATAATCCAGTAAATTAATTCAATTCAAAAAATGTTTTCAGATACTTGAAAATGCACGACCATATGCCTGATGATATGCTGAACAGAAAGATATCTCCTGCCTTTAAGGACTATATAGCTTAGGACTCCTTACTGGCTTCTTTTGTTTGATGTCTGGGGGTTTCAACCTTAGGCACTTACTGATAACCACATTTCATGCCTCTTTCACAGAACAAGAAATAAAGGTCACTTCTTTAGCACAAGAGTCCTTCCTCTGAAGGTCAGGTAGAACTAGATTAGATTGAACTGGGTCAGAGGAGATTTTTACGTTATCATTGTAGTTGTACACAGTATTTTGGCTTCTTCACTAGCTTGGATAATCAGTATGTGACAATTATAGTACTTGTTTCATGTGGTATGATAATCATGTCATGACATTTTTATGCCTCATTCACTGTTATGATTTGAACAGCTCTATGCCCAACACTAGTATAGTGTTTTAATACTCTGTCATGGTATTATGAAAACAAGGTAGAGTGACACAATTGTATGGAGGGTTTGAAATGTCAGAGTCATATATTGATTATTACCATGACATCTAAAAAGAAAAAGAAAGTGTATAATTATAACATAAGATTACAGAACCAAGAAACTCATAACATTGGATGACAGTTGACATAGATTAGTTTAGACATTCACTTTTCATTGAATTTGCCAATGGAGAAAAATTAAGGGAAAAAAAAAAAGTTTATTTACTTGAGTATACGTGTACATGGAAAACAGTATGATCTCGCTTTTCTTTTGTTACCGAAAGTCCTGATTTCCCAGTATCACTCATTTATTTTCTGTTTCAGTATTGTCTGGTAGTCTTATTTCAGGCACTTCTTGCATTGGAAGTAGGATTGAGCTCACCACATATAGTTATGGTTCTAAAATTAGTAAAGCATTGTTTCAAGACTATATGGAACTCCATAGAAGCTGGGGCAATATACTTCATGTATCTGAGACTGGTCACTTTAAAATCAACAGATACTAATTCAGGAATTCATAGCACTAATATCTGAACATTTTCTAATCTTCAACTTATGCCTCTGAAAACAGTAGTCTCCTTCTCAAAGGAAAAAAAAAAAAACATCTTCAGGAAAGTGAAGTAAAGGCAAAACCAAGTTAATATAGTTTGAAGGCTGTATGCAGCATCCATTTCAGATACAATTTTCAAAGAATGAATTTTAATGCACACAGCCCTATTAGCCCAGGATCAGATTCCTAACAAATTGATTGGACATGCAAAAAGAGTCTGTGTCCTAGATTTAAAGTCATTACACAGTCTTAAACACAGCTGTGCAGCAAGCTTTTCATTCTAGATGGACATGAGCAAATTGAATGATTCTAAAGGTGATTGGCTGGTGGATTTCCTACAGTACAATTTTCAATAATGACAAATTTAATGAAATCACTATTGTATTTAGCAAGAAAATCTGTGTCCTATTTTGTATGACCATCAATGACTACTTAAGTGTGCACAAGAGTATGAATGCACAGATATTTAAACAGATCCAAAATCACCCATCATTCTTTGGTTGAACAGAGATGCACCCAGTTCTGCTATTATCCTTACCCAACCAAGGGTCAAAATAATCCTGTACTTTACATTGTAACATTACCCAATTTTCTTCCTATCATTCCTGCATTCTGGCTTGCTACTTCTAATCTTTGTCTGGAAATGTCCTTTTCAGTTGAGTATATGGTATATTTCTTTTTTAAAAAAAATTTTAATGTTTATTTTATTTTTTTTTTTAATTTTTTTTTTCAACGTTTATTTATTTTTGGGACAGAGAGAGACAGAGCATGAATGGGGGAGGGGCAGAGAGAGAGGGAGACACAGAGTCGGAAACAGGCTCCAGGCTCCGAGCCATCAGCCCAGACCCTGACGCGGGGCTCGAACTCCTGGACCGCGAGATCGTGACCTGGCTGAAGTCGGACGCTTAACCGACTGCGCCACCCAGGCGCCCCTGTTTATTTATTTTTGAGAGAGAGAGTACGCATGAGAGAGTGCAAGCGGGGGAGGGGCAGAGAGCTAGGGACACATAGGATCTGAAGCAGGCTCCAGGCTCTGAGCTGTCAGCACAGAGCCTGAAGTGGGGCTTGAACTCACAAACTGCGAGATCATGACCTGAGCTGAAATCTGACGCTTAACTGACTGAGCCACCCAGGTGTCCCTATGATACATTTCTATTTGAAGTTTAAAAGTTTTCCTTTCTGTATACAGGAATATATGCTCACATAAACATTACACATTCAATAATATTGCATATGTAAATTACCAAGCATGTATCATTGCTTCACATGGACTATGCAAATGTCAAGGAGGAAAACATAGTTCTTTAATTCATGTGAGGGTTGGGACAGAAAGATATGCATACATTTTGTCAAATGAAAATCTAAGCAATAACAGAATATTAGAAAAAAACAAAACAGTGACCATAGAAGTGAAGAAAAATAATTTCCTTTGAAATTCAGTTCTGGAACGTGTGTCTCTTTACAGGAAAAATGAATTATAAACTATTCAATTTTGTTGTATAGCTTTATAATTGTTACTTATGATTTGTGTGAAATATAAATAGGAAGTATGTGTGGGATGTGTGTGTGTGTGTGTGTGTGTGTGTGCGTGTGTGTGTCTAGTCACACAATCTGTGTGGTTAGAAATGATCAAATTGCCAATTATCTTGTGAAGTTAGCCAAGCAGTCTGTGTTCTTAGGGAAATCACAAATCCCTGTGTAAGAGAGTTTCGGAGGTAAAGGGTTTCCCTGCATTAGTAGAAAGTTTTCTTGGTTGAACCAAAGAGTTAGGTAAACAAAGTGGAAAAACACAAACAGCTGTTTTACAGTTCACTGTAATTGTACCAGGGGAGTATACATCCTTTCCCTTTTTAGTAAGAAGATTCTGTTCTGAGCAATGAATACAATTAGTTAATAAATAACTCCAGCTTTATGCCTTAAGGAACAGCCTCAGGGCAATTGTAATAGCAGGCAGTTAGAAAAGTTGTGAGCCTCCTATCACAGGTTGCTACTGAAAGCTAACTTGCAGAAGCATATCCTTTTAAGTTGTGTTATAAATCTAAGTCAACACCAGATCGCTTGTTTACAAAGTACGGGAGGAAATTAAGACCTTTTGTAGAGTATTATGTAGAGTAAATCTGAAGATTAGCAGATGTTTATTTGTTTTGTGTCATTAGAAATTATCTATAAAAAGTTATGAGTAATATAAATGTGGTCAAGAAAATTACAGACTGAGTTTTGAACTTCTTGCAAAGTGAATTAAAATTTAAGATGTATTAACATGATCAAGAAGAAAAACAATTTAGTCTACTTCAATAAACATTTATTGAGCTCCTAATATATGCCAAGTACTCTCTCAGGGATATAAAGATGAGTATGGTCCTTGTCTTTGAGGAACTTAAGTTCTGGAAAGGTTTCACAAACAGGTAAACAGGATAATTTTACTGTTTGGTAAAGTGAGCCACAGCAGAGGATAGGGACTCAAAGTGGAGGAGGTGCCTTGGACCAGCCTATGTGACTGAGAAGACCTCTTGGACATTGGAAGTAGTTCTGAGGTTGATCAGGCAGGGAGAGGAGGAAAGGATGTTTTCAGGAGAGAAAAGAACATTATCCAAATGAGTTTAATTGTCCAATTATGTCATATGTCATAAGTAAATTCCAAAAAATGACTGGCATATTCTACCCTATTTTTTCAATCTTCCTGCTTCTCCTACTGTCCTTGACTTTCAGTATTCTTTTCAGGTTTTAGATAAAGAGAACAATGGAAAGGAGGTAGAAAATTAAGGGGAGTGACTTGCTATGTTCTTGGATGATCACCTTTGTAGTATTTCCTTATCCTTTCAGAAATAATAGGGATGAGGGGCACCTGGGGGGCTCAGTTGGTTAAGGGTAGGATTTCTGCTCAGGTCATGATCTCATGGTTTGTGGGTTCGAGCCCCATGTTGGGCTCTGTGCTAATAGCTCGGAGCCTGGAGCCTACTTCAGATTCTTTGTCTTCCTCTTTGCCTCTCTCTGCCTCTTCTCTGCTTGTGTTATCTCTCTCTCTCTCAAAAATAATAAATAAACATTTAAAAAAAAAGAAATATTAGGGATGGGAAAGAAGCTGTTGGTTCAAACTATCTGTGCCCATATAAATTAACCACCCCCGTGCACACACTCATAAGCTTTCAAAAGACAGGAGATTCTCTGGAGTTCTCCTAAATCTTTCCCTTATTTCTATTGGTTTCATTTTAACCTCAGAAAAAAAGTAAATAAATAACATTAACAAATCTGGCTATTAAATAAGATGCTTACATGTGGTGAGTACAGTGTCATTTACCTTCCATGCAATGTCTAATTAAACCTTACAATAGTCCAAGAGGCAGATAGTAAATTCCTTGTTTACTTGGGGAGAGAGGAACACAGGTTAAGTAACTTCTCCAAATTTGTCACCTAATAATTTGGGTAATCAGTGTTTGAACCCAAGCAGTAAGACTCAGGGGCCATACTCAAACTTACTCTATGTTGCTTACTCTATGTCTCCTACCCGTTTCATAAATATTTAATATGTCTACGGCATACAAAATGTTCATGTGGACTGTTTTTTATGGCTTATAGAATTTTATAGAATTTAGGGGCGCCTGGGTGGCTCAGTCGGTTGAGCGACCGACTTCGACTCAGGTCATGATCTCACGGCTTGTGAGTTCGAGCCCCGCGTCAGGCTCTGTGCTGCCAGCTCAGAGCCTGGAGCTGCTTCTGATTCTATGTCTCCCTCTCTCTCTGACCCTCCCCCACTCGTGTTCTGTCTCTCTCTGCCTCAGAGATAAATAAACATTAAAAAAAAATAGAATTTTATAGAATTTAGTTTCATTATTTCATGTTGATCTTCAACACACTTCTATTAGGTAGGTCAGATAGATAGCACAACTTAATGGTAAGAAAACTAAAACTCCAAGGTTTTGAGTCAATCAGTGTTCTACATTTAAGAAATAACAGGGTCTTTCGATCCTAGTCTGTACTTCTTTTTAGACCAATAAAATGGGCAATCCTGGAACTATTACTATAACTAAGAGACAGGAGAAATGAAACAACTAATGATGTAAGTGACTCCTACAAAATAAAATGCTGTACTAGTGAAAGACCAACACTAGAACCAGGTCTCTAAGTAGTTATTCTGGCCTTTTCTTCAATCACATTATTTGAAAAACTTGAGCAGATTTTGTGCATTTTTTTTCGTTGCTAGTAATCCTGAAAAGGTTGTAAACTGCTCCAATGTCTCATTTTGTTTGGGTAAAGTAGGTCCAAGTCATTATATTCATTAAAATAGGAGACATTTGTGTAAAGACTTAGTTATTGCATTCTCAAAGCTAGTTATATAGCGTGGAACAATTGAAGCATATGGTTCTTCTATTTCCAATGATAGATGTGTACATGTACAACTTTTTATATATAGTAAGGAAAAATCTACTGTTTCCCACTAACATTACTGAGAAATCTACTATTTCCAATTGGCATTATCAGGTACTCATTTCCTAGTCTTATACAACTTCCCATTTTCTTCTACTAATCTTAATTTTTGGGTGGCTTTTAGAGAGACACCATACCAAAGGAGGGGAAAACACAGACTCGTTCCATTAGCTCTACCACTTACAATTGTGTCATGGTTGGAAATTTATTTAAAATCTCTTTGCCACAGTTTTCTCAATTTTGTTATGAGAATAGTCATCCTTAACTAACAAGGTATGTAAAATATGTTGGCTATCAGATAACAGATGTTTAATTAATAGTATGTCATTATTATCATCACTGGACCTAATTTGTGCTCAATGCTTGTTTATTTATTTGTTTATTTATTTATTTATTTACAATCTATTCAGGAATTGAAAGCACTATTATTTTACAGCAGGTAAGGTTTGTTGTTAAAAGCCATTGTTTACTTTTAGTACTATTTTTCCTCCTGCAGAAGCCCTTCTTCCAAGCTAGTCATGTGGTGTGATAAAAAGACACACAGATATGGGACCAAACAGATCTGAGTATAGTATTCAGCCTTGCTGCCGAGTTATTCCATGTCTATGAGGAAGACCATCAACTTCTCGGAATCTGTTTTCTCACGTGAGATGAGAATAACAACCATGGTGGTGATTTATGACTGTTTTGAAACTTAGAGGAAACGAGATGAAAAAACATGCAGCACAGGGCATGGGTTCTGGTAGACTTTTGGCATAGATTGGTGACTTTTTCTGTTTACCTTTTCGCATACCTTGTCCTACCAGACTCTATTCCTTCATCCTCCTAACCAAACCATAGCACAGGCCCTGTAATCACAGCAGTGGATAAATAACTAACACCTTAAGGTAGAGTCATCTAGTCTGTAGGGCAAGAGGAGACTTTAACAATAATTAAAGACTTAAAGAGATGGAGCAAGGCTTCTGGTTACCCTCTGCTTAGACTGTGTACTCTAGTCATAGCAGATGACTCATCTATTACCCCTCTTTCAAGTAGCTAAAATACTAGATTATGGTGTTCCCTCTTCTCAAAATATATGCCTCATTTTCATCTTCCTAGTGATTTCCTTCTTTATTAAGAGTCTTCTTAAATGGTATCTACTTTGGGAAAACATTGCCAATTACACACACAACACACACACACAAACACACGCACGCAATCACATGCATCACTCAGTTTATAGCTACCTGAACTTAACCACATTTGAGGGCAATCATTCTAAAATGCATGACTTAACCAGAAAATTCCAAGCATCGTTAATGTCATTTAGCCCTTCCCTTTTGATCCAGGACGATTGTTATGACCCAGTGTGGACAGTGTGGTAAAAGGTTGTCAGCCATCACCTCTTTTCACACTCTACCTGTTTCAGACAGCTTCTGACCTTTTCTGGTTTGCTTCTACTAATCTATCAGAGTCTGAGAAGCCAGATAACTAAGCTTTAAAAGAATTGCATATTTAAAAAGTCAATAAAGTTCCGCATGAATCCCTAAGAGCCTTAATGCAGGCCTTCGGGATAGATATTTCTGGCTTCTCTGAAGCCTTTATCAGACTTCTGACAAGCTGGACCTTCTGGATAAGTGGGGAGTTACTATATTTTAATTCCTTAATGTCTACCTAATGGAAACACAGGATAAAAAAAATGTAGATATAAACAGAATTTAAGTTAGAAAATAAGGGCAAACTCACCTAGGCTGTTTTAAATATAATTTAATATAAAAACATTCAGTTTATATCCAGCTTTTCCATTATGAAGTTAAGAAGTAAAGGGCCCAGCAGATAAGACTAATAAACAAATTGCTAGATTATCCTCTGCTTACATTTCAAATAAACCAGCTAATTGTTTATTTACCTAGCAGTTGCTGCCTTGATGATAGGCCATTAGTGACCATTAATAAATAAAATTGTGTTTTCAGTTCCCAAAGCAATTTTGAATTCCATAAATCTTCCATTTCTCATTACAGATGTTGAGTTTTACACATGCTTAATCAACAAAGATGATCAAGACCTACAGTGAAACTTTAAAAGTAATGTAGGAGCTTTAGAATAAAAATAATAAAAGAATGAACTTTTTTATTGTTTTCCCCCAATGGTGATATTTGTCTTCAGGTGTATATTACTGTAGGACTTGAAAAATAGGAAACATGTTAAGATATATTTGCTCTTTACTAGAAAGAGTAATAGTAATTTATATGCATATAAGCACTTTATGGTGCATAAAATGTTTTAATATTTATCATAGTTTATGCAGTTGGATATTATTCCCATTTCCCAAAAAGGAAAATGGAGTCTTAAAGAATTAAATAATTGTCCAGACAGAACTGCATTGAAATCTTGACTCTTCTACTAGCTGGCTATGTGATAGGATATCTTAACTGACATTCTGAGTCTTTTTTCCATCTCCTATTGAAAACAGAGCCACTAATATATTGTTTTAGTTACCTTGAGAACTAACTAAAGACACTTTAGGCAAAGTACTGGGTACAATGTAGGCACCCATTTGATATGATTTCTTTTACTTTCTCCATTAAAAAATGTCTTCTTATTTTATAAAAAAATGAACATTCATAAAAGAAGACAGGCATTAAATTATTTTATAAAGTTCAATACCCTGATGGATTCAGAAAATCCACATTTTAAAAATATGTTGAGCTTATAATAAAATATATACTAGTAAGTGAATATCATTGATTTGGGAAGACACTTTACTATAAATTATTTGCATCAATGGTAATTGACTTTGTGCCACGTATGTATCAGGTGGCAAAACTATTTTTACTGTTCATATTAATTTACAGAAATATAGCATGTGGAGTGAAAATAGCACTCTAATGGGAGTCAGATGGCTCTTAGTTCTAGCTGTAAGCCATATCAATAACTGTGTGCCTTTAAGCAAGTTACTTGGGTCTTCATTTCACTCATGTACAACTTGGAGAAGTTGAAATAAATAATGTCTAAGGCCTTTTTTAGATTTTATGAGATAAAATTCCCAAGATGAATTCTATAGAACATAAGTTAGATGAGATACTAGGTTTTTCTTTATAAAAAAAGTTAATATTCCAATAAATCCAAGGAACACTGTATATTATTGCCTCCCTTAGATAATTCACAAGCCATAGTGACATATTAAAGGCTCTGAAATGTCCTGTACTAAAAACATTCTGATGAACAACCTTAGGGTTGATTAGGGTTAGCATTAATTAATTAAAGTTAACATTCCCTGATCTTTTTGAACATAGAACCTCTTTGGTGGGGGGGGGGGGGATGGCGGGGTTATGGTTATGGGGCCATACTAAATGACATTTTAATCTTTCAGAGAGTAGATAATAGGTAGAACAGGTAGCCCACTGTTTAAAAAAATATATTGACTTTTATAATTTTCCTGATTTTTTCTAAAACCTAAACCATATTTTTAAATATAATGAAAGTATAAACCTAAGTAGAAAAATTCACCCAGATGGGCTTAACTGTATGCATAGAGTAGATTTGATCTCTCAGCATTCCCATATGTCCTGGTCCTCTACTCCACAGTCAAGAAAATTCTGAAGTCATTTTGGAAGAATGGGTGCTTCTTAGATCCAAGGTAATCTCCTTCATAGAAGCTCTTCATTTACAATAGTAGATAACTTGGATAATGGAGCAGCCTTTGGGTGAGGATGTTCAGCCTTGAGTTCTGTCTGTCTTTTGATCCTTGGTAATCTTGGGCAAGTTACTTCTTGGAGTGTATATTCCCTTATTCATCAAATGAAGATGCAATTAGCTATCTCACAGTTTCATTGTGGGTGTTAATTGAGTAAGGAATAAAAAAATATATAAAAGTATAAATGTAAGTGGAGTTATTAATACAGTTTGTGCTCAATAAATATTTCTAAAATTACTAAATACATCTTTTTTTTTAATATTCATTTAGAAAAAGGAGTGAGGAGGCAGAGAGAGAATCTTACAGGCAGGCTCTGCTGTGCTGACAGCATGCAGCTTGACACGGGGCTCAGTCCCACAAATCATGCAGGAGATCATGACCTGAGTCAAAATCAAGAGATGGAAGCTTAACTGACTGAGCCACTCAGGCAACTCTGTCATTTCTTAAAACAAACAAACAAACAAACAATGTCTTGGTCAGCTCTTTCTTTTATTTTCTGTTATTTCTCTACTAATTTTTGGTGCTAAGCTATGATTTTATACTCTGCACATGTTTATGTATTACATTTTTTTCAACTTATGACAAAGCCAGAATGTGATGGCCTTTAAAACTAGATTCTACCTGGGCTATTTATCAGCTATGCATATTGCATTTCCTTAATCTAGTTAGCTCTTTGGAATATGAAGATGTACAATTTGTAGTCAGTAGATAATTTGGTTATAAATAAGTAATATAGAATTTCCATTTTATAACTATAATTCAAAGAACATACTGATAACATTCAGGTTTATTTCTTTATCACTACTAAGAATAGAAGATAATACAATGAGCATAAGCTGAATCTCAAAAGACTTGGGTTGATTTTAGGATATTTACCTGAAGGTGAAAGCTGTGACTATTGAAATATGTTAGTATCAGAAATTCTTTCTTTTGGAATCTAAAATTTTTAAAAAAATGTCCTTTTGACCCTTTGAAATATTTTTGTTTTCCATGGAAATTTGGGATCAGATGGGTTCTCCCACTTTTGTTTTATAGTTCTATTTAAGGCAGACTTGAAGACAAATCTTTCCCTCTCTCTCTCCCAGCAAAATGTAACCAAATTACAGCTCTCCTTCTCCTACGTGGAAATATGAGCATCACATAATGATGTTTCTGAGAAACACATATGGTATTTTAGCAAATAGCTTTTTAGTAATAGGTGGAATATCCCCCATTAAAGTGATTTATTTTATTTAGACTTTAATAGGTTCCAAAGACTTGGAAGGGTAACATATTGATAGAAAGAAACACCATACTAAATATTGCTAGATTCATATTCTGATTTCTCCTTTAGCACTAACCTAGCTATAGAGTTTAGGCAAGGAAACTAATGTCTCTCAACTTCACATTTATAATGTATAAAATGAGGCAGTATCACTTGCTGTAAGCACTCTGGTAGAGTGTGATGGGGGCCATACTAAGACTTAATTCTTTGACGTTCTAGGTCGTGACAGAGACAATGAGTCACTTCAGTAGAATGTAAATAAAATCATTTCTCTCACCAAATTATTGCTAACTCACCCTTGAGCAAAAAGAAAATTCTTGTTTCAAATAAGAAGTAATACTATTTTACTGAATTTTCAGATATGGAAAAATGACCACTAATCTCAATTCATGTTTTCTTCTGAAGGTAATTACTTTCATCCTGGCCCTTACCATCTGTCCTAGATTGAATTACCTGGGAAACAGACTATGAGACAGTAAATTGTTACAGAAGTTTTCTTGTACAGCATTGTCTGAACATCTATATGATATGAGGGAAGCAGGGTTGGGCAGAGAAAGAAGCAAAACTATGATGCAGTTCAGCCCTTTCTATGGAGAGCTCAGGAGCTGAGATGGCACTTCAAGTTTATCCCAACTGAGGCAAAGGGCAGAAGGAGCCCACTGTTACTAAATTCTACCAAGTGACTTATTGCTGTCTTTGAGGCATAGTGCCATGTCACCAGCTCAGCATTAGTCTCTGTGGCTGGTAGTTTGGACATTTGGCAGTAGCAATGTCTGGCTCAGACTTGGTGAGTGGGAAGAGCCCATTAAATTTGGGTTCATACATAGCCTCTGTTTCTGTCACCATGGCAACTCCATTCATGTATGCATTGTGATGATGGCAGAGGATGGCAAATGTCAAATGACAGTCTTAGTCTCTCTGGTTTTATTAGAGCCTTTTCCTTGGTAATTGCCCTTTGGTAAGTGTTAATATGTGATTCAAAGATCTTAAATTTCATGAAATTCCAAGAGCACATCTACAAACTTCTTTTCCAGATACCTTTTAACACAATCTTTCATTCATTTTCCTTGCGGGTCGTTGGACAACCAGCTAAAGCATGCACTAGTGCCTTTGAATCCCAGTATATTTTCATCTCAGGACAGTTATGTTTTGCAAAAATATATATATGATAAAATATGCCACTCAAATCTCTGCCCAGTGAATTTTCCCTCACCCTCAGTGGGACTGTGATGAAGCAATAGTCCACCTTTAGCTTGTTCACACATATTATAATGTCCCCTCCACGAGCCTAAATCAGATTTTTTCCTTCTCCATCAGCTAGTCATAAGAGCCTCTCCTTCTACCCTATTCCCCACATATCAGATTCGTCCATAGGTATAAACTGAGAAGTTCTGATGCAACATAGTGGATGGCATGAGGTCTGAACCACCTGTTCATGAAAACTTTTTATACTCCTGGCCTTATTTATGTCTAATCCTAGATTTGTCACATCGATCGTATGATGAATTACCTCTGGGACCACCCTACTCTGTGACCTAGTGGTTCAGATAGAACTCAACTCATGATGGGCGGCTCTGGCCTCATGGTCACTTGATATTCTACCAGAAATCAGAAGTTCTTTTTCAAATGGTGTATAATTCTTTGTGGTAGATATCATGGACAAAATCCCAGGTGTCTGTTTTCTTCTCCTATTGGACATGTCATAACTGCAGAAGTGCTTTTCTCATGACAGATACTTGTAATACCATAGATACTGTGAGTCACATGGTCCAAGTGGTGACCTTGCAAGCACTGTAGCCTAGATCTGCTACGGAGCTCTTTCGTATTCCAGGCCCCTCTCATAGCTGTCAGCTTTCCATATCACTTGGTAAATGGGTCATTACAGACTTTTTGAGTATAAAATATTCTTCTGCCTGAAACCAGAGGCTTAGCTGGTATTATGCCTCATGGCAAGAGGTATAAGATGCTAAAATGTATCTTTTCCCTTTGGAGGGCTTCTCTTGTCCTGGCATGATCAAGATAATAGGACACTTAAAAAGTCACTGATATGGCACATCCTGGAATTTTTGTAGCTCACATGTTTTGCCAGAACCTCTAACAATTTTTGTTTATTGTGTCCATTTTAAATAATGTTCTTAAAATAGTGGGCAAATGTGATCTATGGAATTTCTCAATGACCCAGTCCTTTTGGAGTATATTATAATGGAGGGTGTAAGATTTAACCAGCCCTCTGGCAATATTATAATATTATTTTCTTTTCCTACATGAATGTGAACCACTTCTGTTAGAAATGGAAAAGAACACATATAGTAGACCAATGGCTATGTCCCATGTACTTGAGACTATGTTAATATGTTCTAGCAAAGATACCACATCTGGCCCAATAGCTGCAATTGGGCATCACTTGGTGGTTTTGATGGTTCACTGTCATACTTCAGAATCCTTCTGGTTTTGAGGTGGGGGGACAAACTGGTAAATAAATGAAGGTATGATGGCAACCATCACCTCTCTATATTTTAGGGGTGGTCCCAATTCTGCCATTCTTCCCATGATGCACTATTACTTATAATTTTTCCATTTTGACTGGAGTAAGAACAGCTTCGGAGACTTCCATATGGCATGCCCCATTATAATAACTCTTATCTTTAGGTTAAGAAACCTATGTGGAGAGTTTTTCAGCTACTAAGTATGTACATTTAAACATACAATGAACTCAACATGAGTTAACCCGGGCCAGGACTCTGTTTGATGCCCATCTCACATGTGGCCTCCATTCTACAATGATCTATTATGAATTATTACATAAATGGGTAGTAATGTCGATTTGAGTCTTTGTCCAAGAATCCTTAAAATCTCTGGGTATACCCATTTCCTTAGGCTATGATTGTTAAAGTAAATGACTATAGGCCATAGGTAAGATCTAGATTGCAGGATCCATCCAGCCTCTTCTTTAGTCAGAGGGTTCCAGGTCTGAGAATTCTCTCAGATCTGAAAATTGGGCTTGAGAGAGGGAGTTTTATTTAAACAGTTGTTCTCAGACTCCTGATCATAGATCCTTAGTATGTTTTTTGGGTTTTGATTTTGGTTGTATAGATTGTATACATTCATTGGCAGTATATTTATCTTAATTCTGGGAACATTGTATTCTATCAACCATTTTCATAACTTTGTGTAGGTCAGACCCACTTGCTTCTCATAGCACTATCTCCTGGTCTGATTGCTACGCTAACAATGACATTCATAACAATGATTGCACATACTGCTTTGCTCCTAATGGTTAAGTACTTCTACCTGGTCTCTATTATCTGGGGATCCAGTCATTTTTATTGCTATCACAATGTTCAGTTATTTAATATCATCTCTTACTATCAGCCCTGACCTTCAGAGAATGACCACCATTGTGATTATTGATTCTAGTGCCTTTCTTACCAGAAAACTTTGTATTAATTTGGTAAAGAAACTGTCTTCCATGGAATAGAGTGGGTCATCTGGTAGGCTTTATGACCTCTGTTAGTATATCCACTCTATTACTATAATCACTTTTCTGAGCCTTTTAATAATTTACTGTGAAAGATTTGGCACTGCTACTCAATTGGTTTGGGCCTTCACTTTATTCAAGCTTCCAGAGTTATCCTAAGAGCATTATCTCCCAGTGTCCTGCTAGAGTGTTAAGTCTTATATCATGGGAGAATGCTGCCATATTACTAAACTTTTTCTTATCCAACTGAATATTTCTTTGTTAATGATTGGCTTCTTCAGGATCCAGTTCCATATATATATTATCTTGTAGAATGCAGACCTGTATATATATAAGCCCAGCTCTTGCCAGTACATGTTACCTAGATTCTGAAGCTCTTTCAAAGTATTATCCCTTTGTTTCCCTTAACAGGCCTAATACTTCCCTAGCCAGGTTATATTAAAACTTGATTCTAGTTACTTGCCTAAGATCTAGAAGGAGAAGTGATGGTGGCTCTCAGGTGGCTTATTGTCTTGCAACATAGAAGTCTCTACATTATCTTCAGAGGATGAGCACTAGTTTTTAGAAGGTAAGAATGGGATGCTTCTCGAGGCTGAGAGTGCTTAAGGGATCCTACAGGTTCACAGGTATTTGAGACCTCAAGCTAGATTTCCCCATTCTCAGTTTTAGAATCCCATTTCTGATCTTGGTAATCAACTTGCTAGGGTTGGAAATCCAACTCAATCTGGAGCTCTACTCTTAAATTCCTGAGTCTAATACTCAGCTTTTATTTTTTGCCTTCTGCTTGTTAGAGAAGAGAGTCTACCTGTTGTCAAGAAGGCCTTCTGGCACTCACTCTGCTTTATGCTGGTGATTAATCACCTTTAGCCTTTTGTTGTCTTTACCGAAGGCATTAATGATCCCCAGCAATAACTGTCTGATTCTAGTCATTATTTTGTCCCCAAACTTCTTAAACATCCAAGATAATGCATCTTCACTGATGAAAGTTTTAATAATTGTACTGCAACCACATTTCTGGGGCCTATCAGTGCTCCACCTGTCATAAGAGATGGAATTCATTGCCAGAAAGCTAGTAAGTAATCTACCTTCAATATACGATTTTAAAATCATCCCTAGACTCACTTCTGGTATCAACAGTCTTAGGTCTGGCTTCTTGAGAAAGAGACCCTGAGACAGAGAATTATTTATAGAGGTTTTGGAGAGCACTCTTAGAAACATCACCTGTAAGGGGTGGAGGCACAAGATTGGACAGAGGGTGAAGCTGAATGGCAATGCAGTTACAACCATGGCCACAGACAGTCCCAAAGGGAGCTCTGGAAACAGGAGAACTCCCCATCCCAACTAAGGCAAAAGGACTAGGCCTTTGCAACACCACACTGGTCAGTTATTGGATGCAGGTTGTCACTAGGAAAAGAGGGTAGCCTTGGATGAAGCACTTTAGCTAACTGCAGTTACTGGCAAGGGACCCAGCTACGAGCCATGGGCAGCCAAAACTCCAGACACCTGGGATAGTGAGTGCCTAAAGGGTCATCTAGAAAGTGTACTGAAGTGGCCCTTACACCATTTCCTATATATTACTTTGTATATTTTTATGTGCTGTTATTTCATGTATTTTTATATATTCTTCATAACACTTTATAAGTAGCCAAGCCAAGGAACTACTAAAAACAAACACACTTCTAAATAAAACCACTCATTCTGCCCATGCCCAACACATCCATGTATACTTTTTTTTCTTTTAACCTATTACAGCTTTTCAGTCATTTCCCTAGCGTTTTGACATTACCCAAATAACAGGCTCTAGGAATTAAAACAGCATGGCTCAAAGGGAATGGATGTGGTTGTGCACTGTAGGAATTTTGCTGGCTTGCAGCTCCCCGATGCTTCAGAAATGCCTTAGTGCACTACTGCGCTACAAAATATTGACTCTAAAACACCTCTGTCCTGGAATAGATCCACCCAGGAAAAAGCTTTTGAATCTGTTCTTCCTTAACAATCGAACAGCTGTTATATCATCAAGAGTTTTTGTTGTGTTGGTTATGATTGTTGGGGTGCGTTCAAGGGGTGGTGCCTAGGAGTAATGGTTAAGGAGATAAGAAAATACTTTCAGAATGAAGGGAAATTAAATAGAAAAGCCATTATTCTAATGTTCAGTTGGTAAAAGTATGAAACTGTTGTAAGAAATATTTGTAGGAAGTCTGCTTTATAGCATGACGGTATGGGTAAACGGAAATGGCATCGAATTAGTGATTTGTAGCTTCTAGTCCAAGTTTCCTTCTTCTTATATGGATCAGGTAACATGAGCAAACTCCCACATACTCAATCCCAAAGATATAGTCGGAAATGGACAGTAAGGTCTCTTTTCTCAGGTCTCTACATTTTGGTGCATAACTTACTAATGTAATTGACAGAAAATATGGGTCATACTTTTCTCATTGGAGTCCCCTTGCCCTAATCTCTGTTACCACTCAACAATTAATTGAACAAACCAGGTGCAAGGCTTCAGTATTTGTTCATTTGCTATAGATTACTATACAAATCCTCAGAGCTAAAATGCAAGGGCCTAAAAGTCATACTCAGAACTCAGTGTTTGCTTATAGTCCATGTTCCCTCTAGACTTTTTCTTCCTTCGTTATGCTAGATGACTATTCCTCATAAACAGGGTACCATGGTTCTTGAATACATGTAAAAAGTGTCTGCTGTTATAATCAAATAAATACTATAACATACATAATATGAAATTTTCAAATATATTGGGTTATTTTTCTTCAAAACCAAGTTATATTTTATTCACTTTTTGTCATTGTAAAGTTAACATCAGTGTGAAAATTACCCAATGCCATGTGTGATTTATCATATACAGATTAAATGACCAAAAATCTAAGGGGTGCCTGGGTGGCTCAGTTGGTTAAGCATCCAACTCTCAGTTTCAACTCAGGTCATGATCTTGCGGTTTCATGGGTTTGAGACCCACGTTGGGCTCTGAACAGATAGTGCAGAGCCTGCTTGGTATTCTTCTCTTCCCCTCCCCTGCTCATGCTGTCTCTGTCTCTCTCAAAATAAATAAATAAACTTTTTAAAATGACCAAAATAATGAATGATACTGTAAACATTTAGAGTTTGCAGACCTTCCCCTCTCCTCTCCATACTCTGCCAGTTGGCTGAAGTCCAGTCTCTTCCTTGATGTCCATTCACATCTTATTTTTTCATCCCTTATCTCTCTCCTATTTTCTCAGCCACACTGACACATCTAAAAGCAAGGTCCCTGAACAGTGACTTCTTGTCCTGTCCTCCATGATGAGGTAAGCTGGATTCTGGAGGCTTGAGCTAATTTAGTCTTCCAATTCACCAGATGTGAATAAGAGCCTAGAGATCCTGTATCATTCCCTTGCTCCTAGCAGGACAGGAGTAGAGAGGGTGGTGTGAGGTGGTGCAGAGAAAGGGCACACATGATGAGAATGATTCCCAAATTAGAAATAGTAAGGTCATGCTTTTAGGTACCCTTTTGCCCCCAAAACATAACATTATTGGACAGATATGACATAAATAACATATTTGCACCTAAAAATTAGATACATATTTCTGGAGGGAATACTTAGAAAGTAAAGCAGTGCAATGGATTGAAGTTACTGAGTCCCAGTTGAATGTGAAGCACTCTAAGAGAGCCTCACCTGAGGTTAGAGAGTCATACCGTGATGTAGGGTTGAGCACCTGGGCTTACCAAAGACTGAAAAAAGTAGAAGCTAACTACTGCATGAAGCCATGGTTCATCTAAAACTGCTTGCCCAGTAGGGCAAGAGGACACACAGGAAGTCTCAACACCAAATTGACACTCTTTAACAAAAATGTGCAAAAATTGAACCTTAGAAACATTTTCCTTAAAACCATAAAGAGAATGAAGGTGCACACTATTGCCACTTTCATCCAGCATTGTTTCAGAGGTCCTAGTTAGACAGTAAGGTAAGAAAAGCAATACAGGTTTGAAAAATTGGAAGGTTAATTTAAAACAAAACAAAAAACTCTGATTTTTGCATGTACCTACATAGAAAAAAATAGAATCAGTAAGAGTTTAGCAAATTTGCTAGCTAGAAAAATAAATATTCAAAAATCAACACTATTTTTATACAGACAGAAAAAACACAATTATTTTTAAGACAATGTTTATAATAACGGTAGAAAATATAAATTATATGGGAAAAAATCAAACAAAGATTGCATAAAACCCTAATGGAGAAAAAAAGCATAACGAACTATTTGTTGAAAGGTAGGAAGGAAACATACATAAATGGAGCTGTATAGTGTATCCATTTAATATAAATATGGTGAACTAAGTTCAGCAAAATCCTAATCAAATCCCAAACAGATTTTTGTCTGTATATATGTGTGTGTGTGTGTGTGTGTGTGTGTGTGTGTGTGTGTATATATATATATGTATATGTATATATATATATATATATATATATATATATACACATATATATATATATATATATATATGATATATTTTAAAGTACAAAGGTCCAAGAATCACTGATAGAATTTTGAAAAAAGAGTAAGATGACATTTTGGGAGAGAGAGCTTGCTTTTCCAAATGTCAAGATTTACTATAAAGTATAGCTGTTAAGATAGAGTGGCAATGCCTCAGTGATAGATGACTGGATTAGCATTGCTTTTAAAGATTACTTGTTTATTTTGAGAGGGGGAAAGGGCAGAGAGAAGGGGGGAGAGAGAGAGAATCCCAAGCAGGATCCACACTTTCAATGCAGAGCCCGACATGGCACTCGATGGGTTCTCTATCCCACAACTGAAAACAGAGAAATCATGACCTGAGCTGAAATGAAGAGTCGACGCTCAACCGACACCCAGGTGCCCCAATTGATTACAACTTTTAAACTTTGAGAAACATTCCATCACATTGCTGTCAGCACAGAGCCTGCTTGGGATTCTCTTTCTCTCTCTGCCCTCTCTCTGCCCTGCTTGTGCTCTCTCTCTCTCAGAAATAAATAAGTAAACAAAAATAAAGGTTTTAAAGTTGTAATCAATGTTTTTGTGTCATGGTTAATGTAAGGGAGGACACTGAAAAGCAGGAAGGCATGTTGTATCTATAGAAAAGCAAGTTGAAAGTCTTGGGTGTGGAAAGCCGGACAAAAAAGGAAGACTGGATGGGGCGCCTGGGTGGCGCAGTCGGTTAAGCGTCCGACTTCAGCCAGGTCACGATCTCGCGGGCCGTGAGTTCGAGCCCCGCGTCAGGCTCTGGGCTGATGGCTCAGAGCCTGGAGCCTGTTTCCGATTCTGTGTCTCCCTCTCTCTCTGCCCCTCCCCCGTTCATGCTCTGTCTCTCTCTGTCTCAAAAAAATAAAATAAACGTTGGAAAAAAAAAATTTAAAAAAAAAGGAAGACTGGAGATGTCAGAGGAAAACTATCAACTTCACAACTATTGCCAGTTGCTCTGTTTATGTGCACTTGTACCTGGGAAAATAGAAACGGTACAAATGCTTTTTATGTCCAGCACGTTACATAAGCAAATATCTTCTAGGGGAGTCTGACTCAGGGCTGACCCAAACCCTTGACAAACTGCGCCCTCTGGCAGAGTACCACAGAGCATAACTCTTCAAGGTCATCTTGAGCCTATACTTAGCTCTAGGGAAATCCACAGGCCAGCACAGTTAATTACACTAACAGCCACAGAAATCATATTGGTCCACTGTGGCCTAGTAAGATGAATATTTCTCTTCCTTAGTCACAGGGGGACGTTAATGGTATTTTTATTAACTTGTGACCTGTTGACTGCTATTAGAATATAGATTGTGTGCATAAACCAGGTCGGATATTACGGATATGATTATGGAACAATTACTGTGGCAGCCACTGGGCTTCTGATCATTGTTGGTGAAGAGAATTTGTAAGACTTGAAACTGCTTTTTGGAGTTCTGCAAGAAGAAACACTTGGGGTTAAAGTTTATATTGTCTCTCTGTGTCTTCTTGAAATTGCAATTTGTGATTGTGATGATTAGACTGCAAACAAAGGCAGATTTTAAAAAAAGAAAACTACAAAGGAGAGACAATAATTAGAGTAATCTTAGATTTTGGAAGCTCAAGGTTGCAGACTTTCTTTGCTGAAACTATTTTAATTAAAAATATATACAGTTTGCTAGCAATTATATTTGTGTACATGTCCCTAATAATCAGTGACCAGATTATATTCTGGTCTGTAATTTTAGTAATGTGAAAATTCACTTCTGTAGTTGTGTGGCTTGTGATGAAATACAGCATTAAGTACTTTAGTCATCCTCTTTAGAGTCACATATTAATGGTGATGCCATCAAGGTTGCCAAAATGTCTTCAGAGTCGATATCTAAGGATGCTGATATATATTCTGCAAAGTGCATTATTTATTCTGCAAAGTGCATTATTTATAATCACAAACCTTCTCCCCCTTAGTTGGAGCAGAGTTTATGCAACCCCTTTTAAACTGCTGCCTCTGCATGTAGAGTGAGATCAGAAGGGACAAATGGTACCATTAACACAGTAAATTACAGTATTAACTGACTTGACTGGAAGCAGAAAATACTATATATAAAATCTCACCATCGTAATTTAGAAGTCACAAGTGGTTTAGATAAAAAAGAAAAAAAATATTTATAATCTACCCTTCCAGGTTCTTAGCTCAACTAAATGTTTGAACTCTGAGCTAGAGTCAGTTCTACGTGAACTTTAGACAGTCTACTTTCAACAGGACTATTCAAGAGCAGAGAGAAAGGAGGCATTGAAAGCAGAATGGGATTGCAGTAGAGTCCCTGGGGTTCTGGGCAAGGAGAACTCACAATGCATACAATTGATCTTCTGTCCCAGGACTGACACTTTCACTGATCGCTCCATGATCACCATTATAACCTTTCCTCTTCTGTACACTGTATTAGAAACAGCATCATCTCAGAGATAAAGCCGCTTATTTGGAGTAGTTTGCATTAGAAAAGCAGCTATATTCTTTTAGTAGTATCTTGCTGGGATAACTTTTTCAAGTTTTTAAAATAAAATATAGACCTTATTTTAAGGTAAGTTTATTTTCATGACAGCATAAGCATAAGAAACAACACACAAAAAATTAATGATAATATAGAGTAATGCACATATACTTTTCAGTTAAGTATATTGGAAAAATCGGAAAGCCTGGTCAAGTTCTAACTTTGCTACTTATTAACAACATTGTGTGCATTATTTATGCAGAGCCTCAGTAAAAAGCATCCCTTTCCTATAAAATTATTCTGAAAATTAAATAAACAATATCTGACATAGAACACACCTGATATAGTTTCTAGGGCACAGGATACCCTCAACTGTATAAATACTCTTTTCCTTTCCTCTTGTTAAACTTTAAAACTTTAAGTGCATAGGATGCCACATTTTTAAAATATGATTTATTGTCAAATTGGTTTTCATACAACACCCAGTGGTCATCCCAACAAGTGCCCTCCTCAATGCCCATCACCCACTTTCCCCTCTCCCACACCCCCCATCAAACCTCAGATTTTTTGTCAGCATCCAAGAGTCTCTTATGGTTTGCCTCCCTCCCTCTCTGTATTTTTTTCTTTTTCTCCTTCCCCTCCCCCATGGTCTTCTTTTGGGTTCTCAGAATCCACATATGACTGAAAACATATGGTATCTGTCTTTCTCTGCCTGACTTATTTCACTTAGCATAATACCCTCCAGTTCCATCCATGTTGTTGCAAATGGCCAGATTTCATTCTTTCTCATTGCCAAGTAGTATTCCATTGTATATATAAACCACACCTTCTTTATCCATTCGTCATTTGATGGACATTTATACTCTTTCCATAATTTAGCTATTGTTGAAAGTGCTGCTATAAACATTGGTGTGTGTGTGTGACCCTATGCATCAGTACTCCTGTATCCCTTGGGTAAATTCCTAGCACCACTACTGCTGGGTCATAGGGTAGGTCTATTTTTAATTTCTTGAGGAGCCTCCACACTGTTTTCCACAGTGGCTGCACCAGTTTGCATTCCCACTAGCAGTGCAAGAGAGTTCCTGTTTCTCCACATCCTCTCCAGCATCTATAGTCTAGGATGCCACATTTTATTTATTTTTTAATATGAAATTTATTGTCAAATTGGTTTCCATACAACACCCAGTGCTCATCCCAACAGGTGCCCTCCTCAATGCCCATCACCCACCCTCTCCTCCCTCCCACTCCCCATCAACCCTCAGTTTATTCTCAATTTTCAAGAGTCTCTTATGGTTTGGCTCTCTCCCTCTCTTTTGTTTTTTTTTTTCCTTCTCCTCCCCAATGGTCTTCTGTTAAGTTTCTCAAGATCCATATAAGAGTGAAAACATATGGTATCTGTCTTTCTCTGTATGACTTATTTCACTTAGCATAACACTCTCCAGCTCCATCCACATTCCTACAAAGGGCCATATTTCATTCCTTCTCATTGCCAAGTAGTATTCCATTGTGTATATAAACTACATCTTCTTTATTCATTCATCAGTTGATGGACATTTAGGCTCTTTCCATAATTTGGCTATTGTTGTGAATGCTGCTATAAACATTGGGGTACAAGTGCCTCTATGCATCAGCACTCCTGTATCCCTTGGGCAAATTCCTAGCAGTGCTATTGCTGGGTCATAGGGTAGGTCTATTTTTAATTTTTTTTTAAATGAGTGGCTGCAGATTAGAAAGAGTTCAAATGGATTTCAGTCTGATTTTGAAGATCTAGTAGAAAAACACACTTGCAGGCTGAAAAGAGAAACAAAATAATTCAGGTTCAACGGTTTCATGCCACCTTTTTCTATCTTATTTCCCCCTTTGTCTGACTTCAACAAAACTTCACTAGGGAGTGAAGTTATTCCCATCTCTTGACCTTTACTTATAATAGAGATAGAAATAGTACAAGTGACTGACATTAAATAAATAAATAACATTTGAATAAATATTTCCTTGCCTTGTTTGGTTTTACTTCCTTTACTTCACTTTGGTGCCTACTACCAAGCAAATTACGTAGTCAAAAAGAAGCCATAGAAAAAAGTAGAGCCCTCTAATATGCAGATCCATGAAGGTCTAGAAGAGGGAAGTAAATCTTATATCAAAAGAGTGGCATAAATAGGAACAGTCATTTCATAATTATTTTGGAATCTCCATTAACATAATTAAGTAGGATATGATATCATTTACAGACACAGTTTACTCTCTCATGTTTACTTTTATTTACCCAGCTTCTCTACAGCCCTGCAGGAAACCTCTCTAAACAAAACAGTCAATTAATTCCCTTAGTATTGGAAAGGTGAAAATGAGGAAGGCTGGCACATCTCATGTCGGGTAGGTTTTCTGCATCAAACTGGGAAGGGATACAAAAGAGATTAAAGAATTTGCCAGAATGTGATTGGCCAAAGAATCCTATTTGTTTCAGCTTTTATAGGGCAGATCTTTCTCCATGGCTTGTGTTGTCTGTATGTTATGTTTATGTATATTATGAGTTAGCAAAATATCAAATATATCAAAATTCTATGTATATCAATATGTTCTATGAATTTGGGTTTGTCTATGCCATAACTCACCTCTATTAGTATGGATATCTGCATTGAAATGAATATTGTATTGAATTGGAAAGTATCATGAGCTGGTTAGTGATACGTAGTAAGGGACCCTTCTGATTCAGCAGAAATTGCTTTCCCATTCCAGAAAAAAAATAGATCAGTGCCATAGCACTTTAATCATACCCTGGATGTCAAGCCTGTTGTATTAATGGTTTTTGAATTTAAATAGTGAAAGTGGATTCAATATAGGGAAAATGAGTAGCAGCCAACCCGGAAGAAAGGCATCTTCTGTCCACAATGAAGGTATGACATTCCCTCGAGTGACAACTTGCTGCAAGTCTGTCCTTTCAGTGCTCAAGGAGACCTGTCTTTGAGGAAGTTATCCATTGTAACGAGAGGGCATTTAATTCCTTTTTGTGACTGTTAGTCTTTGGTTTCTGCAGAAAAGTCTGATAGACTGGTACACATAAAGGGCAATCTAGTTAGATTCGTATTTTAGCCCCTATCCACCAAAAACCAGTTCAGGGGTGACAGTTCATTAGCATTGATTCCAAATATCCTGCAAATAACAAATCAGAGCCAGGACTAAAGAAAAAAAAATAGAATCTGCACTTCAATTTAAATCTCTAATATTTTGTATTTTCATTGTGATTCAGACTGCTCCTATGCCTGTCAAGTTTTATTAAAATTTTTAATATCATTCCTTTTACCTTCACCTATTTAGTAAAAGTGTACCAGTTGATCATCATCATGTGAATGCAGTTATAATTGACATATAAAACAAGGCCTGACTAGACTTTAGGGCTTATAGCTTTGAATCCTCAACCATCAAGAAAGGCTTCTGTAGGTTGTTTTAATAATGAGTGTACACATCTTAATAACCATTATGTTTATCTGTAATGAAAATGATAATGCCAGAACATGACAGCACCTAGTTTAAGCAAGAAAATATTTAAAATGTTTATCATCAAGCCATCAGTTTCCTTGTCCCTTTTTGAGACCCCCACCTCAGAGTACATAAACAAATATTTGCTAAAATAGCTGCAGAAACTAATTCCATGCATGATGTTCATGCCGTGTTACAAATTATCCTGTAAGTGAATGTGTGTGTATGAGAGCAAAAGGTTATTCTATATTTCTTATTCATCCTGTTCATCTTCCAGAGTGATCTCTGGTTCTCAGAAAGTTGAAGTATCAGATGTTTGGTCACACTGTGCTATCTTGAATAAAATAGAGGATCTTGAAATGACTGAACATCTTGATGACCTCATTTCCAGTTTACATCTGAATCCCTTTACCTGCCTGTAATAGTTCCCAGTTCCCAGTTACTTTTTTTTTTACTTGACAAACTTTTATTGGAGTAGAAAGACAGAAAAGTGTACAAATCATGAGTATACACCTTGATGAATGTTCCCAAGAGTCCACATGTAACTACCACTCAGACCAAGGGAAGGTACTTGACCAGCCCTTCAAGAACCATTTCTTGCCCCTCCAACCATTACCACTCATCCTCTCCACAAACTACTGCTATTCTGATTTCTGACACACTAGATTAGTTTGACCTGTTTTTAATATTTATATGAATAGAATAATAATCAGCGTGTTCTTTTGTGTCCGGCTACTTTTGGTTAATGTTGTGTGTTGTGGCAGTTCGTTCATGTTCGTTGCTGTATAGTATTCCTTTGTGGAATACCATGACCTATTTATCCATTGTCCTATTTATAGTCAGTTATACTGCATGGAAACAACAAAAAGTAAGTGCTATTAACATTCTTATATACATGTTTTCATCTTAGGTATACATGTATTTGGGATATACCAAGGAAGGACATTTTGGTATAAGGTATAAATATATTCAGATTCATTGCATCATGCTAAACAGGTTTTCAAAATGGTGTTACCAACTCACACTACCACAATCAGTGTTCGAGAATTGTAGTTTCTCAGTCACAATTGGCACAAATCATATTCAGACCATTTTTTTCTTTCTAAAAGTAAATTCAGATTTTTTAAAGTTCTCACTGTAGCACCGTGCTCCAATGACTACTTATTATACTATATAGAAACACCCACTACCTGTCATCAGCATGGTCCTTTCTCATTCATGTTGTCCGTGTTTAGTAATCTCCAGTTTTTCTCCTGCCTCTTCCCCTCTACTCCAAAAAACTCTATACATTTTCACCCAATTTATATTTCTAATGTACATTTCTCAACTTATTAATCTCTTCTTCAAAATCCATAAGGTTTCCAGTTCAAATAATAACTTCATAGTATTACCAACTCCTTCCTGCACAACTCAGCTGCCTAGTTCGGCCAAATGCAACGACTGCACAAGAGTGACAAAAACTTTCCCATAGCCAAGTGTTTGTATGCACTGTTATCTTTTTATGCGATCCCTCCCTTCCCCCAACTCTTGTTTTACCTCAAATGCCACTTTTTTCCCCCCCAGAAACTAGATGTGTTTTATTTGTTAACTATAATCCTTCTGGCACTTTGTTCTGATGGCACTTAAATCACCCTTCTTGGGGCGCCTGGGTGGCTCGGTCAGTTAAGCATCCGACTTCGGCTCAGGTCATGATCTCGCGGTCTGTGAGTTCGAGCCCCGCGTTGGGTTCTGTGCTGACAGCTCAGAGCCTGGAGCCTGTTTCAGATTCTGTGTCTCCCTCTCTCTGACCCTCCCCCATTCATGCTCTGTCTCTCTCTGTCTCAAAAATAAAATAAAAAAACTTTAAAAAAATTTAAATCACCCTTCTTTAAGTTATTTTTCTTTCAGTATTAAGTTCTGGTACTGTCCTATTAGATGGTAGGCAGTTTCATTCCTGGGGGAAGAGGCAAACCTTAGCACAAGCTTTGCATTTAGAAGAAGCCTGAAACGACTTGTGTAATTGAAGTGCACATACCAGGTATAGATAGGTAGGTAGGTAGGTAGGTAGGTAGATAGAGATAGATAGATAGATAGATAGATAGATAGATAGATAGATAGATAGACAGACTGACATTTTACTGAAGTTCCCTGGATTGGTGGAACATAAATTTATTTGGTTGAAGAGTGCCAGAATTTTTCTGAGCTGAATAAGGACAGCAGTCTCTAGGTGTGAGAGATGAAGCAAAGTTGGCCAAAGGATCTGTGTAAAATCTGTTTGAACAGCACAATCCACCCTGTCCCAGACTGCTGCAGCTTATTGCACCTAAGGAATCCATATTTTTTTTATGTAAGTTGATTTCTGCAAGGAAAAGAAAGATTTGGATCAATTTACCAATTTGTATTTATCTAAAGGAATACTTCTTCGTATTGGATTATCTTGAAAATCCCCTTGGCACAAAAAGTCTTCATCAGACATCAGCCAAAATGACTATTAACATACTTAGGAGCCCTGCAGTTTTAGTACGTGCATTGTGATTGGCCAGACTCTGAGACGTTGTTGGAGACAGTGGTGGTGTGGTAGGAGTATGTGTTTAAGAATCTGATAGATTACAATATTGATTATGCCTCACATAAGCAGTTTGGATTTAGACAAGTTACTTAATTTTTCTTTCTCAGTTTTGTCATCTATAAAATGGAGGTAATAGCATGTAACTGTTCAAAACTACTGTGAGAATAAAATAAGATCATGTATCCAGGGGTGTCTGGGTGGCTCAGTCAGTTAAGCATCAGACTTCAGCTCAGGTCATGATCTCACAGTTCATGAGTTCAAGCCCCACATCAGGCTCTGTACTGACAGCTCAGAGCCTGGAGCCTGCTTTGGATTCTATCTCCCTCTCTCTCTCTCTCTGCCCCTCCCCCACTTACTCTCTCTCACTCTCTCTCTCTCTCTCTCTCTCTCAAAAAATAAATAAACATTAATTTTTTTTAAATCATGTATCTAAAGTAATTAATACCATGACTGGACCTCAGCTTAAGTCTGTTTTTCTTTTTTCAGGGAGTCTTCTCCAACCTTCTGTGTTAGGTCCCCTATATTCTGTTTCATAGCACGTTGTATTTTTACTCCAAAGCCTTTATCATAGTTTATTTATAAAGTCATTTTTGTAATGGTTTGTTCTCCATAAGTGTGAGTGTGGTCTCGTGGTAAATAGCCTTCTGCTATATATTCATATTTACCATAATGCCTGACCCATAGTTCATAATTCAAAAATATTTATTAAAAAATGAATACATTTGTAAGTGAATGACAATTTCCTTTCACGTGTATACGCTGTGAGAGTATCAGGTAGAATGGCTGAGTCCTTTTTACTTTTTCTAACACAAAACGGAATTTATATATTCTAATGAGTCCTACCCTTTCAAAGTGGTCATGTTTGGAAGCTATATACATATTTCCATGGTACTGCATAGTTCTAACAATTGTTGAAGGGTCTCTTAGGGTGATACTGTAACACCTCCATACCCGTTGTGCCCATATCATCAAAAGTGGTGAATCTGTCTTCTGAGAGTGTATTTCATTTTTTGAGAACAGTTAACTGTCATTTGAAATCAACTGTGGCAAATTTCACAGTTTGTTTTATTTTTCATCTGAAACAAAGTTTGATGAAGCATTAATAAAACTGCTTTTCTTCTGTAACCATAAATTTAAAGACTCATTCCAAAAAAGACTTCCATAAATGAGTAAGGGAAGACTCTGTAATCTCTCAAAATGTATACTGTGAAGGAAAATGTTCTTTAAAATGAGTATTAAGTTTATTTGTGAGACATGCACACACACACACACACACACAGATAAACACACACTTAGTCAAGCATACACACACACACACACACAACAACAACAACAACAATAATCCCTGTCCTGCCTCCTCTGAAAATTACATTTCTTTAAAGTCATGCCTGATGTAAATTCCATTTAAAACTCATTTCCCACAGGTTCTTCTAAGGAGTATGACAAGAATAGTAAATATCTCTCGCTGAATAAGGCACAATACACACTTAATAACATTATAGTTAGCATCTCCCACCCTCCTGCTGGTCCTATGCATCTTCCCAGAGAAGTGTATTTTCCATGATATTGTTATTAGAGGGATTGTATGTTAGAAATGAACTAAACAGGCTTTGGCCTTATATTCATTCTGTTTGAGCATATAATACAGAAAAGGAAATTCAGGGAAAATCATCTAACCAATCCAAATATACATATAATTTTTATGGTCTCTAACAGTGAATTCCTCTGACACTATGTTATTAGGATTATAATTTATATGTTGAAAATGGCTGCCATAAACTGAAAGTCAAAGAAATGTCAACAGTATGTCAGGAGCCTCTTGAGTATTTTTGCTTTGTATGTCAATTGGGAACATTTCTATGGTACAAATGCACTCTGCTCGCTTCAATCACTTCACTGACTACAAAGGTACCAAATCTGAACAAAACAAAGTGTGTTAAAAGGGTGAGATCAAAGACAAAGAAAGTGGAAGAAAGAAGCTGGAAATTGGGGAGGTAATGGGTGAACGTGTGCAGTCTGACATAAAGATCTTCACTCTCTTCAAATAAACTTATTTCCCTGATAAAGACATTGTTAACACCTGGGATTATTGGGTTTTATTTGAAAAGTGATTTGCAAGTAATTGAGTGCCCCACCCAATTGAATGCCTCTCTTGGCAACTTGAATTAGGATGAAGGCTGAGCTATTACTTGTGATAATCAATCCTCCAAAGAAGAAATCCCTGATAAAGGTGATTTGTGCATTTGAACAGTCAACCAACATCTTTCAAAGAACGCAAAGGCAAGTTTTGCCTATGCTTCCTCCACCAGGTGAAGTCTAGAAAAATTGCATTCTACCTGGTTTCGTTTCTTTTTTGTTTACCTGAACTTATTTATTTTACTTTTTTTTTAAAGAGGCCACATTGGCTGAGACATTTAAAATACAAAATGGTAATTAAGAGTGTTTGAGGCAGCTCCAGCTGGCTTTGGAATAGCTCCCAATAGGTAGGCTGACATTTCCACCCTCTAAGAATCCCTGCTTGGATGCAGTTTACAGCAGCCAACCTTGATTCCACCCACGATTTGATTAAACAACAGAGAAACTGCAAATAGGAAAAGTCACTTCTCTGGGGCCAGCTTAAATTGACAGCAAATGCAAGAAAAGAGAGTGATGGAAAAGGAGACTATAAGTTAGTATCAAATGTCACTCTTCTGAGTGAGCATTTAATTGGTCAGCACGTCTTCTAAATGTAGAAATAGCATCGGCATCTCCATAGCAGAGTATCTTTAGGGCCATTTGAAACACAGTTTAATTTTCATTTAGAATCATACCCAACTATGGATTGAGATAAACAGCTACCTGTCTGTCAAGTTTTAGGTAGGTACAGTTTACATGGTGACTGCAAGCCTGAGAGGTTGATGGGACAAGATGACAAAAATCTGTAAGACATAGTTCCTGTCTCCAGGGAGTTTATATGGTAATTAAGAAGACAAAAGTTGTTCACCTGGAACAACCAAGTAGAAATGCCAGGTGATGTATGTCTAACTATCAAAATATATAATATGTATCAATGTGTGTGTGTGTGTGTATATGTGTGTGTATACAATTAGGTGTACACACACACACACACACACATATACACAAAAACACATGCTGTCAGATCATCAGCTTTGGGAAATAAATGAGAGCAATTGGATAATAATCCAGGGGAGAAATAGTTTGTTAATTTTGCTTTTAGTCAGCAAAGTATAGGCAAATAGCAACTTCCAGGATCTCAGGGATTTTTTCTGTGTGATGAATGGGTGGCTTGTTCACTAAGTCCTCAGGTCCTTTTCAGGACTTCTACTTTAGATAATAGGCATGTGAGCCATTAAATTTGTGACCAAGAGGTTTTTAGTGAATCTGAAGAGGTCACTGGGAAAATGTGCAGATTGCATGGGGAGAAAGAGAGTGATCTCTACTGGATCTTTACTCTGGATTAGGCGTCTAGAGTCTTGAGATTTATGTCCAGTTTTCCCACAAGAAGGTTTAATGACAATAGAAAAGCATTTTCCCTCCCTGCATTTCCATTTCCCATTTGAAAGACGAGAGTGTTGGACTAGGGAATCTCTGGCATGTGTGTTCCATTTTCTCAGAGGCTTTGAATATGCATCAGTTCCAATGTATTGTACCCACAGCCTCCACCAGTCCAGTGGAACACTTTACCAGTGACTGCTCATCACTAGATATGACCAGGCTAACACCAGTTTCAGGGCCCTTTATTGCTCATTAAGTTTTCCAGACATCAGGTGCCAGTCTTGTCCATTCTTTATTACCTAGCAATTCATCACATGTCCTCTGTTTCCCATTTCCAACAATTATCTTTCATTCTAGTTACTTCTCTAAAATTCATCTCATCTTCTTTAGACCTATTTTTCTTACATACCACTTTTTCCTTTCAAATGTTTCCATAGGATTAAAGGATATATAAAAAAATCTTAAAATATTAATCAGAAAGCATTATGATAAAAGTAAAGCCTTTTTCATCTTTTTTTCATTTTGGTAAATATTTTAATGTGCATTGTTTAATACTGTATATTAGACATAAACTACAAGAAAGATCTTCCCCCACACCCACGGACAACCTTTTCTAACTCTGCTAACTAAAGGTTGGTATTTATAAATACTACCTGATATTTAATTAACTTATTTGTATTTGAAATTGGCACATTCCATAAACAACTTGGCTGTATTAATACAGATGCTGAAAGCAGTTTGTGCTCTTTTTGTTGCATGCCTATGAAGGCTAAAGTGACTGAAATCTTTGCCTTTACATATAATATTCTTCCTTTGTTATATGATAATTATACTCTATGTAGAAAATATCGTTTGGTTACATGGGTTAAAACTACAGTCTTTATGTTGGCAGTTCCCAAATCCTCACTTTATTCTTTTTAAAGTTTATTTATAGTATTATTTGTGGAGGGGCAGAGAGAAAGAGAGAGAGAGAGAGAGAGAGAGAGAGAGAGAGAATCTCAAGAAGGTTCTGTGCTTAGAGCACAGAGCCTGACATGGGGCTTGAACTCTCGAACTATGAGATGACCTGAGCCAAAATCAAGAGTCAGATGCTTAACTGACTGAGTCTCCCAGGCACCCCCCAAATCCTCATTTTAACCTGTTTCTTACTTTCTCCAGAAGATATAATCACTGAGAAGCTTCTCTAATTTTTAATCTTACTGTGCCTTAAACCAAATTTTATTTCCATTTTAAGAAATTAATCACATATGGATTGCATAATATTTTTTAAAAAAAGGATTTGAGATAGTTTGCAGAAACATGTGCAATACCATCATTGTTGCATTTGGGAGCATAAATTGGTCAACCTGAATGAATAATAATTTGGTAATATCTATCAAAACTACAAATGCACGTGTCTGTCAGCCATAAATTCCACTTTTAGGACTATGTTCTATGAATATATTTACACACACACTAAATGATATAGGGATAAGTGTGCTCATTATGGTATTGCTTATAATTGGCATTGTTTGTAATTACAAACATTGAAAACAACTTAAATATGCAATAGTAGGGAATTGGTTAAACTTTTTTTTCATTAAAAGTAAAGTATCATTCAGCCATAGAAAATATTGAAGAAGCAATATACTCACATGGAGTAGCCTTCAACATAGATTAAGTAAATAGAGAATCATATGTATAACACTTTTGGGGAAGGAGAGAATGGCTAGCTCGTTAGGTTGGTATATCATGATTTTATGAGATATAGGAATTTACGTTTATGTGTTCTAAGATATTGTATATCTTTATAAGTATACACAGAAACTTATTACATTGGTTGATTCCAAAGAAGATTTCTGGATAGCTTCAGGGCAGAGATAAGAGGAAAACTTTTCACCACATACCCTCAGATCCTTTTGGATTTTGAACCATGTACATATAGCATCTCTTCAAAAACTAATAATAAAAATAAATTAATTACCCATAATACCAAGGAAATAAAAAGAATTGGAACAATGGAAAATAAGTCTATAAAAATATCTTAATGATAAAAGCAGTGGTAAGGCCAATACACAAAATTTCTACCTCATTCTTATTTCTGCCTTGTTCTGTCCAAGGAAGACTAGATATCTTGATATTTTTTTTTATATTTTATTTTTTTTTTCAACGTTTATTTATTTTTGGGACAGAGAGAGACAGAGCATGAACGGGGGAGGGGCAGAGAGAGAGGGAGACACAGAATCGGAAACAGGCTCCAGGCTCTGAGCCATCAGCCCAGAGCCCGACGCAGGGCTCGACGCAGGGCTCGAACTCACGGACCGCGAGATCGTGACCTGGCTGAAGTCGGACGCTTAACCGACTGCGCCACCCAGGCGCCCCTAGATATCTTGATTTTGATGCCTTGTGTGATCCATAGTTTCTGTTAAAGCACCAATAAGGTTTAGACATACAAGAACTCTGGTAAATGAGTCCTCAAAAAAATCCTCAAACCCTCAAAAAATCCCTAAAATGCCTGAAATTCTAAATTTCATAAGGCTGATTTTTATAAAACTTCTCAAAATAGTCCAAAGCATAATTCCTGAGTTAAATTCAATAAAAATAAATCTTTGAGATGCTAGAGAGTGGCATACAGATTCACGACTCTGTAATAATGTTGATTAACCCAAGGAGAAATCTGGAAATGTTTTGAAACTGTGGATCGACACCCATTAGTGAGTCATATAGTCACTTTGGTGAGTCACAACCAGCATTTTAAAAAAGAAACAGAAGGGGATGCAATATAATAGAATATCAATTAAATGGCATTTAATAAAGGTATTTTCATTAAATACGTATGTGCACATATTTTTCCAGGCTTTTATATATGAAGAAGTAGAGAATTTGAGGTTAGACTATGCCAATAATAGCTGACATTTATTAAACACATATTATCTTAATCATGCCTTATGTTATACGTTTTACATACAAGATGTAATTTAATTTTTATAATAGTACCATGGGTAAGGAACTATTAATGGTGACAAGTATTTTGCAGTTAGAAAACTTAGTATAAGACAAGCTCAGTAACTTGCTAAAGATCTTATAGTTTACACTTGTGAGAATCAAAGCTCAAATCTAGGTAAATTGTATTATGGGTTAAAGGCCAGTTTATAAGCTTTAACTGTTGCCTAGACCAGTGGTTGGACATCTCTACTGATTTTTGCCCTTCAATGCTCAGATCTCCCCTTATGACACAGTTCAAAACACTCACATGATGTTAAAAGTACCAGAACACTCTTTTCTCAAACCTCTCTCATTTTAATCTAGTCCAGTTTGACAACAGAGTGTCTTCCTCTAGAGTCATTGTAATGTCATTCTGTAGTAATAGCATTGAGCTTCCTCCTTTATCAAATCAAAATGCCATGGGAAGGTTTCTTAATTTCCCTGGATGAAATTTGCTCCTTTGTAAATAAGGATACCACTATTTCACAGTGTTGGAATGGTCAAAAGAGATAATGTATGTAAAATAAACACATTGCCCAGGAGGTGGTATAGATGCTGTGAATGGGAACTATTTTTGTATAGAATAGAATGTATATTTAATAATAACTCATTCAACAAATATTTTGAATATTTGTTCAAATTGAGTACCTATTGTTAGTGATTTATTAGCATAATTGAGCTTTGAGGCAAATTCTCTGCTAATTTCTCCTTCTTCTTACCTCTTTTGGTTTTCATCTTCAAATCTATTAGCTGACCTCCTGATATATGACTTTGACCTTTGATGTGTCTAATTCCTCTAGTTTGGCATGTTCTCTTCACCGGGGGCCATGGTTCTTTTCATTCAAAACTCTATGCAGAACTTGAAGCCTTCACAAAAACTTACCAATCAGTAATAATTTCTAAAGTACGTGTAGCAATTTCATTGCATCTCTCTGTGTAGTTGGACTTGGGACTAATTATATCTCCATATGCATGAAAATATTTTATATGGTATACAATTTCACTAAAGTGTGTCCATGTCTTATGTTAGATTTGAAGTTCCCTGATAAATGATTACATTAATTAGTTTTTATACCTTTCATAGGATTCTATCCAGTTTTGTGAACAGCAGAGCTATCCCTCATAATTCTCAAGCCCTTGGTATTTTTGTGATGTTCCTTCTTGGGAAGGATATAAATGATATCATAAAATCCCATATACCTCATTGACCATCAACAAAGACTGATTTCATTTTCAAACGGCATATTCTTTTTTTTTAATTTTTTAAAAGGTTTATTTATTTTTAAGAGAGAGAGAGAGAGAGAGAGAGAGCATGAGCAGGGAGGCACAGAGAGAGAGGGGAACTTAGAATCCAAAGCAGGGTCCAGGCTCTGAGCTGTCAGCACACAGCCCAACGTGGGGCTCGAACTCATGAGCCATGAGATCATGACCTGAGCTGAAGTTGGACACTTAATTGACTGAGCCACCCAGGTGCCCCCAGATGGCACATTCTTATATTCTTCCTTGTACTCCTTTACCATCCTAAAATTCATGCTTATGTCTCCCTTTTCATCAAGGGAATGACGTATAAAATGGCATGACATTTTCATCAATTATATTGATATATAGTTTAATTTTCATTGTTAGGTATTTTATGATTATTTCAAGAAGCTATGTCAACAGGTTGCATGGGCAATATGAACCTCAAGGGTTTTAGTAATATTATCTTGGCTCAGAAAAAATATCATGTTTATTGACTATTTCTCCAAGCAATAGAAAGTCTTTATTGAATACTAAATACTTTCAATGTTGCATTTCATATTTGTAGGATTAAAAAGGTTATATGCAAAATAAATCTGGCAATATCAGCTTGGTTCAGTCCCATTCTATAAACCTCAGCTCATGTAAAGCTATGAGATTGATTTCTCAATATTCAATTTCTCAGTGGAGCAAATAGTCAAGACATGCATTAGACTCTGCTCTTTAAAAAAAAAAGGCATCAGCATTTGCTCCTTCATGCATAATGATATTGGCTAGATCCTCAATTTGCTTTGGATTTTCCTTGTCTTTTCCATGTCCTGCATTATCTCCAAAGTCAATGAGAGTTTAGTGCATGGAAGAGTCACAGTGGTCTAGAATAGAACACAAATCTATCTGATTTAAAAAAAAAAGTCCAAGGTACTTTATAAAGTATGAGGCTTAATTTTACCACCTTCTCTCAGGCAACACTCCCGTTGAGATCAGTGGGAAGTTGGCTCAATCGAAGAGAGTAAAATCCAATCCAAGCAGCATGTCAAAATAATTTTACCTGTACTAACACTGAAATCTAGCTACTTCTGATTTGGATGAAGACACATACCAATACTGCACAACAGGTAAAGAAAAGCAGAGAAAAACTATTTTCAGTGGTTTTTCAGTGTGTTTTGTACTTTGGGCTATAAAGTGCCCAGGGAGATTTTTTCCTTCTCAACACAATATAAAATCAGAAATAAATATGTCAGAATGCAATTTGCTAAAGGCAAAATGCACTGTTAGAACACATTATTCTAGCATTATCGTTTATATGTAGTTTATATGTAATATCTTAGACTATTTTAGGTATAGCTTAAATTTGTATGCTTAAGTTCAAAAGCAATCATTGTTTTCTATTAAAGATGAAGAAACTGTGCAGTAACCACTGATGACTTCACTATTTTTGCCTATTTGTAAATATATATACTTACATTTTTAAAAGGTGCTATAGCCTTGCTGTGAGAGTACACCCCAGGCAGGAAGGAACCAGTGATCACAGCTGTCTTGTCTCTGCTCTAGGGGTTTCACCTCTCTGTCTGCTTCAGACTCAGCTTCATCAGCTGCCAGGGAAGGAAAAGAAGGGGAGGGGATGGTATCCAGCTGAGCTGGCATCTGCCACCACCTCGCCTGTGCCCTCCAGCTTTCTCATCACAAGGTGGAACATTTTCAAGGGGAAGTTTACTAGAAAAGTAGAAGGAAAACAAAACAAAGCCCCAAGTGAAGAAATAAACATACCAAAACAGATACATTTGCAGAGAATAGCTCTTTTAAGTCTTGCAGTGTATCCACAGACTAACATCGCTGGCAGTGACCTGGGGGCCTGCAAACCACACTGCCTCCTACCAAAGCTTCTATCTGACCAAGCTTCATAGAGATTAGCTTTAAATCCATTTGTTTTGGACTCCGTATTAGGTCTGGAATGATTTTCAATACCTTCTTTATTTTATGCTCCTCCCACTCTCAACCCCTAACGACAACCTTTTTAATATTCTCCCTTAACACACAGAATTATTGCTGTACTTAAATTTGTTTTCACTTTCTACTCCCACTTCCAGCAGCTCCTGTAGGTCTTGGCCCAGAAAGAGGAGACAGTGGTCCTTTCTAGCCCATAGTACAGTCCTTCTATGCTTTTGGAATTGAATGTGGCACCAGCCTGAATTTTGCCAGATAATCTCAGAATGCCTAAAATCCCTGCTTTGTTTTTGACCCATTTAGGACTTCCTGTCCAGTTCTTTTTTTAAAGAATTTTTTTTTTCAACGTTTATTTATTTTTGGGACAGAGAGAGACAGAGCATGAACGGGGGAGGTGCAGAGAGAGGGAGACACAGAATCGGAAACAGGCTCCAGGCTCCGAGCCATCAGCCCAGAGCCTGACGCGGGGCTCGAACTCACGGACCGCGAGATCGTGACCTGGCTGAAGTCGGACGCTTAACCGACTGCGCCACCCAGGCGCCCCCCTGTCCACTTCTTCTGAAGCAAGTTAATAATCCAGTAGATAAACTGGGTTAATCTGTAGTTTTAATTTGCTTTCCTCATCTGGACTTATTAGCAGCCACCTGGACTGGTCAAGAATCACATTCCCATCTTTTGCAATAGCTTCTCTTACATCTGATCTTGCACAGACTGTGGGATCATCCATGAAAGTCTTTATTCTTGCCTGAGAAATGCTTTTAACTGTGGCCACTTCTGCAGGTTCTCTCAGACAACCCATTTATGCCTCTCTACTGGATTGGGTTTACTATAATTCATAGCTTAATAAAAATTGCAGCTCAATCAGTTGAGCATCTGTCTCTTGATTTCAGCTCAGGTCATGGTCTAATGGTTTGTGAGATTGAGCTCCACATCAGGCTCTGTGCTAACCATGCAGAGACTGCTTGGGATTCTCTCTCTTTCCCTCTTTTTCTGCCCCTCCCCAGCTTGTGCGCTCTCTCTCTCTCTCTCTCTCTCTCTCTCAAAAATAAATGAATACTTAAAGAAAGTAAGTAATAAAAAGTCTTCCTCTCAAATTCATTTTCTCTTTTCAGATTAAATTATAACCTAGTGAAACACAAGATTTAGAAAGTAGAGAAGTCAATGCAAGTGTGAAATATTAAAGACTGCATTAGTCAATTAATTACAGACATAGACTAATTTTAATTCAGAATGAAATTTCACCTTAGTATGTGGACCCTTGATCTGTAAGTTTGGACTCACTATTTTACTTTAGAAAGACTCCTTGCCTTAATTTCCTTATTTTTGTCCACTAATAAAGTTGGACAAAAGTTAGACTTTACCTGGGAATGTTATCTGAGTCAATCCAGTTCTCCATAATCTATATCCAATCACTTATGATTTTTTTTATTACTATTATCATCGTCAGCAGCATTGTCATCATCATTTTCCCTCCTAAAATCTTACTTTATCAGTCCTTTTAGCTTTAGTCCACCTACCATGATATCAGTCCCAGTGGTCTTGATGGCACCTGGACATTTTCCCTGACCTCACTCATCGATTATTTTACTCCATATAATCTCCAGTTGAATCTTTAGAATCATCATTTTTGGGGCGCCTGGGTGGCGCAGTCGGTTAAGCGTCCGACTTCAGCCAGGTCATGATCTTGTGGTCTGTGAGTTCAAGCCCCGCGTCGGGCTCTGGGCTGATGGCTCAGAGCCTGGAGCCTGTTTCCAATTCTGTGTTTCCCTCTCTCTCTGCCCCTCCCCCGTTCATGCTCTGTCTCTCTCTGTCCCGAAAATAAATAAACGTTGAAAAAAAAAAATTAAAATCATCATTTTTGGGGCGCCTGGGTGGCTTGGTCAGTTGGGCGTCCGACTTCGGCTCAGGTCATGATCTCGCGGTCCGTGAGTTCGAGACCCGCGTTGGGTTCTGTGCTGACAGCTCAGAGCCTGGAGCCTGTTTCCGATTCTGTGTTTCCCTCTCTCTCTGCCCCTCCCCCGTTCATGCTCTGTCTCTCTTTGTCCCGAAAATAAATAAACGTTGGAAAAAAAAAAAATTAAAATCATCATTTTTGGGGCGCCTGGGTGGCTTGGTCAGTTGGGCGTCCGACTTCGGCTCAGGTCATGATCTCGCGGTCCGTGAGTTCGAGACCCGCGTTGGGTTCTGTGCTGACAGCTCAGAGCCTGGAGCCTGTTTCAGATTCTGTGTCTCCCTCTCTCTCTGCTCCTCCCCAGTTCATGCTCTGTCTCTCTCTGTCTCAAAAATAAGTAAACGTTAAAAAAAGAAAATTTAAATCATCATTTTTATCTTGTTCCTTTGGTTAAACTCCATATTAAGGATTATTTCTGAATTAGTCTTACTGAATTTCATGATCTGCTCTTTGCCTTCATTGTGTTTCTTGATATACATTATAATGTCCAAGTTCTAGTGTTTTTAAGTGTCCACAGCCTCAAACAAAATACTGTTCCAGTTTGATCTCCCAGGTTTCTTTCATCAGATACCTTTTATATTTATTTCCACACTCACCATTCCTCATTTGTATCGTGAATTTTTCTGCTTTCGCTACCATTATTTCTCCTAACATAAATACCAATCCCATTCTCAGTATACATAAACCCTACCACAGCTAAAAGTAAGCTCTTTATCTTCAGATGGTAAGGATAAAGATCTTGTTTTACTTTTTGTATTCCAAGTGCTTAACAGAGTGTGTGCATAGAACAGATTATCAGAACAAGAGTAATATCATGCATGAACAAACTAATATGAGTATTGTGATGGCTCCTTCACTATTCCCTGAAAATAGCACTTTGTCTCTCAGTCTTTTCTCAGTTTCTTATTCTACTTCTGAAATGTAACCTCCTTTTTCCTCTGTTGACCTTGAGGGCTAACTCAAGACCCATTACTTTATAAAGCCTTTTCTCACTGTGCTTCATCATATTCCTTCTCTGATTTCTCATCACTGACTGAACCATACTGCACAATCTGGCCTGTGATTATGCACTGTCTTTTATGGTTCTTTAATTGTTTCAAAGTACATAAATCTCATCTGCCCAAATTGACAACTGTACACCTTCTCAAGGGCAAAGACTGTGTCTTCTGTATGTCACACAAATCTATCAGAATACTAAGTTTACAGAGGGAAACAGTTGTTGAGATGGCCCTCCAACTGAATGAACTCAACCTGCACAACTTTTAAAAACAGAATGTTGACCTTGCCAACTGAGAGTGTGGTAGCCAAAGCATATGGATCCTCCTTTCCTCAGCAACAAAGAGCAGCACTCCAGGCTCTAGTGAGAGTATGTCCTTGAAGTGACTGCTATATGCCATCTCTCGAAACTCTAGTTGAGTGATATCATATTCACGGTAGAAAATCCAAGGCAACTGTTCCCAGCATTGAATTTTGTTCAGCTGTATCAAATTATTTGGAAAAATTTTTTTTGTTTATTTATTTTTTTTTAATTTTTTTTTTAACATTTATTTATTTTTGAGACAGAGAGAGACAGAGCATGAACGGGGGAGGGTCAGAGAGAGGGAGACACAGAATCTGAAACAGGATCCAGGCTCTGAGCTGTCAGCACAGAGCCCGAGGCGGGGCTCGAACCCACGGACCGCGAGATCATGACCTGAGCCGAAGTCGGCCGCTTAACCGACTGAGCCACCCAGGCGCCCCTTGTTTATTTTTGAGAGAGAGAGAGCACATGCACATGAGGGGAGGGGCAGAAAGAGAGAGAGAGACAGACAGAGGATCCAAAGTGGGCTCCATGCCGAGATCCAGATGTGGGGCTTGAACTCACAAACCTCGAGATCATGACCTGAGCCCAAGTGAAACGTTCCACCAACTCAGCCACGCAGGCACCCCTGGAGAAATTTTTGAAACACAAATCCCAAGCCTGTATTAGCTTATCAGAAAGTTTCTCACCTTGACCTCTGTTTCCTCAAAACCAGACTTTCCTGAATTACCTCCTAAATGGACTGCTGCAAGTTTTTATTGCTGGGTCAGTAGTGGCACTGTTATGTGGTGGTCAGGAGCTTTGCCTCTGGAGCCCCACTGTGGAGTCCACTTTCATCTCCTTTATGTAATAGCTGTGTACCCTTGGTCAAATGACCAAACTACTAAGCTTCAGTTTCTTCATTTGTGTAAAGGGGATATTAAGTGCCTACTTGTACAGATACAATTTAGTAAAAGCCCTTAACACTGCCTGGTTTGTAGTGAAAATTAAATAAATATTAGCTATTTTTATTACTTAAATTGGGCATTAGGCTATTTTAGGTAATCAAAACAGCTTAATATTTATTTAATATGGACTGTGCTACTGCATATTCTGCAGAATGATTGCTGAAATTACTGTAGGATAATTTTTCAAAGACAAGGAAGCATCTTCTTAAAATTTTAAAAAAATAATGTTTCCATCTTGAGAAAATCTAGTAGGTTATAAAAATTGTAGTAGATTATGAAAAATATGATAGGCTATACTTTACCAGATGATAAGAATTATAAAACTTGATTTTTTTCACTTTTTCTTTGATTATCTGAAAATTTAGAATTAAATTTAATGATTACTCACTTTATCCATATTAACTAGACTGGTTGTTATATTTAAGTTCCCATTCCCCTACGTGGATTTATGGTTTTCTTATTTAAAAAATATATCTTTTTAATGTTTATATTTGAGAGAGAGAAAGCGCGCAAGCAGGGGAGGGATAGAGAGAGGGGGAGACACAGAATCCGAAGCAGGCTCCAGGCTCTGAGCTGTCAGCACAGGGCCCAACACAGGTCTGGAACTCACGAACTATAAGATCAGGACCTGAGCTGAAGTCGGGTGCTTAACCAACTAAGCCACCCAGGCTTTTTTATTTATTTATTTTATTTACCTCTGGTTTTATTATTTTTAATGTAACAATCTTATTGTTTTCAAACTTTTTTTTTTGAATAGGCTACCTTAGGGGCACCTGGGTGGCTCAGTTGGTTAAGCATCTGACTTTGGCTCAGGTCATGGTCTCGCAATTTGGGGTTCAAGCCCCTCATTGGGCTCTGAGCTGACAGCTCAGAGCTTGGAGCCTGCTTCGGATTCTGTTTCTCTCTGCCCTCTTTCCCACCTGCAATCTGTCTGTCTGTCTCTCTCTATATATATCTCAAAAACAAGTAAAACATTTCCCTCTGTTTCCCTCCTGTTTTCCTCTCTCTCTGCCCCTCTCCCACCTGCAATCTGTCTGTCTGTCTCTCTCTCTCTATATATATATCTCAAAACCAAGTAAAACATTAAAAAGAATTAAAAAAAAGAAATAGGGTACTTTAGAAATAAAGGAAATAGGTGTTGAGTTGAATCTTTTCAGCTTATCAGAAGCTGATCATTTAATTTTTTACATTTATTTCCTTTTTTAAGTTTATTTATTTTGAGAGAGAGAGAGCAAGAGAGAGAGAAAGAGAGCATGCACATGAGCAGGGGAGGGGCAGAGAGAGAGAGGGAGAGAGAGAATCCCAAGCAGGCTCAACGCTGTTAGCACAGAGCCAGATACAGGGTTCGATCCCACAAACTGTGAGATCATGGCCTGAAGCAAAATCAAGAGCCAGATGCTTAACCAACTGAGCCCCCCAGGTGTCCTTTTTACATTTATTTTTTAAAAAATGATTGAGATTATAGATTCATATAATTAGAGAAAATTAAGGTATAATACAGTAAAATAGCTTCTTCTCCATCACTGTGCCACCTGCCCAGTTGTCTTTACCCAATCACATACAATTTTTATTAGTTTTTATATGTATGTATAATTTTAAATTTTCTTGGCTTATATAAAACTAAACATGAATACATATTATTTGATATATTTTACATACAAAGCAAAATATTCTGCTATTCTGCACAATGATTTGCATTTTGCTTTTTTTATCTGATTTTCTAGTGATCTCATATCCATAAATGCAAAGCTACAGCCTTTATCTTTATAGCTACATATTATTTATTATTTCATATAGCTATATGAATTCCCATAGTTTACTTAGTGTGTTTTGTGTTATTACAAATGACAGTATAGTGAATAACCTCAGACATAAGCATTTGGTATATGCATGTACATCTGTAGCGTAAATTCTCTCAATTAGGATTGCTGTGTCAAATAGTATGTTCTTTTGTAATTCTGGCAAGTATTATCAAGTAGCCCTCAGTGGAACATCCATTTCCATAGCCTCACCAAGGTACCATTATCAAACTTTTGGATTTTTCCAGTTTGATAGGCTCTTTAAAAAGTGATATTGGGCATCTTTTTATATTTAAATGTGATTTATACTTCCTTTTTAATTAACTCTGTATATGTGGCTTTTGACCCTTTTTCTTTTGCGTTGTGAATCTTTTTCTTATCAATGTCTTGGAGCCCTTCATTGTCAGATAGATTAACCTTTGGTGATGAGTTGCAGTTAGTTTTTCCCTCTAGTTTGTCATTTGTCTTTTGAGAAATTTTTACTTTAAAAAGTTTTAAAACTTTGTTTATCTTGGCTACCATGCACATAGGAATCATCCAAATACATTTACCTAAAGTAGTATATTCGGTAGCAGCAAATTTTTACCTAAGTTACATGAAGCCTCAGGGTTCCAAAAGGTGTATCTATGGAGTTTCCTGAAATACAGTATGATAATGGTTTAAATGTCAAAAACATATGTGTTCCGTCTCCATCAAGCCATGCTGCAAAGTATATAGCTTTATACCTACTGGTAGAATGTCAAGACATGCAGATGTATAGATATTTATGTAGGTTGAAAAACTATCGATTTTGCAAATAAACCTCTGAACTATGGGAGGAAGTATTTTACATTTATTTCATTTCAAATCCTCTACTTTTGTACCTGAATATTTGTCTGGACCAGTAGTTTCCTTTTTATAAAGTATTTGAACTTTTTTTCCTTAATGGTAACTCTATGCAGAGCCCTAAAGGGGAGCTTCTCTGGTTGAAAGCAGGATGTAGGCAGTGCGAGGCTCTAACTCCTCTGCTTTCCCCTCATGCATATGCTTTCTCTTTCCTTTCATCTTACCGTACCTAGTGGTAACTGACTTACTCAGGAGGACCCTAGTACTCTACTAATGCAGTTTCAAAGTCAAGGCTCTATCTCTTAATTCTAAGAATAAAGTAATGCCAACTCTTTTTTTTTAAATATAGGGAATATTTTTTTTTTTTTTTTGCTGTGTATCTACAAACCTGTCTAGCCTTGCTTAATGGAAATTCTTCTCTAGGTTTCATCTAAATTACACATTCACTGTAATTATCTCTCTCTCTCTCTCTCTCTTTTAATTAGGAATATAAATAAGATCTCTGTGGTAATCAGATTCATAACATTTCTAGAGGTTTAGTGGTAAGGAGAATCTCTAAGACTACCACATCAAGCTCCCACCAAAGGAGGAACTGCCTCTCCAGTATGTTTAGCTCAGAGTCACATAGTCTAATCACACAGAATTAATTGCCCCACAAGTAGCTGCTTCCATTTTGTATTTCTTACTATTGGAAAGTTTATCTCATATTGAATTCCTGTGCCTTCTACTCATTGATCTACCCTTGGTTTTCTAGAGCTACACATAAGAAGATTAATTTTTCTTCAATAAGGACAAATATTTAAAGACAGTTATAACATCCCCTTCCCTATCCCATTCTCTGATTTCCTGTTCCCTGGAGTAAACTTTTGTTGTTACTTCTACTGTATCTCAAGTTGGGAAGACCTCTCACATTCCTCATTACTGCTGTAGACTCACTTCAAGTTTTCAGTCACTCCTTTAAAAGGCAGCAGTTTCAAAAAAAACACAATTCTGCATGTGGGGACTGGCCATTAAAGAGTTCATGGAATGGGTAACCCCTCTAGTCTAGATAGTACCTTTTTTTGTTTGTTTTCCTGTTTCATCTTTTCTGAAATCTGAATCATCCAAATTTATCAAGGGGTGGTCCATAAAGTTTAGTCCATATGGCCTTAAGACATCCTAGCCTTTGAAACTGGAAGGGTAACTAGTGATCGTTTAGTCCAACTGGTTCACGTTGCAGATGGAGGAAAAGTTTAACAGGACATATAGAGTAGGAGAGCTTTAGGAAAAGTTCAGATCTTCCTTAATGGCTACATAATGGAGCATTCAGAAGACCTGCAGCCATGTCTTTTAACAGTGTACAAAAGAGTCCACGCTCAGCACTCCCGATGCCATATGTGGTAGGCAGAATAATGCCCTCCTAAAGATGTCTATGTCCTAAAAAGTTATGATTTGTGAGTATGTTACTTTACATGGCAAAAGGGACTTTACAGATGTGGCTAAGGTTCAAAATCTTGAGATAGAATAATTATCCTAGATTATCCAGGGGGGTCCAAACTAACCACCTGAGTCCCTAAAAGGGGAGAACCTTTCCCAGCTGCAGTCAGAGGAGGATGATCAAAGGGAGAAGCACCAGAGATAGGCAACATCACTGGCTTGGAAGGTGCAGCAAGGGGACCAGGAGCCAAGGAATGAGGATAATATCTGGAGGTTAAAAAGGCAAGGAAAGGATTTTCCCAAGAGTTCCCAAAAAGGGATGTGGCCCTACCAACAATTTCATTTTAACCCAGTCAGACCCATGTTAGACTTCTCATTTATAGAATTCCAAGGTAATAAATGTGTGTTGTATTAAGCCACCAAGTTTGTAATAATTTGTTATAGCAATAATAGAAAAGTAATATACCAGAAAAACCCAAACACTAAGCCAAATGCATTTACAGCTTTTTAAGCCTCAAGCATTAAAGACATGCAGTATGTGTAACATATTATGAAGCCAAATTTGCTTTGTTTGATAGCCATATTCTCATAATGAGCTAGGCCCTTTTAGAAGTTCATTAGTAACTCAGGGTACCATTTAGTCATTATTGCTTCATGGTGTTGTTAGCTGTTATCCTGTTGGTGACAGCCTAAATCTCCTAAGTCACTTCAAGGGAATTGCTCCTGTGCTGGGAAAAGTATCAGGGTAGATTAATATTTCATTTCTAGAAAGCTTGTTTGTAGGGTATTTGGGAGCTCTCTCCTGTTTTACACCTGGGTTCACATGGCATTCACTTCCATAGTAGGGGCCAATTTACACTAAGCAAATATGTTTCTAAACCAAGTTAGAATTCTGTTAATTTAGTAAATTCTGGGGTGCCTGGGTAGCTCAGTTGATTGAGAATTCATTTGGCTCAGATCATGATCTCATGGTTAGTGAGTGAGCTCATATGGGGCTTGCTGCTGATAGGGCAGAGCCCACTTTGGATACTCTGTCTCTCTCTTTGCCCCTCCCTACTCATGTGGGTGTTCCCTCTCTCTCAAAAATAAATAAACTTTTTTTTTTAATTTAGTAAATGTTTGGAAAGAGGCTTTTTTTGTTTGTTTGTTTGTTTGTTTGTTTGTTTTCCTTTCTGAGAAGTTGGGCACAGTGGAGACTGCTCTGGGGCCTTTGGCCAAATGCATATCTTTGAAATGCACTGCCACCTAGGTACTTCTCCAGGAGCAGAGACTTGGTTATATTTCAGGACAATGAGGTTCCTTTCAAGGAAAAAAAAATACTTCTTACTACATATTGAGTAATTATTTTGTGTTAGGTAATGGGCTAGTTTCTGAACATGTATTTCTGTGCCTAATCATCAGAACTATATGAGAAGGATATTATGAAGCCCTGTTTCACAGTTGAGGAAACAGACTCAGTGACAGTGAATCAGTTACTCAGGATTTATAACTGCTTCAATGGGACTCATCCCAGTGCCATTGTGACTGAGAAGTTTGTGCTCATTGTTTCCACATGCTGCCTCCGTGTACCTGTGCACCTATCATACCAAGTTGGGTGATCATAGCACTACTGTTTTCATCCTTCTACAATCTCTAGAACATGGTGGGGATTCAGCAGAGTTTATTCAATGGGTGGATGAATGAATTAGTAAATTCTTCAAGAATAGAAAGAAGTAATCAAGAATAACTTGTGCTTGGATCTTCACAATAGCATCTGGGAGAGTTGGTATTTAAAAAGAGTCATTATGAAGATATAATTAAGCTACAAGAAAATTAAAGCAAAAAAAACCCCCAAACTCTCTATAATATATATAATTTTTTAAATATAATTTGTTATACATACATTTTACCCTTTCTCTTCCAATCCTTTAAGCATACCCATGCACACACACACACACACACACACACACACACACACAATTAGCAATCTGTTTTAAAATACAGTGTATACTCCTGTAAGATGGCCAATTCCTTGCCCCCGTCCAGAATACATAATAGGAAGTTTCCTAGGGCAGAAGGAGAGAAAATCTATGCAATAGAGTGGATCCGATTTAGCATTAACTTTGGAGTAGTCCTTGACACGATGCTGAAACATTGAGCTGCTGTAAATTTGGTGTGACAGGCAAGCTTTGGAAATGTTAAAGAAAAAAGTCACTGGACTGAACCTTCCTAATGCTGTGGTTTTCAAAATGTTTATTTGATTGATTTTTATTAGCAGAAAGCTCCCTTTTTTAGACAGCTTAATCGGAACCTACTTCTATAAAACAGATAAAAGAGGAGGAACTGCTTTGAATAAGGTGGAGATGAGGGACACCGGCCTCCCATGCTCATTTCCAATGTTCAAGTCACCCTGACTGAAATCCGAGTACTCTGAAAGGCCCAGTGTAAAAACTTCTCTGCTAATAATTTTGTATTTTGCAAAGTTCTTCAGACTACAGTGAACAGAATTTGCTGTAGCATGATCTATAATTTGAGTTATATAAATGTATATGGCATTTGCATAAATATTTGCTGTTTCTAAGGTTGTTTATTTTATGAACATATGTACACTGTTTTGTTTTGTTTCTGGACATCCCAAGGAGCAAAGTGAGATGGCTGCTCCCAGATAGCTGCATTCTGGTACACACGGAGATTTTCAGAATGGGGTCCTATTTTTTATGTAATGTGTCTGACACTTAGAATGGGTGAGCACATGGGAGAAGGGATCCTATTGGTTTGTCTTATGGGCAGGAAGTTCTCAGTACAGGTTTGTTGGATGGATGGTTGAAGTTAGCTTGATTGTTCTGCAGTGAAAAACATCAAGAATCTAGTTCCACGGTGAGTAAATGCTTTATAAGAAATTATAATTGACATGGTTTTCCTCCTCTTCATTATTTGTTTGATATTAAGATAAAGTAATAGGGTTTAAGGCAGATTTTTAGCTATAGCGTTCAGGGATGTTGTCTGACTGCTAAAAAAATGAGACTTCCTTTTGCTAATTTCAACTACTTTTTATGGAGCAGTTCCTAAATGTCGAAGAACCATGCAGTGGCTTATTAGGCATGATGTCAGTTGGTCCTCACAATAAACTTGACAGGAATTATAATTATTATTCCCATTTACGGAAGAGAAAACAGACTAAGAAGTTAAGTAACGTGTCAAAGTCACTAAGTCTGTAAATGTTGAGGCTGGGATTGGAGGTCAAGTCTTCCTGGCTCTGGAACCTTATGTTCTACAGCTTCCCTGCTGAGTTAATGCATCATTTGTGAAGAATTCAATGTTCTGTTTTGACTCGAGCTATGCTGAGAATTATAATTATACCAAACATCAGTGAAAGCAAACTCAAGTCAACTCAAAGCGTTCATCTAGTCCTTTATTACAATGAAAATTTATTCTGAATTATCCCAACCATGGGGAAAGACCTAGATCTTAGTGAGCCAAGTACTCTTACCTTTTCTCTCTCTGACATTACACACTCTTTCTGGCATCCGGGCTGTTTCCATTGGATTTTAACGAAAATTCTGATACTCCACTTTATGGACCTCACAATTAGACTGCTTGGCAAAGGACATGGTGCCCATATTTTGAAAATGTAGCTCTATCACTGGGGTTGACTTTCATTTAATCCCTTCGCAGGTAAGAAAAGCATGTGTCTGTGACATGTTTTTGCCAGTCTTTGTGCTGTTTCCATGATGGAACTGCCCCCAAATTGCACAGAAACATAGAAAATGCTTTAACTGCTGTTAGGGCAGGACTGTGATGGCTGTGGAGTACACCTTGGGGAAAGCAAGGGGAAGATGGTGGTGTGTGTGTTGAAGAGAAATGGCAGCATTACTAAAGAGGTCTCTGAAGTGACAGCTGCTTGTTGTGCTCTTTGATGCCTGCATGGAAGGTCAGGGGAACGTTATTTAAACAAGTGAACTCCGGAGACTAGTACGTTCCCACAGCCTTACATCATTGTGGAAGTAAACTGTGCCCGCTGGAGCCAAACAAAGCTGGATACTGTCTTTCAGATACTTACTACTGGTGGAACTGGGGCAAAGTTTATCAAGCTAATCTAATAATGAGACTGGTGCCTCTCACATTGTTTAAAACTATCACACTCACAAAGACATCACAGAACAGAGAGAAACTGTACATGTGGACAAGCTAATCCCAGTAAGCATGGCCTTGTTATTTTTTCCTCTTCTTCACCTCTGCAAGAGTCACCCAGATTTCTTTCCTCTGCCTTCACATGTTGAAGAGTGTGTGGGTGGTGAGCAATCTGTTGTGGTGCCTGAGGACTAAAGCTGCATCAGATCGGGCTATGAGAGTGGTGGAAAAAGGCCAGAATCGGAGATGTGGCAGGAGCATTTCACAGGGTGTTTGAAGTCTGGAGCTTTTATTGTCCTTTGCAAAAAGAATAAAAGGTTTCATCTCTGCAGGCATATTGAGCTGTCCTCACATAAAATCTAAATCCAAGTTTGAACGCAAACTCTCCTTGTCTCTTTCCTTCCTCAACCCATCCTCCATTTTATTTTGCCACACTTTGTAATATCTCCTGTCCATCTTGTTTTAAAGAATTCCTCCTAACCGAGGACATCGCCTTGACCCTTTGAACCAAACAAATATTTCCAGTGCTCCATGGAATCAGCCTCCTTGCCTGGCTTTGGTCAGCATGAACTCTGCCTGTGGCTATTGTAAGCTCTCTGGATCCCTGGCTTCTCACTCATGACAGGATGAAAAGACAGGGCAGAAAGAGTTCCTTTAACAGAGAAACCTACCATGCTAAAAATAAAGGAACTAAAATGTAATGACTTTCTCCGTACAGATCTGCAACATTCTGATGATGGACAACCTGTTTTCATCTCTCTCTCTCTTTTTTAAAGTTTTTGATTGTTCAGGTACTGAGATTGTTGCAACTTATGAAAATTTAGTCTATACTCTGTCCCTGTTAGGACCTAACAGACAAGTTCCTTAAGGCCCAGAGTTATATGGAATAAAATCACATTTTCAACATGTTTTAAAAAGGAAAATGAAACAGAAGACAAAGGAGAGATAAACTCTTTTAAGACACAATGCATGCTTTGGTTCTTTAGAAAAATCACTTTAGCAATGATTATGACAGAAATTACCAGAATAATGTGAATAGTGAGAAAGAGGCACTTACCTATTTTAGGATTCATGAAAACAAAACAAAACAAAAAAACATTGTGGAAACACCTGTCATGGCATATCCTTTTTAGAAGAAGAGGCCTCATTGTAAATAGAGCATTATAAGTAACTGAAATTCCTCACGGGAATCGATTCTTTAATGCTTATTTGGATATGGACATCAGCTTAGAGTTTCTATAGAAAACAGCTGTGTGTTTGAAGTAGACCATCTTAAATCACGAAAAGAAGTGGCCAAGAAAGTAAAACCACGACCAGAATTGAAAAAAGTCTACTTTTCATTCTTACCAGAGATGGCCAGATATTAAAAGAAAGCAAAACAAAACAATAACAAAGAATAAAGCAAAACAAACAGACAAAATCACTAGGAGAGACAAGAGAGATGATGGAAAATCACTTTTTTGTGGCTACTTTTATTTGTTCCAACACTAAAATATTATCAGGTAGCTGGTAGAAAGAGATAACTCTAGTAAGATATGGTGATAAAGCAAAGGTGGTTTTACTTCTTTGATGGGATAAACTTATAGTGTTGAATTTATAAAGCATCTGTTTTAATTAAATAATCATTTATGTTCATTTATAAACAGTTAAGATCATTCTTGTAGTCTCTCCAAATTCCTGCATCTTTCAACTTTGGGGACCTACTTGTTTTTGAAAGGAAAAAAAAAGATTAATGTGAAGAGAATAATGGTGAGCTGGTCTTTCTGCAGAGAATTGAGAGGATCTAGGTTCCCTACAACATAAGAACACTAAGGGACAGCTTCTTGACAAAAAGAGAAATAAGAACCCAGTGCAAGTGACTAATGAAAGGGATCATGGGACCTTTCTCCATGGAGTTCCCTACCAGTAGGAACAAGAGGCAAATTGCTAGGATACCTTATGACGTCAGCTCCCTGCTGACCAAAGACCGTTGACTCTCCAGGATCTGTTGGTCAGTGTTTTCTTGGTAGGGGTAGAGGGACTTGCCAGAGGTCTTTCCCCTTGTACATCGATTGAAGATCTGATTGAAGATTCTCAAAGTGAAAATACTCCTGGAACTATCCTGTGTCCTCTACAGTCCTATTTTTGCTTTTTTTCAATAAGAAGGGAGAGTGAATTTCTGGACCACCATTATTTACCTGTTACGTTTACATTTCCTTGCTAAAGGGGAGCTGGGAAGGCTGGCTTTCTGAAGGGCTTTCAATCAGCAATTGAATGGATGCATTCTGCTACTGTGTACCCCCTCTAGCACTTGGCTTTTAATTTTTACATCTGAATTATGAAATGCTACCTCCACCAACTACTGCCAGGAGCTGGGAACATTAATATTGATGTCCAGAAAGGTTGGAAGCACAGCCACAGGGTGATTTAGAGATGAGAATTATCAGAGATAGCATCAGAGTAAATAAATCCACTATCTAATAATGTGCTTACCTTTTCACCCCAAATTTTGAAGCAAATTTTTTTAAAGAAGGAGAAAAACCAACATATGATCTGCGCCCACTAAGTCTAGCATAGAAATGTTTCCCTCTTCTCTTCCCACCCACACTCATCTCTCATTATAACACGTATGATTGGCATGGGCTGAATGCAGCAAGGTGTGTGTTGCAGCAGCAAACGATATAAATAGAAAATACAGAGGGACAGGAGAGGGAGGGAAGGGCAGATCTGGACAGTATATGAGTTCCCTTGCAGTTTTATACTCTGTTATAACCACATCAATGTACAGAAGGCAAACTGGTGCCTGTGATGTTTGGGAACCATCTGCTGAGCCTAAGGCAAATTTCACATTAAAACCCAATTTCAGTTGTGACCTAAAAATAAAGAGAAATGCTGTGGTTCTGAGTGAATTCCACTTTGAAAGTCTTATCTCTACTTTTAGCATTGAGAGGTGAACCTCCGTGGGTACCTAAATGAAACAAAAGCCATGGGAAGCAAACAGGGAGCTCTTAGTCCCCCCTCGCCTCTCCAGGATTTGCACAGCTGTGGTCATGTCCACAAACCAGGCTCAAGCACTGATGTGAGGAGTTACTGCACATCTGCCTGACTGGCTCCTGCTCAGTGGGGCAGAGTGTTGCTTCTTTTCCATTTTCCAACATGATTCCACTTCACCTAGTTTTATTTTCCATCAGGAACAAAGTTAAGAATCCTCATGTAATAGCAGGAAATCCAAGAATACTTTTTTTTTTTCCAGGAAAACCAAAACCAAAAACCAAAAACCGAAAAATGAAGGCCGATGGAGACTTGGTTCTAAATTCTCTTTTAATACTTCTTTTCCTCAGCCCACCTCTTTTCCCTTTTGGGACCAAGTAATTGTAGATTACACTGTTTCTGACTTTGAAAGGTTCTACCATGTTGAGGAGATAAATACAAAGCTATAGAAACTATATAAACATACTGTAACACTATAGCTTGAATAAGTTAGTAATTAGATGTAGACATGCAAAAGTCTTTAGAATGCAGGTTGAATCAGAAATACCTTCCTAGGGAAGGTAAGCAACTTAAAGAATGCCATGGACATGACTTAATGACACAAAATGGAAGACATGAGCATCATGTGTGAACCTACCATCACTACCAAAACTTCTTGGTGTTCGCATCGCCACAGTGCATAAAAGAAGGCTGCAGACCCTAGTTCATTCTCTCTTTCACTTAAACTGCAGAGCAGCAGCAAAATCAAGTGGCTGAAATGATTGTAGATGTTCCTATTAGTAGCTCATCACAACCTACTTTAGTACCTGCAGGAAGAACCTTGACAGATTTCCCTCTAAACCATTGCTTCCCAAACTTTACTCTGTGAATTACTGGGGAATCATGTTAAAATGCGGATTCCAATTCATTAGATTTGGGGTAGGGGCTGAGCACCTGCGTTTTTAATAAGCTGCAACGTGATGCTGATACTGCTGATCTGTAGATCACACTTTGAAAAGCACAAGTATAGGACAGACAGTGAATCCCTTTATATAGCTTTGAAAATGTCCGCATCAGAGGAGGCTGTGTATGTGTGTATGCGTGTGTGCACACATATGCATGTGTTAAGCTAGTGGTGGTGATGGGAGTACTAAAATTGTGAAGCCAAATGTCTTCTGAAAGCATAAACTGGCTTGGGAGAACTGTACATGGAGTCTATAGCATTTGGCATCCCGGTTCCTTATTAAGCAACGTCATTTCATTTTGGTCAAAGCCTGAAGTTTTGTACGAGGGTATCTACGACTCTTTCATTATTCTTTTTCCCCCTGAAATCTCAGTAGAGAAAAACTGGGATTGCATTATTAGAGGAATTATGAGTCAGAATTCTATTTCCTCTTCTGTAGAAATAAAAATGTGTTCAAAACCCCTTCAGGATTCACCGTCGTGTGTTAGGTGCAGTTTCTGCAAAGCTACTTCAGTCAGGGTCTTTCACAAATCTATATAGGCCTAATCGCAAGGGATTCTGTTTTAACAGCTCTTTCAGTCTGGCTGCTAAGCTTTTATAGGAGTTTATTTCACAGCATAGCATTTTTGTTGCTTTTCTACCGTTTCAGCATTCCATGTTTAAACAAGGACTTTTTGAACACCTATTTTGTGAAAAAAAAAAAAAAAAAAAAAAAAAAAAAAAGCACCTGGGGACTAGAAAGATGCATAAAACCTGGTCAGGCAGACCCGGCTTCAAATTCCAGTTCCATCATGTACAAACCACATGACTCTGGGCAAGTTTATATAGCCTAGGCCTCACTGTCTCATCTGTAAAGTGGGGATCATAAATAATGCCCATTTAGGGTGGGGTATGGGTTATGTAGATGATGGGGATTAAGGAGGGCAGTTGTGACGAGTACAGGGTGGTGTATGGAACAGTCGAATTACTCTATTGTATACCTTAAACTAATATTACACTGCTAACTAGAAAGGAAAAATAACAATGCCTATTTATATGTAAGGATCACACAATATAATGTATATAAAATCTTCCACATGGGATCTGTAAGGACTGAAAAAAAAATTAATGCTGGTGACAATTACATTATTATGTACCTAAACTGAAGACTAGCAAAGATCTGGCACTAGATCCTGAATTCTATAAATGTTACAGTACCTCGTTGTATAAAACATATTCTGTGATATAAATAATCTCCTTTATAGAGTGTATGTGTGAGTGTTCATGTGTGTTTTCTATAGTCTATAGAAACTGACATGTAGTGTTACAACTTTAGTTAATATTAAGTGCAAGAATTTTATTTGAGAAGAGAAATGGGGAAGGGGAAGGCTTAGATTTTTGAAATAATTAATGTGCTAAGAGGAGCTCCTAGAAAGTTGGAACACTTACATTATTGAGGTCTTACTTCATTCTTTATTTCTTTCTATACTTAGGCAAAAAAAAAAAAAAGTATGTTGATATTCAAGTAGCAAATGTTTGTTTTGGTCTTATTAACCTAAACTAATTAAAGAAGAGGGAATTCCTAAGGTGAGGTATGCAGCCTGGTGAAGGAGCCCGAGAGCACAAGGACTGTGTTCATCCTGCCTTATTATCTCCAGCATCTAGCATATGGTGCCAGAACTACATTTATTGAAATGAGTTGAACTAGATATCTCACTCATGGTTAAAACATTTATTTTATAGGGGGTGGGGGGACCTGTATTTCTCCATATAACCTTTGAAATGATTTAAAGTTAAAAGAAGTCTTAAGACACAGCTGAGAAAGCTCACTTAGGCTTTATGAGGTAGCATTTTTGTCACGGGAGGGATGGCTAAAAATGGGGCACATGAGTGGGCCAGGATTGCTTTTTGTGATTAGAGCACAGAAGAACATTTGTGGGCTACATGAGTTAGCAATGTCAGCAACTGCTTAGGAGACAAATGCAATAATACAGTCTTCTAGAAAATCTCCACTGGGTGTGTGCAGTTGGACAAATTATTTTACCTTTTTTGGGTTTCGGTTTTTCTCTGTGTTAAATGAGAGGATTGCATTAAAATATACACAATTTAATTCTATCTCTACCATTAAATAATTGTCATTATTTTATCTTCTATTGAGCAAAGCAATTTGGCATTTAAAACTTCTGTCTTCAGGGTGCCTGGGTAGCTCAGTCAGTTAAGCATCCTACTCTTGGTTACAGCTCAGGTCATGATCTCTTTGTTTCATGAGTTCAAGCCCCACATCAGGCTCTGTGCTGACAGTGCCTTGGGATTTTCTGTCTCCTCTCTCTCTCTCTCTCTCTCTCTCTGCCCCTCCTCAACTCACACTCTCTTTCTCTCTCAAAATAAATATGTTTAAAAAAAAAAAGAAAAAGAAAACTTCTGTCCTTAAATTATTTTTTGAGTCTTAAATGCAGTAACTGTTCAAAATAGTGGATGACACTTGTGGATACTATTATTATTTTTCCATTTTACAGGGGAGGAAACACAGATGGGTAAGATGTGCAGGGCCATATAGCTAGGAAGGGGTGAAGTCAGAATTAGAATATGAAGCGGTTTGGTTTAGACACTACACTTTGAATCCGTGTTCAGGGTTCATACCTAAGTTTTTCATGCTGATGGGTGGATAAGTCAAGACATGAAAACATAACTCAGCCCAATTTTCCCCAGAGGTGCCAAGTAGATCAATGTGGTCGCAGTAGAATACAGGTGCTAGGACATAAGGAGAAATGATAGAGTGATGCCAAAGAGAACAGTGGCAACTATGGAGGTGAGAACATGGTGGAAGCAATAGAAGTTTCTCATGAGGCAGAACTGAACTCTAAATACTAGTTTTGTCGCTTCCCAGATGTTGGGTCTTGCAACGGTCATTTAACTGCATCTCAGTTCTTCATCTGTAAAAGAATCATAATATCATAAACTTCTCAGGATTATTGTGAGGGTTAAATGAGATTATATACATTACAGCATCTAGCACCTGTACCCTGGGGGCACGGGAAGGTCATGGGACAATCATGAAGATTCACAAGGGTAGAAATTAGATGTGCAAAATAGGTTCCACCACATATCTTAGAACATATTTGTTGTTGTCATCCTTTGGAGGCGTGGTCTAAGAGAGCCCCCTCCCTCCATCTGTATTATAAACCCCTTGAAAACAAAGGCAGGTCTGTCTGTCGTGGTTTGTGTCTGCACAATAGCCAGGTGGTACCAGGTGCGTGGGGGCAAGACTTAATGAATGCTTCATGAGTGATGTTTGGATGGTATCCTCATAGCAGCGTGTATCAGAATCGAGAGAGAGTAGGAGAAGGGAGATGAGCTGGGAGGCTGCTGAGAACGAGAGAAACATTTCCATTTTAAACCTACCAAGTCAGCAGTTCAGAGTATGTATTGATTTGCTTTTTAAAAAGAATATTAATTTCCCTTTTAAAATGTGGGTGAAAGACTAAACAAATTGGGCCTTGGATTTATTTACTAAGATGCAGTCCCTGATTATTCTCCCCTTTAAATCATTCCCTTGCCATACCGCAGGCCCTTCCAAACATTAATATTAATGTTTCCTTGCTTCTGGTCGAGGCTGGGGAAAGTGACATTTCAGAATTCAGATGTAGGAGTGAAAAGGGCCTCGCAATTTCAAATCCAGTGTCTGTACTGTGCCGTGAGGGGAAAAGGAAAATTAGAGTATACAAAAAGGATTTGAAAATTAATAATATGCTTTTAAGATGATTAATCCCCTGTGAGAATGTTCTAGATTTCTACTTGGGCAAAAGGATGCTTAATGTCCAGTTTCAGTTCTGGTCCCACTTCTGTTTTGTGTGAACATAGATTTAATGCTGGTTTTGGTTGAATTTATTCTTTTGTCCATTCATTCAACAAATATTTATTGAGTGCCTGGTGTTCGCCAAACCAAAGATGGTCAATAAGTATTTATTGGCAGGACAGCCAAGCCCCTGTCCTCAGGCACAATTTGGAATCTGTTCCTCTCAGTCCCAGAGGAACCAGAAATACAAGGTCAAACTATAATTAATTCACCCACTGAAGATAATTGAGTACCAACATAAATCAGGTGCTGTGCTGAGTATTGGTGTTATATGCCAGTGAATGACACTGGATCCCTCTGAGGGGGCTATCAGTCTCATGAAGGCAGCAGATTCACAAAAAGAAAACAGAGGGTGATAAAGGGTGTCCAGGAGAGTAGCAGCAGTTAGCTAGGGGAAGACCAGGGAAGCCAGGAGGGGAAAGAGTGTGTAGAGAGTGGCAACAGAATGAAAACAGAAGTGAGTACCTAAGTGTGAGAGTTGAATGTGGACACCAGAGGCAAGTAACCCAAGTGGTAGAAAGATGAGCAACGTCTGAAATGTGCAAACCTCATATTGCCACATCAAAAAACCGGGACTGGATCCCTAACTGCAGGATGAGGTCCTTCTCCATTGCTGAGTGCAGGAATCAAGCTCATCCTGCTTTCTTTCTGTTCCCTCACTGCCTAGTACAGGCTGAATAAGTATGCAGGGGGGGAAGAAGGGGTTGGAGAAGCTGGTGTGTGAGGGAGTGGGGTGGTGATGACCTGAGCTGGTTTCTCATGCAGAAAAAGTACTCTGGCTCATAGGGAACAAAACTGGGGCTCGTGAGCTTTTAGAGGACCAGTGGATGATACCAGCAAGAAAATATGGTTGTGTGAATGAGGACAGTGGCAGTAAGCATGGGGTTTTCTGCCCATTGGGAATAGGAACACATTCTGCAGTCTTCTGTGTAGTTTCCATATGTTTAGCTTATATATATAGTCAATTTAGCTAACATACAGTGTATACAGTGTGTTCTTGGTTTTGGGATAGATTCCCATGATTCATCTCTTACATACAACACTCAGTGCTCATCCCTACAAGTGCCCTCCTCAATGCCCATTACCTATTACCCCCTCCCCCATAGATTTTTTTTTATTTTTGTTTGCTTGTTGGTTGGTTGGCCTTTTGCAGAGTTCTCAAATTTTTTTCTTTTTTTCTCCTTTCCCCTTAAAGAATTCCCACACATCCAAAATGTGCTTATTTGGTCCCCATATCAGTGTCAGGCACCCAGCACACACTCTCAAGACAAGTTGTGTTTTAGTATTGAGCATTATCTTGAAGTATTTACTCTTCGATTCCACAAACATTCCCCTCTTAATGTATCTCCTTTAGATAATCGCTATTAGCTTGATATTGAGCGTTGTTCAGAAGTGCTAGCTAACACTATGATCTTTAAGTCCCAAATCTATATGAACAAAACTCTTCATTAGGGCTTGCTTTTCTCCAGTATGGTCTGCTTCCTAGTTGCAGAAACGACTGAGTGGCAGGACACCTCCCTACCCTTCTCATGTCCTGCCTCTGTCTTCTCTTTGTTGGCATATTTCCCACTGATAAAGTCAGCATTCTTAGCACCCTCTGGCAATGACAGGGGTATTTCAGACTCCTTGCAGTGGAAAGGTACTTCCTGTGTGAAGTCAAAGTTAACAATGATTTCCACCTTTCAGCTCACCATGAAGTTTTCTATGTAAACCTATTATAAAATGTTCCTGGAGGCAGTTGAAGCAAACTATTAGTGCCGTGAAGGAGGAAAAAAACAAACAAACAAAAAAGAAGTTCTATGGGAGCTTAGCAGAGAGTCTTGAAAGTATCTCCCTCAAATAAGTTTTAATCTCTCCAAAAAATTAAATATTTATGTAGATATGTCTGTAATGAGGCCATGCTAATTCCGGCTGTGAGCTGATGAGCTTTCCTTAAGCGAGGAGAGAGATCATAAGACACCACAAGGAAGTGTTTCTTTCTTCTTTCAGTGGCTGCGCCAGAGGTCTGACCAATTCCCTCTCCCGTTGTCATTGGATGACATCCCCCCAAGAGATGAGTAGCCAGATCTGTGTCTGGATTATAGGCAGGAGGAGGGCAGAAGAGGTGGAAAAGACTGAGGATGAGGTAGGGCCAGTGGGCAGTGCCATCCGCCTTGTCACTGAGTGACAGAGGCCAACAATTTTCTCGACATGATTAGTACAGGAAAGCAAATTAAACAGTTATTAAAGGGAGGCAGTGAATTGGTACCTGGCAGTAGTAGGCTGTGAGAAGATCTGTCAGTCTTCTTTATTAATTGAAAAAACTGCCTTCAGGGGAATCCTTTCTAAGCATGTTTACTTAGCAAGTAACCTATCATTGTTATTAGCAGTAACTTAATAATAATAATAATAATAATAATAATAATAGCAAATATTTTCTCTGGAATGATAAATCTTGGAGGGTATTATTATTTTGCTATATTATTGCTCTTAGTGTGAGAAATGTGTCTCTCTCAGGCAGGGCTCTAATTCCCAATTTTATGAGTACTATATATTCTTATACTTAGGCAAACAGATTTTGTTTACGAAGGACTTTCCCCCCTCCCTGAATTACTACTCTGGAGCTTAACTGTTTCTAAGACAAGCATGCCAGTCTGAGAAGAGGGTGTTATATGCCATCAGTGGAATTTTACATTTTCAAATAATGAGCAAGGGAGCTGCAATGTTCCTGAATGCTCAATGGCATATAAGCTTGGATTTTGAGTTTTCTTTCATTTATTTCATCCAGGCATAAGCTGGACAATGATTAGCTATATTGTGGCAGGGATGTCAGTGTCAGATAAGAAAATGGACTCTCCTTTAGCGTTCCTTCTAACCCTGAAAATCAACAGTTCTGTGTTTGATGATGCTATACAAAGAATGCCCAAATGATCAAGAGAAACCTGTGCCACTTCTGGGAAAATAGCACTGCTGGATTCCTGCTTCAAATAATTATAGGGAGAACTTCTTTTTCTGAGCTCCCTAACCCTTGGCCAGTGAGGACAATGTCAGGAACACTCCATCAAATCTAATGTTTGGGTTAAGGAAAAAAAGTGAAGGATTATTTTCTTGCTACTTATGATGTTCTGTGAACATCTCAGGTAGAATACAGACCTGAGATATGCCCATTAGTCAACTGAGACTCACTCCTAGCAGCTGAGGTCCAGAGTGGACTGAAAAGAAAATTTAGGCAGGAGTGTTTTTGTCTCTTTTCATCCCATCTCCTCGCTCTTTCGTGCACACACATACACACTCACACGCACTCTCACGCACACACATGCACACACATGATTTCGCTCTTTGTTTTCTACACTTTTCTCACTATTTGTCTCCAAGGAAAAGTTCTTTATCCCAGTTTGTACACCACTTCCTTCCTTGTCCTTTGTCAATAAAAGGAAGCACCTTGTAGACCAGTGCTTCTCAGTTTTATTTCAACATTAGTGTGTCTATGAATCACTGTGGATTTTGTCAAAATGCAAGTTTTAATTCAGTGCATCCTGGGTGGGACTTGACATTGTGAATTTCTAGCAAACCCTTAGATGATGGAGATGCTTTATCAGTGGAGCACACTCAAAGCAGGAAGGATCTAAACCAGCCTGCTTGTCTTGTTTACTTTGTCCTTCCTAAAGAGTGACTAAGGAATAACATAATCTTCTTCCTCTCTCTCCTGGCCTCCACCAGAAGTGGAGCAAGAGGGACAGCTACAGGGCTGAGTATAAAGATTCACACCACGAGGAGATAACAGTGAAATGGGACACTGCCTCTTTTCTCTTGCCTGACAAGTATTCTGACTTGCAGTGGCCAGAGGCAGAGAACGGTTCAGAATCATATTCGTCCAGTAACCAAAACTGTTGGTGAAAGTGGATAAAAGCTCTAAAGACTTGAGACTTGAAATAAACCCACATATCTGAAGTGTCATATTGGCCAAAGATCTCAAGGCATATATTTTTTAAGTTTATTTATTTATTTTGAGAGAGAGAGAAAAAGAGAGAGAATGGGAGAGAACAAGCAGAGGGAGAATCTCAAGCAGGTTCCACTCAGCTTGGAGCCTGCTTGTGATGTGGGACCAATTCCCATTCAGTGAGATCATGAACTGAGCCGAAATCAGGAGTCAGATGCTTAACTGACTGAGCCACCAGGCATCCCTCAAGGCATATGTTTTATTTTATTTTATTTTATTTTATTTTATTTTATTTTATTTTACTTTTTAATGTTTATTAATTTATTGAGAGCTAGTGTGTGAGAGGGGGAGAGGGCTAGAGAGAGAGGGAGACACAGAATCCGAAGCAGGCTCTGCGCTGTCAGCACTGAGCCTGATGCAGGGGCTCGAATCTATGAATTGTGAGATCATGACCTGAGCCTCAGTTGGATGCTTAACCACCTGAGCCACCCCCAAGGCATGTGTTTTCTTATGCGTTTAAGAAGCAATCCTTTGTAAAACACTTACCACCAACTTATAGGAAATTTGACAGTGGTTGGTATGTTTTATCCTATAATTTTATTTTTATACCATCTTAAATTTCTTATTTGCAAGGCACACTAAAGAACTGTAGAGAATTAGAGAAATAAAGGTGGAAAGGGAGGAGCAAAATTGTGCTAGTTAGGTTTAAATTACCACTCTGAGTGGTGAGAAGGAGGGGTAAGGGATATAATATTTGACTCCAGAAATTCAGGGATGGCAATTCTATGGTTTATAGTGAAAACTCAATGAAGGGCTAACTCAGGAAAAAGAAGATGGAAATAAGGAATATAGGAGGTTGGAGAAAGTTCACAGAGAGGTAGAATTGAAGATATATTCTAAAGGAGATGAGGGAGAAGGGAGTAATCTGATATAGAATACCAGATGCTTTGCCTGATAGTGTTCAACTTGCCTGGTAAAAAAGAGTGACCAGGCTAAAGAAATGAATTTCTATTTTGAATGATACACTTCTATACATAATATTCTGTTTTGGTAAAATATGTTGAGGGCAAGAATTTCATCTATTTATCTCTGAGTCTTTCTCTCTGACTTTAAGAGACAGAGCCTAGCATGGAACTAGAGCCTAGCATGGAACTTGACACGTAAATAGATGCCTAATAAGTGTTGAGTGCAAGGATAGATAAATGGAGGGTAAGATATCATCAAAATTCTTAGTTGTGACCAAATCTCAATGTATAGAGTATTATTTAAGAGACAGATTTTGGGGCACCTGGTTGGCTCAGTCAGTTAAGCTTCCAACTTCAGCTCAGGTCATGATCTCACGGCTTATGGGTTCAAGCCCTGCATCAGGCCCTGTGCTGACAGCTCAGAGCCTGCAACCTGCTTCAGATTCTGTCTCTCTCTCTCTCTCTCTGCTCCTCACCTTCTCACTCTATGTCTCTCAAATAGGTAGATAGGAAGCAGATAGATATTAAAATATATAATGTAACACAATTTAATCTGTATCTTGATTTGATAAGAGTGGGAGTGAGTAGGAAAATAAGGACAGGGATAGTTATCTCTTTAATACTGGTGCTTTATTGATGATCACAACCAGCAAGGAAGTCAAAAAGAGGATTCTTCCATTCCTGTGGAAATAACAAGGAAGGGAACAACATCTGGTCCTTTCTTTCTCAATTTTCAATGAGGAAAAAAAACTACACATGTCTACTATGCATCCCTTCAAAGACTTTGACATTCCATGATCCTGACATAAGTTGTGGGATAGGGAAATTTTATGAACTTGTTTGAGGTGGAGAAATCAGAAGGCAAAGACTCTTGCTAACTGTGAGTCTCCTGCCCATCTTCCCATTCCTAATAAGAACCAGGGAACAGTAAAGGCATCACTCAGGAAAGAACACTAGCAGGAATGGGGACAAATCTCAGCATGTCCCTTTTTCCAGGGACCCTCAGTGCCCCCTTGGATTTCAGTCACAAAAATATAATGCATTTCAGCATAAACCTGTAACAGAGATCAATTGTTATCAACCAGATGACAGCTGAGAGAGGGGACTCTGGGGAGACACTCCAAATCTCCCTTGAGACGTCAGGTTTGGGTTCACATCCTGAAAGAAGATGCAAATGCTTTTCTTTGTGACCAAAAGAATCTTTGTAATGTTCCACATGCTAACTAGTATGTTTTTCTAAGTTTCTGTTTTTTCGTATTTCTTTGCATCTCACACATTACCATTCCAATAACCCCTCCAACAACTTAGTTTTCCTAATCTATCCAATTAGTAATATATGTAAAGACATTTGTGAGAAGAAAGCCCACATCTTCCTGCCTGCTCTCCTTCATACTTGAACATTAGGTCCAGTACAGATAATCAACATAGTGCCCCCTCTGAGGTGCTTTGAGTGAGGTCTCAGCAAAAACACACGTTTGATTCCTTACGGGAACAGGGTTAATTGCCAAACTCAGTGCTCACACGCACAGACAGGCAAGCATGCCTTGCCAGCTTACAAATACATGAAAATCAAATTACCCAGCTAATAGGCTAGATGTGGCTTGGGTTATTATCCTCCTTTTACTAACATTCACCGACAGAGGGAAGGGTTAAAGATGGGACAGTCAGCTCACACTGAACATATCCTTTTTGATTCTAGAGTGTTTTTAGCTTCATTTGTAACATTTCTTGTTTATTTCATTTTCTTTGTTTGCAGGCTTGGGAAATTAGTCATTTTCTCAGAGAAAATCAGATAGTGGACATAAATCATTTGATCTCTAGGGCATTCATTTTAACCATCTCAAAGTTCTCACTTCCCAAAGTTCTTATCATCTACTGACTGAGGAAAGAATAGATGGCTACCCTCTTCTTGCAGATAGACAGTTATTCACATAATTTAAAACCCCACCAGACAAGTAATTATACATCATCTCCCCCAAGGTATCTTCTACCGAGAAGGCAGATGACAGGGGATGTTTCATATGAGATGGTGAAAGGGGGCCAGGGTCCTACATTGAGAGCTATGTCCTGCTGTCTTTACTCACAAAGGAAAAAAGTGCTTTCATCAGAGATTTCACCTAGCAAGTGGACTCTATAGATGAATGGAAGGGATGGATAATGTATTCATACCTCCTTAAAACACAATTCTAAAACAACGTGGCAAAAAGCATGAAATAGCAGGGATGTATGGCAACTACTTGAAAAATTAGAATAATTTATATTACCATAGCATCTACTAAAGTCATATAACCTCTTTGAGCCAAATATTAAGTATTTTTAATTAGTAGGGTAGAGAAAAATAATAATGCTATTCTCCAAGTTTTGGGTTTTTTTTTTAAAAAAAAAAACTTTTTTGAGGCAGGGGTAATTAAATTATATTCACTCAGTGACTTGAACATACCAAGTATTTACTAAACATTCATCATCATCATTATTTTATTTTGTGAAGTTTTAGAATATGGACTCTTAACCTTTCACTACCAAGTTCATGTTGTTATGTTTTTGTTCTGTGTTTTGTGTTGTTTTGTTTTTGTTTTGTGTGTGTGTGTGTTTTTTAATCAAGGTCCTACGTTTGGGAATATTTTCATATAAAAAATATTGTATTAATCATGTAATAATTAACTTGTCCTCCTATTTTTAACTGAAGATACAGCTATCAATTATAGCTTCAGATGTTTTTGATAGCAAGACGTTTTAACACACTGAGTTCGTATTCCAGTTTAAAGTGAAGAGGATGATATTTTAACTAAAACATGTTAAACCATGTAGTCTCATCTTAGATGAATATGAGCTGATTAGTAAAATTATCTCAAGGACCTAGGTGTTCGGAGTCCCTGTGCAAGGACGCATGTCTGCAAAGTCATTTTTACAACTAAAGCTCTATGATGCTGTGGTTGAAGATTCTCGGCTGCTATGTAAGGCCAAGCTAAGGATACATAGTGTAATTTCAGGGACGTTGGAGGGTATTTATACCCCTTCCCAAATCCCATCAATTGGATGACGCCTGTAATTTAGCTATAACTTCAGAAGCAGGATCACAATTAATGCAAGAATAATAGAAGAAACAATATTTTAATCGACTATTCAGTTAACATTTATTGTAGGTCAACTATATGCAGCCATTTGCATATATTATAAATGAAATATTTAAGCTGGGGCAGAAAAACGTGAGTGAAAAAATCTTTGAGCTGTGTTTGCCTGAGTGCTAAAGGGCAACGAAGAAAAACTCAAAATGAGTTGAGTATCGCACATGGAGCCAATTTTCTTTGAAGTGACCAAGGTTCAAAGCCTAGGGATCAAGTAATCAAGGATTGAAGAGTACAGATTTGTACTTGGGACTGATTTTGTCAAAATGGTCTCTTTCTAATCTGTACATATAGGACATTGTAAGAGGGACCCTCATCTGCTTTTTGAAACATGACATGCCACTTTAACATAGCAGGCCACATAAGTTAGAGCAGAGTTCCTCTCATCCCGTTGATGAGGCAGGGCACCAGGACCAACTCCAGACATCTGCTGTCCTTCAGAACCCCAAAAGGTCCTGGAGCTAACGCAGCTCTGTAGCACTGGAAGTATGAATGAACAAAAAAGGAGGTGACCCCTAGTTCTTGTCTCTGCGCACAGTAGGAGCTATGGATAGAATGGTGGAACAAAGAGTCTACTCCTGACTCTCACTGGTGGCAAAGACAGCTCTTCTTATGACAGGTGCTCTCTTAGGTGCCTATCATGGGAGGAAGAGGTGAGGCTCAAACCCCAACTCCTGTGTGGAGGAGGCATCATAGAGGCTGGTGCCCCTTACACAATGACGGATCATGAGTTAAAAGCTCAATCAAAATATGTTCTTGAAACAGCCCAAACACATAGTTTCCCTGCATTTGAGAGAAAAAGCTTCTATATGTATATCTATCTACCCATGCCTTTTGCAAGGACAGGTTTGTGTTTGGGGAGGTTTTGTTTTGTTTTGTTTTCATCATAAACTTTCTTTTATTCCTTTTTTTTTCTTATACTTTTGAGTGCTTTATTTCCAAGCATACAGAAAACATTTCAAAGCACTGTGTACCGAGTTAAATATGGGTGTCTGCCTTTCACCACTTTCTCTTGCTTTCACCATGTCCTAGGAGAAACACACTTGCATCAGCATATGATTAGCCCAATGTGAAGCACCCCAGTAAGCTATGTGGAAAGGACAGAGGAGGAAAGGATTATTAACTCTACCAGAGGGGGCCAGGAGTCAGGAGATATGTCAGAGAGGAGGTGTTCGCTGAAAAGAGGCTGAGCAAAAGTTTGCAAGGAAGATGAGGAGAGGTGGCAAAGGTAGGGCATCAAGATGCATGGGGTATTTTTAGAACTTCTAATAATCTGGTGTCTTCCCCCTATACACTGCTTATAGTGATACTTCTGAAGGTAAATGCTATAAAAGAGGTGGAGATCTGGTTAGGGAAGACTTTGTATACAGTGCTGTCTAATTGTATTATCCAAATGATAAATAAAGTAGGACTGGTGTGGGCTGAATTGTGTCCCTCTCAAATTCTATGTTGAAGCCCTAATCCCCAGTACCTCGGGATATGACTGTAATTAGAGACAGGGCCTTTAAAGAGGTGAATAAATGAAAATGAGGCTGTTAGGGTGGGTGCTGATCCCAGACTGCAAAGGATCCCAGATTCCTTTTCCTTGTAAGAAAAGGAAGTTATGGGACACCTGGGTGGCTCATTCAGTTAAACATCTGACTTTGGCTCGGGTCATGATGTGGTAGTTCCTGAGTTTGAGCCCCAGGTCAGGTTCTGTGCTGACAGCTGAGAGCCTGGAGCCTGCTTCAGATTGTGCGTCTCCCTCTCTCTCTACCCCTCCCCCACTCATGCTCTGTCTCTGTCCCTCTCTCTCTCTCAAAAATAAATAAACAAAAAAAATTTTTTAAAGGAAGTTATGACACACAAGGAGACACCAGGAATGTGTGTGCCCCAAAGAAAAGACCTTGTGAAGACACTAGGAGATACCAGGAATATGTGTGCCCAAAGGAAAAGAAGGCAACTGTCTCCAAGTCCAGGAGAGAGGCCCCAGAAGAAACCAGACCTTTGTCCTAGACTTGTATCCCCCAGAGCTTTCTGTGGGGTCACCCAGTCTGTGTGTGACTGTCATTCTATTACAGCCCTAGAAAATTAATACAAGCACCTTTATCTGCAGAAGCCTTTTCAAAGAGAGGATTGGTATGTTCAAATAGGGCCTTTAGAAGTCTAAGTATGTTGATAGTGTGATCCTTTAATTATCTTAATAATCTGAGGTTGTTTTGTTTAACAGTCTCTTTTTTGGACCATCATAAAAGATAACTTATTTTGTTACTTTGACCAAGAAATCTAGGGGTCTAGAGAGTGAAACCCAGCATACTCAAACCAGTTAGTGCCACATTTATTCAGTAGACCATGCAATATTCCCAAAGGGGGAGAGATGTGATTTTCCTCTGGCAAGAGGAATAAAACTATCAAATCTGTAATAAATAGAAATCCTTTTACCTTTCACACATTTTCATAATTTCCCCTGCTGCTTCAGCTAATTAATTATCAATGCTATTTGTGTTTAGACAAGGGGGTTTGTCTCCTTCACAGCCCATCTGCTTCTTGGTAACCTTGCTGTGAAGTCATTGCAAAGCAGAGTTGCTGATAAAGCTATCATCTCCATGGCAACCCGCTGCTATGTCACAAACACAGGAGTGTGACCTCACTGAAGTTAAAAGGAGAAATCAAACTGGTGTCTGTTGTGTGAAGCGATAAGAGTTTTTAATCAGACACACAGTTTACTTATTTATTTATTTTTCAGAAATACAGGAGAGAAGGATCCTTCTAGAGGAATGTTACTGCAATAACCTTGCTGCTAATTACTCAGTATGAAATGAACATTTTTATGTTAGGAACACAATATAAATGTATAGCTGCTTATACTTGGGTGACATGTCCTATGAAAATATGCTGTGATTCAGAGAGGTCTTTTCTGGGCAAATTCCTCCTTTCTTCACTTGGCTTTGCATTTATTTCTATTTATTGTCTTAATAATGGCAACAACTAGCATATACTACTTACAACTTGTCAGATCCAGCAACCCATGAGATAGGGACCATTGTCTCAATTTTATACATGATGGAACGGAGGCTTAGCAAGGTGGGGGACTTGTTGAAGGGCACTCACACACAGGCAGAGTGGTGGAGGTAGGTGTGGAGCCCTGAACTATGCCTACTAAGCTGGGCTCTTCCCCACTGTGCTGGATACCTGGCTATGTATCATTTACCCCTCAACATAGGCTTTGCTGTAGATTCTTTTTGCTGGAAAGAGTTTACAGAATGAGAATTTAGTTCCATAAAATCTTACCAGTTGTTAGACAGTGATGAAATTTTAGTAATAAAAGAATTACAGGATATCAGAATTGATTTTGTCTAATTCAGTTTTATAGAGGAGAAAACTTAGTTACTTAGAGGAGAACCTTTACCCAAAGCAACTCAATGATTATCTGCTGCTACTTTGATCACTTAGAGTTAACAGTTACAAGCTATTCTTGCAAAAGTCTGTATCCATCCCACTTTCTCTAGCATGTGGAAATGACTGTGGTAGTGCCCTGGGGGTGGCTACCTGGCTGTGCATCAGAATGTCTCCGGACAGGTCACCCCAAATGCCCAAACAAGGGTGCTTGTTCTGCTCAGACATCTGTAAGATAAAACCTCAGTTCTAACCAGATAACCTCTTGAAATCCCTTCCTGTTTAGACACCCTGGAGCCTGCAATAGGAACCACAAGATAAACAAACAAAAGCCAGCAACAGAAAAGTATAGATTTTGTTTTAAATGCCAGTTTTGTGATTCCATTTTACTTCCTTGACAGGATAATTTAGGACAAGTCAGAATTCCTTAAAAAAATCAGCTTGAAGTTTTTCCTTAGGGAAAAGTAGTACTTCATCTGTTTTATTAACTGGGATTAACTAAGTAGAAATTAAATTAGTAAGAGCCTAATTCAGTGATTTCTCTTTTGTTTACCCCAATGGCTCTAAACAGGTTAGTTTCTTTCACATCCAACTAATGACACCTTTATTTATCCTGCAATCATCCTATGACTGTTTGGTTATACATCTCCTAGCAAAGATGACACTCCTTGTGTGATATTTACCAAGTTGAGAAAGAAAGCAACTTCTCCCTTGCTTATTGCATCCATTTGTAGCACAGCCCATATACTGAGAGGGAATTATGACATGTAGCCACAGAGTGTATCTCCTAAGAGAAAGAGCTAGTGAGAAGGTGAATTCTGAAATCGACCCACAGGAACTGTTACCATAAGTTCTGATCAGCCTGTTATTTTCTTCCTTGGATGGCTGGTTAACTAGTTACTCAGTTGTATAACGCAGGCAGTAAATATTGTAACCTGGAAGTGTTGCATCTCTCCAGCTGTCAAAGAGCTAAAGCAACAACATCCATTGAGCATTTGTTGTGTGTGCACGTACTAGAAACTGGTAAGAAAAAACTAAGAGAAGAGTGTATGAGGCAAGGACCCTGTAATTCCTTATAATATATGGGAGGTTGGCAGGTCCCAACAGAAGCCTAACAGCTAAAGGGACACAGAGTCAAAGATTATGGCAATTGTCATGCTTTGGTGTGTTTAGAAGTGCTAGGTGTGGTAATAAAAGATATCAGACAAACGGTGTATTAGGTAGTAATTTTTAAACACTTGATTAGAAAGAGCAAATACAAAAATAGCATATTCTGAGCATTTAGTATGTGCCAGGCACCACACTGAGAATCGTACATTCTTACTGTCATTTAATCCCTTCAACAAACCTGGGACATAGGCTTAGAGCTAACCCATGAGAGAGAGAATTGAGGTTTGAGGGGTTAAGTGACTTGTGCAGGTCAGTAGGGAATAAATTGGTGAATTTCAGAACCTGTGTATTTCAGAACCTGCAAATTTATGACAAATTTATGTCTCCTGGAAAGATCCAATAGGGAAATGGCAAAGATACAACACAGAGATGAGAATAAGTATCCTGTAAGAGATGCTTCAAATTCCCTTTATTCCATTCCCCTCATTTGGGTTGACCTAGGCATAGCAGGACAGACCGACCCATACAGCTTTACTGTGATTGCTTCAGATTCATTTTTTTTTTTTTTCCTCTTGTAACACTAGAGAATGACATGCCAGCACAGGTTGCTTGAAAGTACTCTCCCTTTTGGAATCTTTCACCTTGAACACACTTGCCTTTTAGGAATTAACTGAGTTGAATAGAAAAAACGCAGCAGGATTACTATATTGATAGAATTGATAGATTTTATTTTTTACCTACATACCTGGGTACTTAAAACTGCAAGTAGTTTGTAAGCTGCTGTTTAAATATCTTTGCCATTATATAACATCTATAAATCTATAACATTCATATGTTTTCTGATATTAATAATTCACTCAGTCTACTTGCTTATACCGTTGTGTTCTCATTTATCCCTGGTAACACTAGAGAAGGAAAGACAAAAAAAAATGGACAGTTAAGAGACTTCAACCAGCTGTCCTTGTAGCTGAATAAGTTAGATTTGGAAAGATGGGAGTAGAAATTACCGGTTGGCCTTAAAGTTTAGATTATAAATTGGAAGCAACTGGAGGCTCCCAGCCATAACTTATCAAGGATGTTGTATAAGCTAAAAAAAAAAAAGTGCTGTTGAGCTTTTCTTTAACTATATAAACTCATAAATAATTTATATTTCTAAAAGAAAAAAGGAGAAATGGGATTGAACTATGCACAGTATTATGTAATTTGGTATTTTTCACATAACACTACAGCTCAGACATAAAGTATACATTATAAATAAATTTATTTCATTCATTTTAATCACAGCATAGTGATTTACTCACTTCATATTTATGGATTTAGATTGTTTCTAGGTTTTGTTTTGTTGGTATGGTTTGTGCTGTTTTGTTTTGCTGCTACAAATAATGTTACAGTGGACCTCTTTATACATATATTTTGCCAAATTGGTGAATATCTCTGTAGAATAAATATCTAGAAGTCCAATTGTCAGGTCAAAGGATAGGTAGATTTACATTTTTATAGATAGTGCCGAAAGCTATACAAAGTGCATCAATTTAAACCTTCAGCAGTGCATATCTAGTGTTTCAATATAATTTTCTTGTGTATTAGGTAGTATCAGTGTTTTAAATTTTTACCATTTTGATGTATAAATAAAGCATTTAGGTTAAATTTCTTTATGGGGTGCCTGAGTGGCTCAATTGGTTAAGCGTCCTACTTCAGCTCAGGTCATGATCTCACGGTTCGTGAATTCAAGCCCCGGTCAGACTCTATGCTGACAGCTCAGAGCCTGGAGTCTGCTTTGGACTCTGTGTCTCCCTCCGTCTGCTCTTCTGCCACTTGCACTCTGTCTCTCGCATTGTCTCAAATAAACTTTTTTTTTTTTTAAATTTCTTTAGTTATGACTGAGTTTGGACATTTTCTTATGTTAATTGAGCATTGGTGTTTTTTGTCTTCCTGTACATTTTTTTGTTTTTTGTCATTTTCTCATTTCCTATCAAATTGTTTTAAGATTTTATTTATATAATTGTTTAATATAAAAAGTGTTAGTCCTAGAATATCATATAGGTTAGATATAGTTTTCTCAGTTATCATTTGTGTTTTAACTTGGTTTATGATAATTTGGGGAGTGGGTAGGAGTTTGAAATTTTACATAAATTTATCAATTTTTTAATGATTTTTTTTTTTTTTTTTTTTAGTTTTAATTCTCTACCTCTGGAATTTAAGAGGAAAAAAAAGTCACATATTTTCCTTTTGTCCCTATGTAATACCATTCTTCTTCTCTTTATATGTTTATTAAACCTTCTATTTGGGATTTATTTTCATGTGAGATATAAGAAGGTGATCTAAACTTTTTTTTTTTTTTAGTCACTAGCCAGTTGTCCCAACAACATTGCTATATAATTTACCTTTTGTTCACCTTTATCGTGTAATAAACTCCCTTAAGCATTTATCTCTGTGTATGATTTCTCTTTGCATTGATCTTCTGATAATCCAGTACAAAGTAATTTAAATATTATAGTTTAATATGTTTTAATATTTAGTAGTGTCAGTTTCCCTTCATTATTATTTTCATAGTTATCCTAACTTTTCTGCATGCTTTCATTTTCCATAAAAAATTTGAAATTATCTTGGTACTTGGATTGAGATTATGCTAATTTCATAGATTAATTTAGTGGGAAATGCTATCATTTCAATGTTGAATCTTTACGTAAGCCTAAATTATGTATTTCCATTTATTCACTTTTAATTCTGTGGGGAAACTACACAGAGTATCTTTTTAATATATTCCTTTCCTATTTTCTCCATAACCTCTAAGTTCTTAGAGAAAACTATGTTGTTCACCTAATGTCTAATATGTTTTGCTTTTCATTACTCATTCCATTTTCCTGATATCGTTATTTATTTTCTCATTTAACCTTGGAAATTTCAAAATTCTGCCACAGTGAATTAATTCTTCCTAATCCTGGAGACTAGCCTTTTAGCTATGGAAGGTGAATGACATAGTATTTGAATAATGACTAATGTGATAAACAGTGTAGAGCGGCTGCCTCTCATTGCTTTTTACTAGTGTACAATCATTACTAGTGCAGGATTGAGTGATTTGGATGAAGTTTACTTAAGGATCACTGTCATTATATATTTATGAATAACTGCAAACACTATTTAGGATAAGCCATTCCCTGAGAATTGACATGCCACATCAGGGACTGGATGATAGAATTCCTAGGCCTGTGTTTATGGCACTAACAATCTGTTTCATAAGCCAACCTGTGCAAGCTAATGATCATAGTCACTAACCATTCTATTCTCATTTTAATAAAAATTGCAGAGAGAGGAAAGAATAATAAGAGAAAAAAGGTGATAGATGTACTGCATAGGCTATCTGTAAACAAATAAAATCCATTTAGCCTTGTTTGGAAGAACAGCAACAAAAAAAATGTTCAAACCTCTAGTAGCAGCAACAAGACATTGCCATTTATACTCATATAGTGCCCTGTATTCTATCCCTTTTTTGCAAAAGAGGAATAAAGGGTATTCCTGAACAGAGTAATCAAATCCTCTGTTTTTGGTGGTGGTGATGTTGAATTTTAAGGGAGGGGGAGGTTGCCTTCTGAAGCTATTCAAATAGCCTAGTATTCTTTTCCATTACCAGAATGTTTATTTTGTCAGTAACAATTATAGCTACCATGGAAGGTACTGTGATTTTGTGGGACACACAGAAAAACAAAAGATTAACTTACACTATTGTCACTGAGCCAGCTAAACAACATTCTAAGGGTCAGACATCAACAGTCTGTCTGCTCCCCCAACCCCATCTTACTCTTCCTCAATCTTTGTTCCTATGCCTGTTCCCTACTATCAAGGCCAACATTATCAACCTTGACACATTACAATACTGTTATTTATGAGAAATTTATATTTGGTTATTGAGATGACCAAAATGTATTTCTTAATATATGTGGTTCTCTCCAAGGTTCCTAGCTCACAGCAATTAAAACCCTTGGAATTTCCGGTGATCAGGGCACTAAAGGTATTTTGTTATGTTAATGAAGGTGTCTTTTGGACCCCACCCAAGCTCTAAGGTTGGTTTCCTGGAGGACCAACCATCTGATTAAAGGATCAGAGAGGGTTTGGAGGTTGAATCAGCCAATAGCCAAAGAGTTAGTCAATTATGACTAAACAACGAAGCCCCATAACACACAAAAGTGATGAGTATGGAGAGCTTCTGGGTTGGTGAACCTGTGGGTAGAGATTGGAGAGAGTGGCTTGTCCTTTTCCTGTACCATATGTATCTCTTAATTTGTTGATTCATATCCTTTATCATATGATTTAATAAGCTGGTAAACCCAGATTTTTTTTCCTGAGTTATATGAGCTGCTTTAGCAAATTAAAAGAATCTAAGAAGGACATTATTGGAATTTTTAATCTGTAGCCAGTTGGGCAGAAGCACAGGTAACAGCCCGTGGCTTGCAACTAGTGTGTGGGAGAGGTAGGAAGGGAGGGGTCATCTTGTAGGACTGAACCCTTAAATTTTGGAATCTGATGCTATTTTCAGCTAGATAGTGTCAGATTTGAATTGAATTCTTGGACACCAGAAGGGACACCAGAAGGGTGTCCAAGAATTACTTGGTGTTGTTGGAGCTGGGTGCCCACACAATGGAATTTGGTCTGGGAACCCTTAAAAGAGAGGCTAATAAGTGGGCTTAGTCATAGAACAAGGTAAAAGAAATTCTTTTTGGATATTTACTGGGAGTCTGATCTGTCGTAGATTTGCATATTTCCATAAACAAAGCCAGAGCTGGTTAAAAGTCTGGTGACTTTTGTTATCTGAAACATTGTGATGTAATATCACCTACTAAATGGTTCTCCTGGTGTTGTCTTAGGAAAAAAAGATTGGGAAAGCTGAAGAGATGAGTATCAAACTACGTCCCCTCCAGCCCTTTCTTATTTTACTAATGTAGGATCACCACAGTATCAGGGTGGGAGGAAGGTGGGGGGCCAGGGATACTAAATAAGATGCCCTTACACTACACAAGAATAGTGACATTCTAAACCAGAATGTTTGTGGGCTTTCTGTTGCTCAGGATGGTAAGGAATCTTTTTTGAATGATCACACTGTGTAGTTGTTGAGATGCTAGCTAGCAGGAATGGGAATCTCACATGGAGTTTGTAGTTTCTCAGGAATAACGAAGAAGCATGTATTTAATTAAAAATGGAAGAAAATACAGAACTATCCATCATAAGGACCCTGGATGAATTGTAAGAATAATTTGGGAGTTGGCAGTCCTCTCTGTTGGACATATGGGGCAAATATTTGGCAATCCTATCTAAGGATATTCCTTTAGAGAACATACAACTCTCTTTTCTCTCACCTGGCAATGCTGTGAGTCTACTTTCTTGGAATCTTGTAGGACCTAAGACTGTATAAAAATGTATTTCAATAACATAAATAATGCAGACATAAACCAGAGAAAAATAGCTTCTGATTGTCCCCCAGCACTGTGCCAGCTAAATCCCATGATATAGTCTTTAAAATTAGACATTTAAGGAAAGTTAGGCTTAGCAGCCCAGAGCAGACTCCAGAATAACAAAAAAGCTATTACATCACTTTTTAATTCTCCACACAGTGTGATCCTAGACAAATATACTTCATCTCTTTCCTTTTTCACATGTAAGGTGATTGATAAGTAAATCTAATCACATTACTAATATCCCATCCATGATTTCCTTTCTTCTTAGAATAAAGGTGGAACTTCTTAAATGGGCCAAAAGGGTCTTGCATACTTATATAGTCAGGTTTCTACCAATATCTCCAATCTCCTGTCCTACAGGCTCTTTTTTACTTTCTGGTATCTGGCCACATTCACCTTCCTTAGCCTCATATACTCGTGTTACTTCCTACCATCACAAGGCATTTTCATGTGACATGTCCTCTACTTTTTCTTCTTTTGCTCTTTACTCTAAGATGCCATTTAGACCTTGGGCTAAGCATTTTTTCGAAAGACCCTTGAATGTGGCTGGACAGGTCAAATAACATAACAGATTTTCAGAATGCCCAATACTTTTCTGTGGTGGCACTTCTCACTGTTGCATTTTCACATTTATTTGCATGATTTGATCCTTGTCTACTTACTCCTAGACTCTAAACAAATTTGAGAAGAGCAAATGTGCCTGTGTTGTTCACTATTGTGTCCCTAGTGTCTATGATGGTTACCGGAATAAAGTAGGTACCCCCAAAAAGGTGTCAAATGAATGTTGACTTTTAACTCATGTCTTTGTCTCCATCGAAAACGCGTAGGGTCTTTGAGGATCCAGTAAAAACTCCTGCAGAAATGTTTTGCTGCCTTGGCTGCAGAGATAATATCGGATGTGGGTATTCTCTGTTGCTTTTAATGCACACCAGCAGCTGAGCTGAATGAGAGATGCTGAATTCAAGAGTGGTGACTGTATACAAAAAGAAGCAATATAGTGTAATAATTTCTAAGATAACACTTGAAAATCATCAAGAAAGGAACAACAAAATAAACTTTTCAAAGAATCATAAATGTTAAATCTGGAAGGAATGTACAGTATCATGTAAGAATAATCTTCATCTTTTAAAAAATGAGAAAGCAGAAGCCTAGCAGTGGAGAATTAGGACAAGAATCAAAAGTTTCCTCACATGTAATTCATACTCTCTTTGTCACACCATTCTGCTTTTCTAAAAAAAATAGTCATTCTCTGAGATACTTAATCTTTAAAAAAGAAATTGGGAAAAAAAGTCAGTGGAATTCATATGCTACAAAAAGGTGATCTGTAGCCCTGTTTTTCTCTTCCATAGAAATGCAAAAATAATAACAATAACAATATTATCTCTGAAACACATTATGTGTAGAATGGGAGTATGGCAGTCACCCAAAAAAGCTTTTACTGTTTCTAGAATGTTTGTTTGAATACATTAAAACTATTTTTTTAATATATAAGAGGCAGTTCCTCTCTCTGCGCCCTTTAAATGAGAGGGGGTGAATGACAGGGATGGGAATTATAAATCAGGACCCCATTCAGAAGCCAACCAATCACCTGGTCAGGGATTCCCTGGGCCTTATGGTAAGTTTCACTTTTGCAGCAAGCCAGTTTCAGGAGTCAATTTCTACCACGGTTTTTAGCATACACATCGAAATCTAGTTCTTGAAGCTATAGTAATTTGATGTCCCAAACTCTAAAGCTATATTATTTCTATGTTAAAACCAAAAGCTTTAACATTGAGCTTTATTATAGAATGACATCCCGCCTAGGACATCATATGTAAACAATATAAAAAGAGAGAGAAGAGGGGCGCCTGGGTGGCGCAGTCAGTTAAGCGTCCGACTTCAGCCAGGTCACGATCTCGCGGTCCGTGAGTTCGAGCCCCGCGTCGGGCTCTGGGCTGATGGCTCAGAGCCTGGAGCCTGTTTCTGATTCTGTGTCTCCCTCTCTCTCTGCCCCTCCCCCGTTCATGCTCTGTCTCTCTCTGTCCCAAAAATAAATAAACGTTGGGAAAAAAAAAAAAATTAAAATAAAAAAAAAAAAAAAGAGAGAGAAGAAAAAGTCAATCACCTAAATCTTTTATAAGAATAAGGCAACATCTGATAAAGTGATTGTATGGTGAATATAATTTGGATGTTTTGGGTTAAATGCCCCCTCCATACACCTGCATACATACATCTTTGAAAAAAAGACTAGAAGGAAAAACAATAGCATGATTCTTGTGGATATTTTTTTATCTCTGTATTCTCCAAATTTAGTTCTTATTAATTATTTTACAATTAAAATTACTTTTTTCAATATGTCATTTAACATGGCAAAGAAACCAGAATAAAATCCTCTTCCCATATCAAACTTTCCATTGCAAATCTACTAATTGAGTTTTGGAGATTTTGTTCTTCGCCAAACTCCAATTCAACCAGGGAAGTTACAGTAAGCTATTACAGGGATAGGGCCCAGAGAAAGCATTCAAATAGCAAACCATGTTTATCGTAAATTACTCTTAACCAGAGGTGGATTTATTGTCAGACTAATGATGCATAAGCTCCTCATTTTCATGAGCTTCTTTCTTCCTAGCCCCTGGAAGGGATGTTGGTAATGTTGTATTCTTAATATTGAATTAATTTTCTGAAAGAGCCTCTTCCCCCAATGCATAAGTGTTCCACAAAATTTAATTCTGATCCTGCTTTTAATCAAGAGGGGGAAAAAAGTATAGGAAGCTCAATCTGGTGCTTTCTTTCGGCCATTAACTTGAATTTACGTGAATGAATGTCCTCTGTCTCATACTTTTGACACTTTGAGTCTTGAGTACCCTGTACAAGTCCTTGTCTGGCTGTTCTTTTAGGTTATCTGTGAAGCCCCATCCACACGTGGTCCATCCAGTGATGATTGCTCTGTAATGAACTTATTCATCCCTTGAAATATCTGTTTATTGGACTTCTGCTTATTCCCCCCAAGTAGTTGATATATTTATGTCCATTTTTTTAAAGCAAAATGTATGAATTCTTGCACATGTTTACCTGCAAAGTTATGTTCCCCTTCCATATCCATGGCCTCTGGCTTTAGGCAATGGTCTGCTCCATTTACCAGTGCTGCCCTCAGGGATAATAAATCTGAGGGCAATATCTCAGTATGGAAGAGAGTTGGTAACCTCTGTACCCTCATGTTTCATAATGGCTTTCCAGAAGACAAAAAAAGAAAATCAATTTATGACTCCTAATGGGATGTCCTTTTATCTTTCTCATGTCCTCATGTTCTGTTTCTTTTTTCAAAGCTCAAGAGGGGTAGCAGCAGATGAGGAGAAGTTCTGTATTACATTGAATCTCTGGCTCTGTCTTGGATCAACTTCAAAGGTGCCATTTCTCTAGGGAAACATGAAAAGAATCCTCTATTTATAAAGAAAAAAAACCACAACTTTACAAAGGCAGCCTTTAGTGGAGAAGGCTCCCTGGAAGATTCTCCAAAGGTTAATTCTTAAATTGAACTTGACATCGACCTGACACTAAAAGATGAAAATGGAGCTAGTGAGACACTTTCTTGCCAGGGACATGCCACTGTCTTGGCAGAGCTTCTGATGATAGGCCACATTTAAAGTAGAAATTTCTGTCTATACTAACTGGCAAGACAGAATGGTTCATGTAGCAACATGGCCAGTGGAAGCCATTCTCCCAAGGGAACCAGACCTCTCTGTCCAAGGAGCTAAGTCTTTTGGAATATTCTTCTTCTCCTCTTCCTCCTCCCCCTCCTCCTCCTTCCTCCCCCTCCTCCTCCTTCCTCCCCTTCTTCCTCCTTCCTCCTTCTCCTCCTCCCCCCTCCTCCCCCTCCTCCTCCCCCTCCTCCCCCTCCTTCTCCCCTTCCTCCCCCTCCTCTCCCTCCTCCTTCTCCTCCTCCTCCTTCCTCCTTGTCCTCCTCGTTGTTGTTGTTGTTGTTGTGGCTGTTCTTCTTCTTCTTCTTTTCTTGTTATTCCCTAAGTTCAAGGTGAACGGAGTTGAAGTTCTTTATTATTTTTAATCTTCCTGTACCTTCCTACCAGGCATAGTAATTCTGCAATAATAGCTCAACATAAATGGATCTAACATCAAAGCTACCCTCTGATAAAGGTATGTATTAGCTGTTGAACACTTATTATGTGTCTCTGGTTCCATTTCTGTAGAGATTATGTATATATTGAGAATATATATATGTATATATGTGTGTGTATATATATATGTGTGTGTGTGTGTGTGTGTATATATATATATATATATATATATATATATATATATACCCTCCATAATTCCCATATAATTTCCATTCACACTAATTTGAATTTCACACTTAACTCCATGAGGCAATATTGCCCTTTCCCATTTTTCCAATTGAAAACACTGAAGCTTAGGTAAGTTCTACAACTTGTTCAAGATTTATTTAGTAAGTAGTAGATCTGGGGTCAAAAAGTGACACAAGCACATGTCCCATAATGCAAGTATGGTTTTTTCCCCTTTGCCACCAGATAACATGTAACAGGGCATGACTATTGACAGAGAAAGGATCAGCCATATTATGTCAGTACTACACTTACAGAAACCAGTTAACAGAGGAAAACCCTGACAGTCATGCAAGCCTGTGTGACAATCATACTGGAGAACTGGACACTCCTAATGTTAGTGCAGTGGTGGCACACAGAGAGGTCAAGTGTCTAATTAGAGCACTCCTATGCAAAGATTACATCTTCTGATTGCAACCCAAATCCACCTGTACTATTGAGAATTTCTGTTATTGCTAATGACAGTAATTTACAGGACTTCTGAAAGAAAAGGAGAGAGAAGGGGAGATGGGATATTCTATCTAGATTCAAAATCAGAGTGGACTGTGGCAGGTATTGACCTGAAGGTATTGTACCAGTTAGCGACAATAAATAAGAACATGTGGGGATGAAGTTAAAACCCACTAGGTTACATTGTACATGCTGTGTGGGAACCTGGGAAAGACAGGTGTGAGCAAATTATGGCTGGCTCAGCAGTTTCCTAGAAGATGGTAGATTCAGAAAACCTTCAGACTGGTAGTTATGCCTTGAGCTGTATCTAATAAACACTGCATCCCACAGTCTTTGAGCTGAGCAGATAAAAAAACTGTGGGCGTTAGAAGTGGGTTCAGTATTTGCTTTCATGACTCATTGCATAGCTCTTAACCTGTTGCAAATTGTGTTTGAGAATGAAGGACAAAGTATAACAGGAGCTTCCTAATATATGAGAATATTTGTTTCTGTACGCATTTTCAACTCCAACTCCATTTCTATGACAAATTCCCTAAAATGCAGTAAATAATTTACAGTGTTAGTATTACAGCAACAGCAGGTCTGTGTGGGTTGGCTGTCGATTTATACCTAAAATAAATGGCATCTTTCAGAATGAAGGATGGGTGCGGCAGGATGTGTGGTTCTGTATGCTCACTGTTCTCAGGCTATGTTTCTGTGCCAGAGTGTCTATGCAGGTGCACTTGACCGCACCTACAGCTGGCGCAATATGTGTCTGATCTCTTCGTGAAACCCTCATTTAAAGAGTGCACATGGTGTAACGTTACGAACTCACCTACTTACATCTCACAGAAAGGAGGAAGTTCTTATGCCTGGATAGCATTTCTCTGGTGTAAATCCTCTGGTCTATCCCTTCCAGAGAATAAACCATCTATTGAGTTTTTTGCAGGGGGAGTAGAGGAGGAACAGGCATTCCCTAATCATAAGTGGGAAAGGAATTAGAAGTGATAGTGACTTCTTAAACAGAAATTCAAAAAAAAATCCTTCTGTTTCAATTCTACTTTTACCTCCTTTCTTGTAGTTCCAGGTGCTATAAATACCCAAGTCCTATAAGAGAGGAGTTGTTTCTACAGGGCAAATTCGGCATCTCTTAGATTTCTGCTCTTTTAGTTACAATTAGGCTTTCTCAACTCCATTTACATCAATTACCATAGCCATTCTGCTTTATAGCCTCCAAAGTTTTGTTAAACTTTTGCCTCCTTTTTTCTTTGTGACGTCTCTGCCTTTAAAATATCTTCCCCCCCTTGTGTCATTTTAGTGACATTTTGGAAATAAGCATAAGTAGTTTTGTGTTCAACTTGCCATCTTTAATAATCAGGAGTGTGTTTTATTCTTTAGCTTGTATTTCTTAAATTGTAATTTTTCTTTGGGGACCTGCTATTATACTATAGGATGAATTGCCCTGAATTTTGGTGATGCAAGAGAGAGTTGGTCTAGATGAGTTTTTGAAAATGCATTTAATTCCTCACTGGCCCACTATGAACAGCCACTGAGAAGCTGCAGATGAAATAGAAACTATTGATTACCTCACCCTTAAACAGACCAAAATTTCTGGAGCTAGACCTGGGACTGGGAATTGTCTTTATTCTCAAAAATATATGCATCCCTTGTTACTGGGCTAGGAGATACAATAGATCATTTTTGAAATGACTGTTCTCATTCAATTTACTACCCATGTCCTCAACTGTAAAGAAAGGATTCATGTCATTGCTTTGGTCCTGAGGATAATTGTATAGTGTGCCTTGATCTTTTGCTTGTTATATAAGGAACACTTGTTGGTAAATTCAAGAAGTGGAGCTGACCCGCCAAAACTTATAGAAATAACATCAACCAAAGTTACACATAATAAAGTTTGTGATAGTTGAAAACTGACTCAAGAAGAATATCTTATGGGGACACTGAAAACTGCAAAAATTGATTTGAGAAAAATTAGACATATGAGAAACAAATGGAACAAAATATAACTGAGAACAGCTAAAACTATATATAGTAATATCTCTTATTGACTAAAAATTTATAGAGAAATAAAATATTCTTGACAAAATTTAGATCTGTAAAAATGACTGAAAAAATTGGATTTGGTAGAATTAAGAAACACATCAAAGCACAAAAACCCTACATGTAAAATGCAGAAGCTATAATTGATGGAATTCAATATGAACAAAGACCTTGATCTTTCAATTATTCATTATACAATCCACACAGAAAAAAAACATTGGTCACAATAAACACGATTTTAATAAAGCAAAAATGAGAATGAAAAAAGATGGGAAAGGTTTAAAAGCGTCGTGTAGAATATTGATTAAAAAATGTAACTGGTAAATGAAGTTTTCTTCAGAAAATACTATTTCTACAAAAAGTTAAAAGTGTTCATAGAATCTTGATTTCAATGTTTTTACATGTAGCAAGGTTTAAACATTCTTGCTGTCAAAATCTCACTTTTCCTTAACACGTTCTCAGGCTACTATTTATTCATGGCTAGAATATTTTTCTCTACAAGTAACGCGATATGAAGGCACAGGTAGAAAAGTGCAAGAGTGCGTGGTCTAACTCAGTGCATGGCATGGAAGCTCACTACAATCTCAGCTCTAGGACTCTGAGAGAGAAGTGGCTTGGATGGTGTTTTGCAAACAATAGGACTTTAGTAGTGTTTGTTGAAAAATGTTTTACTGAATTACCTCGGTAGGATATGTTCAGTCCTTGATCACAATTTGTTTGTGGCCCAGGTCATTGTTCTCTGCTTGTTGATACATTTTTATGTTCCCCAGTTCTAATTACTCCTACTTCCAGCCTGTGCTCAGCTGAGGTTCCCTCCCCCCTTGCAACCTGACCCACAGGCTATCTCCTGATTCCCAGCAGACCTCAGGCCTGGTGAAGTTTGTCAACTTCAACTCCCAATTTAACCTCTTTGTTTAACAAATCTGCTTCAAGACTTGTTTTACCTTTTACCTTTTTTCTGTTTATCCGCCCTTGTATAGTATCCAAACTTTGAGCTAGATACTAGACAGGCTAAGAGTTGCATGAAAATACATAATAAAAGATCAGTTATAAATCTGTAAATAGCAGTAAATAATAAAATAAAAGCAATCCCACAGTCCTAAGGAGAAATTAGGAGGTGAATACTGTCAGCGTGTAAGAGTTGCATGAAAATACATAATAAAAGATCAGTTATAAATCTATAAATAGCAGTAAATAATAAAATAAAAGCAATCCCACAGTCCTAAAGAGAAATTAGGAGGTGAATACTGTCAGCGTGAATCATGGTGAGATGGATTATCTATGCTCAAGAGTGAAATAGCCTGCACAAAGTCCATTTTGGGCAGCAAACCCATGTTTCATGAGTCAGGTTTCAAAGTGGCTTCACTTTTTGTTTGAGATGCAATCCCAGGACACGAAGGACACCTGTGTGCAAAAGCAAATATATAAATGTATCCTGTGCCAAATATCAGTTATTTGAATTGTGTCACTGTGGGTTATACTCATTGCTTTGTCCTTCCATTCATGAGAATCTTTGAAGATTGGCTCTTTTTAAAACTTTTTTAATCTTGTAGTAAATATGTACATGTTAAGGAAACGTTATGGAAAGAAGACATCCCTAAAGTGGATATTTATGACTGCTTTGTAAACAAGTGTGGGTTTAAAAAAAAAAAAAAAAGCTGTTTGTGAGAATGTTTGCACTGTGTTGTTAGCAGAAGGAAATTAAAAAAAAACTTGCAATATTTTTAAACAGTCAATTCACAGTTCAAGAAAAATACAATATGTAAAATAAATTAAAAAGCATTGCATTCTACTGGATAGAGATACTTATAAGAAAGCAGAACTTAAAATTTGAAAGAGCATTAGAGATCAGTTAGGATAATTTTCCTATGTTAAAATAAACAAATTGAGACCCAAATAGGTAAGAGGGCTTACCTAAACCCAGGAAGCTAATAAGTAATTGTCTATTTTCTAGGATGAACATATTGTATATAATGATCACTTTTCACTTAAAATATATGTTATTGGTAATTCACCTTCTGTTAACTAAAGCAAAACAAAGTGTATAGTTAATGAGTCATCTCAGAATCTGGATGAATTTGTGAGACAAAGGAATACAGGTAATCAAACTGAATGAGCATTTAATATATGCCAAGCACTGTGCTAAGTTCCTTATTTTGTGCAACAATGGAACAATTCATATATTCATATGCTTACTGATAAGGGGGTTTTAGTGTTGAGAAAGTTCATGTAAATTTATCAAATGCCCTGAAATAAATATTGGAGTTAGAATTTGAACCTAGATCTCTGCCTCCCAAGTGCATTCCATTAAACCACAGTGCTGGGAGATAATTCTCCATAATTCTGGCATTTCCTCATGTCTTCTGAGCCACTGGAAGGACTCTTGCTTTACAAACAACTTTGGAAGCTAGGGTTGGTATCTCTTTAAAGATAGAGATCCTTATAGACCTTCAAAGATAGTAAAGTCTCCCACCTTTCCCCAGAGAAGATTTGCTTACCTTCTAGGGGGAAAAAAACACAAAACAAAACAACAACAACAAACCCTAATCTTTCTCTCCAGAGGGTAACATGGGCCAGTTTGACAGCAGTTCCTTCTAAGATTAGCAATGTCCTGAACTCAGTGTTTCCAACCGTGATACAGACCTGAGTGTGCAACACCTGGTGGGGATCATTCCACATAGTCCCCAGGGAAGTTGGGGGGGGGCAAGGGAAATTGATGTGAACATACTGTGCCATAAGTAAGAAATTGCTCCAACTGATGTTGGTTCGTTGTTTTCTTACCAAATTATGGAAGTATAGTGAGTAAATTTTAAAAACTGCTTGACCACCTGACTCACACTACTCTAAACCATAAATTTGCCTGCCAAACTTGAGTAAAGAGATCGCATTTATTACCTGACAAAGTCTGTGCTCACACAGACAAATCATTTAATTGAGAAAAAATATATGACATTTCTTGGGCCCATTGGTTATAGCTCAGACTCCATGGAACTCATTAAAAGCCAAGGGAGACAAAATAACAAGCATTAATGAGATACACTAACAAGAGAACAGCAGTTATTTACTAATTTAATTTAGTTAATTTGCAATTTGGTTAATTTCTAAAAAGCTCTAATTTTCTTTATAATTCAGTACTGTTTGTTATCATATAAGAAATTGTTCCCTGAGCATTTCTTTGGTACTCTCAATCAGGAAGTTGGCTACTATTTCTAATCAAATGCCCACCTTTCGCCAACTTTGTTCTTTTTATGCTACCTCATCCCAGCCTTCTTGGCCAAAAAAAATCATCCACTTCTATTTACACTTTGAATTATTGGGAATAGAAAGCCAGTATTGTAAACATCTCTACCACATGAGCCAGTTGACAGCTAAGATGAATATATTAAAAATTATTTAATCTTTCCCCATTAAGAAAATAATTCAATTCTCATAATTGTTACAATTGTCTTTTTGTGAATTCCTTTGTATTGTATAGAATCTTCCAATATTTGTAGCCTCTAAATCTGAAAACATAATGCTAGAAGCATTGTCACATTCACGTGATCACCAACCAGCCTGTGAAATAATGCATATATATGCTGCTTAGAGTAAGCCTTGGCCCTTTCGGCTACCAACTCACATAGTTCTATTGAGTGGTGTCTGTTCATCTCCATGAATATGTGCCTGCTCTGCCCAAACCTGTTGCTCCTCCACTGCTATGTTGGATCTGATGAGTTTGTGACCCCCACTTGCCTGACCTGCCCTTGGTCAACAGAGCCCTTTGGAGCAATGGTTTTTAAAGAGAACATAGAGGGGCACCTGGGTGGCTCAGTCGGTTGAGAGGCCGACTTCGGCTCAGGTCATGATCTCACGGTCCGTGAGTTCAAGCCCCGCGTCCAGCTCTGTGCTGACAGCTCGGAGCCTGGAGCCTGTTTCAGATTCTGTGTCTCCCTCTCTCTGACCTTCCCCCGTTCATGCTCTGTCTCTGTCTCAAAAATAAATAAACGTTAAAAAAAAAAATAAAAAAAAAATAAAGAGAACATAGAGAAAAGAAGTATGTTTAAACAGCTGAATGAAAGGCAATTCTCCAGTCTTTTCAAAAACAACTATGATAAAAGAAAGTTGACTATGAGGGGCAGGGAGAACTTTCTGTGTGTCAGCAAGAATTTGTGGTTAAGTTCTTCTCACTTAAAATTTTGCTTGTATGAATCAGACCATGGTAAACTGAAGCACTCTATTTCTATTCCATGCCAGGATAATTAACTAGTTTTTTTTTTATTGTGGTGAAATTAAAAAAAAAAACAGTCAAGACATGGGAAATGAAACAGTCACAGTTATTCTTTCTTTGTTTTCTGTTTATACCTTCATGCCAGGGGGTGAGGCAAATTAAAGATATTTGGTCGTTGATTTCATGGTATCCTTGCAAGACAATGGAAACTAATTATTTTATAGATAGTGTTGGAGAGAAATATTTCCCTCTACCATTCAGTGTTCTCTGACTGGTCTAAGAATTAAACTGACATGGGACAGACTAACTGCAGAAAATCAAATTGAATTTCTTATGTGTGAGGAATCCATCTTACCATGAGATTGCAAAGACAGTAAGATGAAATGAGGTACACATGTCATGCTGAACTAAGAAGAGGCTAGGGGTATGGGACTTCAAAGGGATGGGAAGTAAGTCATAGGAAGATGAAAAAGAATAAGTGTTTGGTAAACAAATGTTTGCTGAGCCATACAGAAACAATGGGACACACAGAAGAATTTTAACAAACAGACTTTGCTGAAGTTCCTCCCTGTGTACCGTACCTAGTTTGTGTTATACTATAGTTATCTATGGTGTTAACTGCCTTCCTGGGACAGGTCCTCTATCTAAATTTCTTTTAGGCAGTTAGGGGGAAGGTCAGAGTTTCCTGAGTCTTTTAGGACTTGCTTTTTTTTTTTTTTTTTTTAACTCAAAATGATCTGAATACCAAAGGTGTACATCTTGGGGCAACTTGTTCTGAACGCCTACAATACTGAGAGAAGTAAAGAGGCCTCAATGTAGCTTGCATAAGTCATTGGTAGTGAAATCCCAAAACTCAGTTTAATTTTATAATTGTTCATGGATTTAAGTCAAGTCCTACAGAAGACCCCTTCTAGGAAGGGGGCATGTCATTAAGCACACTTTGATGCATTGGTGCTTTTTGGTGTTTTGTGACCCTTTCAGAACCAAGATTTCCAAAAAGGCATGGCAAGGTCTGAGCAAAAATAAATAAAGTAAAATAAAATAAAATAAAATAAAATAAAATAAAATAAAATGAGGGATTATGAAATTTATGTCAGAAACAAAAACAAGGAGAGCATTTAACCACGTGACTGACTCACTGGAATAAAGTGTTATTGTCAGCACCTCATATTTTCAAGTTTTTAGAAATATCACAAAAAAAAGACCTTTCCAAAACCAATCAGTTTCTCATTTGATAATGTAGAAATGTGCCCTGAAGTGTCTGTTAGAACCATCATGCTTGTCATCACCTCACCAAATTCTCTCTGTCCTCCCCTGAAATAGATCTTCCTGGGAATATAGCTCCCTGTCAGGATCCGGGAAGAGAGGAGGTGAAGAAATTGGTATAAGGCTGTCAATAAAACTAAGAACCATGCTAGATGATTGTAAAATGGTGGAAGTAAATTTTATTTCATAGAGCTCCATGAATAGGAAGGTGCGAACAGCATAGCAGTTTAGCTCAAGTAAATCCCAAAGAGCATATAAGTGGGTACAACAGTTGATGATAAGCAATATGCCAAACATAAATAAATAAAAACCATCTCTCTCTTCCAAAGGTAAAATGGTTAAAAGAATTAAAGAATCAAAATAGGTTAAGCCAAAAATGCTGAGCCAAAACTAACAAAGGAAGTCCCAGTTCCAGGATTGCTGTACTGTGTTTTGATGTCATCTCTGCATGTATACTAGAACTCCTTCTGGGTTAACACACACACACACACACACACACACACACACACACACACACACAAACGTGTATATAATTCCGTCCCTGCCAAGTTCACCCAAAAAGCGCACAGGAAAAACAGCTGGTTATGAGCACATGAAACTGTCTCACGACAGAGCATTCATCAAGCCCTGCATCAGGGCCAGCAGAGTAAGTTAGTGGCAAGACCTCAGTAATGAGAACTGGAGAGTGGAACTGGAGAGTGGAAAACACTGTGCACTGAGAGCTCAATAATTAATCAAAGCAAAAAATTCTAACGAAGGCAGCAGCCACAGCAGAACACAAAGGAAGCATTTATGGAGCTAGGGCTCAATGTAGGAAGAAAAGGAAAGAGGAAAGAAGCTCAAAAGCCATGTTGCCTGTGAATGAGAATGTCAGATGGCTAAATATTTGACTTTTCAAGATTCCCAAGAGCTCACTGGAGCAGAAATTCATGCTATACATGAACTGTGTGAACCTTCTCTTTCCTTCAATACACTTGTATACAGAGCTTAGGAGTTTGATGTGGTGGGGATTTAATGCTCAGTGCCCCTAAGGCCTGGATGCTTTAATGAGAGCTGGCGTGACAGCCCAGTGAAGAGCCAGCCTAAGGTAGGCTTTTTACCACTTATCCCCTGACACCTAGTAATTCTTGGTTTTCTGTGTAACAACACAAGCAAAGCACACACGCATGTATATTTTATTCATATATTCACTCACCTATTAATCAATAATTATTGAGTAACTACTATGTGTAATACTAAGGCCAGCATCATACAGACAAGAGACAGAAGTATACATCAGAGTCTCAGCTCCTAAAGAAGATATACAAGATTAGATTGAGCTTAATGCCATGAGAGAATTGGAACATAAAGCGACATGGAAATTCAGAAGAAGGCAAAATCAATTCTTATTTGGGAGAAACCAGCAAAGGCTCCAGGGAGGATATGGCAGTGAAATTGAAACTCAAAGAAAGTTCGTGATTCTCTAAGGAAGCTCTGATAATCTCAACAAAACTCAAGACAACAGAAAAAGGAGAAGTCATGCATAGTTGTGTTGTCTTCAGTCCTGTGAAGCTGTTCTTTCATTTTTCTGTCCTATATGGTCACATTTATTCCCCATTGCATTGTAAAATAATTGGAAACCACTGAACAACTAACTGTGCTTGAATTGTATGTTTCAACAGAGAATGACTACCAGAAAAAGCAAATGGGAAAACTGGGGAGCACTTTTTTTTGTTAGAGTAAGCATTTTTTGACAAACTGAATTTGTTACTGAGTATGCAGAGAAGTGGAAGATTCCTTTTGAGTTATTCAAATGGCCACATGACCACTTGAGACCATTTTGGGGGGTACCTATCTTAATTAACTTCGTCAGAGATGACATAAAACGGTAATCTCTCCTCTAAGAATCTGGATTTTGTGAGAAGACTATATATTCACTATATATATTCACATGTAAATTAAGACCAAAGATGTTCAACTGCTAGATGTCACTTTACAGTTTGTAAAAGATTTTCACAACATCTTGTTCAAGTCTCATAATTCTATGAAATAGATTGGGCAAATATCATTATTATCTTTATATAAGGTAGAGGCGAGGGACCTGTCTTAAGTCTAGCAACCTGTCTAGAAATGTGACCACTCCAAATATATTCATATTAGTTTGGGTATTTTTTAGTGAGAACCAATAGGGGTCATCCAACTTTCTTTTCATTTCAGCAAATATTTCTAACCACATTATCTAGCCATCTTAAAATCTCTATTTCTGACAGATCTTGGCATTGTATGGACAAGGGATTAGGCAGTGGTTGCTTTTCAGGTTTTTCTCAAAAGTCTTAATCATACTTCACACCCAGATGTGCTCTCCAAAGGTGGCAAATTGAGAATTATTCGATGGTAATATGGCCTACATAACCCAAAGTCGTCCTTTCCACCTTTTTTTTTTCCAGCCAGGGATGTTGTACAACTTGAGATGTCTGTTAGAGGGCTATGGAGGATATTGTTACACATGCATTAAAGTGTTGGCTGTATTCTGTATGTGTGTGTCCAGATTGCATTTTAGCCTGCTAATATGTACTGTAATTACCTTTAGCATGGATCCTGAAAAAGAACTCAAACCTAGAGGGCCCCCACCTCTAATTTCATCAAAGTCCCCTTGAAGTTATTGGTGACGGTGATGCATCCTTGATCTTGTATTCTCAAAACCCATGCAGAATGTGTTACTGCATGTACTTGCAGGGCATGCTGACTTACAGTAGCTATAACACATATTCAGCATAACCTCTGTTTCTGTATTGTGAAAACCTATCTGTTGGGGTATATCAAATTGCCATAGGCATGTTATGATGCTCTCTGATGTGGATTAGGAGATTTTTCTGTAGTGAAAAAATGGCCAGGTGTACTTTCATTATTTTATTTTATTTTATTTTATTTTATTTTATTTTATTTATTAATTTGGCTTCCTCCAGTTCTCCCAGAAGCCCAGGGAAGTTCCAAAGGCCTCTGAAGCCTTGCAGAGACTCTGGGGTGAGAGCTCAGTGAGAGCTTTTCCTTTCAGGAACTAATCAGAGGGCAGAAGGCTCGCATGGGTGTCTCTCCCCCTGCTAGGTGTCTCTGTTGAGTGCCTGTGGGGAGTTATTCTGGGAGTAGGACCACCTCGTGGGCAGTCTGGCCGTCATTTTTCTTGGACTGAATGGTTTGGTAGCTGCAAAAGTGCCACCCATGGGATCACCATTTCTGAAAGGGGAAAAAAATGTGTTTCTCTGGAGTCTTGAAAAAGATTCTGAATCTTATCCCAATCCTAGAAGAAAACACTTCCACTTTCAACATTTTGCAATATTGGTCAATACATGCTGTGAAAATTTAGCAGAAGTTAGGGTCACGGGAAATATTTGAAGGATTATGCAATTCTACTTCTCTAAAAAACCTTTAAAAGGCAGCGGAGAGGGATTTCTCTCCTGCTAAGAATGATAAAGCTACTCTTCAATTATGAAAATCACACATAGTTCTCTACCCTATCACAAAGGATTAGCATCAAACTGGAGAAAGATTAAAAAAAAACCAACAACAAAACCCGTTTCTATTCCCTTTCTCCCCATCAGTCAGCCTCTTCTATATATTTACTTTCTTCTTTTTTTTTTTTAACTCAAGTTCATATTTTGAACCTAGGGCATGCCTTGTGAGATAATGGAGACTCCCTACAGGGTGCAGTTGGCTACAGATCTCACTGCCTTGCTGTCTTTCATTTTCTTTTCCTGATAATCTCTAGACTATGGATTAAACATCAGAGATCATTTTTCATAATAAAGCTTATTCTAGGGCAGTTTATCTTTTACCCCTTGCCTTAAAATTCTTTGGTTGATTGTGCTCCTGCTGGAAAATATTCAAGCTGTTAGCTTTTCAAAAGATGAATTTAAGAGATTAAATTAGAGCGAGGAGGAAGGAAGATACAGTATAATTGATAATTAGGTGAACTTCACTCTAGCCTCCTCAGGATAACTCTCTGGGCTTTGAGGTAGATTTTGGAGAGTAATGAGTTTTTATCCGAAACCCACTTTGTAGCCAGTCGGGGGCTTGTTCTCTCCTCTCAGTGTGAGCTGCCTTTGGTAAAAGGCTTATCAGTGGTAATGGGCCAGCCATTCACCCCTACTCCCCATACTGCTGCTGTCTGCTGACCCAGGCCATGCACCACCATTGAATAATGAGGTGAGGATCAAATAGAATCTGGTCTCATCAACCCACATAAAGCCAAGAATGGGAGCATTTTCACAAATTATTCAGGGACAGCACCTGAATTTCTGTCAGCTAATTGGATAAATTAGGGGAAGAAGGAGGATAGAACCACCGCCCCCACCCTCAATTATTCAGGTGGTCTTTTCTGGTCTTAACTCCTTTCATAAAGATATAGCCTAAAATCCTATATAACCTTAATTAAATTTAAGGTTATACTTTGGCTTATTTTGAATGCTGGGCAGGGATTCTCCTGATTATATCATTACACAAATCATGCCATATCTCTTGTGGCCAAATACCATGAGAGATGACAACCTTAAGGCCCTTGGAGCTATATGAGTAAAGACCTTAAGTATGTTTTACCATTTTGACCATGAATCACAATGAAATCCATAACTAAATAGATTTAAATAGTTACATGGCCTGCAATTTAGCTAGTGTTTAAAAAGCATAGGCTCTGTAGCTACCTCATTTGGCTTCAAAACCTGCCTTGACCATTTTTGGCTATGGGGCTCAAGCAAGTTACTTTACCTCTTGGAACTTCAATTCCCTCATTTGCAAAAATGAGCATAATAATATTACTTACTTAGGTTGGTTACTATGAAGATGGAATGATATAAAACTGAAGTGGCTAGATCTGATTCTCCTGCTAGAATTTTTTTTTTTGTTGTTGATCTGGTCTTAATTAAAGAGTCATGCTGGTTTCAGCTCAGATCGTGATCTCATGATTCGTGAGTTCGGGCCCCGCATCAGGCTCCACCCTGATAGCAAGGAGCCTGCTTGGGATTCTCTCTCTGCCCTTCCCCTGCTTGTTCTCTCTCTCTCTCTCTCAAAATAAATAAACATAAAAAAATTTTTTTTAAAGAGTCATGCATGGTCTTATGTTCTAGTTCCATGTACTTGATTGAAAATTTCACACCACTAACTTGCTGACACTGAAAGTATCATTCCTCGTTAAGGCAGAGTGATCTGTGAATCCCGAGTTATATCACAGGAGGTGGGCATCATGTGGTTGTGATATTAATATAAATACCACTTATGTTGTTTTTAACTCAAGATTGAGATGTGTCTCTAGGCAGCAGTTCTAGGGAAACTTTCAACTAGGAAACCCTAGGATGAGAGAGGTTTTGAGGAGTAGATAATAGGGAGCACTGCTCACATTATTGCATTCTTTAGAAGCATTCTTATACTATGCTAATAGCACCTTCTAGGTCCCAATGCTCGTAGGATTCATTGTCATTAGTACAGAATCCCTTACTCTTAGATTGAAATCTAATTCTCTCCATACTTCTGATCATCCTCATCTCTTAATCCAATATTTACTCTCCCTTTACCCCTTCTTGAGAACAACCCCTCATATTTTGGAATTATTTCCATAGATAGGAACAGCGTTTCTTCCCTAAAAGCTCTATAGAATCTCTATACAGAGTCATTGTCACACAATACATAAAATAATTATTCACATCTGGCCTAGCTCTTGGAATACTGCCCCAATATCTCGCTATGTGAGCATTATTTCCTTTGAGTTGGCTTTGACCCCTTAAGGACATAATACTTAGCGTTTGGCATAGACGTGTCAAGCCCTTTGTGTAAGTCTCTTAGTTCCATACCTACCTTAGGCCAACTGAATTGAGGTGCATGGTTTTTGCTCATGTTCTGTAGTATGACTTACTCTTTGCTTGCTAGCTTGCTTGTTTCCTTATTTGTTTGTGGGAGAATGGCTTCTCTTTCAGCCGGGTTCCTTTAAGTATCCCAACATTAATATTCTTATCAGTTAGGAGAAACTAGGTTATGCTACAATAACAAATAACTTCCCAAATCCTAATTTCTTAGAATAATAAAGTATTCCTTCAACTTAATCAGCATGTCTAACGTGGGTTTTTTGTGATTCTGCTCCACATCACTCTCACCTCAGGACCCCAGCTGATGGAATAGCCTCTATCTGGAACATTGCCATTAGTTGGGAAAACCGAATCATCTTACTTTAGTAAGACGGGAGTGTATAATCTTCCTACAAAGAGGGGGCATTGTATGTAGGTTACCGATGATGAATGAGCAGTAATGTGAGTTGCCATTGTACTAAAGGAGGGTTCTGTAACTATAGGAAAGACTCTAATGCAGACTTGAAATTCTTCAGATTCCAAAACCAGGAAGCTCAAATTCAGACTTTCCATATTCCCAAAGGACACAAAAAATGGTAAAATCCAGCAATACATAAATTGTAGTTTTTGTAAGTTAATAGTGAGGTAAGCTTACCCTTTATTATTAAAAGAATTCACATCTTTGAAAATCTTTGAAAAAGGATAGTGACTATTAGAAGAAAATTACACACATTTGCCCCTCATTTTACCTTATGCTTCATTCGACTACAAATGATCAGAAAAGCAAATCAAGGTCATTCTCTGAATTGTGGATCTTTTTGATATTGTATAAAAATTTGGTATAAATACACCATCAAAAGCTGGGCTTGGTTATAAAGAGAAAGCACATATCCAATGAATTTATTCAGATCAAATGGGTATGGTGAAAGTTTTAAATAAATAACCAATAAGAAGGAAATACCTAGTAATAAAGTAGCTAAAACAATGAGAAGAAAATCTCATGTGAACCCATGGGAAATATAATGTTACAGTAGGAGAGCTGACAACAAAATTAAACTAATAAATGAGAAGTATACAGTATATCAATTCAGTAACTGCAGTGAATGCACTATTTTACTTTCCCAATAAAGTGGCTTATATGTTATCATTTTTTTTTTTTTTAGAAATAGGAATAAATATTGAGATTTTTAAAAGCCAGAGCCTTTTCAAATTTTTTTCAAAGAAATGAGAGCAATGTAATTGACTTTTGGGGGACCATAGAATATTTGTTTATTTTAGGTTTTATAGAAATGAAACGCAGATACTGCTGTAGTTTCAGTGAAACTGAGAGAACACTGAGTAATTTGGGCCTTGGTGAGACAATGCTGTATTCCAGTGAGAAGGAAAAATAATCAATTTCTATCTCCAAACCTCTTCAGTCATTCAAAGACTTTGTTATTATGTCATATTTTTAGTTTAGTGTGCATGAGAGATTAGTACTTAGTGTATAATTTGCCACTGCAAATAAAATAAGATACAATAAATAGTTCACAAATTGTGGCAGTCAATGGCAAATGGTTTGCATAAGGAATCACAAATCTCTGAGTTCAAATAGTAGACAAGGGAAATAGGAAAACATCAGAATAGATGATGGGATATGTGAGTTCACCTGTATTTGTGTTTTATCCTTGCCCAGCAAGGTAGAATGCCCTCTTTAACTATTTATCCACCAAATATTCCTAGGAGCAAGTTGCTATAACAGATGTTTCTAATTCTATTTTGCATATAAGGAAAATGAAGAAGTGAGTTAGGAAGAACTTGAGATATAAAGAAGTTGACCAACAAAGTCTGAAAAGTTCATCTCTTTAACTCTGACATAATCCACCCAGTAGTCCAAATTCATCCCCATTGAACATAACCCAAGAGTGACTTGTAAAGTCTACCTTACTTATCTACAGTTTCCAAACTCAGTCATTTTAATAATGCAATTGCTGATGGAGGATTAACAACCCTAAATCTCGTGAAGTTGGTGAACTGTCATGTGGCAAAAGGCTAATTAGAAGAGCCTTGATAGACTTCAGAGGGAAGTGTGGTCACACTTGTAATACCTCTGTGGCAGATCTTGAGTTCCAACCGCCTTAGAGATATTCTGAAATGTTTTGCCATTTGGGAAATTAAAATTTACAGTGACAAAATGGCATATGTTTAAAAAAGGCAAAACAAAACCAAAAGAATGACTTCAATTAATGGGTCAGCCTAGGGAAATGGATTTTTTATTTGTTAAGAACCAAGGGACTGAATAAAGATCCATCAATATACAGTACCAGGTAATTCTAATTAACTACTGTAAGCAAGGAGTTTGTCTCACTTAGTTCAGGAGCCACATGGGAAAATAGCACTCCCTTCTTAATGCACAGGCATTATCTAACATTCCACAAAGGAGAGAATCTTGTCTTCCCTGGAAATCTTTGGTGTTTCTTCTCCAGCTTATATATATATATATATATATATATATATATATATATATACACACACACACACACACACACGTGTATATATATACATGTACATGTATATATATACATGTACATGTGTATATATACATATACATGTGTATATACATGTACATGTATATATACATATATATGTATATACATATATATGTGTGTATATATATATAATTTTATTAATCAGTATTTGACTAGATATTTTAACCTTCAAAATACTTTAAATATTAGATTTTTATGTAATGCCTGAAGTTCCAAAACCTCCCACAAAAGGCCACCAGAGTCGTAAGTCAAAGCCAAGCGGCAAGGGTCGTTTATTGCAGGTTCGAACCTGGACCTCTGCGCACTCGTTGCCGGTGACGCTAAGAGGCCTCGATCAGGGTTGGTACAGCGTTTTTATAGACAGAGACAAATAGCACAGGTGAGGTTTCAAATTATGAGGGGCCTGATTAGTTGATTTTAAAGTAAGGACATTTGTTGTTCTCTGATTGGGCGTCCTTTGTCTGTCCTTTGGCGGGAAGGCTTTGTCCGTTACTTGTGGCGGGAGGAAAAAAAGGGGTAAGGGGGTAGGTGAGGAATATGCTAAGCAAGCAGGTTTACAGAAGCGAAAAATGCCGGTTAGTTTATGTACAATCACTCATTCCATTACATATCAGACTACATTTAGGAAGGTTTACAACCCATTCTACTACACAGCGGGTTACATTCAGGAAAGGTCTCACAATGTTCGTAGCAAACAGCAAACAAAAGAGACTTCTCAGCAATTGTATTTCTTATCAAAGATCCATAATAAGCAGAAAAGAGAACCTAGCTTTAAACTAAGGTAGGGCTGTTATTTGGATTGTTCCTTTCATTTATAATAAAAACTTTCTTGATCATTATCACTTTCTTCTTAACAAAGTCTGAAAAACATAGAAGGAAGCCAGATCTTGGGAGTGTAAAGGAATTGGCATGAGGTCAATTTGGAGCTTCACATTTTGTGGGCATGTAAAAAAAACTGTGTCACTTGGTTGCCAGTTTCATCTACCTAATGTATTCTGCCAACTTACGGTCTTTTGTGACTTTTTATTGAAATGGCAATTAATTGAAAACTAAGTTTTGAAAATTTAATAAAATAATCATTTAAGTTTAAAAACTGCCCGTCTACCTTTTCATTCCTAGACATATTTTTACATGTCCCAAAAGATGATATGACTATTACCGTCTATTTTGTAAGTTTCACTGACCATACCATATATTCTTCCATTTGTCTAAATCCTGATCAGTTTATTGGCTGTATCTTATTTTAGCATGTGTTAACATGCTATAATTTATTAAATTCTTCATTAATGTGAAATACTCAGATAGTTTCTAGCTTCCCCCCCCATGTTATCAGTAACACATCAATCACCATCTTTTTTTGCATGCTAAATTATTTCCTTAACATAATTTCTAGAAGTGAAATTTTTGCATCAAAAGATATAACTGTCCTTGTGGCTTTTTGCTACATATTTTTATTTTTATTTACATAAGAAACTACCACTTTATAATGCCAATCGCAACGAATTAATATATCATCTTCACCACAATCTTGCTCACAGTAAGAGTTCTGTAAATATATATATGTATGTATATGTATATACATATATATATTTCTTTAAAAACAATATAATGTTTCAAGTTTACTTAAATTTCCATTTCGTTGACAATTAAAGAATGATAGTAAAGCTAATTAAAGCCACTGGAATCATTAAAGCTATATGGGTTATTATTAGGTTTTGATTCTTTAAGTTTAAAATTTATATGACTGAGTATAAAATTAAGTTTTAGGAATCCATGAATACAACTTGTTATACAGTGGCATATCACTAAATAAAATTATTTATAAGGTTGAACTGCCTCAGTCTCATATAAAAAGTACCAAAAGAACCTTGTTAAAAGAATGATCTCATTCTAAAAAGGCTTGAAATAAATTAATTATAATAAGGCATGGACCCCAAGGACATGACTGCAGTATTTTAAGTTTTATTTGTCTTTGACTGAAAACTTGATTTATTAATAGCATTTCACTGATTATTTTATCTGTGTGCATGGGATAATTCATTTTCTTCTTTCTTTCAAAAAGCCCACTGGAATAAAAGCTTATTTGTTTTATCTTTCCTTGGTTTCAGAATTTGTTATTGATCTCTATAAGAAATTAAAGAAAAGCAGTGTAATTACTAGCAGGTCAACTCTGTCATAGGTACTTTAAGGCAGAGCTGGAAACTGGGAGTTGGGTCACATATTTTTTAGCAGTGATATCTTACAGTTTTGAAGGGACCATTGAATCACTAATGGGACCAAGAATTCAATCCCCTCTGAAGTATTTTTGTTCAGTGGCCACAGAACCCATGCAGAAACATCTGTGTGAAGTAGGGCTCATTGTCCTTTGGTAGTTTTTCTCTAGATTCTTTGTACACTCAACTTCATTTCATCTATGCAGTCATCCTCATTTTAAAAAATAAATGAGAGTCAGAAATGCTGCACAAGCACACTACAGGTATGTATTCACATTAGGATGGTGTTTTGGGTAATATTTGACCCTAATACCTAATCAGCTGAATCCATGTCGTACTGTTTCTTGTCTTTGACGACATATATTACAAATTAAAACACACTTTCTCGTAACAGATTCTCATATATTTGAAGGCATCCATGCTGTCTTCCGTGAACCTCATCACCTGTAAGGTGAAATATTACCATGCTTTTCATCTCTGCCTCATCTGACATTCTTTCAAATCTTGTTTCTTCCTTGATTTCACATCACTTTGCTATTTAGCCTCTTAAATAATATGTAACAAAATAAAAGTAGGTTCTTACTAATTGCAAACTATGTGTAGTGTTAAGTGCTTTAAGTGTGATATAAATATTTTATATTTATTTTATAGACAAAGAAGCTGAGACATAGGGATTTTAAAATACACAGTATTATAGTATAGGAATTGGCACACCTGTGATTCTGTCTAGCTCAAAGCTCAAGTTTTTAACTTCTGTCTATTTTGAAAGCTTCTGGGTCTGGTGTCAGCAGTGCAGAGTAAAGTGAGGCAATCAACCCTTTATTGTAGATACTATTATCTTATTGTGACATCCAAAATTTCCTTCAGAATTTTTTACAGTTGCATTATTTGTAGGTCCATGTTAGACTCACTATTGCCTGAATTTGCCAAATCCTATTTGTTTGGTGTTATTTCCTACATTTTCCCCCATTAAACTAAGTCCTCTACACTTGCTATCTGACACAAGTGAAAGATTTCTCCCTTATCTCATTTTATATATGAAAGTATCTGGGGTTAATACAATTAAAGACACCCAGAGCCTTTTACTAAGCTTGAAATCAGATGCAAAAACCTCGGGACACTCCTGTCATGGAGAAGATGAAAGGTTTTAAATATATTTTCCAATAAATTGAAATTCTTGGCTAAAATCAAAGTGTGGATAAATATGCACTTTCCCTTGTCAGCAGTGGAGATTGATCAGCTGCCTAGTTTCTTAGGTACCATGATGATTAGTATTGAAAAATATAGTATTAAACACAGGATTTTGTAGCACATAAGTGAAAATCAAAAAAGAGTGAAAATCAAAACATGATGCTTTATGTTTATTAAGGAAAATCTGATGTTTACAAATAGCTTCAATTTTATTATTGTTCAAGTTGTTGCTTTGTGTACTTGGGTCTTTCCTCACCTTCCATTTTTCTGAGTCTTTTGATAGCAATACTAACTACATGTTTTTCATATGCAACTCCTTCACAAGTTGAAAGAACATATATGACACCGTGTGCCACATGGCAGCATAAGCACCAGCAACGGGGCTAGTCAGGTAATATTATAGGAAGTGGAAATAATAGTGAGTATCTTGTGATTCCATCAGTAATTCACAGAGGTTCCAGTTCACACCTTCCAGAGTTCAGAAGCAGAAGATGTGGTCACTGTCTCTACCATCTTTTCCTCTCTCCCTTAACCTTCTGGACCAAAGCTTTTTTTCTCAAAACCACACCACCTTAATTCTACACATAGATGAGTTTATAGTGTTTTGTTTTATTTGTGTGTTTGTTTGTCTTTGTTTTGTAGATTAGTTGCTGAGAGTGAGGAGGGTAGGAGTTGAATTTGGGCTAAACAAAAGCTGTGAAAAAATTATAAAATGCACTAGAGTGTGTCAATTAGGGTTATGTAGAAAAACTGGGAATAGACAATGAGTTACAACTTATACTCAGAGCCAAAAGTCACAGTGGCACACATCTGTATGGCTACGTGATTTTCTTCAGCAGGATTTAGCAGCAATGATGTAGAAATAGAACGTTGTGTGTGTGTGTGTGTGTGGAATTGGTACCTAAGTGGGAATTTACATAGAGGTACAAACTGTGGGGCAAGGCACATAAAGTGCTCCAAGGAATGAATACAGGCTGGTGGCGGAGGGGATTGAAATTGGGTGGGAGCTGATAGAAAGAAAATTGAGGTATCAAAAGATTAGAAGTCTCAGTGAGGTCAAATAGTAGATCTGGGTAGACTAAGGAAAAGGCTGAGGGTGGGTAAAAAACTAGGAGCTTGTGATTGGAGCAAGACAGTGAGATGTGTGACTTTGAAATGGAGTGAGAAAGTACATGGAAATCTTGAGAAAGCCCCAAGTGAAGCTCTGAGAGCAGCATTTTGTTAAGATAGAAAGGACTGGAAGATACTCAGATACTCCAGACGCCATGCTATTGAACAAAGAGAGATAGGAAATAGAGTGTTACCTGAGTAGAGAATGGCAAAGTCTAGATATGAAGGCAAGGAAATGCAAGGATTTAGGGATGGCCAGAAAAGAGAAGACACATAGGTAATTTAATTGAAACGGGCAATTTTTGTAAATAAATTTTGCACAATCTTATCCTCCTCTTCCTCTTTCCTCCCCCTCACTTCTCCTCCCTCTTCTTCCTCCTCCCTCTTCTTTTCTTCTAAATCCTTTGATTGGAAGTTGTATGAGAAAATAGCAATTCTGACTTTAAGGCTAGATAAGGCTCATGAATTTGCAATGCAGCTTTCTAAACAAAGACAAGGCAGGTTAAACTAGAGGGCTGAGTATTGCTATTATTGTTCCAAAAATGGCATTGTATGATTGGTTGTATACATTCCCCAAAGTCACTTTGTACAGAGAATACTTAATGGAAAAATGATTCAAAGAATAGTTTATCTATTGCCTTTCTTCCCATTTGGGCAATATAGTAAAGCTCCAGATTTGTAATTTTAGTAGATTACAAAGAAAATAATAATTTCTAATATGCTGATCTGATGCTCTTCCCATGATGTTTCTAAACAAATATAAACATATCAAGTGACAACTGATGTTTGTTCTCCATGGCCATAGAAAAGAAGAAAATTTATTTATTTGTTATTATTTTTTTATTTTTTTAATGTTTATTTTTGAGACACAGAGACAGAACGTGAGCAGGGAAGGGGAAGAGAAAGAGAGGGAGATACAGAAGCAGTCTCCAGGCTCTAAGCAGTCAGCACAGAGCCCAACATGCGGCTCGACCTCACGAACCGTGAGATCATGACTTGAGCTGAAGTCCGATGCTTAACCGACCAAGACACCCAGGCTCTCCAGAAAAGAAGAAAATTTAGATAATTCACCAGATACCCCTTCTTGTTTTATTCTCATATCTATACATCTATGTCTATATAGCTACTTATGATTTCTAAAATATAATTTAATATAAATAGCTGTTAATCACATGGAATATAGATATATTTATATTATATAAAATATATATAATACATATTGCTGATAGAATTTTGGCTAGATTTAGTCTACCAGCATTACTGCATCTTCCCAGATCTGCCAGATATGGCATGTTAGATTTTATTTTAGATATAATTTTCTTGAAGTTTCAAATTATTAATTTTGTTCTGTCTTTTAGTTATCTTCAGGAATAGCAGAGCTCATTTCTTCCCTTAGGAACAGAATAAACTACAGAAATGTTCAAATCTACTCCCCTCCCACCCGCAGTATCATACATGCATACATATGTACATGCATACGTACATGCATACATATAAGCTTTGGGATTCCAATTCACCACTGGAAGTCCACAACAAGGATGGTTCTCTGAAATCTGAATTGGCATTTCAATTTGGCCCAATTTCACCCTACGGTTAACAAGTCTGTGCTCACATTTCAAAAAGGTTTAAGGTAATGCTGGAGATGGAGTCTGATAAGCAAATTTTAGGATAGTTCTTCTTGCTCTCTCATTTTTCTTTTTCTCCTTTCATTTTAAATAATGAAGGAGGTAAGGCTGGAAAGGTCAACTATTTTAGGTTTTGTCAGGCAGTTTGGGATTTCTCCAATGAAGAATACATCCCAATTCCCTGGAATGTCAAATCAGCAGCTTAGTCGGTCACTAGAACCAGGACAGATGGGATTTCCCAGGAGGCTTGGCCCACTTCCCTTCTTAACTCACACAATTAAAATTTGAAACCATAGATTTATTTGACCTCACATTTGGTTAAAAAGAAAAAAAAATTCTTTTCCACCTTCAAGTGAGTTCAAGCCAAAGACTTGAAAACTCTTCCCCTAGAGAAAGATCAAGAAGGGAAGCAGATGAAGCAGAAGTGGAAGATCGTATTTTTATACAGGTTATTTAATTCAGAAGTTACAAGTACATGCCCATTGTATAAAAAATTGCATGTGGTTGATCATTAATGCTATTGCTTACTTGGGGGGATAATGATTGACCTGAAAAATGTGGCTTGGATGCCTTAGGCTATTACCCTGACTTGCTATAGGATTTGTTTGCACTGAAAATTTTCACAAGCCTTAGTGTCTTTTTCTTCTATAAATTGTGAATATAGGGACACCTGGGTGGCTCAGTTGGTTAAGCACCTGACTGGTTCAGGTCATGATCTCGTGGTTCGTGAGTTTGAGCCCCACATCTGGCTCCCTGCTGTCAGCACAGAGCTGGCCTTGGATCCTCTGCCCTCCCCCCCCGCCCCTCCCCTGCTTGCACTTTCTCTCTCTCAAAAATAAATAAATATTTTAAAAATATATTTAAAAGGTAGAGATAGATAGGACTATAGCATGATTTTAGAAATAGCTTGTGAAGACAGAGTTCTTGTCTAATTGGCTCACAGCAGTGCCCAGCATCATATTTGACACATAGTAGGTTCCAGGTAAGTGCTTATTAAACAGAGGAATTAATGGAGAGTTGATTTTTGGTTAGAACTCTCCACGTTTGTCATAGACAAGCCAAATGGGTTTGTCCAAATTATTTAATTCCTTTTGTGTAGTTGCTTCTTAAAGTTTCTGTGGATATTAGGAAGATTGATGAGGTATTGATCCAAAGAATGTTAAGAACAGAGTATTTTAATCATGTTAATATTATTTGTGCATGTATTACCATTATTGATAATTTTTGGAGCCCTGACTCTGTCTATCACACTGCCATCTCCGTTTTCAACCAAGACATCTCAACACAGAACTTTTTGAAAAATGTTCTAATAATAGTATCATTTGTATTGCTGTAGCTGTTGTATTATGGTGCAAAGTCATGATATATATCACATATATGTTATATACATATTTTTATAAAACATATATTTCTATGAGCATAAAAATTATTCAAGTCCAAAGTATGTATTGAATATCTACAGCATGTTAATTACTGTTTGGGTCACTTGGATATAACAATAAACCATTGACAAGATCCCTGAATTTACATTCTAGTTGGGGATGGTGGTGAGTAAAAAATAAGGAAGTGAAAAAAAAAAGAAAAAATATAAAAGTACATGCTTAGAAGAAGATGGACTGTGAGTACCTCGGTGTGTCTCTAAAGGTGAAAATATGTCTTCTTATCCATGCTTGGTTGTCTTAAAATACTGCGAGGAAGGGGTAAAAGTAAATGCATTTCACATGAAAGAAAAGGAAACAGAGTTGAAATTCATATATATCATTAAACATTAGCTCAAATAATAAGAAGTAAATCTAAAATGTGATTTTTAGTAGGCATTTACATTGTTCATTATGAAAATTTCAAAACATGTACATTAGCAAGAAAAAATAGTGTCATGAATCTGTATGTGCCCATCACCTACTCCAACATTTGTCAGTGTTTCTCCTATATTGTTTACCTAACCCTCATCCAATTTTTGTCAGAATACTGTAAAACAAATCCTAGTTATGACATTGTCTCACACATATACTTCATTATGCTTCAACGTGCTTTAACCCACAAGGGCATACTTTTAAAAATGTCACCACAATGGCATTATCACATCTAACAAAAGTAAAGACATTTTAGTCGCGTCATTTAATAACCACACCATATTCAACTCCCTAATCATCTTAGGTATGTCTTTTTATAGTTGATTGGTTCAAACCAAGATAAAAAAAAAATCCACATGCTGAATTTGGTTGTAGTCTCCCGTAAATCTCTAGGGAGATTTAACATAATAGCCCCTCTTCTCCAAATTTTCATTTGTTTAGGAAATTGGACCATTTGTCTTGTGAAATATCCCATATTATGGATTTCTTTGATTGTTTCTTTATGCTGCTATTGAAATTGTTTCTCTGTTGTACATATTTCCCCTAATTAGAGCTTGATTAGACTCAATGTATAATTTTTTTCAAGAATATTTTATAGTAGTAATTAGCATATCTGTACCACATGTGAAGGTAAGCATCAAATAACTGGTTGTCACACTTTTAGTGGTGCTAAGATCACTACTGCCAGCCTGGTCCCATCTAATATAAAGCTTCACATCAATATTTCAATATTTTATCTAATAGTCTTAATATCCACAGATGAGCATTGTCTAGGCCATCATTCCATTAAAAGGTTATAAAATAGAGGTTTTAAGTTGTATGTATCTAGTGTCCATCTACAATTCTCCTTCCTATAAACAAAAAAATTTCCTCATCAACTATTTAGTTACCATGAATTGTATGTTTAATTATCTTTCACGGAGTAAAACAAGCCACTGAGCAGTGCAGTAGATACAAAATGGTGATCTATCCATGTACTTATTTTAAGATGCCACCTCTGCCTGAGAACTTAGGGAGGATTTAGAGAAGCTGGTGTTTGAGTTGACTTTTCTTCCTCCTTCCTCCTCCTTTCTTCTTTCTTGTCTTTCTTTTCTTTCTTTCTTTCTTTCTTTCTTTCTTTCTTTCTTTCTTTCTCTTTCTTTTCTTCTCTCTTTCTTTCTTTTCCTTCCTTCCCTCCCTCTTTCCTTCCTTCCTTTCCTCCCTCCCTCCCTCCTTCCCTCCCTCCTTGCCTCCCTTTCTCTCTCTCTCTCTCTGGCCCCTCCCTTCCACCCTCCCTCCTTCCCTTCCACCCTTCCTCTCTCACTGGTATTTAGAATAGCCAGATGTGGGGGCTCCTGGGTGACTAAGTCGGTTAAGTGTCAGACTTCAGCTCAGGTCATGATCTCACAGTTTGTGAGTTCAAGCCCTGCTTTGGACTCTGTGCAGACAGCCCAGAGCCTGGAGACTGGAGCCTGCTTTGGATTCTGTGTCTCCCTCTCTCTCTGTCCCTCCCCCCCCCCCACACACTCAAAAATAAATAAACATTAAAAAAAATTAGAATAGCCAGGTATTTTGTGATGATGGTGACTATTTTTAAATGTTGACATTTCTAGTGTTTATATAGGGGACATCTTGTGTTTTTAATTTTTATTTTTTCAGTGGCTAATGGTATTAAGCATCATTACATGTGCTTGTAGCCATACATATCTTTTCAACTCTTTTATTCATTTTCTTGCTGAATTGTTTGCCTTTTTATAATGGACTTCAAAAAGTCTTTTTTATATTCTAGACATAATTTCTTTGATATATATGAATATATTCTACCAATCTGTAACTTGCTTTCTGTTTACTCAATGTGTCTTTGCAAATCAGAAACTTTTAAAGTTGAGAAAATTTAATTTATCATTTTTTTAATTTCTTGTAAAGCTCACGCTATTATGTTCTGAGAAATTTTGCCTACTCCACAATCACAAAGATTTTCTCCTAGGGGTTTTATAGTTTTATGTTTTACATTGAAAACTGTAATCCAATTTGAAATATTTTTTGTGTATGGTGTGAAGTAAGGTAGATGTTCATACTTTTCTGTACAGGTATTTGTTTGTTGAAAAGTCTTTTCTTTTCTCATTGAATTACCTTGGTGTCTTTGTCAAAAATCAATTCATATATGTATTTATCTATTTCTGGACTCTCTTTTCTGTTCTATTGATCTATGTCTATCTTTTTGAAAGTACTCAAACTATCTTGATTACTATAGTTTTGTATGTTATAGTAAGTCTTAAAATAAGGTAGAGCAATTCTTTTAACTTTGTTCTTTTTTAAAATGGCTTTGATTATTCTAGATTATTTGCATTTCTGTACAGATTTTAAAATCAACTTATCAATTTCTACTAAAAAAAACTGATAGAATTTTAATTAGGATTATGTTGAATCCATACCCCAATTTGGGAAAAATTGCTGTATTAGTAGTGATATTGAGTCTTGTCAGTTAATTATTGTTAAAAATACTATATTAATTAAACGGGAAAAAGAAAGTATTTTTAACCAATCATTCCAGAACAACTATATACTCACAATGGGAGAAAATAACTTCTATATCTACCTAATTCTATGCCCCCAAATCAATTTGAAATGATACCTTTAAACATGAAACCTTGAACTATAAATTTCTTAAAGAAAATATAAGCAAATATTTGTTACCTTGTAGAAGGAAAGCTTTCTTAGCTAGAACCCAAGAAGTACAAACTATAATAGGGACTAAAAATCTTGATAAATTAGAGATCATCAAAATTAAAAACATCTGCTCATCAAAAGACATCATTAAGAAAATGAATAAGCAAGCCACAGCCTAGAAGAAAATATTTAAAATGCATTTCACACAAATAAATTGTATCAAGAATGTAGAAAGGACTCCTAAAAATCAATAATAAAAAGATAAACAATCTAATTAAAAATGAGCAAAAGTACTGAACAGACAATTTACAATGGAAGATATATGAATGACCAGTAAGCATGTGATAGGTGCTTAACATCATTAGTCATGCTGGAAATGCAAATTGAAAACCCAATGAAGAATGCAAATTGAAACTCCAAGGAAATACCATTTCACACCTGCTAGAAGAGTTAAAATCATAGAAAAATAAGACAATATAAAATCACATGGAGGGTGTGGAGTAACTTTATGTGCTGGGAATGTGTAAAATGGCACAAGCATTTCTTGAGAACAGTTTGGCTATTTTTTATAAAGTGAAATATACCTCTATCCTGGAGTGTAATTTTAATTCTTATCTCTGCCTGTTGGCAAGAGAGGCAGCCCAGGGCCTTGACATTGTTCCAAGCTACACATAAACCTGGCTGCATCTTTTATTACTAGGAGCTGATTAGCGTGCCTCTCTTTTCTCACAGTTCTAGGGCTTCAGTTAAGATTGGGGAGTGGGAGACATTAGTATCCATCTAGAATATTATGCCAAAATATGCTTAGTTTCTACCTAATTGCACCTCCTGGGACAGAGAAGATTCTCAATATGTGATGTGGACTGAATCCCAGGTCATTTCTTAGTTGTAACTCAGGATGACTCTTGTTCTTTATTTACTACTTTTGCCATGAGGCTCTGGACTAACCAGGTTACTGCTGTAGACAGCAGGAGGCCTGAAACAAGTTGAAGAAAGCAAGGGTTGAAGAAGGAGAATTGGAGAGGAGAGAAATGAGAAAAAAGGAATAAGAAGGGTAAAGGGAAGAGAGGACCACATATCTTGGTAAGCAAGGATTCATGCATTTAATATATTTAAAGAATAAAATAAAAGGAAAAGAAAAGACTATGTTTAATTAGTACTTGACCTGGGGCCCCTGGGTGGCTTAGTTGGCTAAGCATCTAACTTCACCTCAGGTCATGATCTCATGGTTTGTGAGTTCAAGCCCCATGTCAGGCTCTGTGCTGATAGCTCAGAGCCTGGAGCTTGCTTCAAGTTCTATTTCTCCCTCTCTCTGCCCCTCCCTCACTCACACTCTGTCTCTCTCTCTCTCTCAAAAATAAATAAGCATTAAAAAAATTAGTACTTGGCCTAATTAATGGCTTATAGTATTATCTGTTTATTTGAATACAGGACATTTTCCTGTAAAATTCCTATTTCTACAGTTGTGCCACTTTTTTTTTTTAATCGTGATTTCCACTAGTTCCTGTTAAGCTTCATTTTGTTGATTTCTGATTATTTCTTCAATTTAACAATGCCATTTTGAATTCCAATACCATCCTCTGGAGTGCTACCCTCCTTGAACTTTCCTAGGTTTCATTTGCAAGTTTGGGAATAAACTCCATTACCATTTCATGGTTGGAAATATTAAATATGCAGCTTGAAATGCATAATAAAATTCCCTAAACTATTTCAAGGCTTCACAAACATTAAGAATGATCAAATCCATAGTGTTCTCATGATTTAAGGCATAGAATTTTTATTTTGCACTACAACACCAGACTCTGATATTGTATAAATTGTTATTTACACAAAGCTAGAGGAATTCTGGAACTCAGTGTCATTCCAATCTAAATCTCACATTAGGGAGCCAGCCTCACTTGATAATTAGGGAATATGAGTAGAGCTATACCTCAAAATCAAATTTATGCAGAGATGTTTGCTAAATAACAAATCAAAACTGCCAAGAGGAAGATTTTACCTTTTTGCAAAATGTAAACAGTTTTTTTAGTGAATTACACTCTATTTGAAATATGTGAAACATTTTAGTTCACATCTGATGTTTAAAATATTTTCTCAGTGAGGAACAGGTGTCCATGCACTTAAGCTAACAGCTCCATTTGTTCAATATGACAAGAGTTTTAAATAAAACGGGAAATTGTCTTATTTACCTCAAATTTTATAATGATATGCTGAGAGTCTTCTCCCAGTCTTGCTTCATCCGCTATTAAGACACATAATATTTTCCCACTCTCCCCATCCCTGTCTCCAATTCGGAGCCTTTTCAAGGACTCCTGGTAGAAGAAGCAAGTCATGAGATGGCAGGATTCCTGGTTATTTCAATTGGCCAAATGAATGTATAACTTGTTCAGATTAAAATATCTGAACAATGTTTAAAAAAATCAGTTGTGTAAACACTTTCTAAATTTTCTTCTCATGAACTACATTTCTTGATTCATTAATCATTACCCTGATTTTCAAAAATGCAATGAAGTATTATTCCTTCCTACACAAAGCACTACTAGAATATTACTCAATACCAATAAAGATACTCCTGATGATGACGATGATGATGATGATATGATGGTACAATAGCTAAGATTTACTGAATGTTACACACTTGCCAGTGCTCTAAGTAACATGCATATTCATGCGGTCCTCACACAATCTCATTTAAAGAACAGCGAGATGTTGGGGCGCCTGGGTGGCTCAGTCGGTTAAGTGGCCGACTTCAGCTCAGGTCATGATTTCGCGGTCCGTGAGTTCGAGCCCCATGTCAGGCTCTGTGCTGACAGCTCAGAGCCTGGAGGCTGTTTCAGATTCTGCGTCTCCCTCTCTCTGACCCTCTCCCGTTCATGCTCTGTCTCTCTCTGTCTCAAAAATAAATAAACGTTAAAAAAATTAAAAAAAAAAAAAAAGAACAGCGAGATGAGCAGAGAGGTTAAATACCTGTGTAAGTAAGGAGGTGACACCATCTGAAGCTGGAGTTCATGGGCTTAACCAATATACACCTTACCTCTGGCTGATATGGACTGTGGGTCCTAAATTGGTGAAGGTACTTCCTGGTATCTTAAAGTTGAGAGAACAAGGAGCCTAAGTTCAGTAAAAATCTTTCATATCACTTGAGTCTAAAAGGTGTAGGTACCACATCAGCATTTGTGAAGGAAGGTGGGTGGATTGGAGGAAGGACTGACTGGAAGTATCTAGGGAGGGCTATTTATACCTATTTCCTTATGATGCATACAATTATTATGTGGCAAATGGAAGTAAGTATGAAGTTAGATTTCATAATTCTAGTAAGTTACATCTGGATTACATAAATATCTGTATGATCTTGTAGCTACAGTGAAAAGTGCAAAACAAATGGGGCCCCTGGGTGTTTTAGTTAATTAAGTGTCCGACTTTTGATATCGGCTCAGGTCATGATTTCATGGTTCATGAGTTCGAGCCCTGAATCCAGCTCTTTGCTCTCTCTCTCTCTCACTCTCACTCTTGCTCTCGCTCTCTCTGTCTCTCATAAATAAACATTTTAAAAAGTGCATAAAATGAGAGAAAATGAAGGAAAAATGACGTTCTTTATAAAAATGTGGGAACGCATGCTCTTCTGTTATTTTTGTTAAAATATAATTTGAATTAGCTATAGTGTTCTATTGAACAGATATACCATAACTAAGCAATGGTATTTCTGTAGAATGTTTAGGTCCTTCTAATATTTCACTATTATAAATGATCGCTATAATGAACATTTTTATATGGATCTTAATCTTTTTTTGGAGTCATAGAAATGGATTTGGTTGGTCGAAGTTTGTAACACTTCCTAAGGCTCTTAATACATTTTATCAGATGCACTTTGTTATTTTCCTGCAGGAAATAAAATAGTGGCAGTTGTTAAAGCATTAGTTAGCAGGCTAGGTTCAGGAGTCTTATGATGCCTGTCAGATGTTATTTGGCATAAGAAAGTTATCTTGCTCTGTCCTTTCGAGGTGAGATTCAATGACCAGGCTTCTTGTGTTCTTGCCAGGAAAGATTACCTGGGGAAATCCAATACAAAACTTTAAACAAATATCTGAGAAACGTATTATTCTTGTCTAGCCACTGGCATTGTATCTTCTCATAGATAGTTGGATATAGTAATTACTTATGCTCTTTCTTTAGGTATCTACTTGAAATTTGTCCAATAATTGTACAGCTTCTGGGTAAATACAAAAAGTAATTTGTGTCAATACTGCCCCAAATTCTTTTTGACCCTTATAGGAACTTCAGCTATTGAAAATAGTATCGTATCATATGATGTAAGCATTTATAATTAAAGTTATGCCATTTTATACTTTAGAAATAATATAATAATTTGAGTTAATACAAATGTCATTTATTTATATTTTATTATAAAGACAATAGATTTTGAAAGTATCTTATAAATTAAAAATAATATAATATCCCTGAAAAGTTTGATTGTTTTATGCCCCGTTTTTACCTGTATGTGGGACTGAGTTTTCTGTGACTAAGTGACTTGCCCAGAGTGCACCAAGTTCTACCAGACTTAGGCATTTGGTTTGGCTGATATTTATACCTACTCATGTATCTCAGAAGCTTCCTTATTTTATGACTACGTGTGACTAGCTAAATTTAATTTCATGTTCCAAAGGGAAGTGCAATATTTTTTGAACATAAGAAACCCTTTTAAGAGAGAAGATAGTTTAGTTTCTTTGAGTCATCTTTGTGTTGTTGCAAAGCAGGAAGTTAAACTTGCCTTAAAAGTCAAAACAACTCCTCCTTTCCAAATTAAAATACAGCACTGACATAAAAATGAGTTCAGAGACCAAAGAGAAGTTACATTATTAGATTTAGACTTGAACTTTCAGGATTTATAAAGTAGAGCACATTGGTTTTAAGGACTTGAAAATAAACATGTGAAAAATTGAGATTGATAAATATTGGTAAAATGATATTTTCAAACTAGGTCTATTGGTTTATTCAAATAGGGAAGAATGCCTCAGTTACACCATAAAAGTGCATATCAGAGGTGCTATGGACTTAATGTTTGTGCCCCTTCCCCCACAATTCCCATGCTGAAGCCCTAAGCCCAGTGTACATGTATTTGGAGATGGTGTCCCTAGGGAAGTTATTAAAGTTAAATGATATCATAAGTATGGGGTCCTGATCCAATTGGATTAGTGTTCTTAAAAGAAGAGACACCACAAAGCTTGCACTCTCTCTCCTGTGCACACCAAGGAAAGGACATGTGAGGACAAATCAAGAAGGTGGCCATCTATAAGAAAGGAAGAGTTTTTAGTTCCTTTAAGTCATCTTTATGCTGTTGCAAAGCAGGAAGTTAAACCTACCCTAAAAGTCAAAACAAATGAGCTGCATCCTTGATCATGAACCTCCAGAACTGTAAGGAAGAAAATTTCTGTTTTTTAAGCCACCAAGTGTATTATATTTTGTTAAGGCAACACAAAGAGACGAATACAGGAGGTTCCACAGCAGAGGCAAGAGTCTACGGTTTGGGTTAGAGCTGTGGGATTCTTAAAGTAGGTGAGTTATATTCTATTAGTGCTTCTTTGTATCCTTGTGTATTGTTGATAGGTTTGTGTTATTGTCTAATTATGGTAAGAGCACCTTTTTTTGTTTCCTCCTGAGTAGTCCGTGAGAATAAAAGAAAATAAATTAACAATTATGGAAAACTTAACATGTACCAGGCACCATTTCACATGTGTTTTCTCATTTAATCCTTGGAAACAACTTGCAACTTAAGTATTATTATTCCAATAATTATAGTTAAAGAGATGAAATAACTTGCCCCACAATCACTTATCTAGTTATTGGCCAGTTTGGGGATCCAATCTTGTCATTTTCCCCTATGATGTCATAGTTTTTACATTACATAATATTCAGGATCCAGTGAGAAAATAGGAACCACTTTGGTATTTCAAATGGAGGGGATTGAATGCATTGGGATTAGAAGAGTTGAAAGTCCAAATAGAAGATGGTGAAACAGCCCAGAGAGTAACACAAACCAGGCATGACTGCTTCTACTCATGAGCTGGAGGATCTAGGGGGTTAGGTGGTACTATTGGAGCCCTGGAGCTTCCTAGCGGACACTGGAAGATCTACTGGTGTAGATTTTCATTTTACACATTGCAAAACCATGGTCTAAAGAAAGTAAGTTTATTTAGTGAAATTCAGATGGCAAGTAAATAGCAAAGCCAGAGACAAATCCAGTAATTCTAAAACCAAGTCCAGTTTCTCCCCCATTTCACCATGAAGTGCTCAATAAGCACTTGTCAAGTTGAACTGAATTGAATGGACTCAACTGAAGTAATTATGGTGGAAAGGAAATCACAAACTTCCAAAAACACAGCCATGTGTTGCCAATACAGTACTATAAAGACACTGTATAGATAAAGAATATTCCTGGTCAAACCATCATATTAAAACTTTCTTTAAATTACTGCTCATCTTTTGGGTATTTTTTTCTCTATATAGTTTTAGTCTTTCTTGCAATCAGTGGAAACACAATATTATCTGTATTTTGATTGCTGCCTGATTTGCTTAAATATACCTACTCTAAAGTTGGTGACCCTCAAAACATTATATAAAATGAGAGACATTCCATAAACCAACCACATGTAGAACACGTTGATTTTTTGTCCCTTTTTTTTTTCTTAAGTGAATATGATTTGAGCATTGTCCTTGGCTAATCACATCTGAGACTAATCTCCCCTTCTCCTAGCCTCCCAAAATTTAGAGGTCATAACACCCTCCAAAAAGTCCCCTTAACCCAAAGGATAAATATATTTATTTCACCTCATAAAAATTCATAGTAATTTCTTCTCAGCATTCTTGTTATATTTCTCAGTAAATAAGGAGGAGGGGGGTTATGTTTGTGTTTTCTGAGAACTGGCTCTAGCAAAGGAAAAGAAAAATGTAAGTTTATTTTGTACCCTTTCTTTGTGTTCTCCTGGCTCATGAGCCCATAATTTCCCAAATCACAGAACATTAGTTATCTCAGGTATGGAACTCTAAAACTCTAAATAGTTTTTTTGTGTACTGCAACTGGTGTATTAAAATAAACCTCAACCTAAGATTACCAACTTCCCCTCTCTCTTTCTCTCTTTCTTCTGAGAAAACACAGATATATTGCTATCAATTCTGTCCTCAAATTATAGTTTGGGAAACAGTCATGCTGGGTCTATTATGTAACTCTAGGCAAGGTGCCAATATCTTTTCCCTGCCCTCAGACTCTCCTATATCTCATGAGCTCTTCTCTTCATTTCTTTGTGACAGTACAGCATCGCCCCTGTTGTCCTTCACAGAGGGCTAGTATTCTTTCTATTGTCCGTGGATTTAGGAATATCAGCCTTCTGACTCACTCCCCACCATCATATATACACACACAATTCTTCAGGTCTCCCTCACATTAAATAGTGCTACAGTCCATTTTTATGCAGAGACAGAAATATTTAACTGGAGAGAGTAAGTCTACTGGTTCTCCATACTTCACATTCAAGGGGTCACCAGTCATAGAATGGACCAGGTGAACTGCAGCCCCATGGAGTTTTGCAACGCACACTGGTTTACACAGACTACAATGAAAATGTTTACTCCCGGGAGTTGTGCCAAAGGATATCTATTTGTGGGTATAAGTGGTCTTAGAAAATTAAGTGGGATGTAGACAAAATCAATAATGTTTTGTTTAGAATATAGGATATTTCTCATTTTCTTTTTCTTTTTAGTTTGTTTGTTTGTTTTGAGAGAGAGAGAGAGAGCACGCATGAAAGGGACAGAGACAGAGGGAGAGAGACAGAGAATCTTAAGCAGGCTCCACACCCAGTGCAGAGCCTAACGTGGAGCTCAATCTCACAAGCATGAAGTCATGACCTGAGGTGAAATCTAGAGTTCAGCGCTTAACCAACTGAGCCACCCAGGTGCCCTGATTACAGGATATTTCTAACTGAGATCCCTCAGTCTATATATATCCTGATGTCTAATTTCCAAGTTCTGCCTAAGGTCCAGATCCTGTTTGCCAAGCATCTTGAAAGTCCATGTTTTCTCTTTGCATCCAACTTCTCTCTCTTGTTTTATTCAAGAGGTATTTCCGTTTTGTAGCTAGTCCTAAGCTTGACTCCTCCTTGTTCTCTGTCCTCCACCTCCCACCAAGCTACCTGAGTTCATCTTCCAACTATTACTCCCACCACATGGAAATATATATTATATCCGGAAGGAAACAAAGGCCTTTATTGCTTACCAGTTATCTATTAACCATTGCTCATATAAGTAATTACATGACAGTAAAGTGCTTATCCCAAATATACATATATATATATATATAATTTATTCGTATATATTTCATATATAATATATATATATATATGCAAGTCAATTGCTAGCATTCACCAATGCTTATTTTTCATGAGAATCTGTAGGAACAATTTTTATTAATCAAACTTATAAGTATCTATCCTTTAAATTATTAATAGAGAACTTAGAAGGCATTAACTGGTAAGATCCCACAGGCACCTGCTTATATTGAAAACAACTATAATTATTCTCTTTGTAGAAAAAATAAAAGGAAAGAATTAACTAGCAGTCATCTTTGCAATGAGTCATTCAGAACTATTCACAGTGTTATGCATTATCCTGCCCTTTCACTCTGCCTTTCCAAGAAGATCATAGAGTATTAAGATTGAAGGGACTATCTCGGCCTGCAACAGTTTAATGGAGGAGGTTCCTAGGTCTAGATTGGCTAACCATAGCCTGTAGTCACATGGGTAGTTCAAAGCAGAGTGAGGCCTAGACCTTGATGATTCTGATTTCTCATAACATTATATCATTTACCTTTCTAAAATAGATGTAAACTAAGAAATATCCCTTTCATTTTCTTGACCTGACAAAATCCAATAGAGATCATGATCATAATGTTCATAACACATTTTTTCTTCTATATTGGGGTCTTCATCAACCAGTACTTAATGGGTGGACTATGGGTCAACCTGTGGAATCAGAAACAGTTCTGCTTAGTAAACCTACTCACCTTTCTGTAATCTTCCTGATAACAATGATCAACTGAAGTGTCCTACCATAACATAACTTCTTTAGTTTTTGAGCAACAACTGAAGAATTCTGTATGAATGTCCATATAGAATACTTGTTATGGTCTATCCTATAAACATTTTACATTGTGGTTGGACACTAATACTATCTCAGATACTTTCATCTTTTCTTCCAGCATATTCATGAGAAGCTTTGTTGTTTTTGTTTTTGTTTTATGTTTTTGGAGGAATGGGTAAAGTGAGACCATTTTCATAATAAAGGGATTTCTTTTTTTAAGGCTTCAGTAGAGAACCACTAAGGTGGCTTCAATAAAGATGCTCAGCAGTCAACTAGGTTCACTTACTGACCATGCAATTTGCTACTGTTGATCAGTTTATGCCACATTTGTATAGCTCAGCAATATTAAAACATTTTATACATCAGACAATCTCATGCTCATTTGTGAATTGCCAAAACTGCAAATGTTAAATTCATAAATGCTTGAAGTTTATTGGTTTTGAGCAGGTTTCAAACATATCTTGCATTTATCCTAAATGACCACATCTAGCCTTTTCCTCATTACCTTTTTAGTGTCTCCAAGGCAAGTAACTCTTAACTCTAGGCCTATATTCTACTCATGCTATTTATGACACAGAGCAACAAGACAAAAATTCTTCCTTCCCAGCATTAGCTGTTCTTCCTTGTTCTGGGGTCCTTAAAAAAAAGTAAACAAACAAAAAATAGAAAGAAAAAAGAAAGAAAGAAGGAAACCTACAGTAGGGAAGCCTGAAGCTGCAACACAAATAATGATTATTCCTGTCAAGGTTTAGCTGTGGTTGCTAAGTTACTGGACTGTTCTGAAAAACCTTGAAGTATGGGACACATTAGGAGCTCGTTAGGTCCCGGTGACTCGCGGTAAATGTACAATTTGTCTCTGTGCTAAACACACTTCAAAAATAACAATAAAGAAACCCACATGGCTTAAAATTTGTGACCTTTCTTTTTCTTGTTTCATTTCTCCTCTTCCTCTCCCAACATCTCATAGTCTTGTGTTCTTACAAAAGCAGCATTACCAGAAAAGTAAACAGAAGCGTTTTGCAATGGATGGGAGCAAGATATATTAGCTTAAAGCCTTTGGCATTTAATGAAGGTGTTCACAGAGAGACTCTTTCGAAGGGTTGAGAAAAACTTAATGTAGATTCCGTAATAATTGCTTACAATGCAAGCTGCAGGTCTATCAGCTCACCTTCAGAGAGTAACTATGGTGTGTGTAAACCCGGATGCAAAACCTTTTGGGACTGTAAAGCACTTTACTGTATTATCTTATACTTGTATCCATTTTCTGTTTATCCCATTAACATTGTTTTTCCTATTCATAGATCTTGGAGTAAACCTAGAAACTTCTATTTGCAATTCAAAATTATGATATGTGGGGGATATCGCATTCTTTGTAGCCCAAAATTGATTATAGTTTTGATTTACTAAACATTTTTCATGGGTGGTTGGGCTTCCTCTTCTGGCTTTAGTTACTGCATCCATGTTTCCACTTTCACTATTAGTGTTTTGACAAGATAGTGTTATGAGGACAAACTAATGGAAGGAGAGCAGTTGGGGGAAATGGGTTAAAGAGAACAGTACTGGGAGGATGTGAATCTGGTTAATAGCCACCATCGTGGAGAAAGCCTTCTACTACAGCATAAAGCCCAAAAGAGACAAACAGTAATAAAAGGCAGGCAGCGTGACTCCGGGCAGCACAAGATCAAGATTCCAGAACTCGAAGTCCTGATCCCACCAACTCTCTGTCCTGGTTCATCAGTTTCCCCACTCCATATTCTCACTAGCATAGAGATAGGATATAATACCCTTAATCTTAAAAAAGAGGTGGGGGGGGGGGACTAATTTCATACCATCTCTAACCATTAGCTTATTTTCTTGCATACTCTTCCAAAAAGTTGTCTATAACCACTGACTCCAATTCTACCTATCGCCTTTCTTCTTCTTCCTTTTTTTAAAATGTTTATTTATTTTGAGAGAAAGAGAGAGAGAGAATTGGGGAGAGTCAGAGAGAGAAGGAGACACAGAATCTGAAGCAGACCCCAGGCTCTGAGCTGTCGGTGCAGAGCCCAATGCGGAGCTTGAACTCATGAACTGTGAGATCATGACCTGAGCTGAAGTCCAAAGCTTAACCAACTGAGCCACCCAGGCACCCTTCCCCTTTCTTCTTTTAAAGCTTTAATTATGTTATCCTTGGTTAATTGAGAAGACTATATAAAACACATCTTACATTATGAAGCAGAATAATCCAACTTAAGAAATACAACATTACCAATTCTGTCTCATGTGCCCCTGCATTCCTTCATATCCCATTCCATTGCCTCCATTAACTTTCTTCCTAGAGAAAAAGTTACCACTGTCTTAAATTTTGTGTATGAAATTCCTTTTTCATTAACAACTTCATCCATATAGTTTCCCATAAACAACAGACTATCTCCCTTGAATGATTCATCAGGCTTTTGTATTTATCTTTTCACTGATACTGCTGTAGACTGATCACCAGCCATCTCCACATTGCCAAATCCAAAAGTAAGCCCTCAGCTATGATTATCTTCACCCATTATCTTGACCCATTATCTTGAGCTCTCAACATGCTTTCTTGTTCCTTCTCTGTTTAGTATTTGTTTTGATTTCTCAGGAGGCACCCTGTATGGTTGTCTACTTGCCTCATTGAGTAATCCTCCTCAGTCTCTTTTGCTGGATGCTCCCCATTTTTCTAACCTCACTGTTAGAGTCCTAGGGCTCAGACTTTTATTTTTCTATACTCGTTTCCTGGATGGTCTCATCCAGGCCATACCTATAGAGCTGATGACTTCAAAATGTATGTCTTCAGTTGTAAAGTCTTCCCTAAATTATAGGTTTGTTTATCCAACTGACTACTCTGTCTCACTGGGAAGTTCAGGACCATATCAGATTTATTATGTATAAAGTCAAGCTCTTTAGCTCCTCATTCTTCCTCTGCCATTCCATTTCAGTAGAGGGTAACTTCATTTTTTTTCAGTGCTCAATAAAATCTCTGAATCAAACTTGACACCTCTCTTTTCTTCACATTTACACCACACACGCTAACCATTAGCAAATCCTATTTTCTCTGCCTCAGGTATATCCAAAATCCAACCTCTTTCTAACACTCTATTGTTACCATTCTGGTGCAAATTATCATCTTTCTCCTGTTTTACTCGGGATTCTCCATAGAAACAGAGCCAATAGAATGTAGATAGAGATATATAGCTGTAGACATAGACATAGATGTATATATGAGGAGATTTATTATAGGAATTGGTCCTTGCAGTTGTAGAGGTTGAGAATACCTATGATCTGCCATCTGCAAGCTAAAGACACAGGAGAGCTAGTGGTGTAATTCAGCCTGAGTCCAAAAGCCTGAGAAAAGGGATAGGGGACAGTTGGTATAAGTCCCAGTGTGAGTCCAAAAGCCCAAGGGCCAGGAACACCAATGTCCAATGGCAGAAGAAGATGGATATTTCAGCTCAAGCAGAGAGAGATAATTTACTCTTCTTCTACCTTTTTGTTCTATTCAGGCCCTCAAGGGGTTGGATGATGCTCACCTGCATTGATGATGGCAATCTTCTTTACTCGGACTACTGATTCCAATGCCAGTGTCTTCTGGAGACATACTCATGCACACACAACACCCAGAAACAATGTTTACCAGACATAATGTTTACCGATACCGTATCTCCCTTGTACTATTGTAATAACCTAACTCTTGATATTCTCTTTGCCACTCTCTATAGTCTTTTCTCCACATAGTAAAACAGAGTGATCTTTTAAAAATGTAAGTCATCCCATATGTCTTCTCAGCTCAAAACCACTGCTTGCCATCTTGCTCAGAGAAGAAATTAAAATCCTTAACACACCCTAGTATCTGATTCCATTTCTATATTTGACTTTGTCTCCTGCACTTCTGCTTATATCACTGCTCCAGTTATTAAGACTTTTGTACTATTTCTCAAACATACCAAACCTATTCCTGTCTCATGACCCTGGTACATGCCCTCTTATTATTCCCCCTGCATGACGCAGGCTACCTCTGTACTGCCTCATCACTCTCTGCCTCACTTCATTCATATATCTGTTCTTATGTGGAAACTCGAAAGAGTCATTCTTCCTTCTATTCCTATCCTGCATTATTTCCATTATAGCACTTATCAACTTTGAGTATGTCTGTCTCTCTCTCTCTCTCTCTCTCTCTCTATTTACCTATATCCATATCTATATCATCTATATATAATTTGTTTATTGTCTAATACAAATTCTTAGTCAAGGCACTATTGACATATTGGCCTGAATAATTCTCATGGTGGCTTTATTTATGCATTATAGGTGTTTAGCAGTATCCCTGAGTATATTCACTGGATGCTAGTAGCACCAGTTGTGAGAACCAGAAATGTCTCCAGTCATTGCCAAATATCCTTTGGGGTATAAAGTCACCCCAGCTGATTACCACTATTCACACCCAAGTGCGTATAAGCTTCAAGAAAGCAAAGACTTGGTATCTGTACTATTAATTGCTATATGACCAAGATATAACAAGTGCTCAAAAATATTAAGTGAATGAAAATATGGATTCCATGAGTTATCTCAGTATTCTTTCCATTAATATAAGCCAACAAATGACTTTTTGCTTAACTTTGAAATGATTTTTGTCTTATGCAACTGAAAGATTTGTCAGAATATTTAGAAAATATAGAAAGAAAGAAAACACATGACAGTGTAAGGGAGTAAATTTTCAAGATGACAAAGATCAATTGTTTAAAATAGCCAGATTTGTTGGGGCACCTGGGTGGTTCAGTCTGTTAAATATCTGACTCTGTCTCTACTCAGCTCATGATGTCATGGTTCTTGAGTTCAAGCCCCATGTTGGCTATGCATTGATATGGTGGTACCTGCTTGGGATTTTCTCTCTCCACCTTTCTGTCTATCCCTCCCCCACTCACACACTGTCTCCCAAAGTAAATAAATTAGAAAAAATAGCTAGATTTGTATGTTAATGCACTGGGATTAACATGGTCTTGGGAAATAAGCTTCAAAAGAACAAATTATCTATAGTTAAAATAGTTGGTTCTCCAATGTATATTGTGCTGTAACTCAGAAATGTGACCCATTACACTTCTCTTAGTAAATTTCTTTTGGTAACCTAACAATCAGATGCTTCTCTGAGCATTACCATGTTGTAAAAAAGTCCATCTTTCATTCATTCTCTAATCCTATGTTAACTACTTATAGTACAGTTCTGCTAAAGTATCCTTGATCACTGAGTAATATTCAATTGTGTGTGTGTGTGTGTGTGTGTGTGTTTGTACAAACATACACTCATCTTTGTCCATCTTCTTTATCCATTCAACAGTCAATGAACATTTGGGTTCTTTCCATAATTTGGCTATTGTTGATAGTAGTATTACCCAGTGAAAAAATGAAATCTTGCCATTTGCAACAACGTGGATGGAACTAGAATATATTATGCTAAGTGAAATAGGTCAGTCAGAGAAAGACAAATTTCATATGATTTTCAAAACTGATGAACAGATGAAACATCAAAATGGATGAACATAGGCAAAGGGAAGGAAAAATAAGATAAAAACAGAGAGGAAGGCAAACCATAAAAGACTCTTAAACACAGAGAACAAACTGAGGGTTGCTGGAGCAGGGTTGGGTGAGGGGATGGGCTAAATGGTTGATGGGCATTAAGGAGGGCACTTGTTGGGATGAGCACTGGGTATTATATGTAAGTGATAATCACTAAATTCTACTCCTGAAACCATTATTATACTGTATGTTAACTAACTTAGATTTAAATTAAAAATATTTTTTTTTACGTATCCTTGGAATACATACGTGACTAAGTCAGCAGCTTGGCTTTTGAGATGTTCATAGTTTACTGATGGAGATACACATGTAAACAAATAGTTAAAATCAACTGTTGGAGATGTTTCACTAAAGATGTGTGTTTATATCTGTATATCTGTATCTACGTTTATATTCCTATGTCTAAATGCAAGTTCAGAGGACAACGCTGTTAACTGTAGCTGGGAAGATGGGCAGGCATGTTCAGAGAGGAGGAATTTGCCCTGGGGTTTTGCACAATGAATAGGTAATTGATGAAAAGATGTTCACCTGGCAAATAAAGGAAGTAGACTATTCCTGACAGAACAGCATGTAAAAAGGATTGCAGGTGTGATAGAATTTGATATGTAAAGAGAATCCTGAGTGATTATGTGTAGCAGGAGTTACAGTGTGTAAGGGGGAGGCCTGAGAAAAGAAAAAGGTTAGATGAAGTAGGGCAATTCATAAAGGGCCTTATAAGTATCATTAACGTGTAAGGACTTGATCCTATAGATGAGTTGTATCCATTCCACATTTGTGAGGAAGGGAGTCATATGTTAAGACATGTATTTCTGGAAGACCAATCTTCATCTCTGTGGTTAGTATGTGGTGCGAGAATACACAACAGGAAGGATGTCCAATTAAAATCTTCCATGATCTTCCAAGGAAGGAAAATAAAGAGTCAAACTAAACCAGGAGCAATCGGGATTGAGAGATGAGGGTGGATTTGAGTAATTTTTATACGTGTGAATTTCCCCAGTCTAGATGATTGACTGAGATATGAAAGAGAAGAGAAAGTAAAAGCTGTCCCTGAGGATCCTATCTTGGGCAATTTGAGACTGAAGTTATTGTGGCAGTGATCACATGGAGAAAAAGAAAGACAACATGCCCATAATCTCTTTGTGATCAGAGCAATGCTTGGTGTTCCTAGTTGCTATGAATGCTGATCACTGTTATTCAAATGGGAAATTCAGATGGAGCAGGAAATAATATTAAACATCTGGGGTGTCTCTGTACCAGTGTCATATTTTAAAAAGACAGTTTGACTTTGAAAACTTGATGTGGAAATCACAAGTCAGACTCTTAAAACATCAACTGTCTTTCACTGAATTCTTTTAAAGAAATGACTCTCAGCTTTCCATCTTTATGAACTCCTTCATGGACAGTCACGGCAACTTATTTTCCTGCCTTCAGCCTCTCTCTTTGAGTTCACCACTTTTATGTGTGTCTCACTCCAACTACATTATACATGTGACTTGGCAAGTCCTAGGTATGTGCCTGTTAGTGAGTTAACACTGCCACCTAGCATCTGAAAGGGATCTTTGTCTTCTAACCAGAGAATCCCAGTCTCTCCTCCAGGCATCATTGCCAGAACTCCTACCTTGAAAAGAGCTTGTTTACGATTAATTAGCATTGCAGGTGAAGAGCTTCTAGTTTTTACATCAACATTTCAGCATGCTGTGCAAAGTGTCTGGAGTGTCCGTCTCTTAGAGTGCCAGAGAGAAGTCAGGACAGCTGTGTGTGGTATGTATGCTGTGCATATGCATGTATGTTCCACGTCAGGATGGAGAGAGGAAGTCTGCAGAGGGAAGAAAAAAGTGCAGCTGGACATGTGCAGGAGGCAACACCAAAGAATTGGAATAGGTGTCAGGAATGATAGTGTAAGGACAGAGAGGGTGTAGGAAAATGGATGAAAGGGGCAGGAGGGGAAATGGTTTAGGCAGGAAGAGGAAAGGAAATGTAAATATTTTGAGTCCTAGAAGAAGGAAGAACATTTTCCAGATCTTTCCATTTTCTCTCTTCTCCCTTTTCTTCCTCCTCCTCCTCCCCCCACTCCTCCTCCTCCTCCTGCTCTTCCCTTTTTCTCATCATTCTTTTTTTGGCTGAATGCAAAGGACTCACTGCAGACTTGCTGCTCATACTACCTAGAACCGCCATTTCTTGGTTAAGACCTGACTTTTTTTTCCTGATATGTATTTCTTGGATTTGAATATAGTGTTTTGTGTCCTTAATTTGTCCATTAATTTGTGTCATTAATTTCTATGTGTGTAATGCTTGCATGGAAGATAATTGTCTAGGTCAGTAATTATTAAACTTTTCTAAAGGTACCTGGGGGTTCTGAACTCCAAGCAGAAAGTAACTGTTGTAAGGATTTTACAGAGATCACAGGAATGTGCCCCTTGTGTATATAGGTGTCTTGCAAAGACTTTTAAGAAAACAGATCTTTCACTTACTTTGAGCTGGGTTTAAGAACATTATTTCTCCCTGCTGCCCTCTGCCGTGACAGTTTGATGTTCAAAGTCTTTAAAGGTTTGCTTTAGGAAAATGTGTATAACTCTGAAAGAAATTGCCCTGGTCCTGATTCCTATGGTGTTTTCTTACCAGTAACAAACCCGCACCAAACTCCCAATTTGTCACTGTCTGACTTCCTTTCTGGGTGGCAGCCTTTTTTGTTTTCTTGCTTTTCTCCTTTCTACACTTTCTCTAGGATAAACAACCTATTACTTCAGTCACCTAACATTCATATTTCCTGTTTCTCATAATGTGCATAGTTGTAGTGTATGTCTATGTGTGTCTTGGGCAACCTGATTTCATTCCATAGACCTGGCAACTTCCCATAGTAAGAGACCAGTCAGGGACAGAATTCAGCTAAGTCTATTTATCTTGCTGTTACTATTCCCTATACTGATTGTTTCTTCCATTTCTCCTGTGACTGTCCTTGGGTCTTTCAACTTGTCCCCATGGCATCCTGTGATTTCAGTTTCCCACCAAACTAGCCCAGCACTTGACTTTCTTAATGCTTGAGAAAGCCATTAACAAAATCAAATGCAGGACATTCCTTTTCATCAAGCCATTCCATACTATTCCACATACCATTTTCTTTCTTAGACAGTCTCCTATATGTGTGGTACTTTTTTTTTTAAATAGCATTCAATCAGACTTGTGTTCTTGGGCAAGCATCAATACCACTGTCACCTTATGGTCATGGTATACTCAAAAATAAAGCTATGTGTGCTATGCTTTATTGCCCTACAGTGTTACCTTAATCTTACTTCATGAACAGCAAGCCTTTTCCCAATACTGGCCTTCCCTCCTTCATCCCTGTAATCTCCATATGAAAATTTCACATGACCCCAAGTTCCTATAACCAGTGCTACAGCAAAACCAGCGGGCAGCAGAGTTGCATTGGGCAGTGTAGCAATAAGAATTAAAATCATTCATCTTCTTTCTTTCTACTGGCAGCCAGAGGAAAGCTGGGAGAGGGACGGGGAGGGTGCAGTGGGGAGGTTATGAATTGCAGCATTTCCAAGGCAACCATAGAGAAAAGGTAGAAGGTTGAGAAGTTAGGAAGGTAGTGACGCAGGTTAAGATATGGGTCAGGGGTCTCTACCTTTTATGCATGACAATTGTGCACTTTAGTAATTTATGCTTCATTCAGATAAATGTATTCCAGGCTTTCAGTTTGGTATTATACTGACATAGTTTGCTTTATGATAGTGCTACATAGATTTAACCCTTTATGATACCACTTGGACTCCTCTACTTTGATTGAATCTGGTAACATATTGGTTAATTTAAGAAATATCTTTTTTTAATGGTTTGGGGAAAATCAATTAATTTAAATTACAGTTTCACATTTTCAAATAGGTTTTTAGTGCTGTGGATTGAGGGGGGAGGTGTGACAACAACGAGGCCTCTCTCTTTTCTTCCCCCCCACCCCCTATTAATACTCTGAGAATTCTAAACACCACATGGCCTCAGTGCCTACGAATCACTCAGACAATCAATGTTTATAGTTGAACTCTACTCAGTCAAGTGTGTCTGTTATGAAAAAAAAATGGCTCGTTGGAGCTGGAAATTTACAACAGACACCCACAGGAAGGCATACCACTGCAAATCACATGAGGGCATACAGCCCTTCATACTGAATTCCTGCAACAAGCCATTCAGAATGATCAGGACCTGAAGACAATACAGAATTCACAGAGAAAGTCCTTCAAAGATTATTTTGTACGTGATACTAAAGCCAAGGGTTCATTTTTCTCCTTAACTTCATCCAGACATCAGGATCTATCCTGAAGCAAGAAAATGGAGAGGATTTGCAGTGTTTATTGTATAATGTCTTTTTTTTCTTTTTTGTTATATACCCTTAAAAAGGAAAGTTGTAAGCATACAACACAAAATTAGGTATAATTTAAACATCAGGGGTTAATAGTGGGTTTCTTCTTTGTTTAGGCTTTTTAATGCTCCTGAGATTCCTTTTCCAAATCTATGAAATGGAATGAGGATGCTTTCAAATCTTTAGTTACAAATGAAATTATAGATAGTTATGCTCTTTTCTGTGGTTCCGTTATGTTTCTCACATCACCCTTATCCTCTATAGCATGTGCACATGTAGCACTTTTTAAATGCAGATGGCAGAGTCTCTAGAGCTATAGAATGAAGGTAGTATGTATCTCAGAATTTCTATAGCTCTGATTACCTAAATATACTAATAGAAAAATTATGCTAAGGAAAAACAGTAACTAAGCAAGATGTTCTCCTAGTCATAGAGAATATTGAAACTTCGGAAAATGTATCAACCAACCTACAATTACTTGGAGAAAGGCAAAAGGAAACTGGGTGTAAACAATGATATTTACATATTTCAGTCTTTTGCCATGACATTTGCAAATGGTGAATTTCTGAAAACAGGAAGATGTACCAGTTTCAGTTAATAAACATGGGGCTCCTGGGTGGCTCAGTTGGTTAAGCATCTGACTTTTGATTTCAGATCAGGTCATGATCTCACAGTTAGTGAGTTTGAGCCCCACATCAGGCTAGATGCTGACAGTATGGAGCCTGCTTGGGATTCTCTCCTTCCCTCTTTCTCTGCCCCACCCCCATGCTGTCCTCTCTCTCAAAAAAAAATAAATAAATTTTTAAACCATCTCAGATACATGTTTTCCCTGTTTTAGGGCTAGTGTAGGATTGGAAGATATTATCCATGGGTCTCTCATGGTTTTGCAAGTATTGTGGGCAGAGATACTTTTGTTCCACAGATAAAGATAGTATCTTGCTTCAGAGTAAGAATCAGGTTTGTTTAGTGTCCATTATAATAAAGATCATGTTTCTCTCCAGGGCAAAGGTCAGGCAGGCTTACTGATTTGAGTTTACTGAGCTTTGAATTATGCTCCTAAAGTATGACCTACAGTGTATTCAAGTGTAACCTGAACCCCTTTTTGACCCTGCTGGAATAGGGACTTAGGGAAATGCAGGAATGCTGACACTCTGGTTAATGCTATTATTGCCAGTAATAAAGTCCTTCCTCTCTTGCCCAGTGGTCCCGTATCTTCTGCCAACATTTATGAAACTGAGGCAGGCTAACTTGTTAGCTGACAAGGAGAGTGAAAACTCAGACCCTTCACAGTTCTTGATAAGCAGTAGCATGTACTTTTCCCTTAGTTCCAGGTCCAAGTCTCTGTAGCTGCTAAACTCACCATTATGTACTATCGAGCTCTATGTAGTGCTGGCTAAGAGCTCACACTTTGACAGCTTACTGGCTAGACTGGACCTGCAGAGGTACCTGCTTGGAGAGACCAGGTGACACAGTTCAGAAGTACAGGAAAGTTAATGCTCCTTGAGGTAGACTTTGACGGAAAGGAGAGAGGAGATGATGGGGGGGGGGGGGGGAGGGTGCAGAGGGAGCCTACAGATAAATTTATATCCCTATCTCCTCTTACAAAGACTCTCCTGAGATAATATTCTTCTCTTATCACCTTTATAAAGGCAGTTCATATGGCCAGCTCACTAATGTCCCTCTTTATATCTGTCCTTCTTGTTTCCTTCCCTTGCTCCCTTCCCCCTCATTTCTGCTTCCCTGGGATTAGATTCTTTAATGAATAGTAATATATAAGTTTTTGCCACAGGTTTTGTTTTCTAGAGGACCCTGGTTAAAAGAGAGATTTAGGATTCTTGTACTTCAATACCAAAATTTTTGCATTAAAGTAGCAATGAAACAAAATTGTACTAACAGAAGGCAAATATGTGTGCAAATTGATAGGCTGTCGATGTGAGCTCTTTAAACATGAGAAGTCTGGTGGAGGTCAGTCTACAAGGTGGCCTGCCCTCAGGCACAGCACAAGGACCAGCCATCTTAAAGACTACAGTGTTAATCTTCCTATGATTAAAAACATTGCCAAATAATACTCTTAGTAAATCATTCTCTGCAGCTTTAGAAATCAAGACATGATGTGCTTCATTATTATTAAGATCATTATCATTGTTTTTTTTATAATGACTGTGACCCATAAGATAATATGAGCTTCTGACTTATTTAGGGGAAATCTTTGATTCTGGATTCCAAGATGACCCAGGTATGAATTTTGGACTGTATTCATATTGCCTTTGACACAGATGAGATTTGAAAATTGATGCCCAAGATGTAGATCATCAGAAGAGAGAAGAACCTATATAGATCAGGGGTTAAAATATGGACTTGATGTTTGATAGGCTTGAGTTAAAATGGTACTTTTACCACTTCCTACTTATTGATATTTATCAAACACTTTCATGTGCAGTTACATGTTTGATTATACCCCCCCCCCAAATTTCATACATTGAAGTTCTAACTCCTATTACCCCAGAATGTGACCTTATTTGGAAATAGGATCATTGCAGATGTAATTAGTTAAATTAAGATGAGGTCATTAGGGTGGGCCCCAATCCAATTTGACTGGTATACTTATGAAAAGAAAACACTGGAACATAGGTATGTACAGGTGGGAAATACCATTTGAAGATGAAGGCAGGGATCATGGTGATGCTTCTACAAGTCAGGGAATGCCAAATTGTAAAAAAACTACCAGAAGCCAGGGGAGAGGCATGGAAAAATTCTTCCTCACAGCTCTCAGAAGGAATGAGCCCTGCCAATACCTTGATCTCAGACTTTTAGCCTCCAGAGCTGTGAGACAATAGATGTCTGATGGTTAAGCCACTCATTTTGTAGTACTTTGTTATTGCATCCCTTACAAACTCATACATGGGCTTTCCACCATGCTAAAAGCTAGACATATAGAAGTGAATACAATATAGACATAGTACCTGCTCTCATGGAACTTACAAACTAATATGAAATAATACACAGATAAACAAACAAATATAATATAAGTATAAATTGTTATGTAGCAGAAAAAAAAATAAAAAAGATACTCGGGGGAAATTGGTGATAAGGATACCAGTGGTTAACTTAGATGTGAAAGTAAAGAATGTTTTTTCTCAGGATGTAACCTCTAAGTTGAGACCTTCCATTTAAAGAGTTTCAGGATTGGGGCACCTGGGTGACTCAGTTGGTTGAGTGTCCAACTCTTGATTTTGGCTCAGGTCATGATATCATGGTTCATGAATTTGAGCCCTGCATCTGAATCTGCACCGACAGGACAGAGCTTACTTGGGATTCTCTCTCTCACTCCCTCTCTCTCTGTCCCTCCCATGCTCACTCACTGTCTGTCTCTCTAAAGAAATAAATAAACTTAGAAAAACTTTTTTCAAGAGTTTCAGGACTGAGAGGTTGAAGTGAAAGAGATAACCATATGTGAAAGCCCAGAAACCAGTGAGAGCTCAGAATACACTGGAAACTAAAAAAACACAATATTTCTATTCTCTATCCTACTGTGTCAGAGAGGAAGGGCAAAAAATAAATTAGAAGTATACCAAGGTCGCATGGTGTAGGTTATATAGTTGTAAACCATTTGAGGACTTTAAACAAGGACGTGACAGAATCCATTGTACTTATAAAGCTTTTGCACAAAGGACAGATGGGGAAGACAAGAAGGGATGTGACTAGGTCAGTTCAAGATCCATCCCAGCAGTCTAAATGAGAAATCAGGATGGCATTCACTAAGGTGAAGGCATGGGAGATGGAGCAAAGTGGACAGTTGGCCGATATTAAAAAAAAAATTAATGTTTATTTATTAGAGAGAGAGAGAGAGACAGAGAGACAGCGCAAGTGGGGGAGGGGCAGAGAAACAGGGAGACACAGAAACTTAAGCAGGATCCAGGCTCTGAGCTGTCAGCACAGAGACGGAAGTGGTGCTCGAACTCAGACTGTGAGATCATGACCTGAGTTGAAGTCCAAAGCTTAACTGCCTGAGGCACCCAGGCTCCCCTACAGTTGGCAGATATTTAATTTGAAAGAAGAACCAATAGAACTTGGTAATTATTTGCGTTAGGGTAGTGCAGGAGAAGGAAAAATCAAGATGACTTCTAGGTGGTTGGTTTGAGCAGATGGTTGGACAAATGGCGATGTCATTTGCCAAGAGAGAAAATGGAGGAAGAACGAGTTTGTATTCTTGTGTATGAAAGAAGTTGAGGTAAGAGGAGAACAATCAGGAGGTTAGTATTATAAAGTTGAGGTGTCTTGAGACAAGTAGAAATGCCAAGTAGGCAGATGGTATGTAAGTTTTGTCTTTAACATAAAGATCTGGGCTAGAGATAATAATTTGTTTTTTATCTGCACATAAATGATTCTTAATATATGGAAATGGCTAGGAAGAAGTGTAGAGGCAGAAGAGAGAATGTACACTTAGGCCTTGAGATAGACGTTAGGCAAATTATTTAACCCCTTTGAAACTTAATTCTGTTACCTTTAAATGGGAATAACATTACATGCTCTTTTAAGATATGTGTGGGTTAAATGAAATCATATCTATCTGAAAATGCAATGCAAATCATAAGAACTGAATGCATGGAGATTATTATTGTAATCATGATACTATCTCTGTTTGGTACTAAAAAGATAGAAAAGATGAAAGTAGGAGACTGAAAAACATTAAAAAAATGTTTCTTGGAAAGCTTCAATAAGTAAATTAATCCTTTCAACACTAAAATGCATATCAGAAGCAAGTGAGGATTTGCCCTGAGTTGTGACTACTGTATTTGGCTCTAAGGTCATTCCAGAGAATTATGTTGTCACAATGGCGGAAATCAAACAGGTACAAAGGAGAGAATTTGAGTAGGTTCTTAGGGCAGAAGGCAGTACAAGTAAAGACTTTTCCAAGTGAGAGGCATGTGTGTATCGTCAAAGGTTAAAAAAAAAAAAAGTAATTTAAAGAGGAAATTGAAAATGTTAAATGATGTACTTGAAGTCTGATTTAATTGATGAGAAAGATATTATTGACATAAGAGCCAGAGACCCTCCCCCTGGGACTGAACTTGGACTCCTATCTTGAGAGGCAATTGATCTTCCATACTGATAGTTAAGATGGCTACACTGAGAAGAGATGGCCATTTGAGAATGGGTAGCTGGCTTCTATGTGAGTGTGAAAGGACAAGAGCTGTAAGGATGGTAGAAAGAAAAGAATAAGGGTGACTAACCATGAAGTAGGTGGTAAGGAAGGAATACTTTGTGCCTAGGAAGGACCTGAAGGCCTGAAGTACAATGGATGAGACCAACAATTGAAAAAAAGTTCAGTTAGTGAGAGGAGAGGCAGGAAAGGAAGGAAACAGATGTAAACACCTTGGTGAGTGAGGTCAGCAGAAATAAGTGAAAGCTTGAGCAGTCATGAGATGACATTGCTACTTAGATCAATCACATTGGTACTGAAACTGGAAGTATAGTGGTAGGGACAGATGACTTTGTAGTTATTCAATTAAAAGTAGTCCAAATGAAAGATATACTTAACTAAGATAATGCATGGGAGAGCTTAAAGCATGGGTTCAGGGCAGGTAGAAGTCAACTGCTCAGTGTAAGTGCAAGTGCACACTGAATTAGAAGGGGGTAATGGGATCCCTTGTTCATATGAAATTCAAATTACATGACATTGAAGGAAATTTTTGACTTTTTTAATTATTTACATGGCACAAGAAGAAGTAAATTGACCCTATTCAAAGACTATATCCTCTTTTTATTTTGTATTCCCCATCTCCTGTTAATGTTAGGTACACGGCAAATGATGATTCTGATATGAATGAATGAATACATTCATGCCCTATCTGTGGATAAACTCAAGCACAGACTAGCCAATCACTGGTCACATACTGTGGAAGGAATTTAAATATCAGATGAAAGAACAGTGGGGCCTCTTAATCCATCGAACAGTAGGCTAAAATTCTGAGATACACTGAATCTAAGAATTAGTAGATCAAGGCCAACCTTAGAGTGTATTTTATCTGTCATAAAGACCCCAGATATTAAAAACCATGTCCAGACCCAAATGGATGTGTCCTCTAAAACTTACCTAGCAAAGCAAGTTTCTCATCTTAAACTAAAGCCTATACTTAAGAAAGTTTTGCTTTCTCGGGGAATATCTTTGTCTTTAACTTAAAAAGAATGTTTTATTTAGAGCTTTCTATGAGAGAACACTTTTTTTAGAAAGGGATGTTAAAAAATAATCTAAAATTCTATTTACACTTGAGGTATTTTCTTGAAACATGCTTTAAAGCATACATATCTCTTTTGAAAAGAACAGGAAACTCAGGTATAAAAACACTAATAAAACTCTTCTCTGCTTGAAGAACATTCCCTAAATAATATACTTTTTTCAAGAGACCATAGCAATACTGAGTATTCATGGTACTGTTTCAGACTCAGGAAGTTAGTGATATTTTCCTGGTGAAATGTTACATTTGCCGCATCAGTCTGTTTTATAGAAAACAATTATATTATTTAAGTTTTAAATGAAATGAGTTAGAATTTTATATTCTTCTACAGCAGTGCTTTCTCTGCCATCTCCTTCTTTCCATGGTCTCCTAGCTGTAAGACAAATGCTTTATTAATACAATAAAATGGTATTGAAATTAAAATAGCAGTAACTAATATTTGTATTATACTTTGTAGCTATCAAGTTATACTATCACATCTCACTTAGTATCTATCTTGTGAGACAGTATTATGATTTTCATTTTTATTTTAAGTATGGAGGCTCAGAAAATGTAGAGTTGCCAGAGGTATAGAGTAAGTAAGGAAATTGGGACTATAAACTTTTCTGGCTACAGTTGTTTTTGTTTTTTTGTTTTTTTTTTTGCTTGTTTTTGTTTTTTCCCTGTAGCCATTCATAATTATATCTCTCAATTGGATACCTTTGGTCCTTTCTTTAGACTTCAAAGGCAGAAAACAATTTCTCCTTATCTGAGCTATAAGTGTCACCAAAAGAAAAAGTTAGCAAATAAGTTCTTGAATCTCTGGTAATACAGTATCCTTCTGTTTTGGAGATATTTGAGGGTATACAGAAGGCTAGACAGATTTTTTTTTTATTCCTTCTTAACCTTTAAGCTTTGGTAAGAGATCACCACGAGGCATCAAACATATTTATTTGTGAGTCTTATAGTGTCTTCTGTTTCCAGGAAGCAGAACTTGGCAATTCTGTCCTTTCTGGAGTACTATGAATAGTGAACTGAGTACAAGCTTAGGAAACAGATAAAACTGAGTTCACATCCCATTCTCTCCATTTACTAGCTACATGGCCTTGGAAAAACTCTGTCCTTGAATCTCAACTACTTATTTGTGTAATGGACAGTGGAATTTCCTTGAATTGGAGATTTCCTTCCTTTTGGAGTACAGGTGGTCTGTGTAAATAGACCATCATAGGGACTTCTTAGAATGTTCTTCAGAATATAGTGATTACTGGTATTTCTGCTACAGCTCTTGGAAATCACCCTCTTGCTATTACTGGCTTTTTAAAAGTCGGCCCTAGAAATGGGTGGATATTAGCATTAGGGATAGCATTCCATAGGCTCCAAGAGGGTTCCCTTCATTTTCCTAGTTGTCTACCCAATGTCTGTTCCCCACCCCCCTCCATAGTAACAGTGGGAGATTAAGGGCCACTATCCTCTTTTGTAATCCTTACATGTATTGGTATAAGTGCTTTTATGTGATCTGATAATTCCTTATTACTGTAAGATCATCCCCCAGAAATTTCAGGACCATCAGTAGGCTCACAGGGTTCAGGAAATGCCTTTGTTCATGTTTGATGACTCCAGTGATCAGAAAATTTTTCTGATGTGCTGAAATCAAATGAATATAACCTGGAACTACCTGAACCAAAAAGTAAATAACTCTTTGTGTGTGTTGTTTGCAGCACCACAGCATCACAAAGCAGAAAGAAAAGAAATGAGGCTTGCGATAATTTGTATTGTTACTGGGTCTTTTCCATTCACAAGATACCTGTGATCATCAGCTGTGCCTGAGAGACACCCGTGGTCCTCAGCGCACAGGGTACAGGCACCACACTGCATAATAAAAAGAGGATCCTAGCAAAGGCATCAAAGCATATGTGTTTCCAGTTTATTTTTAAAAATGTTTCTACTATAGTTTTTTGTAAAGATGAAAGCTAATAGATTGGCCCTTTAAAAATACATATATTAATGGAACTAATCAGTCCCCCTGAATTCTAATGTGTATTTCATCCTGATTTTGTTAAGATATTGGATAGCACAAAAAACAGTCTAAGGTGGACCCAGGGCTTCTCAGTATCAGCTTTATTCATTGTGGGGAAAGGGATTTCAGTAGATCAGAGTCTGGGTTTGGGAGTAGGACTGTGTTGTACTAGCTATGGAATCGTGGGCAGGTCACAGCCCTCCCTTAGTCTTAGTTTCTACATGTGCAAAATGAAGATAATTATGGAGCTGTTGTCTGAATTCAATGAGATAATGTATGTAAATAGCTTAATATAATGACAGACACATCTAATATAGGAGCTCAGTTAGCAAATGTCAGCTGCTATGTTTTCAGTTCTTTATCTTCTCAAAAGATATTTATTATATTCCATATATGAATAAAATTTGAAATAAAAATAAGACAGTAAGCCTTTGACCTCAAGGAGCTCACCCTTGTATCTTAAATGCTTAAATAGTGGAAGGCTTGCCCAGAGTGTGGAGGCAAATGAATAAGGGAAAGCTAGCAGCCCCAGGGTGGCAGGAGAGGCTTCCGATTATCCAATATTTTCCTAGTGGGAAGAGAGATAGGGAATCACCTATAGCAGGTGTTGGCAAACCTTGTTGGCAAAGGACCAAATAGCAAATATTTTCAGCTTTGTGGACCATTTGATATCTCTGTTGCCATTACTCAACTCTCCCATCGTAGTGAGAAAGCAGCCATAGACCATACATATGTGGATTTGCAGTGGCTGTATTCCAATAAAATTGTATTTACGAAACAGACCTTTATTAGTCAGGGTTTTCCAGAGAAACAGAACTGCTTCATTTTAAAGTATAGGCTCATGCACTTATGGAGCCTGACAAGTCCAAAATTTTCAGGGTAGCTGGATAGGCTGGAGATCCAGGGAGGTATCATTGCTGCACTTCAAGTCCAAAAGCTGACAGGCTGGAGACTCCAGGATGAGCCGATGTGCAGTTCCAGTCTGAATGCCGTATGCTACAGAACCTTCCTCTTGCCCTTTGTTCCCTTCACATTAAGGAAGGCAACCTGCTTTACTCAAAGTCTTCCAATTTAAATGCAAATCTCACCCAGGATGACACAGAAAATTAAGCATTGTAGGACCTCAGTCAGATTTGACCAACTATAGTTTGCTAACCCCTGAACTAGAGAGATAACTCTTTCTGCTCAGACTACAGTAGGAAGAGATCTTTTTCCCAAAAGCCATTATATCTGATCCTCAGTTACTATTAACTAGCCATTGAGTGCTTCCCCAAACCCCAAGGCTTAACCATCAGAACAGGGTGACTAGAAGGGTCTGAAATTGGGTTTTGTTATCCACAGACAACCACATCCTCCCATCACTGAGAATGGAAGGGCCACTTGGCCTGAGTTTCATATCCAAACAGGAAACAGTGGAGAGAAAGAAGATAGAACTCATAACAAGGCACTGCTGTCTCTTCTGATAAATGGGACTTTGGGCAGAGGAGGGAGGCTCACAAAAGCCACCTTCCCAAATGGAGTAAACAAAATCGTGTGGAAAAAGAAGGCCCTCTCTTTAATTCCAACCTCACATTGATTTGTTTAGATTCATACAGAGAGAACTTCATCATGTTTGAGTGGGAGTCTGAGAAGGTGAGAATGTTGGTGAGGTAAGAAAAGAGAAAGAAAACAGAAAAGGTAGAAAGGATAGTGAGGGAGAAGAGAGGAAGGGTATAGAGTGAGATGAGACATACCATGGAAAATAAAGGCAAGGGGAGAAAAGCTGAGTTTTTAATTTTACTTTTTAAGCTTAAAACAGACTCTGTATCTATCTTCTTTGGATTTTCTATTTCCAAAACAAGTCTCCTCGAGCTCAAAGGGTGTTATAGGGTTTAATTCATTTAAATTGCAAAGCATTTCAAGACTCATAGATGAAAAGTAGCATTGAAGTACAAAGCTCAGGTTCATTATTAATGAAAGCAGCCCTTCACAGCACAGTCTGCTTCAAACTTACTGGCTCCCTGAGAATGCCTAAGGTTAGTGGGAGATGGGCATCATGTAATAAAAGAAGCAGACAAATGCAGGTATGTATGTATTATAACCCCTGTATGAGAACTTTGTCAGAACTGTCTCCAACACTAGCTTGAAGAAAATGTCTTGGTACAGGGGTAGTTGCTGTGTGTCAGAGTTGTCCTGAAAACTTGAATGAGTAGAATAAGTATAAAGCAAAGCACATTTTAAATACCCTGTAGAGCGGTCCCTGGGTGGCTCAGTCAGTGAGGCATCTGATTTTTGATTTTTGCTCAAGTCATGATCTCATGGTTTGTGAGTTTGATCCCCATGTTGGTCTCTATGCTGACAGCACAGAGCCTGCTTGGGATTCTTTCTCTCTCCTTCTCTCTCTGTCCCTCCTCTGCTCATTCTCTCTCTCTCTCTCTCTCTCAAAATAAAGTTTAAAAAAAGTGTAAATAAATAAATGAATACCCTGTAGAAGTTTATGTTATTCAACCCCATGCCCACCGAAAAATTATGGAAATGGTGACTTCTGATATGTTTCTAAGTAAATATAATGAGAAGGGAGAGAAGGGAAATTTCATGTCACTGTGTTTTCACAAGTGAGGATGATTCATATCACTCCCCTTTCATTCATTTTTAACAAATTTACTGAAGAAATTAAAGAAAGCCTGAAGTAAATTTGAAATTACAACCTCTCTGTTACTTATGGTCAAAGTAGTTTTTTTCTTTTTACTGATTTTTCCTTCTGTCCTGCCCATCTATATTGTATAAATGTTATTTGTACAAAATATTTTAATGACTTGTTTGCATGAAATTTTATGTAAAATAAGATGAGATGGAAGTAAGCATAATATAAATTATAGTTGTGTAAGAAATTGGAAAACCAGCATCTGCCAATCCACAAGAGCAAGCCCTAGTGAATATTTGTGGCAATATCAAAAACCTTATTGTTTTTAATCTTTCTGGGAAATTCCTTTATATTATCTATGAATGTTTAGTGTTCCTTTTTAATCTCTGGATATTCCTTTCTTATAGCATCTTGTTCCTATTTCATAGACTTAATAGCCTAACTTAGATATGTGATGACACTAGGCATTTTTTTTTTTTTTTTTGCTCTTTCATTGCTCTGTCTCTGTTTCCTTCAAGTTTTTTTTTTCTTTCTCTTTCTTTTTTTGTTTTGTTTTGTTTTGTTTCTTTGTTTTCATCTATATCTTTCAGGTCATAGTCTTCCTTAATATCTGCTGATCCGTTGCTGTCCATTCATATCTAAGAACAAAGTACTGGAATTCTCATTGAAAGCCAGAGTCTTTAGCTTAAAGTTGTCAGCTGAAGGAGACTCCTGCTGATGGAATCCATAGGTCTTTTCTCCCACACAGTGTTTTTCCTAGGCAGGGAAGTATCTAATCTCCTGCCTGGAGGTTATAAAGCAAAATGTCAGAGTTTCTCAGAGTTGATCTGGGTGAGTAAAGGGAACGAGGGGGTTCTTAAAATTCAAGATGTAGATCTCACAGTTCATTGTGCATATATTCATTTAATTCTTCTGATTTAGTAATTCATCCCCCCTTCAGCTCTTTCTGATATTCCATAGCAAGGTTTCTCAAATTCTGCTTTATTGAGATTTAGGGATCAGATAATTCTTTGTTGTATAGACCATCCTGTCAATTGTAGAATACTGGCAGCATCCCTGAGCTCTACTCGCTAAACATCAGTAACGCCATCCCCTCAACACCCCAGTTTGGGATAAACAAAAATGTTTCCTCAGAGGCAAATTGAAACTGGTTGAGAACCACTATTCCGAAGGGAACCCTCTTCTTCAGACACTCCAGAAAAGAAGTGCCTTGTCTTTTTCTAGTATATGTCTGTGTGTGAATGTGGAAGACTGGGCAAAGGGTGTAATGGTCATAATATGCAGGAGTGACTCTAGGGATCTAACTATATATACAGGATTTCAATAAATCTTTACATCTTTATCCAAACTGAATCTTTAGAGATACCTGCTGCCTGGAATCAACTTGTTTCTTGGCTTCCATCTTGAGGATTTTCACTCTTCTTTCATCTGCTAAATCAGTAAAGTATTGTCTATTTGCTTTTAGCTTCCATTTTTTTAAAATATATGTCTTTACTGTAGGTATTTCCTCTCCTATTATCCTCTTTATCTTTAATGATTGAGAGGATTTTTTCCCTTTTAACCCCTTCCCTCTAATTCTTATAAGTTTGAAGGAAACATTATAAATGTGTGCTTACTTCATGCTTCTGCATGGATTTTCAATGTTCAAATGCAAACAGCAAAATGTTTATGTGTGTGGCAGACAGGTCACTTAAGGATATGCCCACAGAGCCTATAAAGTGCATTTTAGTTTTTTCTGGGCATTATTACTAACAGGAACAAGAATCCATTGTATGTGCATGAGTAGGGGTGCTATAGACTGAATGTTTGTATCTACCCCAAATTCATATGTTAAGACCTAATCCCCATAAGATAATATTTGGAAGCCTTTGGGAGGTGATTAGATCATGAGGGCACAGCCCTTATGAATGGGATTAGTGCCCTATTATAAAAGAGATCCCAGAAAGATACTTCATCTCTTCCACCATGTGAGAACACAGGGAAAAGAAGGACATCTATGAGCTAGGAAGTGGTTTCTCACCAAACTCTGAATCTCCTACACCTTGATCTTGGACTTACCATCCTCTGGAACTGTGAGAAATAAATAAGTCACCCAATCTATGGTATTCTGTTAGAGCAGCATGCATGGACTAAAACAAAGGATATAGCTTATAAAGATGGGTCTGGCAGTGGTTTACTTCTAAGTTTTCAGAATAATGAGCATATTACCAATGGCATCATTATTGTCAGTTCATCTGTTTGATTGATTAATTGCCTGGTTAAATGATTGATCTTTGATCCTTACAATTGATCTGCAAAGCAGATGACACAAATATTAGAACCCATGGAAAGTGAGGCATAGAGAGGTTAAGTGAATTGTTTAAAATTACAAAACTAGTTTGTAGCAGATCTAAGACTAGAAACCTAGTTCAGTTCTTTTTCAACTATACTATTCTTTGAATAATTAGTATGACACAGGTAAACCCTCAAAGCAAGGATGAAACAAGAGAACTGTCAGTTTTTAGAAAGTCAAAGAAAGTAGTGCTATCCTGGTATTATGTACAAGGCAATGCTAAGGCTTACACAGTAGGAGTAGCCTGTGGCTTTTTGGATGATGATAAGCTCTCAATTGTGTGCAAGCCCTGTGAAAAGATGATAATAACAGATAACACCTATTGGGCATTTTGCAAGGTGTCATTTTATTTGGTTTCTTTATATACTATATCTCACTGTATCCTCACAACTTCTTGAGGTAGGGCTCTGAGCTGGATGACAGAAGCTGAAACTAGAATTTTTATTGTAAAACAGTGCATTCTTCTGAAAGTATTAGACTCACTGTTTAATAAGAGAGAAATTATAATTAAGTCTTTAGGAGTAGAAGAATCTCAAAGTCCCATGCTATTCCCATTAGGTGGTGAGCATGGGTGGTACTAATATGAACTCATTTCAGAAATCAAATTTATGCATTTTGCTTATTAGTTTAAAATTCAATTAGTTCATCTTAAATGTCTAGCTCAAGTCAAAATCCATAATTTTAAATGCCAGTGTGGCCACCTGGATGACTCCATAATTTCCTCACACAAATTTAGAAAATTGAAGTTTTTACCTATATCCTTTAGCTTTTGCTGCATAACAAACCAGTTCAAAACTTAGTAGCTTAAAACAGCAATCATTCTTTTACCTTCATATCCTTCCAGTAGATAATTTAGCCTTGGCTAAATTAGTCAGTTCTGATCTGGGAAGGTACAGCTGATTTTACTCTCACGGCTAAAAGTATCTGGGGGTGACTGGTTTAGAATAAACTTTATTGGTCTGGTAGAGTAAATAATGCCTCCTGTTTACAATTATGTGAAGATGTCCACATCCTGATTCCTGGAGCCTGTGAATATATTATATAGCCAAAGTGACTTTGCAGATGTGATCAAGTTAAAGATCTAGAGATGGAGAAATTATCCTGAATTACCAGGTATGCCTAATGATGTCATAACAAGTGTCCTTATAAGGAGGAGGTAGAGAGGCTACTACAGAAGAGAAGGTGATATGATGGAAGAAGTAGAGATTTCAAGTGATGAGCTGTGGAGACAGAGGAAAAGGCTGTATATCATGGCATGTAAAGTAGACACTTGAAGCTGAAAAAGGTAAAGAAATAGATTTTTCCCTTCAGAGCTTCAAGAAGGAACCAGACCTGCTGACACCTTGGTTTTACCTTAGTAATTCTGATTTTAAACTTCTGATCTTCAGAATTATAAGATAATGGATTTATATTGTTCTAAGCTACTATATTTGTAGTAATTCGTTACAACAGCAAAAGGAAACTAATATAGCTGAGATGGCTGGAATGACCAGGACCTCTCTCCAAATACATGTCTGTCTGCCCTTCTCTCCTTCCTTCCTTCCTTCCTCCCTTCCTTCCTCCCTTCCTTCCTTCCTTCCTTCCTTCCTTCCTTCCTTCCTTCCTTCTTTCCTTCCTTCTTTCCTTCCTTCCTTCCTTCCTTCCTTCTTTCCTTCCATCCTTTCTCCTGTCTATCTTTCCATCCTTCCTCATTTCCTTCCTCCTTCCTTCTCTCCTCAATATTCATCCTATTGTCTAGCCATAATGAACTACTAACAGATCTTACAACATTGCCATAAAATCTAGAAACTTAGAGAAGAGTATTTTTTTCATTATTTATATTTATTTCTGAACACCCTAGCTTATTTTGTATGGGTATGTTAAATGTGATTTATTCAGTGAAAATCAGAGGCATAATTGATCTAAGGCAATGGGTCATAGATGCATATGCAAGGATTAATAGAAACATCTCATTGATGTACTGCATTCATTGAAATTTTGTACAGCCCATTTAACTGCACCATTAATAAGAGGTATCACATTGAACATTCCATATGGTTTCTTCAATTATTTCATGTATTTTAATGTAATATTAATAATCCATTTGTAAACCTATGTATAATCATTTATGTTTAAAGATATTATAAATGACATGTAAAATGTGCATGATGTTTCATGCCTCCATGCTTCCCTGTGTGGGATGCCCTATCCCTTCTTGATGGCTTTTCTATATCCTAGTTATTCTTTAAGACTCAAATCAAACACAGCTTTCTTTATGAAACACTTCCTTATCACTTAATCTCAGTAACAACAGCAGCAGCATCTCCCCCTTATTCGCTTGACCTTTTGAATTTCAGCAAATGGAAATTGAAACCTCTTCTATGAAGGATTAATAGCTCATGATACATACATTAAACAAAAGTTAACTTCAGCATCACAGATGCTAATGTGTCAGGGAAAGTAGAAACAACTCTAACTGGGAGTAAACAATAGGAAAGCTAGTCCTCTGAGAGTTAAATTGTCCACATCAGGCCAATAAGTTCCTCTCAGATGATAAAGAATTGCAGAAGTTAAATCATGTTCTTGAGAGAAGTGCTCAGTCAAGTCCAGCACGTGGTTAAAAATAAGCCTGGAGATGCTATCACTATACATTTATTTTTTATCTAGGATCTTTCCTTTACCATTTAAAATCATTCTCCATATCTTACAATTACTATGATGTCTACATTTACTACAATGCATCTCTGTTCGATGTTCACAATTATCTGTACTTTACCCATTTTTTTCCTATTTATTCATAATCTTTTGGGGGCAGAGACCTATTTTATGACATATTCATCTACTGCAGAGTGTATCCACAAAGCTTCATATATAATCATAAGAGCAATAATCTGTACTACAGATGACAGATACAGAATTGCTATTTCCAGACCTCAAAATTTCAAATCAGAATAAATAAACTCTATGCATTTCATTAAAGCGTTTCTCTCAAATCTGGTTTGTGGGACATAGATAACAATCTGCCTATTTCTACAATGATTTTTTTCTTTGAAAAAGAAGATATGTCTAGCAAATTCTAATACATGCTCACACCAACTTTGTTTTCATTTAGTAAACAAAGTCAGATGTTTTATAAAAACAGTGAATTCATTTTATGGTACATGAGCTTGATGGAATATTACATAGCCATTAAAATGATGTATGTAAAGACTATTGAGATACATGGAAAACTATAAACTGTGAGAAAAGTAATACACAGAATGATGATATGATCATCTCTACTATGTACATTAATTGTTACGTGTAAAGCTTGGAAGAGGCCACAGAGCAATACAAATGGCTGTTTTCAATGTTTTTACATACTTGAATTTGTTTTTAAGGCAAGAGGATTTAAATAATATTTGTGGAAATAAGCTATAAACTTCCTGGTCATATAGATAGATTCTTGTAATTTATGTTATGTCCATAGAAGTAAAAAGAGAAGTTTAAAGGCAATTTCTCACCTATAAGATAAGGACTTTGGTTAAGATCTTTTTTGAGTCATCCATTACAATATTACCAGAAAGAGAAGGTTTTCCCTTTATTTTTATGACTGCAAGAGGAAATTGCAAACACTGTCTCTGGAGTCGGACCACAGATTTCATATTATCCCTCTACCACTGAATAGCCTCTAAATACCTGATCTAGGACACGTTCCTTAACCTTGTTAAATCATGGTTTCCTCGTGGTTTAGAAAGTGGAGGTAATAAAACTTTACCTTATAATATTATTGAAATGGTTAAATAGAAAAAAAGCTTGTAAAGTGAGGATTTTTCACAGAACCTGGTACATGTTAAGCTTTTAATAAAAGGTAGTTATACACACATATTTCAAAGCCACAACTGACTTACCAATATTTTTTTTCCCCAAAGAGAAGCCAAAGAAAGAATATCCCTAGGAAAAATACTCTGCAACATTTAGGCCATTCTAGATAAAATCTCAAACATCAAGGAGTTTCTTTTATTTGTTTAAAAGAGTTGTTTTTATGTATTCAAACTTAATTCATAATGAAAGCAGATTTTTGCATGATGGCTGTAGTAGGTGATCTTTCTGATGATAGGGATTTTGGATAAAGTTGCAGGCATTCTGAGAAAATATTGAACATTTCATAAATTAATTCCTTTTGGTAAAAGGCACTGGAATTTGGGACTAAATGCCTTTAAATGGAATGTCAACCATGATACATTCAATATTTAAATATTTGAATGGATCATCCGTTGGAGTTTGTCATAATATTCTCCATCCTTCTTCTGTACAGCACCTCTAAAATAGAGGGCCTAAATTTTGAGTATGTTTTGTGTCCCCATTCTGAATGTAAGGTTTAGTAGGAGGATGCAGTGAAGGGAAACAAATAGTTAATCAAAAGACTGCTTAAAATATGGTCATATTTCTACCCAATTATATGCCTTACACATCTGTCTTAGCTTCATTGTCAATATATTTAGAAAAATCCTCCAACTTACTAAAAGAATGCAATTAAGGGCCTTCTGAAACCATATAAGGGAAAGACTGTTTCCTCTTTCTTATTGAAAAGGTTTCCATCTCTGTCTTCTGGGGAGAGAGTTGATCTATCCTTACCTCTGTAAGGCCCATTCAGAGAACAAGCAGGCATTCTGAAGGTAAAGTTCTGTCTCTCCAGAACTGGCATTCTCAGATATGTAAGGAATAATTAAAAAGTCTAGGAAGTTGAGTAAGAATAAATCATTTGACTTATTAAATAATGAGCACTTTACCTAGGGAGAACATAAATAGGTCCATACCTATTTAGAAATAGCTTCTTGAAGTTCATAATGGGTGAATTTAAGACAAAGGAAAGGCTGTTCAGCTTTTCTAATCTGCCCCTTCTCTTCAGACTAGGTTACTGCTCTCTTTGCAACTCCCATCATTCTCTGTATTATAATAATCTGTCTCCAGACCACAGAGTGAATTTCTTGAGATTAAGAACCAAAGGCTGGTTATTCATCTTTGTTCACCTAGTATCCATGTCCTAGGAAACTAGGACTTAACCCTAGGAAACTAGGACATAAACACTTGGACTACCTCAAGGGGTAAAGAAGTCAAAAAATTTAATTAGGTTTAAAATATGATTTATCTGTAATGGCTTGAGAACATAGCCTTTAGAGGCTCGTGGCTGTTGGGACTACTATCATGATTTGCAAAAGAAAACATCCTTTATGCTTCTGTCAGAAACAAAACCGGGCTGAAGGTATTCTTTGGTGTCTCTGTACCCTTTTTGGATCCATGGCTTTCATTAATTGTGTAGGTTGTTTTCCAATAGCTTGGGATATGTGTGTAATGTATAACACTTATGTAGCCTGCACTCTAATTAGCAATGATTTCATTTTTCTGGACTTCGAATCAGTCACCTATGAAATGAAGCCCCAGGACCAGATTGTCTTGAAGATAGGATTCTACTCTCTAAATGTTTTTTACCTGATGATCCAAAGATAAGATTTTCAGGGCCATGTGCTCTTTTTGTTTGTTTGTTTGTTTGTTTTATAATAGTACCTTCCCCCTACCTCACATCATAACACGTAGACTTTAGTATCCAGCTCAAAACAAAAACAGGGAGAAAAGAATAGAAGCTGTTTTCTGAGTACTAAAATAACAGGGCAAGGCTGAAAATAACTATCTAAGAAAATTGGCTGTTGTGTTTGTATAATTTTTTTTTCAAGTTTGCATTTTGTAACTCTTTTTTCATTTTTAAGAAAATCATCAAATTGAAAGGTTTTCTATTTTTCTATTTCCTGCTAGCTGTTTTTTTTTTTTTTTTTTTTTTTTGGTCCATTTTATGCCAGAGACTGTATTGAAAGCAATTTTAACAGACGTAACTAAAGAAGGACTAACCATGTGCACATGATGTATGGTTTTATAACCAGGAGTTCTTCTGGATCTCTATTCAGCTTCTCTCCTGGATTGCTATAGAGTTTGATCACTCTGTATTGTATTAGTGTTCCCATGGGCGAAATGGACAGAGATGTATCATACATATCTCTGGATGCTGTTGGGATATATAACATAACTAATCAATACTTGTCCAACATATTAATATTCCTTTGCAAAGGCACAGCAAGGTACAGTATCATTGCATTGCCTATATGTGTCCCTGTTAAAGGCTGATTTGCCTTTAACACCTGGGGAAATAGGTTTAATTCTGAATTGCTTTGCTGTGGACAGATGGACCTCATGTTTCTTAGTTTGCCTGAGCTAGACTGCCCTCTTGGGAACTGTTTCTTTGTCTTTGAAAACTTCCAAACCTCAGATCTCATCACTGATAACAAAACAAGCAAGCAAGCAAACAAGGTTTAAAAGACAAAACCAATAATAGCTTGTCAATGTGAGCAGATTATATTATTTGGCAAGGTTACCTATCAGAATGACATGTAAGGAATAAACTGTACATATTTACTACCATGTCATTAACACTGTCTACTCACCTTCTTTGAGATGCAGGAAACAATGAATTGAATATTTTTTTTTAATTTTTTTTCCACGTTTTTATTTATTTTTGGGACAGAGAGAGACAGAGCATGAACGGGGGAGGGGCAGAGAGAGAGGGAGACACAGAATCGGAAACAGGCTCCAGGCTCTGAGCCATCAGCCCAGAGCCCGACGCGGGGCTCGAACTCACGGACCGCGAGATCGTGACCTGGCTGAAGTTGGACGCTTAACCGACTGCGCCACCCAGGCGCCCCAACAATGAATTGAATATTAACAGTATCACATTCCCACAGGGTGGACACTATGGAGCAAATCAATTCTCCTAGTCATTTAATTCTGTCCAATTTTAGGGCCACTTGTTGTGCAAGGTGTTTAGTAAGTTTACTGAGGCAAATAAAAATAAATGACATGGATTTCTCATTCTTTAACTTTTATTAAATAATCCTTTAATATATGACATACCAGGAACAGTCCCAATAAAATATTGAGATCTTCAAGGAACTTTGGAAAAAAAGGAGGACATAACTTGTTCTCTTTCTATCTTTGTAAAATCAGAAAATCTTGGTGGAATGGTGTATAAAATATGAAACTGAAGGTATAGAGTAATTTAAAAGCATGGATTTTTAGATGAAATAGACCAAGGGCTGCACTCTGCCAGTGATTTTTCCCAGGTACCTTTGGATTAAGTTGTTTAATTTCTTGAAACTTCATTATCTGATTTAAGCATAAAATTCCATTTAGTAGTTCAAAACTGGCTGAACGTTGACAGGTTAATACATGACTCAACTAATAAAAAGGATGTTTATCGGATGGCACGGGAAGGACATGATTAAATGCCCAGTATTGAGTCCTTGCTGCTGCCACTGCTGATACTCCTGTTGCTTCTATTACTACTACCACCACCATCACTGTCGTTGCTACCAGCATCACTACTATTGCTGTTAGTACCACTGCCGCTGCTTATATGACCACCACCACCACTGCTACCACCACTACTCCTGTAACCACCACCATCCCTACCACTACTACCACTATCACCACTACTGCTACTACTACCACTACTACCATTACCCCTGCCACTACCTCCATCATCACCACCACCGCCGCTGCTTCTACTATTACCACCACCGCTACCTCTACCTCCACTACTACTACTTGCTACTAGTAGTACTTACTGCTACTACAACCACCATCGCTACTGCTCCTACCACCACTACTATTATTACCACCACCGCTACCTCTACCTCCACTACTACTACTTGCTACTAGTAGTACTTACTGCTACTACAACCACCATCGCTACTGCTCCTACCACCACTACTATTATTACCACCACCGCTACCTCTACCTCCACTACTACTACTACTTACTACTAGTAGTACTTACTGGACTACAACCCACCATCGCTACTGCTACTACCACCACTACTATTACGGTACCAACTCTGTTGTCACCATTACTACCACTGCTATTGCTGATATTTGTTATCTTTACGATTGAATCATTACCAGCCACGGTTGTCATCATCATCGCCATGATCATCATTTACATTAAATGAGATGAAATCATGAGCTCCCCAAATATGGGAGAAAAGATCGTTCTTAAATTCCTCTAAATGCTTTGAAAGTTCTCACTCCTGGGGCGCCTGTATGGCTCAGTCGGTTGAGCATCCGACTTCGGCCCAGGTCATGATCTCACAGTTTGTGAGTTCGAGCCCCACGTCGGGCTCTGTGCTGACAGCTCAGAGCCTGGAGCCTGCTTCGGATTCTGTGTCTCCCTCTCTCTCTGCCCCTCCCCCACTCATGCTCTGTCTCTCTCTCTCTCTGTCTCTCTCTCTCTCTCTCTCTGTCAAAAGTAAACATTAAAAAATTTGTTTTTTAAAAAAAAAAGTTCTCACTCCTATGTTCAGCAGCTCCAACTCTAAAGACTGGTATCGGTGTAAGTCAGGAAAGAGGTTCAACCAGAAACTACCTGTGTTAGAGCAGATTCAAAGTTCATTTGTTTTAAAATTAGTATCAACAATGAAAATCAAATTCAAATTCAGGCTGGAAATTAAAAAGATAATTAAGGGAATACAGATATTTAGGTCAAATAGAAATAAAGGGAAGAGGGGCCATCTAAGAAATAAGAATTGAATGCATCTTATTTTTTTTTTGAATTCCAGTGTAATTAACAAACAGTGTTATATTAGCTTCAGGTGTACAATATAGTGATTCGACATTTCTATACAGTGCTCAATTATGATACGTGTACTTTTAATCCCCTTCACCTATTTCACCCATCTCTACATACACACCTCCCCTTTGGTAACCCCTGTGTATTCTCTATATTTAGAATCTGTTGTTTTGTTTGTCTCTTACTTCCTTTTTTCCTTTGCTTTGTTTCTTAAATTCCACATATGAGTGAAATCATATGGTATTTGATTTCAATCTATCCATGTTGTGCAAATGGCAAAATTTTATTCTTTTTTATGGCTGAGTAATATTATTTATTAGTAATATTATACACACACATACACACACCACATCTTCTTTATCAACTTACCTATCAATGGGTTGATTTCATATTATGGCTATTACAAATAATAATGCAAGAAACATAGGTGTGCATATATCTTTTCAAATTAGAGTTTTCATATCCTTTGGGTAAATACCCAGTAGTAAAATTACTGGATCATCTGATAATTCTATTTTTAATTTTTTGAGGAACTTCTATACTGTTTTGTGCAGTGGCTTCACCAATATGCATTCCTACCAACAGTGCAAGAGGGTTCCTTTTTCTCCATACCCTCGCCAACACCTGCTGTTTCTCTTTCTTTCCTTCTTTCCTTCTTTCTTTCTTTCTTTCTTTTCTTTCTTTCTTTCATTTTATCCATTCTGACAGGTGTGAGGTGATATTTTATTGTAATTTTGATTTGCATTTCCATGATGATGAGTGACATTGAGCATCTTTGCCATGTGTCTGTTGGCCATCTGCATGTCTTCGTTGGGGAAATATGTGTTCGTGTCTTTTGCCCACTTTTAATTTGGTTGTTTCAGGGTTTTATGGTGTTGATTGTATCAGTTCTTGAGTTATATTGAATATTAAACTCTTACTGGATGTATCATTTGCAAATATCTTCCCACATTCAATAGGCTCTTTTTGTTTTGTCTACTGTGTTCTTTGTTGTGAAGAAGCTTTTTACTTTGATGCAGTTCTAATAGTTTATTTTTGCTTTTGTTTCCCTTATCTTAGGAGACATATTAAAAAATATGTTGCTATAGCCAATGTCAAAGAAATTACTGCCTGTGCTCTCTTCTAGGCTTTTGATGGTTTTAGGTCTCACATTTAGGACTTTAATCCATTTTGAGTTTATTTTTGTGTATGGTATGAGAAAGTAGTCCAGTTCCATTCTTTCACACAATGTTGTCCAGTTTTCCTAACACCATTTGTTGAAGAGACTGTTTACCCACTCTGCTTTCTTGCCTTCTTTGTAATAGATAAATTGACCATATAATTGTGGACTTATTTCATGGTCTCTCTATTCTATTCCATTGATCTAGGTATCTATTTTTGTGCCAAATACCATACTGCTTTGATGACTATACCTTTGTAATATATCTTGAAGTGGGAATTGTGATGTCTCCAGTTTTATTTTTCTTTATTCAAGATTACTTTGGCCATTTGGGGTCTTTTGTGGTTCCATACAAATTTTAGTGTTATTTGTTCTAGTTCTGTGAAAAATGCTTTTGGTATTTTGATAGGAATTGCATTAAATCTATAGATTGCTTTGGGTAGTATAGACATTTCAACAATATTTGTTCTTCCAATCCATGAGCCTGGGATACTTTTCCATTTATTTGTGTCATCTTCAATTTTTTTCATCAGTGTTTTATAGTTTTCTTCTCCTTAGTTAAGTTTATTCTTAGGTATTTTATTATTTTTGGTACAATTGTAAATGGGATTGTTTTCTTAATTTTTCTTTCTGCTACTTAATTATTAGTGTATAGAATGCAATAGATTTCTGTATATTGATAATTCTGCAACTTACTGAATTCATTTATCCATTCTAGTAAGGTTTTTTTGGTGGAGTCTTAGAGTTTTCTGTATGTAATATTATGTCATCAGCAAATAGTGAAATGTCTAATTCTTCCTTACTAATTTGAATGCCTTTTATTTCTTTTTCTTATCTGGTCGCTGTGCCTAGGATTTCCAGTACTGTGTTGAGTAAAAGTGGTGAGAGTGGCCATCCTTGTCTTGTTCCTGATCTTAGAGGAAAAGCTGTCAGTTTTTCACCATTGAGTATGATGTTAGCTATCGGTTTTTCATGTAAGACCTTTGTTATGTTATGTCCCCTTTAAGCCTGGTTTGTTGAGGGTTTTTTTTTTTAATCACAAATTGATATTGTACTTTTTCAAATGTTTTTTTTTCTGCAACTGTTGAAATGATCATATGGTTTCTATCCTTTCTCATATTGATGTAATGTATCATGTTGATTGGTTTGTGAATGTTGAGTCACCTTTGCATTCCTAGAACAAATCCCACTTGATCATGATGAATTTTTGTAATGTATTGTCTTCAGTTTGCTAACATTTGCTAACATTTGAGGATATTTGGGTCTATGTTCATCAGAGATACTGGCCTATAGTCTCCCTTTTTTGTAGTGTTTTTATTTAGTTTTGGTATCAGGTTAATGCTGGCCTTATAGGATGAATTTGGAAGCTTTCCTTCATCTTCTAGTTTTTGGAAAAGTTTGAGAAGAATAAGTATAAACTCTTTTTTAAATGTTTGGTAAGGGGCGCCTGGGTGGCGCAGTCGGTTAAGCGTCCGACTTCAGCCAGGTCACGATCTCGCGGTCTGTGGGTTCGAGCCCCGCATCAGGCTCTCGGCTGATGGCTCAGAGCCTGGAGGCTGTTTCAGATTCTGTGTCTCCCTCTCTCTCTGCCCCTCCCCCGTTCATGCTCTGTCTCTCTCTGTCCCAAAAATAAATAAACGTTGAAAAAAAAATTAAAAAAAAAATGTTTGGTAAAATTCAACTGTGAAGTCATGTGGTTCTGGACTTTGGTTTGTTGGAAGGTTTTTTGATTACTGATTCAATTTCATTGCTAGTTATCAGTCTGTTCAAGTTTTCTGTTTCTTCCTGAATCAGTTTTGGGAGGTTATATGTTTCTAGAAATTTATTCATTTCTTCTAGATTGTCCAATTTGTTGGCATGCAATTTTTTCACAATATTCTCTTATGATCCTTTGTATTTCTGGTGTTGGTTGTTATTTTTCCTCTTTTACTTCTGATTTTCTGTATTTGAGTCTTTTTTTTTTTTTGAGTCTGGCTAAAAGTTTGTTAATTTTGTTGCTCCTTTCAAAGAACCAGCTCCCGGTTTTATTGATCTGTTCTATTGTTTAGTGCTTTATGGTGCTTTTTTGTTTGCTTAAATTTTTCTGTTTGTTTTATTTTTACTTTCTATTTCATTTATTTCTACTCTAATGTTTATTATTTCCTTCTATTAGTTTGGGGTTTTGTTTGTTCTCCTTTTGCTAACCTCTTTTAGGTATGAGGTTAAGTTGTTTATTTGAGGGTTTTTTTGGTTGTTTGTTTGTTTTCCCCTTGCTTCTGGTGTAGGATTATGTTGCTGTAAACTTCCCTCTTAACAAGCTTTTGCTCCATCTCAAAGATTTGGACCATTGTGCTTTCATTTTCATTTTTTGCCATGTAGTTTGTGAGTAGCATGTTATTTAACCTCCATGTATTTGCATTTTTCCAGATTTTTCCTTGTGCTTGATTTCTTGTTTTATAGTGTTATGGTAAGAAAGATGCTTGATATGACTTCAACTTTTTTTTAATTCATTGAAGCCTAACATATAACCTATTCTGGAGAATGTTCCATGTAAACTTGAAAAGAATGTGTATTCAGCTGTTTTCAGATGGAATGTTCTGAATATATGTTTGATCTGTCTGGTCCATTGTGTCATTCAAAGCCATTATTTCCTTGTTGATTTTCTGTCTGAATGATCTACCCATTAATGTAAATAGGGTAGTATTATATTACTATCAGTCAATTACTCCTTTCTGTTTGTTAATAGCTTCTTTGTGTACTTGAGAGCTTCTATGTTGGGTGCATAAACATTTACAATTTTTATATCTTCTTGTTGGATTGTTCCCTTTATTATTATGCAGTGTACTTCTTTATCTCTTGTTGCAGTTTTTGTTTTAAAGTCTATTTTCTCTGATATAAATATTGCTACCCCAGCTTTCTTTTTACTTCCATTTGCATGATAAATGCTTTTCCATCTCTTTGCTTTCAATCTGCATGTGTCTTTAGGTCTGAAATGAATCTCTTATGAACAGCATATAGATGGGCCTTGCTTTATCTATTCTGTCACCCTATGTCTTTTGATTGGAGCATTTAGTACAATTACATTCAAAGTAATTATTAATAGGTATGTACTTATTGCCATTTTGTTACTTTTTTATGGTTGTTTTTTGTAGTTCTTCTCTGTTCCTTTCTTCTCTTGTTCTCTTCTCTTCTCGTTTGATGGCTTTCTTTAGTGATATACTTTGATTCCTTTCTCTTCATGTTTTGCATATCTATTTCTGTTTTTTTACTTGTGGTTATCATTAGGCTTATATATAATACCTTATGCATCCAGCAGTCTATGTTAAGTTGATGGTCATTTAAGTTTGAACTAATTCTAAAGCAATACATTTTTATTCCTCCCCCATCTGCTACATTTTAAATATTGGTGTCATACTTTTACATCCTTTGTGTGTGTGTGTGTGTGTGTGTGTGTGTGTGTGTGAATCCCTTCACTGATTTTTACAGATATAGTTAACTTCACTGCTTTTGTGTTCCTACTTTTCTATTCCTGCTTATGGTCTTTTGTTTTCCCTCATAGAATCCCCTTTAAGATTTATTGTAAATGTGGTTTACTGTTGATGAGTTTATTTAAATTTTGTCTGGGACTCTCTTACTCTTCTTCTATTCTGAATGATAGCCTTGGTGGATAGAGCATTCTTGGTTGCAGGTTTTCCCTTTCAGCACTTTGAATATATCATGCCACTGCATTCTGGCCTGCAAAGTTTTTGCTGAAAAATCAACTGATAGCTTTATGGGGTTTCCCTTGTATGTAACTACTTTCTTTTCTCTTGTTGCTTTTAAAATTCTCTCCTTTTCACTGCTGTTTTCCATCTTAATTACTAGGTGTATTGGTGTGGACCTCCTTGGGTTGATTTTGTTGGGGGATCTCTAGGCCTCCTGGATCTGGATTTCTGTTTCCTTCCCCTGATTTGGGACATTTTCAGCTATTATTTATTCAAAGAGATTTTCTGCCCCTTTCTCTCCCTCTTTACCTTCTGGGATCCCTGTAAAACAAATGTTATGCTCGTTGGTGTTGCTGAGTTCCCTTAATCTATTCCCATTTTATTTTTTTTTCTTTCTTCTGTTCAGCTTAATTGCTTTCTATTCCTCTGTCTTCCAGGTTGTTGCTCCATTCTTCTGCTTCCTCTAGTCTACTATTACTCCCTCTAGAATATTTTAATTTCAGTAATTGGGTTCTTCGCCTCTTGTTAGTTCTTTATTTTTTCCATGTCTTTGTTTGAGGGTCTCACTGGGGTCCTCCACTCTTTTCTCAAAGTCCAGTAAGTATCCTTATGATCATTACTTTAAATTCTCTATCAGGCATTTTCCTTATTTTTGTTTTGTTTAGTTCTCTTACTGTGATTTTTTTTTCCTGTTCCTTAATTTGTGAGTGACATGTTGTGCTCTCCTGTTGTGGCTGAGCTGCTTTTGCCTTCAGTCCAGTCATCAGCAATTGTCCACTTTGCCTGTTGTGGGCAGAGTTTGGCCCCTGTATTGTTAATGGGCCAGTCTGGGGTCACCTTGGGCTTGAGTTAGGTTAGATCAGACATTTGCCACAGGTATAGTTGCACCAAACTCTAGGGTATTCTCCCTGTGTTGTCCCTTGAGAAGCTTTCATTACTGAGTGGGACCTGTTGTCAGACCAGATGGCTGTCCCCAGCCCACTGCTAGGGTTGTAGTGCAGCTGGGGTGTGTAGCTATCTTCCCCTCTCCCCAAGGCAAGAGTAATTTTGGAATGGTGTTGGCCACTACTGAGGCTGCTTGCACAATGCCATGCTTGTGTTTCTGATTTGGATGGATTCCTGTGGAGGGCAGTTTGAACGGGACAGGTCTGCAGAGAATATGTGAACCTGGTACCCATTGTTAGCAAGGTTTGTACGGATACTGCCACTTTGGAGAATTACTGAGGGTCGTTAGGGTGGCAGGTCCATAGTAGAAGGTAAAGGTGGAGGTTATTCTTAGTAAGCTAGGTGGAGAGTGTTCATGCTGGTTCCCATGGGTGTCTGTGTACCTAGGCTGGGGGTGGGGAAAAGAAGTGGTGCCCACCAGGTCTTTTGTTCTTGGAGAAGTCTCCTAAAGATTCCTGCCCCTCCAGCACATGTTCTGAGATTAGTAAATAAATCTCCTTCTCATATATGTCAGATGTTTTTTCAAACTGGTGCTCCTATGATGTATCTCAGCATAGCTGTTTGTTATGCTATCTTTTTAAAGCAGGGACTCAGTTTCCTATCCCTTTCTGGCTCTCCTGGAGTCAAGCTGCTGAATTTTAAAGTTCCAGGTATTAGGCCCCACTGATTATAAAAACTCGAGAATTTAAGCCCCTCTCGTTTTCCTTTTTTTTTAAGTTTATTTATTTTTGCAAGAGACAGAGACAGCATCAGTGGGGGAGGGACAGAGAGAGAGGGAGAGAGAGAATTCCAAGCAGCCTCCATGTTGCCAGTGTAGAACCCCATGTGGGGCCTGAACTCAGGAAACCATAAGATCATGACCTGATCTGAAACCAGGAGTCAGCCACTTAACAGACTAAGCCACCCAGGTGCCCTGCCTCTCTTGTTTTCAAAGCCAAATGTTATATGTATTTGTCTTCCCAGGGCAGACCCCCTGTTCATGAAGTGCCTAATGTGGTGTCTGCTCCTGTCCTTATTCTGTGCTTGTGGTGGCTCTCCCTCCAGCTAACAGTCTTGAGGGTCACTTTGGTTCCCTACCATGTCTCTGCCCTCTCTACCATTTTTCATGTGGCCTCTTCTCTACAATTAGCTCTGGAGATTATGTTTTGCCAGTCTTGGGTCATTTTCTGGATAATTTACATTGTATGTGGGTGTTATGTAGGCATATTCCTGGGAGGAGGGCAGTTAGGATCTTCCCACTCCACCATCTTCCCCAGAAGTCTCCAGAGAACACATTTGAAAGATCAAGAATGTGCAACATTGATGTATTTATTCTAGTTGCCTTCTGGGGCCCAATATGAGCCATAGTTAACTGTATTAAACATAAATGATTTCTCAAACATTAGATAGGTTTGACTGCAATAAAGATGACCTGGTTTGTACTGGGCTACAGGGTAGTTTCAAGTAAGTTGTGAGATTCCATTGTTCAATGGTTGTGGGTGGAAGGTAGGAGTACAGAAGTGGTGGTGTGTGATGTGTGAGAATGTGTTTGAATCTGTGTGATGGAGTGAACAATGAGGAAATTTTTTTGTGTTTACAACTTAATGCTTGGTATTTTCACTGTCTTCCTTCCCTGCTATTTTCTAAGATATCTGGAAAGATCTGCTAGCGAGTCATTTTTATGTTGGGTTGAGGATGCATAGAGAAGCATTCCAAAAGCCAGTTGGTTTGCAACAATGATAACAAGAAGTACAATCAAGGAACTAATCTATGTTACTTCACATCTTGGTTAAGTGCGTTAAACAGTGTATACTACCAATTTCTTGCACAAAATTTTAAGGAAGTCATTTGCCTAACACACAGCTCTTTGTAATCTTTCAAAAAAATTGCATCATTCTCTCCCTACATTTAGTGTAACAGACTTATTTACTCTTTATTTCACTTTTTTTTTTTTTTTACTTCAAAATGGCCCATATATTTGGGTTGAAAATTCATATAATACTTTCAGGTTAATGATTAAACAAAGCAAACAAAAAACAAAACAAAAAACAAACAAACAAAAAAGCACAGAAAAACTTCTCTTTTCCCCAACTCCCTCTGTTTGCATTTCCCAGAGGCAGCCACTATCAACACTTTTAGTGGTGCAATTTCATAATTATCTCCATATCTCCAAATGACACACTTATATTACTATTTTTAATTGTTTTTTTTAATACTTATTCACCCTCTATAATCCATAATGCCTCAAGTCACATACAGTTCCCTTTTTTCCATATAGGTATAACATAATTTGGAGTTAGGTTAATAATTATTGCATTACTGCAGTTTTTTAAAATTTTTTTTAGTATTTTATTTTTGAGATAGAGACAGAGACAGAGACAGAGATTGAGCAGGGATGGGGCAGAGAGAGAGATACACAGAATCCTAAGCATGCTCCAGGCTCTGAGCTGTCAGCACAGAGCTCGACATGGGGCTCAAACTCACAAACCATGAGATCATGACCTGAGCCAAAGTCAGACGTTTAACTGACGGAGCCACCCAGGCGCCCAGCATTAATGCAATGTTTAGTGTTTGCATAATTTGACTCTGTAGCTACTCACTGTTGAGCCATATTGTCTACTTGAATTCCATTTCCTGTTTTGGTCTATCAGAAAGCTTGCTGCTTCTCTTTTCCCATTGCTAGCATCCATTTCAGCTTTGTCCCACCTGCTGAGTAACTTACCACTGTTCCCCTGATTTCTAGTTTAAAATACTATTCCTTTCATTAATAATAACTATTATTATTAATGTTTATTTTTATTATCTTTATGTGTATTTATATATTAATATTAATATATGTATTTATATCATATTGCTTATATATTAATAATATGGCATTTGTTCATATTAATTCATCTATTTAATTTATAAGTTTTTATATATGTTTTTTTAATTTATATATAATTATAATTTATAAGTTTTAAATATTATATATTAACTTATCAACATCATTGATTAATAACAATAATAGCTTATTTTCTGGGTACTTTTTTAAATGTCCTTTGCTAAAATAATCATTTTTATCAAATTACTCTTGTTTTTTTTTAAGTAATTTCTATCCCCAACATGGGGCTCAAATGCATGATCCTGAGATCAAAAGTTTCATGCTTTATCGACTGAACCAGCCAGGCACCCCTCTATTTACTCTTGTTGTCATACTTTTAGAACCAAAATGGCCACATGAATTTCATATCCCACATTTAAACAGAAACTCTTGTGTCTTTCTATGTCAGTTTGTCAGTTCTACATTTGGTACTTCCTTGTTCATTGTGTGGTGCTTTGGCTTCTGTTTACTCCCTTAAAGAAGGTAGAGTAAGTGCCTAGAACATGTTTACATTTGTAAATTTAACTATGTATTATTAGTTGATAATATAATGATTATTATAGCTAATGAAAATGAAAACTATCCTTACTGCAGCGAATGGCAAGATTTCATTCTTTTTTATGGCTGAATAATTTTCCATTGTATATAGACACCATATTTAACACCGTATGTTAACTCTACTGGAATTAAAATAAAACAATAAAACAATAGCAATAGAAACCAAGCAAGAAAATGAAAAGCCATACAAAGAGTAGTTCTTGAATTAACTGAAAAAGTATAATATCTATATATCTATATCTATATCTATATCTATATCTATATCTATATATATCTTAATTTGAAAATTAGGGAAAAGAGTTATTGTTTCTATTTACTTGGTATTAACTAAATGACAGGTACTATGTTCGACACTTTATAAAATGATCTTATTCAGTTTTTTTTTTTAATTTATTTTTTTATTTTTTATTTTTTTTTAACGTTTATTTATTTTTGAGACAGAGAGAGACAGAGCATGAACGGGGGAGGGTCAGAGAGAGGGAGACACAGAGTCCGAAACAGGCTCCAGGCTCCGAGATGTCAACACAGAGCTTGACGCGGGGCTTGAACTCACAGACCGCGAGATCATGACCCGAGCCGAAGTCGGCCGCCCAACCGACTGAGCTACCCAGGCGCCCCTTATTAAGTTTTTGTAATAACTTAGCGATACTCTTTATTTTCTTTTTCTTTCTTTCTTTCTTTCTTTCTTTCTTTCTTTCTTTCTTTCAAAAGAGCACAAGTAGGGGAGAAGGACAGAGGGAGAGAGAGAGAGAGAGAGGCTCCTAAGCAGTGCAGAGCCTGATGCAGGGCTCAATATCATAATCTGGGATCATGACATGAGCTGAAACCAAAGAGTTGATTGCTTAACCAACAGAGCCACCCAGGTACCCTGCAATATACTTTATTTTATAGATAAGGAAACAAAATAATTAAAGAAAAAAACTTGCCCAGTAGCAGAATTGGTTAAAATCCAACTAGTACTCTATTAAACCATGTTATAATAGGATGATAGTGATTAAGCAAAGGAAAGGTTTTCTTACATATTGCTGAATAAAGTGTAAATTGATATAATCCCTATGGAATCCCTATGGAAAATTTTGAGAAAGAGAGTGTATGTGCATGATCAGGGGAGGGGCAGAGAGAGAGAGAATCCCAAGCAGGACCATTAGCACAGAACCCAACGTGGGGCTCAGTGTTTCAAACTGTGAGATCATGACCTGAGCCAAAATGAAGAGTGGCATAATTAACCAACTAAGCCACCCAAGCACCCTAGGAATTCCATTTTTGAAAATTGATTCTACAATCTAGGTGTACACATATGAACTGATGTAGCATCAGTTGTAGTAACAATTGACAGTACGCAGATGAAAAAATAGACACTCTTTATATGCTAATATGAAAAGATCTTTGTTAACTTAGTAAGATATATGAAGCAATGGAAACAAATAGGAAAAGAATGCTATCTTTACAATTCTGTTAACGGGGATACAAACTTACTCAAATGCAATTATGTTTTCCTAGGTGAGCTTTAGCAAGATAAGAAATTAGTAATATTGGACATATTTAGGTGGTAGGGCTGAGAAATGGATGGATGTGTGGAAAGTATAAAATTGTGACCTTATGAAATGTAGCTTTATATATGTAAAAAAATTTAGCCAGGTGAGTATGTCTCATGTTCAAAATATATTAAAGACACTGTTCCAGTTTTTGATAATTCACATGGAAACAATAACTATGGTGCCAAACAAAAATATATACTAAGAGTATATGTATATGCCTGAGGATGCATGTAATTCATATATTTCCTAAAATTATTTAGATACTATTAAAATAAAAAAATATTAAAAGTATTTATTTTTAGGAAGACTTAGGGATATCCCAACAAGAGAAGGAAGGGGGGAAATAACCTGAATTGGGAAATGGGTGTTAGGAATCATTCTTCTTCCCAACTTCATCTACATCAGTGCTGTTCTCATGGCATGTTTAGGTATACCATGTTTAGTACTCCATCAGAGAAAGGAGTTCTCTGAACCAGTTTCTACATAGCTAACACGGGACCAATTTGAAGTGTTCAACACCCCATCAACTAAGATTTAAAGCTACAATCGATGAATTGACCGACCATATATGTGTCCAAAGGTTGGGGCTTCTTGAACAAATAAGGTGTAACAGCAGACACATCAAACTGGAAAGTGGTATGTCTATCATTCTGATGTTTCTCCCCCTGCCTTGATCACCTTGTCCATTGATATCTGCTGCCTTCATTCAGACACGTACATCTGCAGTATCAGACCTACTTTCACATCTATACATAGGTTTCTTTTAAAATATGAAGCTCAAGATTACACAAACTATAAGCATTCAAATAGGTTTTTCTTTTTTTTTTCATGTTTACTTATTTATTTTGAGAGAGAGAGAGAGAGAGAGAGAGAGAGAAAACACAAGCAGGAATAGGTAGAGAGAGGGGGCGGCAGTGGGGAGAGAATCTCAAGGAGACTCAATTCTGTCAGTGCAGAGCCCAGCACAGGGCTCGATCTAGCAAACCATGAGATCATGACCTGAGCTGAAATCAAGAGCAGGACGTTTAATGACTGAGCCACCCAGGCACCCTTCAAATAGGATTTTCATAATTACTATCCTTGAATAGAACTTATCACACCTGAGGTGGTTTGCTATTATTTTGACTATGATGATTAATAAGTGTAATATTGATTCCAGGTTGTGCTTCATATTAAGTCTTTGAAGTCTTTTGATTCTATATTAGGGTTTTGATTTTGTAGCAAAATTGCCTGCCTATTGGACTTATTCATTTTTAGATCAACCTGATAAAAACTGCATTTATGACTAAAAACTGCAATGATATAAATCCTTTGGTGTTCTTATTCTTACATAAGTGACTTTCCCATCCAGGTAATTAAGGAGAAATACACTGGAGCAGAATTATGTGCACAATTTTTCTTAGGTTGTCCAGATTTTAGTGTCTAAGTTTTTATAAGGTGGAATTTCATGTTTCATTTATTCCTTATAGCAACAAGTTAAGGAGACATAATATTTTAAAAATATGCGGTAAACCCTCCAGAGATCTCTCTACTATTCCGTTCTAGAGATATGATGGTATCTTACTTGCACAAATAGTTCAAATGTCCAGAGATCTGGCTAGACTTTCATTCTTTCCTTTCATATAAAAAAATGCTAGATTATATTCCCTCAAACATACATGTACTTTATGGATGGATTAATTTTTTTTTAATTTTTTTTTTCAACGTTTATTTATTTTTGGGACAGAGAGAGACAGAGCATGAACGGGGGAGGGGCAGAGAGAGAGGGAGACACAGAATCGGAAACAGGCTCCAGGCTCTGAGCCATCAGCCCAGAGCCTGACGCGGGGCTCGAACTCACAGACCGCGAGATCGTGACCTGGCAGAAGTCGGACGCTTAACCGACTGCGCCACCCAGGCGCCCCTAATTTTAACTTTATAATAATTTGGCTGCCTACTTTAGAACATGTCCCCCCTAAAAGAAGTGATCTTATTGTACACATTGTGGCATTTTGCCTGATTCAGGCATATTTATCAGAGACCATAAGCTCTTATGACCTACCCATCGTTAGAGGGCATCCAGGTCCCAACACAGCCTTTTGTTTCCAGGATCATAACTCAACAACTTTGTGTCATATGGGGTTTTAAGACTTGTATAAGCAATTAGAAGAAACAATTTCTATTCAGTATTTTGTGGACATACGTGTTCTTATATTGTTGAAAATGTTACACAGAGGCATTGCCTCAAAAAATAAACTACATATTAATAGTCAAAACTCTGTCAGAAGTGCAATATGGCCTCTTTTTTATGACCTGCAGATGAAATTCCAAAGTGTATAAACTTTTATACAACTGTAGTTAACATCACAGTCTGTGCCTATGGAACTCTACACCAAAGACCAAAGAAAAGAGAGCTAAATGATAGACACATATAATTTTTTACTTAATCTTAAAACATACAATTCATTAGCTAGTTTAGATGTTTAATTTTATTATATCTAGATCGTTGCCAAGCCATCTGTAGTTATGAGTCCTAGTTGATTGGTTTTCACAGAAACTTTCTTGTTTATAGACAGGTGCTGTTCACTTTTGCCTACTTATTTGATTTGCAGTTCTCAGTACAATCTGAGCTTCCCCTGGAAAGAGTCTCCACTATTAGAAGATGATTATTGCTTAGTCAGTTATTCAGACTCTCCTGAAATCAGTTGTTATGGGGAGAGGAGTGGGTGGAAGATAGATTGACTCAAAGGAACTCTTTAAGGAAAATGTTGAAGCAGTTTTCAGTGGGAAAGGGGGGAAATAATTGCAAAGAAATTCTTTCTGGAAAAGATCAATAACCAGAAAATTACCCTTTGAACTTATTGTCATAGGGAATCTATTAAATAATATTTTCTCTCCAGAAGACTAATTTTTAAATTGTCTATTGTAGTGCAACTTTTTCATACAACTAAAAACAAGCAAGCCCACAAAACATCATGCCAAAAAAAGAAGAAACAGTGGTTTTCTTGCTTTTTGGAAAAAATACACACACACATACACACACACACACCCTCATGGGAAAAAAATGAAGTCCCCTCTATTTCATTGAGAATAGTTAAGGTTTAATCTTACACACTGTACTTATATTTGCATAAATAGAAGAATGAATTAAGGAGAAGATAATATGAAATAGAGGAAATTCTAAAGTGTAGCAAAAAGTTACTATATACTACTTACATTTTAACAGCAAGAGTTAAGAAATCTAGAAATACTGTAGTCACCAGTGAGTGTATTTTGGCAATTTCAGGCATCTAAGTATATATATTTAAAAAACAGATCTTGGGAGGCACCTGAAAGACTCAGTTGGTTAAGCGTCCACCTTCGACTCAGGTCATGGTGGTGGGGGTGCATCTGGGTGGCTCAGTCAGTTAAGCATCTGACTTTGGCTCAGGTCATTATCTCGCAGTTCATAAATTCGAGCCCATTGTTGGGCTATGTGCTGACAGCTCTGAGCCTGGAGCCTGCTTTGGATTCTGTCTGTCTGTCTGTCTGTCTCTCAAAAATGAAATAAAACATTAAAAAAAATAGATCTTGGAGTGCCTGGGTGGTTCAGTCAGTTGAGTGTCTGACTCTTGGTTTCAGCTCAGGTCATGATCTCATGGTTTGTTAGTTCGAGTCTCCTGTCAGGCACTATGCTGATAGCTCAGGGTCTGGAGCCTGCTTTGGATTCTATGTCTCCTTCTCTCTCTCTGCCCCTCCCCTGCTTGCTCTCCCTGTGACTCTCTCAAAACAAATAATTAACTTAAAAATTAAAATAAATAAATAAATAAAAAGCAGATCTTTATTTCTCAGTGTCTTATTTATTTACTTTTGAGAGACAGAGAGTATGAGTGGGGGAGAGGGGCAGAGGGAGAGAGAGAAACAGAGAGAGAGAGAGAGAGAGAGAGAGAGAGAGAGAGAGAAGCAAGCAAGCAGCAGGCTCCTGACATGGAGCCTGATGTGGGGCTCAATTTTATGACCCTAAGATCATGACCTGAGCTGAAATCAAGAGTCTGGCACTCAACCAACTGAGCCACCCAGGTGCCCCAGTTTCTCAGTGTCCTTAAACTCAGCTTTATTGAGGTTTACCTTACATACAATAAAATTCACTAGTTTTAACTGCACATTTTGATTAGTATTGAGAAATGTACAGTGTTATGTATTCTTAGTTGAAATCATGATATAGACCATTTCCTTTAACCTAAGAGTGGCGTTAAGTCCTTTTGTATGCCCTTTCCTCACTCCTAGTTTCTGGCAACCACTGATCTTTCTGTCACTCTGGGTTTTGCTCTTTCTAGAATTTCACGTAAATGGAATAAGACAGCATATTTTGATTTTTGGCTATCTTCTTTCAAATAGCATAATGCTTTATAGATTCAGTTGTGTTGTTCCATGTATTATGTTTGGAATGTTTAATTCCTGAAAGGTATTCCACTATATGGATATACCACAAATTATTTATCAACTTATCTAGTTGATGAACATCTGATTTTTTTCTAGTACATTGGATATTATAAATAAAACACCTATGAACATCCACATACAAATCTTTTTGTGATCATATGTTTTCATTTTCCTTGTTTAAATACTCAGAAGTGAAATTACTGGATCATATGGTAAGTGTATATTTATAAGAAACTAATTTTTTTGCCAAAGTGGTAAGCCATTTTGCATTTCCACCAGCAGTGTCTGAGCATCCCTGTTCCTCCACATTTTCACTGATATCCTATGTAAGTCTAGAACAGTGCACTCTTTTAACCATGAACCACAGTGAGAATTTCATTTTACTTTACAGACCGTGATGCACACACATAACTGAAACATGTTTTAGGAAACAATACTTTGGTTTACTACAAAAGCAGTCTGAATTCTATTTTCTATTCTCTTATACCTCTTTTATATCTTGCTAAACAATAAAAATGCATGACTTAAATATTAAACTAGTGTAGAAATTACTAATACTTTGACCAGTGGTTTAAATAACACAGCTCATAGAGACACCTGGGTGGTTCAGTTTGTTAAGCATCTGACTCTTGGTTTTGACTCAGGTCATGTCAGACTAGAGCCTGGTTGGGATTCTTTCTCTCCCTCTCTCTCTACCCCCCCCCCCCCCCCTCACACACACACACACTCTTTCTCTCTCTCCCTCAAAAAAACAAAAAAAGCTTTAAATCACATAGCTCATAATTGGGACACACTAATACCCACACAAATATCTAATTTTAGGATTTTGGTTTATTTTTATACTGAGGCTATAAATAATATAAATGATTTTCTCTACCAAGGATCACTTGTTTCAAATTAGAAGCGAAAGCTGAATGAAGATTTAGTCTGGGTTTGGGGTTTTCCCAAATAGACGAGATTGACATAAAACAAGGCAGGGATTGACAGACGGTGGTGGAACTTTAAATTAAATCCGGCTGGTCTGTTAGTGCTAACAAGCCTGTGCCAGAAGATGGACCACATTGGCCACAGTTTAGAGCTATGATGCAGCCATCACCCTCAGCCACCAAAGTGACTTTTCAAACTATTCACCTTTTCAAATTATTTTGCATCAGAACCTGTGTCAATAAAAGGATGGGTTTAGGAAAAAAAAATGTTATTTCAATGGTTAAACATTTATTTAGAAAAAAGATTGAAATTGTTATCTAAAACTACTAGGCTTAACCATTTTAATTATTTATACATTATCCTTAATCTGTTTTTCATGTTTGTTCAGAAATTAGTTATAATAAGGTGATCAGTGATTGAAACTCAAGAGGCTAATAGAACTTAAATGAGGTTGTACTAGAATGATATTCAATTTTAAGGTAGTGGATTCATAAAAGGAGAAAAAATAAAATTATTTTTCTCTGTAACTCATGAATTTCATTTCATTTTTAGGAACTTTGCACAGACCTCTGCTTTTTCTCCTAAAATTTACCAACATTGTTTCTTCCAACAATGAGTATTCAGCTAAACACTGAGCTTTTAAAGGTCTTATATTAGAGGAAATGGTGTAAAGTTGCAGAAATCGTTAGTACACTGATTCAACATTTCAGATTAGCAGAGGAACATGGTCCAAGGTCACTGAATAAATTACACCATATCGCAAAATGAAAATTACACCCTGACATAGTATGATTTTAATAAAAAATGAAAATGGGATTTATGACCCCCTTTCTTCAGGCCACTAATGTTCATTGCCAAAAGATGAATCCCTTCTGTGACATTAAGTGTGCGATGGGCTACAGAAAATGTTGTGGACTAATTCACTTGCCAAGAAAAGAGGCAAAGTGTATACATGCATGTATTTTTATACCCATCTGCTATCACGGTGAAGCCAAATATATTTGTGGCAAACAAGTCAGGCCAAATAAGTTCATTTTTCTCCAGTACAGTAATGGAAACCTAATGAATAAGTGAGATGCAGGTCTACCAGAATTAACAGAAGGAGAGTAACAATGCTGATTAGAAAGAAATGACAGCCATGTGAACTGAACCACGGAAAAATAATTTAATGTAGCCCTTCTAGGAATCAGTGATAGGCCATGGTCAGTCTGGAGGGATGTACTGAGTTTCTAATAAGATGCATCTAAGTATATTAATAAATACTGTCAGTAACAACTCATAAAATCAAATAAAGGAATATCAAAAGCATAATTTAAAGATGGAACAAGTATAAGGGTACTGTAACACGATGTGAGTTTGGATCAGCATACGTTATACCCTGATTAAATTTGAGAAATTGGTTAAAACCAATACGATGAAATTCACCTCATACTAATATAAAATAGCTTGGTGATGGCAGGTCGTAACAGATGCCTTCATTCAGAATGACAAAAACTGAGACAGACTGTGTAGGATGGTTGGATGCATAGATTAATGAAACTGTTATTAAGATAATATATTACTAAATATGTCATGGATGGATAGGTCCTCTGACAGTATTTTTATTTTGTCCCAAAAAGAAAACACTAGTTTACAAACTAAAATGTCTAGATGCTGCTCATCAATTGTTTTATTAAAACCCCTATAGACAAAACAAGACACGGCAAAGCACAATTACCAAAGAACAGCCTTCTACCAAAGCACCCTTTGCATTTTATAGGATAGTGTTTTTCATACAATGGTTGCTTGGTACTGCTCCATCATTATAACTCCTGTTTAGACTGTTTGGTGCCACCCCCTTGAACCTTGCATCTTTATCTCTGTCTCCATTTCCAGCCTACTTATTTTCTGAAGCCCCTATATACAATCTCCTGTTTCTACAGTTTGCTCAAATATTTTCCTTTAAAGACAATAAAAGTGTCCCTCGTATCTATGCAGTGACTCCTCAGACTTTATTTTCCTTTGAACGTGTGGCATCAGTGACCCTCTGCCTCTCTTTTAACATGCTTTTCTCTTTTGCCTTCTTCATGCATTCCTTTCTCCTTTCTCTTCCCAACTCTGATTCTTCCTTGTCTCTTTTTCAAGAGCCCCTTCTTTTCTTCTACCTACTAACAGTGAAGTTTCCCAAATCTGTGTCCTGAATACACTCTGCTCTATACACTAAGTCTACTAATGCATTTACTCTTCATGGATACAACTAATATTCTGTCATTATCTAATCCTTCAGTCTACATCTCCAGCCTTGAACTTTTACCATAGTCCTCACTTAGCTACTTCTTTCACTTGCTTAAAATATATGTTTATTTGAATTTCCATATTCCAAATTTAACACTTTCCCTGGGAGCAGGATTACATTTGTAATCATTTTCTTACTTGTTTATATTAATAGAGCCACTGTGCTCCCTGTCTGCTAGATTTTGACTCTTTCATTTTCCGTTTCCCTCATTGATTTCGATCAAATCCCTCAGATTAGATCACACCTCTCCAGGTTCTTTGTGGTCCCTATGCTCCATGCACTTCTTATACAGCAGCTAATTCCTGGGAAGGCTTTCTACATGGTCTCAGTGCCTTAACTATGTCCAGCCCCCATCCAGCCTGCACTCTGCTGTCCCCACAAATCTCAATACACAACTTCCATCCTGTCACTTTTCTGATTAAGAACTTTACATGGTTTCCCAAAGCCCAATGCATCAAATCAAAGCTCCTCTGACTATAGTTCAGTCTCTCACAGATTGTCCCCTGGTTACCAGAACAATTTAATTCCCCACTCATTTCCAGTGTAGAGTGCCTGCTATAGTTACAGCATCTTCATGTGTATTCCCACTTTGTGTATTAATCATGATGCTTTCCACATCAGACATAGCAACACTTGAATTTCAGACCAAGATTTACTTATAATTATCTGATAGCCTGTGATTTATCCCCAAAATGTAAGCTCTTTCTTTGTTTCAAAAGAAACAAAGGGTGAATGATGCTCAGTTCCATCGACATTTTTTTCCTTTAATTTCGCCTTACTAAAAATCACTACAAAATGGTCAAGCTATTCAGAGTTACTATAATTTTAATTCCTAAACGAAAATGAGAAACTTACTATAGTGTCCTGTGGGCATGTATCATTTTGTATTATTTTATTATTGTTTTATTTTATTAAGAATTCTACATATGCCAACATTGCAAAGCTTCTGCTTCACATGAAACAGAGGGTTGGTATGCTTAGAATATTACAGAAAGATTTGGCAGTGGTTGTTACAGGTATAATATCAATGTTATTTTCTTATGGTTTTAATTTTTAGTTAGAGAAAGTTTTGCTTTTACTTCTAAATCAGTGTTAATTTCCTCCATCTTGTTTCATTTAGTTTGTCATGAGTGGATTCATTAATGCTACAGTACCTACTGATGCATATTGTTATCAAAGAATGTTTTCTTACAATTATTGAATTACTAGACTTTATGACACATACAGGTTGCAGTTAAAGTATGAATCCACATACCCCTATTTCCAAGTGCATACAAAAATTTTAAAAGTGTGCATCGGTATATCATTGCTTTCTCCCACAAAGTGGTAACAGGCACAATAGGTCTTTTGCCCTGCCTAAAAATAATTTTAGAAGAATCGGTTTAAAGATCTAATCAGGTTTGCTTAATAGTTCCTTCTTCCCCAAAGCTTGTTCACAGCTTTTATAAAATGTATGTTTGGATCCAAGAATCTCTCTAGGCTAAACTTGTTCTCTCTTTCATTTTAAATCTAGTTCTTGCTTACTATTTAGTCTTCTGGAATTGATGAAGGCAGTAGAGCATCCTAGCAAAAAAACAATGGCTTTGTAGCCTAACCTGGTATGATATTAGGCTCTTCTATTGTCTAGTGTAAAGTTGAAAATATTACTTATGTTCCCTATGCTTCAGTTTTCTCATATCTAATATGGGATATTGCTTATACATGTGATCATTTGGGAGGACTAAATGAAGCAGTGTGTGGCGTTAAGTAATGCCTCAATAAATGTTGCTATCAATATGCTTTTCCTGTTGAGCCCACCATGGTCTGGGACAAAATACTCAGTTTACCTCTTTTTTTGCATTAGTCAACTTTATTTGGTCTATACGTTCAGAAACAGTTAAACAAGGATGATATAGTAAAGGTATACAACAATATTTCACACAGGTGGGAAACTATCCTGTGATGGAAGAGAAAAAATGGAGCAAGGGATTTGATAGTTCTCAATTTTCTTTCCTTTTCTTTCAATATTTGCTTCATTATTTACATTCACTTCATTATTCTTCATGCTTTTAGGGTGAATTTTTAGGCTGCTTCTGAGTTTATAAACTAAAATATTGGCTGACAATAGCTTGTGAGTTTTCTGGTTCCCAGTCTGCTCAACCAGACAAAGAAAGAGGACATACAAACCCAATTCAGAATAGCCACTTGGTCCAACTAGAGGAAAAGAGGATTGTCCTAGTTTGAATATTGGGCCCACTCTGAATCTATCATTTATAGTAGAGGAAAGTACTGTTATATGGACATAACTGCTTCTGCTATAACCTCTACATGGGGCATTTCCCAGAAAATGGGGGTCTGTTTCAGAAAGGAAATCATGAAAGCTGGTTAGATGAATTAATATATGTCATTTATTATTGTCAATACTTGCTCAACTTTAATTCCCAAGTCCAGATCATAGCTGCAAAGGTCCATCTTTTCCTGGGAAGAAAGGCTAGATTTTAAATTATTTCCCTTTATCTACCTATCCATATTTTATCCATTCTTAAGATCCAGCTCACTTAGCAAACATCCTCCATTAACACTTTAAAATTATTTATTGTTTAATATCTTTTCAAAAACCTCTGAATATAGAAGTAGGTTAATAGAGTTCATAGAAAGTATAACACTAATTTAGTCTCTTATAATTTCAAGTCTTTGGGCTATTTTCTTTCTATTGTATTGTCTGTCTTTGTCATAATGATATACAAGATGCATTTTATGTGTTCTGCGTATGAGTCCAGGGTGGTTTAAATAAGTGACCACGACATTTATTGACATTCCTCCTATTTGAGGTGAGGTCTTTGTCTTCTACCCTTGATTCTGGGTGAGGCTGTAATTGCTGTGACCAGTACAGTATGTAAAAATAATACCATGTGACTTCTGAGGCTAGGTTATAAATGACAATATAGCTTCCACTTTGTCTCCTGGAGCGTTTGTGCTGAAGTCCTGAGCCACCATATAGGAAGTTCTCCTATCTTCATCATGCTGTAGAGGCCATCTGTAAGTGTAGAGAGATCACATTTAAGCTTTATAGTCCCAGCCACAGCACCAGGCACATGAGTAAAGGAATCTCCAGATGATTCTACCTTCAGCCGTCAAGTCACTCTCTGTTTTTGTGTCTGCTCAGCTGTAGGCCAGAGTCAGGATCAGAGACAAGCCATCCTCACAGTGTCATTTGTAAATTTATAGCAAACAAATGCATTAGTATATAAAAATGATTGTTTTATGCCATTAAATTATGGGATAATTTGTTACACAGCAGTAGCAACTGCAGTAGCATCCTTAGTCAGTTGCATGAACTATCCCACTTTGTAGCTTGCCTCTTTTGCCCTTTTTTTTAAGTGTTTATATTGGCATACAATATTGTGTAAGTTTAAGGTGTACAACATATTGATTTGATATATTTATATTGCAGTATGATTGCTGTAATAGTGTTAGCTAACACTTTTAATACCATTATATTCTTTTAATGATAGCTCTTGATGAAGACAATCTGACTTTCAATATTAGTATTATGAAAATTGATGTTATAGTAGTTTGCTTTAGTAAATGCTTTCCATCTTGAAAGTCAAGAAGATATTTTCTTATATTAACTGTTAGAAGTCTTAGTGTTTAACTTTTATTTTTAATATGCAATCCAGTTGAAATTATTTTTTATGTGGGATATAAGAGAAGGTTCACTGCTTTTTGTTTATGAATATTCAACTGACCCAACAATGTTTATTAAAAAATATTTTTCATTTATGTTTGGGTTTATTTTTAGAGTATCTATTTTCTTCCAATGGTATACTTGTCTCTCCATTTTACTGTATCTCTAGGTCTTTATATATGACTGCATAGTTGCTTTGACTTTATTTTTTTATGAGAAATTATAGTTCTTGACTATTTTGGGCTTTGTATTTCATATGAAATTTTCAGTCAGCTTTTTACTTTACACACACACACACACACTTGTTAGGATTTTTATTGTGAAAATTTATATCTTTACCATATTGACTTTTTTCAATTAATAAACAAGATATATTTGTTTATTAGAGTATTTTTAGTTTCACTCAATAACGATATAGGATTTTCTGTGTAGAATTATTACGTAACTTTTGTAGGAGTATGCCTAGATATTTGATTTTTGTTTTATATTATTTATTTATTTATGTTTATTTCCTAAATCCCAGTATAATTAACATACAGCATTATAGTAATACATTCCTTGCTGATGGGCTGGGAAAACAAATATTATTAAAATGTCCATGCTACCTAAAGCAATCTACAGATGTAATACAATCCCTACCAAAGTACCAACAGCATTTTTCACAGAACTGGAACAAATACTCCTAAAATTTATATGGAACCACAAAAGACCCCCAATAGCCAACACATGTTCTTCTTGAAAAAGAACAGAACTGGAAGTATTTTTCATTTTTAAAGGGTATTTCTTTTTCTATTTTATTCCAATATATTGCATTTTTGTTTCATGTGTGTGTGCATGTATTCATCTTGTACACTGACTTTGCTAAATTTATATATTTAAAGGAATATTTATTTCAAAATGCTTTTTAGATTTTCTTCATATACAATTACATTGCTTAAAGATCATAATACTTTTGGAGCACCCAGGTGGCTCAATTGGCTAAGTGTCTGACTTCAGCCTAGGTCATGATCTCACCATTCCCGAATTCTAGTCCCTGATCAGGCTGTGTGTTAACGCCTGGATCCTGTTTCAGAATCTGTGTCTCTCTCCCTCCCCCCCCCCTCTCTCTCTGCTCCTCTCCTACTCGCACTCCGTTTCTCTCTCTCTCTCTCAAAAATAAATAAGCATTTTATAAAATCATTTCTTTTTTTCTAATTTTTTTTAAGTTTGTTATTTTTCAGGCATGACTAGGACCTTTGTTCCAATATATATTTCTTTAATGTTTATTTATTTTTGAGAGAGATTGCCAGTCAGGGAGGGGCAGCGAGAGAGACAGGAACAGAGGATCTGAAGTGGGCTCCCTGCTAACAGCAGAGAGCCCGATGCAGGGCTCCAACTTAGCCAGAGATCATGACCTGGGCTGAAGTCAAAAACTTAACTGACTGAACCATCCAGATGCCCTGTTACAATATTTAATAGAAATAGTGATAGCAGTGTCCTTTCTTGTTCTCAAACTAGAGATATAGGGATTGATTTATCATACAGGTCAGTAATTGTTTTATTATTGTTTTTTTAGATATACTTTATTGTATTCAGTAACTTCATTTTATTTCCTAGTTTAGGAAATGTTGTTTGTTGTTTGTTTGCTTGTTTGAATCATGAATGAAGTACAGTTTTATTACATGCTTTAGTTCTCTATTGACTTCCTCCTTGTTTTGTTAAAATGGTGAATTACAGTAATTGATTCTCAAATGTCAAATGTTAAGGTTAAATTTTGCTAAACTGACTTCACATTCTAAGTAAGTAAAATTTAGTTATGATGTATTATTCTCTTTGTATATTGCTGGATTCTGTTTTTGTTTTTAAAATTTTTTTTTCAACGTTTATTTATTTTTGGGACAGAGAGAGACAGAGCATGAACGGGGGAGGGGCAGAGAGAGAGGGAGACACAGAACCGGAAACAGGCTCCAGGCTCTGAGCCATCAGCCCAGAGCCCGACGCGGGGCTCGAACTCCCGACCTGTTTTTGTTTTTAATTTGCATCTATGTGGATGAGAGAAATTGGCCTATAATTTCCTTTCTTGAAATTAACTTGTCATATATATATATGCAAATTTCACATATATATATCATATATATGTCATATATATACACACACACACGCGTGCACACACACACACATATTTAGTGATAGTGTCTCTTTAGTCCTCTTTGTTGTGACAGTTTCTCAGATATTCCTTGTTTTTGATGATTTTTATAGTTTTGAGCATTATAGATTAGGTATTTTAGAGAATATGCCTTTTGTGGGAGGTTTTTTTTTTTTTTTTTTCCATGTTATGACTGAAATAATGTGTTTGGGGGAAAAAGAACACAGACATAAAGTGCCATTTTCATTACAACATGTGAAAGGTAGATACTATCAATGTGATTTATCACTGTTGATGTTAACCTTGATCATCTGGCCTGAGGAAGTGTTTGTCAGGTATATTCATAGTAAAGTTACTCTTTCTTTCCTCCCTTTACTTACATGCTGTACTTTCTGAAGAAAGTCACTATGTGCAGCCCATACTTAAGAACTATAGATTTATGCTCCTTAAAGAGTGTAAGTTGGAATTGTTCTGCACAGGAGATTTGCCTATTCTCCCCATTTATTTCTTTGTTTAGTCATTTCTTTTTATCAGCATGGTCCCATGCATATTTATTTTATATTTCATGTTATAAAACAGTAATTAGTTTGTTGCTCAAATTGTTCCATCTTTGACTCTTGGGAACACTTGCAGTTGGATCCTGTATCACTTCAGCATACTAACATCATTATGAGATGTTGTTGTTGTTGCCTACTTGTATTCTGAGCATTTTCTTGTTTTCTGGCAACACAACATGGCCCTGGTTCACCTTGTATGTTACCTGCCCCTGTCCTCCCTGTAAAAAGATTTTCCAAGGAATCTTGCTTTCTTTTATTGGAAAATTGTATTAGAAACCAAGCTCTGGGTGTTAGGTGTGTTCTCTTGTATAATTTTTGATAAGTTATATTTTTCTGGATTTTTTACATTTTCTCCATGTTATCAAAATATTGGAATAAACTGTTTGTAATATGTTCATATAATTTCATGTGATCTGTAGTGATGTCACTTTTATGATTTGTTTTTATCTGTGTAATTTCCTTTTTCTTGAATAGTTTTCATAAGGTATAGAAATGTTATTTTTGCCAAATAAACAAATTTTAGCTTTGTTGAATACTTCAATTACATGTCTGTTATCTATTTTTTCTTAAATTTTTGGTTATTACTCTCCCTATTTCTTTCAGCTTAAGTTTTTATTCCTTTTAAATAACCTTTTGAGAGAAATAAGTATATAATTAGTATTTAGTTTTTCTGTTTCTAATAAGTGGGCTTTAAGTTTATACATTTTTCTCAGAGCAGAACTTTAGCCATACTTCACAAGTTTTCATGTGTTATACTTTCATTATTTATTACTTTAAAATATTCTCTATATTTACTGTAATTTTTTTGATCCATGGGTTATTTAGAAATATATTGGTAAATATCCAAACATATGAGGATTTTTTTTTAGTTATCTTCTTGTTGATTTCTTTTTTTTTAAATAATTTTCTTAATGTTTATTTATTTATTTTTTGAGAGAGAGAGAGAGACAGAGACAGAGACAGAGCATGAGTGGGGAAGTGGCAATGAGAGAGAGACACACAGAATTTGAAGCAGTCTCCAGGCTCTGTCAGCCCAGAGCCCGATGTGGGGCTTGAACTCACTAACTGTGAGGTCATGACCTGATCCGAAGTAGGACACTCATCTCACTGACACACCAGGCACCCCTCTTCTTGATTACTAGCTTAAGTTCACTATAACTACAGACAGTACTCTATGATTTTAATAATTTGATATTTACTTTGTTTAGCCCATTTGCTTATAGCCCAGGATATGGCCAATCTGGTTAATCTTCCATATACATATCAAAATATGTATTTTTT